>NC_031966.2:24405313-25046522 GCF_001858045.2 Oreochromis niloticus
GCTACCCTGGAGTCCAGGATAGGCTTTGACATGAGACCCTACAAGGAGTACATCGACAATGAGATCCTGGTCACCATGGCTCAGATGGACAAGCCCTCCAAAATATTTGACTATCTATACCTGGTGAGTCATTGTTAAAGGTCAGATAGAGCTAAAAGCCATATTATGTACAGTCACTTTCTTTTGTTTTGGTCAAAAAAACTGACATGGGTTTTAGTGCCAGGATGTTGTCATGTGACTGTAACTTCCCCTTTCAGATCTGTGTTGACAGCGATAGGGAAGATGGCTCTGTCAGCCCTTTCCTTCTCATCTTCTCTGACCTCGCTTTAACCTATTTTTATTTGTTTTCAGGGCTCTGAGTGGAATGCAGCGAACTTTGAGGAGCTGCAGAAAAACAAGTTAGTAGTTTCACCTGCAACATTTTCTGCAGCTCTGTGTGTTGTGGTCTGTCTCTGTTTCCCATTAAATCACAATAAGGGTAATATTTAGCTATGCACTGTGTTTTGCTCTGGCTCTGAGTGTGTCTCGGCATGTTTTTCAGCGTGGGCTACATTCTGAATGTGACGAGGGAGATTGACAACTTTTTCCCAGAGTCCTTCTCTTACATGAACATCAGAGTGTACGATGTGGAAGCCACAGACTTGCTGTCCCATTGGCCAGCTACATTCAACTTCATCAACACTGCAAGGTACCAGAGGCTTTTTCAATCCAGACTTGTAAAAAGGTTTGTAATTGTTCCTCCGGGGCAGAAGCTCTGTTAGGGGCTGAAATGTGTGAATCTAAATCTCCATAGAGGACTGTCTATGATGAACTCCTGTATTGTGACACAGACCTACAGTCCTTTAAGTCAAAAACCACTTTACTGTGTATCCTTTTTTGCTTTCTTGTCTGATTGATACCATTCTCAAGATTATATAATCTGATTATTATCTTAGTGGAGACTGGAAAGTCTCCAAAATCTGCAGAGCTTTTGTTTAAATTTAATGGGATTTAAGCTTACATTTTTGTATGAATAGCATACACCCACTGGACTTTTTTTTTTTTTTTTTTAACTACGTACACCTAGTAATGGGTTGAACCGCCTTTTGCCTTCAGAGCTGCCTTAAATCTTTGCGACGTAGATTCAGCATGGTGTTGGAAACATGACATGACAGCATCAAGGGTGCAGAGCTGTAGTAACTACAGTTGTAACTACAGTTGTATAGTTGTTGAGCCATACTATAAAGATATGGTATGGCTGAAGCTAGGATATGAAGAAAGTCACAATCAGGGAGCAGCACTAAGGCTTCATGAAAAGAAGCCACACTGAGAAAGAAAACTGCAGATGTGATGTTTGCTTTGAGAGTGTTGATGGAGAAGTTTTGAGATGGTCAGAAGCTTCTCTGTGGATCTAGAGACCACATATGATGGGAGCCATGAGATGCATGAGGAAGTCAGGAGTGGCAGAGAAGTATGTGAGGGTGGTGCAGAATATGTTTGAGGACAGCGAGACAGTGGTGAGATGTGCGGTAGGAGCAATGACTGTATAAAAGTTTTGGGTAGGAGTGACAGATGGTTTCAAGGTGGTGTAGGATTGGCTCTGGGCCCCTTCTTGTTTGAAGTGATGATGGATAGGTTGGCAGATGAAGTCTAGCTGGTGTCTCTGTGGTCTATGATATCTGTAGTGACAGTAAGGAGCTGGTGGAAGAAAGGCTAGGGAGCTGGAAACGTGCTCTGGAGAGAAGAGAAATTAAAGTCAGTAGAAACTAGACAAAATACTGTGAATGAGAGAGAGACAGGTGGAAAGGTGAAGAAGATAGGAGCGGAGATAATAAAGGTAGATGATTTGTAATGCACAAGAGAGTGCAGACAGGGTGGAGCGGGTGGAGATGAGTGTCAGGGGTGATTTGTGTAGAATGATAGCAGCAAGAGTGATGGGGAAGGTTTGCAAGATGGTTGTGAGACCTGACAGTGACAAAAAGACAGAAGGCTGAGGTGGAGGTGGCAGAGCTGAAGATGCTCTGAGTACTCTGTGTTCCCATGGTCTGCAACAAGACTCCACAAGTCTTCACGGTCTGACATGTTATATATTCAGAAACGTTCTTTTGCATACCCTAGTTTTAACAACTTATTATTTGAATTACTGTTGCCTTTCTGTCGGCTCTAAGCAGTCTCCTCTGACACTGACAAAGCATTTTCATCCAGAGAACCACCACTCAGGGGATATTTTGTCTTTTTCAGACCATTCTCTGTAAATCCCAGAGATGGTTGTGTGGTGAAATCACCATTCTTCCGTCCATCTTGCATTATCAAGCAGTTTGAACAGTGTACTTAATATAGTGGCCAGTGAGCATAAAATATAAAATGTTAGAGAGATTTAACAGCACTGGAACACTGTATGTGTTACTGTAATCATTTATAGACGAAGGGCTTCCCTTTGTTTCCAGTTTTTATAATGAGCTATGCTCACTTCACGCAGCTTCATATTTAATGGACACTGATGAGAGTGTTGTCGGTCTCTGTGCCTACTTTTAACAGAAAATGAAAGACTACATTTCCTCAAATATTGAATTCGATCAAGATTGGCATAGCCATCAATTTTTCAGTTCTGAGCTGTCACACTGTGACTCAGCTTCCCATTTCAAGTCTAATCTGTGTGAATGATGTCTACAAACGACGACTGAGTTGTGAAACATCATGACAGGCGGTATTCACACCACGAAAATAGAAAAATACTGCTTCTGTGTTTTCAGTTTACAGTTTGGAGTTTTGAAACAAAACCTCTGAGAGAAGGCCAAGCTACCCTACAATTAAAGCTGCAAATCTTAAATTTGTTCAGCTCCTCGGCTAGTTTTAAAGCTGCCACATGTTCACAAACCAGAAGCCTTTTACTGCAGAGCGTTATTTTGCATGTGCGTATACATTCCAGTAGTTCTCCCTTCATGACTTAATATTTGTTAAGCAAAATCCAAAATCACTGTGCGAGTTTTCCTTTTCATCTTTGTGTATTACAGGAAGAGTGGTCAGGCGGTGTTGGTTCACTGCAAGATGGGCGTGTCCCGCTCTGCCTCCACAGTGATTGCCTATGCTATGAAGCAGCAGCACTGGACACTGGATGTGGCATTGAACTACGTCAGGGATCGCCGGTCCATCGTCAAGCCCAATGAGGGCTTCATGAAGCAGCTCCACACCTACAGCGGCATCCTCAGTGCAAGGTTAGGCCTAGTGCTCTTTTTTTTTCCTGTTCTCTTTAGTTTGGAAGCTCAGTTGAGGAATGTGCATGTGCATTTATCATTCCAGCCAGCAGCGCCATAGTGCTCTCTGGAAGCGAAAGTCGAGAGACCAAAGACAAAAATCAGTTCGAAATGAGGAAAGAGGGGAGGAAGAAAAGACAGCCGACGATGAAGAAGAAGAAGAAGATGAGGAGGAGGAGGAGGAGGAAGATGATGATGAGGAAGATGACGGACTTGATGAGGATGATGGCGTAGATAATCCAGATGAAAAAAATTACTCAGGGGAAGACTGTGAGGTAATCAGATCCTGAGCAATTTTTCACTTTTTAAAATCCAGATTTATTTATTTTTTTACCTTTACAGCTTTAACTCCTTTATATCTTATCAACCTCATCTAGGTATTTGAACAGCCTGCCCCAAAGTCTGACACTATCCAAGACCCTGTGCAGACAGGCCCTGTGATTACTGTAAATGAACCAGAAAAGGTGAGCAGACTGCCTGACCCACATTTGTCCTCATATTCTCACGCAGAGTGCATCAAAGGCTACTCATCTTTTTACTTCTCTTTAATCTCCAGGTCATACCAAGTGTTAATCGTAGTGGCAGAATGAACCTCTACTCATTAATGCAGTCCATCAGCGAGATGGATGATGTGGATAAAGGATATGAGGTAAAAGAAGCAGAGTGCCGGTCTCTCTAGCCTCCTCTTTGTAGTTAAGCTGACAGTTTGGAAATGGCTCATTTAGATTGAGGACATGTAGCGAAGCCTGTTGTTTGAAATAACTCATGAATAATATATGAGTCATGCTTCTTACCTCTCAGCTGTAAAAGGCTGATGGAGTATTGTCGTCACCCCAAGAATGAAGTGATGTAGGATTTTTTATATTGTCATTATGCGTAACTACTAGGAGACAGAGAGGTAACACTGGAGGCCACCAGTATGTTTTTATAGCAACTTTTTCGTCCTGTGATTATGTTAGTATTTCTACAGACATACATATTGGAAAAAAAACAAACTAGGTTTCATTTTTAATCAAAATCTTTAGTTTGACTCTATGTGAGGACCTGTATGGCCTTCCATCCCCTTTTTCACACCTTGTGTCCTGCCAGTAACTATACTACCAAAATAGTAGCTGATTTAGTCTTCTGTGGTGAATCTTTCTAGAGATTATGATGTAATCCACTTAAGTGGTCAACATTATTTTTGGCAGCATTTATGGTTGTGTTGCTTTATGTGCTAATCATCTCAGTTACGTCCCAGTGTTTTACACGCACTGCCAACCATGATCGAAATAAATAAAATGCTGGGACTTTTTCTCTCCCGAGTCTCCATTTAAAAATATTTATCTGTCAAGTTTTTGTCTACTTCTTTGTACATTTCCTTTCATCAGTTCCAACAGTTTTGACATTTGTGAGTCCTTTCATTGTTATTCCTTATGTTGAAGCGAGGACTGTTATGCCATCACTGATAAATTAAAAAACTGTTGTGAATACGTAGCCAGAAATAGAAGGTATTGATGGTACTGAAGCAGGATAATCACGGTAGTCGCCAGCTACAACGTGTAGTTAGATTTCGACCGAGGTTTACGTCAGGTAGTCCCATAGCGTTCAGAGGCGTTTGGGGTTGCGATGTATCTGTGGAGTAGATTTCTTGCTGAAGAATTAATCCCAATGTTATAACTTTGTACTTTCCTACTTTGTTCTTTTCAAAGATGCCTGGCAGTCCGAGGCGGTCACCAGGACAGCGGAGGCGTAGCTATGGGCGCCGATGTCTCACTCACCAGAAAGCATGTGTGGATGTTTCACCTGAACCATCCAGCCGGCCGGGCGCGGGCCAAAGCAAGCCCCAAAGTGATTAAAAAGATGAACAAGCAGGGAGGTACAAGAGGGACTATAAACGAGGCACAGAGGAGAAAAGCAGGAAAGTGAGCTCTGGGAACATGCCAAGGTTTTTATATAATGATCCTAAAGTCTTAATTTATATTTTCCAGGTCTTGGATTGCATATGTCACCTCATAAAAGCTATAATAGATAGTTGATTTTTTTTATAAGGACCATGCTGCAGTATTGCTGTACCGGTGAAAGCCAGGATATCTGATAGCTGAAATCATTGCATTATTGTATTATTATGTTTTATGTTTATGAAGGTATCCAAACACATATGAACCAGCATGTCCCTGCCGAGCTCCCTCAGTCCCTCTTCCGTTTTTTTAAGCTCTCCTTTCAACACTTCAGAGGTATCTATGCAATAACTGTTTTAATTTCCTTATATGAGGCTGTATGCTGCCAGCCCAAAGCAGAAAGTGTTCATTTCCTCCTTCTCACAACACATGCCATGTGCAGATATGGAGGATTTCACTGTATCTAAGCTGTGCATTATGGATTATGTCAGAGCCAGTTTTATGGCATATGCCAGTTTGCCAAACTGTATTCCTCTGTGCCAGTGAATATATTTAAAGGAAATGTCGGTTTGCTAGGAACCTTTCCCACCCATTTTATTTTCATCCATTATATTTTGGCTCCAGGGCTACACGAGTGCCTTCAACCTGAGAATGAAAAGTGATTCTTTAATGATATTTTTAATGTTTTAGCTTAAGTACAAGGTGGTGGTAATATATTGCATTTCTCTTGTACCATTTCCAAATTTTATGTCATTAATTATGTGACTTTACAAGTTTGTGCATAATTACAGTATATATAGTCACATAATTGCTGATGACCTGGGTGCATGTTTTGTGTTTTATACCAGCCTGTGAGAGGACACTGTTCAGGGTTTGAGCTTGTATTTATATGGACTTTGAAGGGATCAACTTAAATTATTCAATGTTCTGTTTTCACTAGATGCTGATGAGGACATTTCTTATTTTATGCTGGTATTACTTTTTATCCAGTGAACCCAAGTTAAAAAAAGAAAAAAAAAGAAAACGTTTAACCTGCATGCTCACTATTAGAAAAAAAAAAAAAGAGGAAAAAAGAAAACATGCACTTTATAATCCCAACACACTGTTCCCACCGCCTGAGCCAACTTCACACTGTACTATGATTAAAATGATCAGTGATTGGTTTTTATTGTCATCCATTTCCTTATTGTAACAGACTCTCCACTGCCTGCACCTCACTCTTGTTTACAAGCACCTGAGTAAAAAATAAATTATTGTACTCAAACCAAGAATCTTTATTTTTTGATTAAATATTGAACCAGAGGAGAATGACTTAATATAAAAGAGACATGGCACAGGAACAAGCTTTCTTTTGAATCCTATTTTTTACTGTAGCAGTTGTAATCTTAATATCAGCACAGTAATAGTTAACAAAAGAGAGAAGTAATCGGGATACAGATTTATACAAAACAGCGGATTTGACTGATGAATTACAGTCAGGACCCAACATATTTCCTTCTGGGTTCACTTAGAATGATTCCTCCTGCTTTCATTGCAGCTCTGAAAGACTGAACCTGCAAAACAGAAAAGCCAGAGAGAGAGAGCGATGTGAAGCCAAAGGCTACCTCAGTGAAGTAAAGTTACAGTAACTTTATTTCTAGTCCCTGCTGTACTCACAGAATCTGAGCGGTATGTCCAGGGAATCGCCCTATACACCATCCTGGTGATGCCAGCCTGCTGGCAGCGCTGCGCCAGCACCTCGCCCACAGCCTGACAGGCTGCCACGCAGTTTGTAGAAGCCAGCTCCTTCTTCACAGCCCACTCTTTGGTTGAACAAGAAAGCACCGGAATAGGGGAGCAGCTGGAAAACACTTGGGCTGTCACATGGTGTTGGCTACGGGAGAACATCAACCTGAAACAATAAGAGGCACGAGAGGAAATTAAATAGAGATAATTGTTCTTTATGCATGAATATGCCATGTTTCATTAGAACCTGACTGATTACAATATTTTTCTGTCCATTCATATTGACCGTTATGAACCCAATGGGGTAGAACAAATACAGAATATTTGTATAATCTAGAATAATAGCAATGAATATAAAAAGAGTTATCTTTGTTTCCCAATTTTAGTTATACAACTTAACATTAATTTAAGAAAAAAGGTAATAAATTTACATAAATGGATACTTGTTTGTATGTTGTAAGCTGTGACCCAGTGTGGGGTTGATGCACATGACTGTTGTCTCCATTTCTCTTTGAATTTTGTTCCCGACAGCTGCTATACTTTTATAAATATTTCTCTCTGTTCATCTTGTTTGTTTCTTTGACTATTTCTTTAGATCTCTGATTATGCATCAACATGTCTCAAAGATACTGTGTCACTGCTTGTTACAAAGTCACGATCCTTCTTAGATTGAAGTCATTTTAAATGTGTAATTTAGTTTTATAAGGCAACTTGTCACATTACTAATTACACTAACATAGTTACTGTATAGAGTAATGTGTTACCGCATAACAGTTACTACAAAGTTAGAAAGTAATTCACAAGTCCTCACTAACAAAAGTTGTTAAATTACAGTAAGCTGTATCACGACTATGCTCTTAAGATTTATTTCTGGAATACTAAAATATGCATGAATTTTAAAAACTGCCATTTGAGAAAAAACAAAAATACAACAGCTAATGCAACATTACAGCTCTTATAATGCAGTCACGTCTGGGGGGCAGTATTTCAACCACTGGCACAGACCGACTGCTGTCAAGCCAGTCCCCATGCTGTTTAACCTTATGTGTGTAGGTATTAACTATTTAATACCTACACACATATTACAGCATTATCAAGGACTGTTACAGCATTAACAGTCCTTGATAAATATCAGTCTGTCCTTCATAGAACTCATTTTACTGAAGCAGCTCTTCTTTGAGTGTCCAGTCTCATTTGGATGCAACGTGATGCAGATGAATATTCTGTTTTACTGATGTTGGACAACCCCTGCTTTTGATACTCTTGACCATCACATGTTCCTCGATAGTGGGTGCATCTGGGCCTGCTGTAGAGTGGTTTACATTATAGCTATCTGAATGAAGCTTTTCAAATGCTGTTTCTAAGTACAGGCCCTCTTCCACTTCTATTACCTATGGTGTGCCACAAGGTTCTGTATTGGGGTCCTTAATTTTCAGATATATCTGCTCTGTCTTCAGCACTTTTTGAGCACCTTCATGAACATTTCTTATCACTACTATGCAGATAACATTCAGTTATAGATCTCTTCTAAGCCCCATTCTACAGATCCTGAAAAAATGCTTAGACTATTAAAAGATGGATGGCTGATAACTTTCTCCTACTTAATGAAAAAAACCTGAAGTCCTTGTTTGTGCCCCTGACAGATTGGTCCCCTTCTGATATTTGCTAAATATTGTATCAGGAACCGTGGGGTAACATTTCACTTTGCTTTCACTCTGCATGGTCATGTCAAATTTCTGGTTTGATACGGTTTTTAATAGCTTAAGATAGTTGAGCACCATGGTGTTACACTTTGAACTGGAGGTTGTTATTCATGCATTTATTTCATCATGTTTGGATTATTGTAATTCATTCGAGCAAAACCTCCTTGGAATGTCTACAGGTTGTTCAGGACCCTCATGTCACATCACTGGTGAACCAGCTGCACTGGCTTCACATTCAATGGGAGTCCATTTTAAGATGCTTGTTTTGACTTTTAGGGGTATCACATTAGTGAACTTCATTAGTGAACATCCATACATTCCCAGGAGGTCCCTGAGGTCATGTGATCTGAAACCTTCCCTCTGTCTTAGCGTGAGATCTCTTTGAGGACAGAAAAAAAGTCAAATCTTTTTATTTTTACGTTTGGTTCACTCTTTTTCTTTTTTAACACTCTGGTATTGTAATTTTAGATAAACAAGAGACTAAACAATGAACAAGAATATAACGAGTATCACTCCTCAGTATAACGTTACTCTGATTTTTTTACTTCAAAGTAAAAGCCCTTTAAAATTTCATATATGAGCAATATTTGTCTGAATCCAGAATTCCAGTATAGAGAAACCGCCTGTTTCCACAGACTAATTTCACTTTAAATCAACAGGATGCACCCTCGCAGTGCTACTCAGTCTGATTCTGGATTTCACAGTAAAAACTTAAACTTTTACAGACCTGTGGTAGAACTCCCGGTGTGGCCAGGTTGTCTTCCAGCCCCGATCCTTCACAGCCAGAGCCATCTGCTCCAGGTTGCGGGGATTTCTATTTACAAAGGTCGGGTTCACGGCTTCATTTTCATCCGCGGAGGGCTCTGGCTGAGAAGCTGCTTGACTCAGACACCGAGCTGTGTGACAATTAGTCTGGTCAGCTTTTATGACTGCAGATAGAAAGTTTAAGGCTTTCTAGCTTTACTTACCCGTCTGGTTTGAAAGCAGAGCTGGCCGACAGCGTTGAATTTGACCTAAGAGCAGCCGCACACTGCGACTAACTTGGCTCAGAGCCATGTCCTCCCGAGCAGTGCTAACCTCACAAATAAAAAGGCCAATCAATGTGTTACCATCAGGTAAGACGCCAAAAACAAGCAAACATACTATTCAAGAAAAATCCACCGTTACATGAGGAGTCCCTTCTTTGACATTCCGATAATATCCGGTTCACTCTGTGCCACTTCGGAAACAGCACCCATAGAAACTGAACTCGCGCTTAAGGTTCCGTTTACAGTAATTCCGGAACTTAAAACGATGGAAAACGCCAACAACTTTTTAATTCTACTAAAACTATCAGGCAACAAGAGTAACCAGTGATCTGAAGATTTTTCCCTGCAAAAGAAGTTATTATTGTTTGTTTAATGTCAGACTCCTTATGTGTATGAGTTGTTGTTACATTGTTGTATTTACATCTTTTACACTACTGAACAAACGTCTTGAGCCACCCCTCATCCTTATACTGTATGTTGCTAGGAAAATGGGAAATTAGTGCAGTGATTTATTGAAACGTGAAAACGTGCATGGAAATACAGTCAATCAGACAAAAACAGAGTTTTTACAATTCTTATGAGCTTGAAAGTCAAAATTTGGAATGACGAGCTGTATTTTTCAACACAGACTGAACTCTTTTAGTCAAGCTTTCTTGTAATTTCTTTAAGTGGTCTTCAGAAATAGTTTTCCAGACGTCTTAAAGGACAAACAAAGCTCTCATTTGGATGTTGTTCGGTTCGCTGTCAAGATGATCCCACACTGCTTCAGTAATGTTGAGGTCAATCCATGACTGATAGTTGTACTATTGTGTTTTGGGTCATTGTCATGCTGCTACAGATTGAGAATCACCTTGGTGGTACAAAAATCAAAATATATACTTTGATCTTGGATAGAATCAAAGAAATGAAAACAATTTGATTTTTTTTTTTGTTACAGGCTGTTAAGAAAAACTGCCTAAAGACAAAAAAATGTTCCTCTGAAGCTAAATATGAAACAATAACGGTTTGCTCCTCTAGACTTCTGCACAGCACTTTCATCTGTGGTAACTTCTCAAAAAAGTACTGTGGCATATAAATGGTATCACTCAGCCGGCAACAGATACTTCAAGTGCTTCATTTAATAAAACTCAACATTTAATTTATTATCTGCTGAAAACTGTTCAATTTTACAGTGTAAACAGGGAGGGGAAAAATTTATTCCATTGCAGTGTTTTGTACAAAGTGGTGGTTTAACAATAGAAGATACCATCTGTCCATAACACAATGCATAAACAAACAGTCCTAGTAAGGCACCCAAGAAAAATGCAGCTATCAATAAATACTTATGCTGTGGTGTTGCTGGAAGACATGACAATGTGGGAACAACATCTTTGGCTCATAAAAATCATCCAAATCATTATCTGAAGAATTCTAAAGAACTTGCACTTTAATACTTCAGGTCAAAACTTAAACTTTCCCTTAAACTGAAGAACAAATCCATTCACTAGTGTACTTTCCCTTTTCAAAATTGATGCTTATTATAAATGTTGAGAGAGTGAAAAGCACATGATTACCAACTATTTCTCATGCTAATGATAGAGTAATTAGAAAGCAGTACATTATCTTTGAAAAAAAATAGCATGGGGATACAAAATATGTGTTTTATATATGATATGGTATAGTGGTAAATTAACGTATAGGGAGTCATTCTACCGGTGCAAAAATAACAGTACAGCATTCATCATTCATTGATCATTGTGCAAGTTAATTAAACCATTTCATAGCGAAAGGGAACCAAAGGTCGAGTACCGTTGTTAAGACAGGGTCGTTCTGATTCATAGACACATAAATTAACTTTGCTGGTAACCCTGAATAAACCGCTGGCTGATCATATAGGGTTTGAGGCATTTATTATAGATGCGAAGGAGAAAGGGCTGAGTTTGTAACCATCTCCACTGTAGAACTTGTTCTGAAACTCCACCCTGTAAAAGAGACGGGCATAAGTCAATCTCCAACAACAAACAGAAACCTCAGAGCACGTATCATACTCTTATTCTACAGTGGACTTTTTTTTGGTAATAGTCTGGTTTGTTGTTCCTAAAGGTTAAGTCAATCTTTTCTCCAGCACCACCATCCTGAGAAAACTACTGCATTAATGCTACATACTGTAGGTGGTGTATCCTACAGTCAAATTCAACTTTGCATGCAGGGTTATTGCCAGAGGCAGCTGTAAAGTCTGCTTAGAACAGTCTTTGCCTTCACTGCATCTGTCACACAACAGACAGCAAATAGAGTGCAATGTTTACACCAGCATGTAACAAAAACATGTGACCATGGATTGCTGGCTTAATTGCACAGACACATAAAACCTGACACACACTCTGAAATAAAAAATAAATAAAAAAGTGGTTCCGGATCTTTCCCAGTGCAATCATACAGCCTATCTCCTTTAAAAAAAATCTTAGTTAACCAAAGCTATTTTCCCCCTTTGTCTCAACCCTTCTGTCACTCTCACCAGTGCAGACGGAGCGCATGCAAGAAAGCTGAGAGCCCCTCCATGACCAGAAGGATGCAGACTGTCAGCACAGCGAAGAAGGCGAAAATCACAAAGAGGACTACAGCTCCCACGTAACCCTGCCACGTCAGCCCCTTACGCATGACCATCTCCCACAGCACCTCTGACAGCTCTGTGGAGACACAAGTGAGTCACTGTTAGAGAATCACAGCTGGCTGGAAAACAACAACATGAGTGTGTATAACTAGAAAAATAAAATAGATTAAAAAAAAAGAAGAAAAGTATGAGTAAGTTTTGTTTAAAAGAGGAAGTCGTGTGTGTGTGTGCATCATGTGAGTATGAAGATAAGCATTGTGTTTGTATGTGCAGTGCCACTGACGTGCGTGTGCCAGGCTGAGAGCCCAGAGTCGGAGGTAGGAGGCTGTGTTGGAGATGCAGCCCAAGCAGTACTCGATGGTGTGGATGGCCTGATGCATGAACACATCTGCGACATCAAACTCCTACAGACAGCACAACAAAAAACCCCAAAAAACCCAAAAGGAGTTAATCAGGATGTATTAAAACAGGTAAACTAATCTAGTTACTCTAGCTTCACCCTCACCTCTTCTACTAGCGGCCTTCCTTCTACTTCCCCCTGATGAACATTGATGGAGCCTTCATCAGACACCAGTGGACGCCTGTCTTCATCCAGATGCTGCAGAGAATTAAAGATCAGTCAGAAAAGTAAATGCAGCTACATAAAAGGAATTAAAATTCAACCAAACGCAGACTCACGACTCGACGTCGTCTTCTCTTGAACATAATGTATTCAAACGTGGGCTTCCCAAGGAGGAGGAATGGCACAGAACACAGAGCCAGTATCACCAGGACCTTCTGCACTATAGCCTGCACAGAGTTACAGAGAAGAGGTTATCCTCATTTGACCGTTAGTTTATTCAGTTCAGGGCTTGCATGTATTTATCTACTTAATGAATGCAGCATTTTTGTTATTCAAAAAACAAAACGGAGACACAACTACATCACTGTTGCTTGATAATGCAGTTAAAGTGCTGATTACTATATTTGGAAAGTCCCTTATTGTGTTCATGTGCTTGTAATAGATGTGGCATCTGGGGTTTGACCTGCCAAAGCAGTGCTGCATTTACATGCTAGACTTTCACAAAATAAAACCCACAAACAACCACTGAAAGATGTAAATATGGTAACAACATACATAAAGACTATCATTCAGTTTATAATAAGATTTCATGATAACTACTGCTCAGTGTGACCAACACACACATGTTTGGGAAGTGGGAAGCTAAGAAAATGCATAAAGCAAACCCGATATGTTCCCTTTAGTGAAGCTCACAAACGACGCACACACCTGTCCTCGATAAAGTGGAGGGTTGTCAGGGTTTTCCGTAAACAGGAACATGTCTATGAAGTGGATCAGTATGCTGGGAGCACTTTTGGACTGAGAAGGAGCGTAAGCAACCCACTTATAGACCACCATGAACACCAGGTAGCCAAACAGAAACAGCATGAAGAAAAGCTCTGGGATCAGCACAAAAATCAAACTGCTGAACTTGCGAAAGTGCCTGTAGAAAAAAAAAAAAACAAAAAAAACAACAACAACAACAACCAGGGAGAAACGAGGATAAGAACACGAGGTTGTGAAGGCAGCACAGAGCTAATCTGAAACAGACAAAACAGGTGTGCAAGCAAAACACATGCAACAAAAGGGTAAACATTACTTACCAGTAGTTGAAGAATGACAAGCAGACTCCAAAAGTCATGTGAATAATGCCGATGATGACTGACATCTTCATCTTGTAAGAGTTTAGGAATGTTAGTTTGTTGTTGGCCATCCCCCAGACCTGACGACAACATCAGAGAGAATAACTGGAGTTACAATCAAGACACATGTATACATATTTATGTGCATGTTTGATTGGAAGACGATGAATATGATGGGCACACCGGGTCAATGCCAAATGGATAGGGGCTTGTGAAAACGCCAGGTACAGCAGGATCCATGGATAAGTACTGGCTCCCTGCCAGCACCGATGAACTGAAAGAGATCACACGAAGGTAAAAAGTGTGTCGAAAATGGAGTAAACAGCAAGTAAGTATTACTTATTATATTATTGTTTATGATTTATTTGACCTGTATTTTTTGTGTACTAAAAACTCAATAAACACATTGTTGCAAAAAAAGCAAATAAGTTTCCAGGGTGAATATACGAAAATGTTCTTACTTCCATATGTTTTTTTCAAACATTGGGCCGACGTGCCAGGCCGAGCTGAAGGTGGCGAGCCCTTTGCTGAAGCACTCGTTGTAAATGGCTCCCGTGTAGATGGAGAACAGTCCCATCAGCAGAATCAAATACCTTCCACCGAACATCATCCTCCAGATCTGACACACAAAGCGGTCAAGGACATGTTTTAGTACATTATAATTATTTGAATTTTTTACATTTAAACATAAATGGGAAGCTGTGTGACCAAAAACAGAATGCAATGATTTGGAAATTTGTTAATACGCCCACATTTTATTTACACAGAAAACAAATATTAAATGTCAAATATTTAACAGCTGGAGGAACAATGTGCAACAGCATCTTAGTCAAAGGCATATGCACTTTTTAGAGCAACAAATGCTCCTGTCCAGTTGACGTATTCGAATATGTCAGTAAGATAACGCTAAACCATGTAGTGTCTGAAGAGGGGATGCTGCACAGCGGGAAACATGGCCGTGGCCTAAATCTTTTGAGTCATCTTGTTGCCATGTTTTGTTTTGTTTTCCTTAAAATGGTACATGCTTTCAGTTTAAACAGTTAACATGTTTTCTATGTCATACTGTGAATCAAATATAGGTTTCTGAGAATTGCAAATGAATGCATTTTGTTATTTAGGTTCTATGACATTTTTGGAATTGAGGTCACAGAAACATTGCTACTTTTGCTCTTATTTTTCTCTTCGGTGATTTTCATGTTGGTCAACCTGTAAGCTGGAGGCATGTCTGTGCATGCAAATTTCAAACCACATGCAAAATTTACTGGTACTGGCGGATTCCTTGGCTCACGCAGATTATGAAAGCATACTGGAATTTCAGTACATTTTTTGGGGCATCCGTGAAACAAGAAGTGAGTTCATTTGGTTATTAGTCAGTGTGGTGAGCAGGTCCTGTGGAACAGAGGAACAATCTAAATGTGGTCTGTTGTATTACTGATGCTGCTTGGTCTGAAATAAAGTTGCCTTTAAGTTAGACATTTTGTTAAATACAGAGTGTCTACTCTTCTAAGTTACCTCATTGTTGTTGTTTCTAAGTTTGGGATCTTTTTCCTCGAGGACCATCCAGAGAGCAGTCAGAGTCATCAGTAAACCGTGGCCCACGTCCCCAAACATTACCGCAAACAGGAAGGGGAATGTAATTATGGTGAACAATGCTGCAGGGGCATTGAGAGACAAGATTTAGCCAAAGACAAATACCTGAAAGACTTCACTTTGAACACATTTCATGAGGAAATCATTTGTCATCTAATGACGCACCTGGATTGACCTCACGGTAGGCGGCCACTCCGTAGGCATCTACAATGTTCTGGAAACCTGCTGTGAAGGAGTTGAGGGGAAACAGAGTAGGTGGAGGTGTAGAGCAAGGCAAGCGGTTGTAGAAAGAATCAACCCCACTGCCGCTTTTCCTCTGAGGTTGGAGAACAGGGTGGGATAAAAAACAGGAAATTAGGCGATTTACTCATCGGTGCTTTTTACAGCTCTATGTTTCTGCTCATCTGTTGTCTCACCCCTCCCTCTCTCAGCGCACACTGCAGTTCAGGCAGCTTGGCGGTGGGACACCAGGCCTCAGCGATCAGGCATTTGTCAGTGACAGAGGGGCTGCAGAGATTCAGTACCGACTGGATTGCCTTGCACTTCTGGACTCGCACCTTCCACTGGGGCAGAACAGCCACCGCTTTCATCAGCAGCTGCTGCAAGAAGCTTTCGGTCTGTGACAAAACCTGAAGTCGCAGAAGGAAACAAAAAAAGAGGCGTGATGAATGTTCTAGAAGCACTGTAATATAATATCCTATGCAGAAACTATAAAACCAGACATTACAGTCTTTTAATTATTTTGATGCCAATATGTAGTATCAAAAACCAAAAGAAAATCACTCACTGATTTGATGTCTTCAATTCTCCCTTGAAGTCCCTGGAGAACCTCCTCTCTCTCGGCAGAGCTCTCGGGGTATGCAAATGTCTCAGTGCGGAAGCTGCGAGGAGGGAAAATCCAAAGAAATTCAAGTTAAAAACATAGGTGCAGCTTCAGAATCTCAAAAACAAAAAACAAACAAAAAAAAATCCCCACCAATCGCAGATCTTCTTGACTTTCTGTCCAATCTGATCTCCCCAGAAGGAAATGAGGAACACGGTCCATTGCACCATTTCCCCCTGCAAATGGAGAAAGAGCAAACTGCTGTGGTAAAACACCTGGAATGAAACTCACATCAGAAACTCTCTGCGATCCCCTCTCCTTTTCTCTTACCGTGTCAGGGTGCTCAAGTCGATCCTCCATTTCTCTAAAATCCACGATAATGTAACCGCGACACGCCCGCCATAACAGTCGCTCGAACGAGGGCACCTTCCAGGGGTGGACCACTCCTGCCACAAAACTGAGGGAGAGGAAAACTGTTATATAGAGAGGAAAAAGACAACATTTTACTCTTTAACATTTAATTGACACCTACCTGAGTCGGACATCTTGGCGGTTATCAAACAGACCTTGGGTCTCCGCTGCAGGTGGTACCTGTGAGAACAAGACAAAGGAGAACATTCTTTTTTAGTTTTCCTCACAACAACAATTACAGAAAATTGTGCAGAAATGGAGTTTTTCACCACGTGTGACGCCGTGAGAGAGTGAGTTCTGGTCAGGACTCCTCGGTACTGACAGAGCTGCGTCAGCTGAGCTCTAAGGCTGTCTCTGTTCCTGGACACCTAGTAGGAAACATAAACGATATTTCATCAATCCCAAAAATCTTTATCTCGTGGTGCACTAAGCAGAAAAAAGACCCTCCTCAGGCTCCATTTCGGCGCTCACCTCCTTGAGCTCTCTGGCGAGCCTCTCGCTCTCCTCCTCTATGGTGATGAGCTCACGGGGCTGAGGGGCTGAAGGCATCGGACACGGAGGAGGGAGTGGACCCTTTGAGGGTGACGATAGGGAGCGATTTATCTCCTGCTCCAAGAAGTCTGGAGGGTGGAAAGGGTGGATAATGAATCATGGAAAATAAAGAAGATGAATGGAAAGAGGAGCCTTATGAGTCAGTACTCACGGAAAGTCTTCTCGAGATCCTCGCATCGTCTGACCTCGCTGACAAATTTCCTCTGAAAGGAGTTCACATTGGGGTTTAACTGAAAGCAGAAAGCAGAGAATAAGGATACTGAGCGGGTCTACATGACTTACACCAAAACCCATGATGCAGTCTGTTGCAGGTTAACAATTGCACTGGACTCCATGAACTGCACCAAGAAGAAGAAAACTGCATAAAGGGTTTAATAGACTCACGTCTCTGAACTCAACCAGGCCCAGCTCTCCCAGCTCGCTGACACAATTATAGGCCGAGCCGGACTGAAGAAAGAGCTGCACCAGGCACACCTCCTCGCTGCGAAATATGGAGCCCATATCTGTACAACACCAAAGAAAACAACTTTACACACACACACCGTCCTCTGAATACAGCTGAGTGAAAGTACTGCAGCATATAAAGAGGAGTATGAATTTTAAAAAAATGGCAGACAATGGTGTTAACAGATGGCATCTACTTTCAGTTAGAGAGATCAAAACTACTCAGTGCAGAAGTATCTAAGTGGAAACTGAAGAAAGAGGAAGCACCAAGTCCTCCTGACCAGATGATCAGGTGGGGTTTCCACTATTGCACACACATGTGTCTGCCAAAATTAGCACAGGGGCTCTTTTTTTAGTTAAATAAAATAATCAAAGATGTACATATATATGAAACAGCATTACTATATTGTAGAAAGGCACAATAAGGTGCATTATTATTGCTTTCCCCTAGCTACATAGAAAGCAGTTTTGTACAAGCGCTCTACAGTAAACCCCACCTTTATGATGGTTACAGTGTTTGATCTTTTGTTAAAAAGCTTACAGCGCTGTATCATTTTTCAAAGCATTTCTTTAGACTGTTGTTTGTGGTGCTCGCACTATATTCAGACTAACCTCACTCATTTGGAGGGCTGAGCAGTGAATTGGATCTAACAGTTTCTTCATTAACTGAGCGTGATGAGTGTCATGAAGGTGGGAAAGCGACCACTAAGAATATATACAAAATTACTTATATCATAAAATAGACGTAACATGAAGGAAGCGTGGCTTCAGACTATAACTGTAAAAAGATCCATGCTGTTAAGGAAAAAGCATTTGACCTCGCCTCTTCTTCGATCTATCGACTATTGTCTCTGCTTCTCAGCTTTTGTTGCCTGGGGCAAAGTTTCGTTTTCTCTATAATCGCTAGCACACAACTCCAGTGAAGGAAAAGCCGAAACACTGGAGCGTTAACGCATAAATATAAGCCACATTTAAGAAAAGTAACAGAAGGGCTTGGTGTGTCTCGGCCACAACTATAGGAGATAAACCCGCTTGATAAAAACACAGATTTGAGCTGAATGTCGGAAACCTCACCTGTCTGCCTCTTTACCTCCGCTGCAGTCCGACCTGGTGTCTGTCAGGCAGTCTGGTACCGAGGGGGACGGACTGACCCGGGACTGCTAACCTGGACAAAGCAGACGCGTTTACGAGACTTGGGGTAGAAGTTCTCTGGCTCCGCACTTCCTGTTTGTGAGAGTCACGTTACTGCAGGAGGCACGTGATAGTTACCGTTTGAATCTCGCTCCACCGCGAGAGGTCGAGATTTTAGGCTCTTTAATGGCGGTAACGAGTCCAATAAGTGGATGTTTTTCTTTGTTTTTTTTAATTAGATTTTTAGTCTGACAGGAAATCAGAAGCTTATTATTAATATTTCACGGTTTGATATTAGAGTTAAGCATATCTGGAGAAGCTGGTTTGGCCGTGTACAGTCATCTGGAAACCACAGTCACGTGCGTTTGATAAACCCAGACGTGCTCTGTTTTTTTCCTCTCCTAACTTTATTAACTACATACAAACCAAGGCCAGAACCATAATTTGTAGCATGTGATGTCTCCAAAAAAGACATGCTAAAGTTAGGGACAATATTCAAAGTAAAAGTCAACCAGTATTTAAAGTTGTTTTTAATTCAGTTCTGTTACATTTAAAGAAACTGAAAAATAGTTCCTTTCTTAGTAGTTTCATTATTATGCAGCAGGCAAAGGAAGAATGTAGAAGTTCACAACAGTGAACACTTAAAGTTCAACTGAGATGTTGTGTAGGATTTGTGTAGAAATCACAGCCTCTAAGCATACAGATATGTATCATAGGCGTGAAAACCATGGCCATTTTGGGCTTTTGATTTCTTCGAGCTATTCTTTCTCTAGGGTGCAAAGATTGTACAGCATAGATCTTTAATGGTTTAAAAAACAAGAATTCAGTCCACATGTTTTAATTTATTGTGGATTTCCTCTAATCCACACAGGATCGAGTCTTTTCATTAATTGGTGCTGAAGGTTCTACTGTGTCTTTTAACTTGAAAAGACCAACACATGTTAACTTCTTGTTCATGTGATCATGAGTCACTGCAACAGGTAATTCCTCTTTGCCAGCATAAAAGGGATTTGTTGTGTAAATGTGTCACTACTTAAAACTGTCACTGTCAGATAAGAGGAAATTGGTTAGAATGAAACTGCTGGAACACCAGCATCACTGTCCACAGTGAAGTGTTTTACGTCATGATGGACTGAAGATGCCAGTCAAAAAAAGGGGGTCCTGATCCAAAATCAAAACCTTCAAGCTCAACTGAAATTTGCAGCTTCCCACAAGAACAAGCCAAATGCCTTTAAAACCCATCTATGCCAGGAAACCAACCAGTTTAAATGAACTACCACTTATGTCAAGAATAGTCGTCAAATAGCCAGCTAGAATTATGCCAAAAGCTTGTTGATGGATACCTAGATTGCCTGCTCAAGGCAAGCCCTTCTAAGGAAACATTTAACCAAATATCAGTGTAAGAAGTTAAAAGAGAGGGTAAAAAAATAAATTTAAAAAAAAAATCCAATCCTCCTTGTATGTAAACCGGTGACCACAACTGTATCAAAAATAAAGATCATTTTCATTGTCTGGTATAAAGCTCAAACATCAAGAAAGCAATGAGTAAAATGCATTTTGATTCAAAAGGAACTTTATATTTTGGATGTATCTTGTAAAGACAAAGCAAGCATTCTAGCTGAGGACCCCACGGTGACAGACACTCGTATGGCAATACAAAAGATATTTTATTTAATTGTAAAAGGGCAGATGTGCAACAGGTAAAACAGCAGGTAATAAGAAATACACAACTGGGGGGAAAACAAAAGACAAAAATGTTTAAATGGAATCAATAAAACAGGATATGAAATGTGGCGAAAGTTTTTCACAGAAGTACATCAATTTCCTACACCTGTTGATCTCACTGTACATGACTGTAGATGTATCTTATCTTACCCTAACGACACTATAATGAAGCTGGTCTACATTAAGAAGCAATTATAGTTTCCAAATGACCCCCCTCCCTTTCATACATACACAAAAAAAGAAAATACTACAGTAAAATCATAATTGCTGGCAAACAGGAAAGGAACTTAAAGGCTTTTCATGTCATTTTCCATCACTTGTATTTCAAACACATAAAGCCAACAAACATGTCGCACTAACCATGCTGCTTCAAATTGCTGACAATCTCACAGATTTCTTCACTGGATATGAGGACTAACTCACTAAAAAAGATGCAAAGTTAGCACAGATTTCTTTTTTTCATCTTTTTCTGATAATGTGTCGGAGGTAGCGGCAGCTCTGACACAGACTGTTCTCGTCTTAGTTGCCCTCCTCCCCTCATCTTGAATTTCTGCTTTTCTACAAACTGTAAAATTTGAGGCTTCTGTCCATTGCTGTAGACGTCAGGAACCGGGCATTCTCTCCAAAGGCCACCCCAGTCACCAATCCTGTATGGTCTATGGTTGAAAAGAAAAAGATCAGGGGTAAATGTCACATGCATACTAGTTGAAAATCTCAAAAGACATTTGACATTTCTTTTGTCTTCATACCGGTGAAGTTGAGGACCTCAGACCACTGCTTGCAGATGTAGACACGGATGTCAGACCCTCCTACAGCCAGGTAGGTACCACTCTGATCAAACACAAGGGACTTCACCTGAAACAAAAAATGAACGGATTAGGCTCAGAAGAAAACCTAAAATGAGTTGGACAACTTCAAAGCTGGTCTACAGTGAAACACTGGAGTTCAGCTTAGTAAAAATAAAGAGAACACAGTGGAAAAACTGCTAATCTGGTTCTTTCTGAAGTTAAAGCAATCCACCTACCAGCACCCTGACAATTATACATGCAACTTTTCATCCACAGCCATTTATCTCTGGGTGCAATGACAGCCTAGAGGTGATGCTAAAACTATTTCTCAAACAGTTAAAAAAAAAATCCTTTAAAAAGGAGAAATCCCAAATTTCTTACCTCATAGTTGTTGTCCAGAGTAATGGTCTTGAAGTTCTTCAGCTTCCTCAAATCCCACAGTTTCAGAGAGCTGTCCTGGGCACCTGGAGCAAACAAGGATAATTATGTTTATTTTTTTTTCCTATAGGCACACCATTTTTATTCTTATAAGGCTGAAGACACTGATAAATCTCCCAAACTATGCAAGTCATTGATGCACTAGTCACTTTTGATACTCTAAAGAAAATGTTCATGCAGCTCTACAAGTTTGTGCACATTAAAGACTGACGGCTAAACTGCGCAAAAAATGCTATCAAGTCAGTCTCACCTGTGGCCAGATAGTATCCGTTCTCAGAGAAAGCAATGGAGGTGACAGGTCCAGAGTGACCTGGGAAGTTGGCCACGTTGGTGCGCTCCTTCAGATCCCAAATCTTAATCTGGGAGTCCGCAGTACCAGTGCCAAAAATGAGACCATCAGGGTGGAACTGAGCGCATGTGAGAGCTGAGGGGTGCAATCAGATACATTATGCCTGGAAGAGGACTGTTATTATGACTATCAAATGCATTAAGCAAGCAAAGAGAAACTTACCACAGCCAGCACTTTCATCAGTAACTTTGGTGAGGACTCTGCCCGTCTGGATATCAGAAAAGGCCCAGTACTGCAGGATAAAAGTAATAAGAGTTAGAGCGGTGAAGCAGTTTAACGGCAAAAAGCTCGATCATTCAGTGATTAAAGTTCAAGGCCTGTCGGTAATTTCGAGCACGCACCTGATCCTCAGAGGAGCTGAGCAGGTAGTCTCCAGTAGCATGAAGAGAGAGACCAGTGACGCCTGCCTCGTGAGCACGCACCACCTGCACACAGTTGCCCCCGGTGACAGACCACACACGGATGGTGGTGTCTGGAGAGGCGGAGAAGACCACGGACTAGAGGAGAAAAGACGGCAAGCGAGTGAGGAACAACAGATTAAAGGAACGATTGTGTTTGTCATCATTCCATTAAAATTCTTCAGGAGCTTTGGGTGCAAGTTTGCATGTAGGATCTCAGAGGACAAGTTACCTGAGATGGGTGGTAAATGACAGAGGTAACCTTCTTGGTGTGACCCTTAAGCGTTGCCACGATCTGCTCTTCGTTCTTGTCAAACACCACCACGTTCTTATCAGCTCCACCTGGGAGATAGAACAGGTTTAATATCAGATTCTTTGTCTGGCATCCCAGCAAATGAAATACAGAATGAAAGATTGATTCAGTGTACCGGTGAGCACTTTGTTGGTGTCTGAGGGACACAGATCCAGAGACAGAATACCAGGCACACTGGCACTATGAAGACCCTGAAGGCAACATAGGAGAGAACGGTGATAAATTGGATTGCTCGGTGAAACAGATGCATCCTCGTGATCCTGCATAATCAATACTTACAGCATGAGAGGCCACTTGGCGGTATTTGCCGAGATCCTCGGCTCTAACCAGATCCTCTGGGACAGTTTTGCCTCTCTGTAGAGAACCACAGTAAAGCAATTAAATGAGAGCGAGGGTAAATTATGCACAAACAGAGCTTGTGGCAAAATAAGTAAAACAAGTGTTTGCACATTAGCAGCTAAATAAAAGAGAAATTTAATACCTTCTTTCTCTCTGTAGTGAGGATAGTAGCCTTGTCTTGGAGCTGCAAATAGAAAAAAAACATTTAAAAACATCAAGCTCAAGAAAAGCACTTTATAACCAAAGAAATTATTACAAACGGTCATAATGGTAAAAAAGTAATCAATCAAAAAAAATATATCAATATTACCTTCTGGATGATTTCTGGAGTCATTCCCACTTGTTCACTAATCTCCATAGGCTCTCCACCAGCACCCTGGTGTAAAAAAAAGGCAGAATTAAATATTTTTTAAAGGCATGATGTGACAGTCTGATCGTTGTCTTATCAGCTGAAACTAAAGCCCAGCTACTCACTGCTGCAGCTGGCTGAGAGGCGGGCACTGCCTGAGGGGCAACCAATCCGGCCTGGGGTTTGAGCGTAGCAAGAGCTGTGGAAAGAAGAAATCGACTCATTAAAATAAATAAAATACACACACAATATCAATGAATCCAGGTTCATTTGGACCCGATGATCACATTAAAGCCATTTCTACACGTTTCATAACTGTGCGGACACCCAAACTGCTGTCAACCCACCTTCTCTTGCAGCTGTGACCTCTTTGGTGAGTCGAGCGATGACTCTGCAGGCGGCATCGTGCTGATAGAGGGCGTGTGAAAGTTCTTGGCGAGTAGTCTGCAGCTGCTGCCGCAAGGTGAAGCTATGAAGCATTACAGCATCCTAGAACAGAAATGAAAAGTGAGAAAGGAGCACAAACAGACACAAATTGACATGTTTTAATTACTTTGGTTCTACCAGCATTTTGCAGTCAAGATTTAAAAAACAAAAACAAAAACAAAAAATCCCACCATATACTGGTTTGTTTGAAATATATCTTAAGAAAATTTATTAAACTCACTGGAATATAACTTTACACCCATGTGTTTAAATTAAATAAGGAAGATAACAAGATGGAACTCGCTTTTTTGGTCTCAGCTAAAGAATTAAAGTTATTTAAATGAATGTACCAAACAAACATTTTTCATGAATTCAAACTAATTCAAAAGACCCAAGGTTTGTCACAAAACTTTGCAATTCAAGAAAGAAAAGGGGCCAATCTTCTATTAGATTCTTTTTTTGCAGCACAGATTAGATCAAAAATATGCTGTTGTAACCCATCATATAAATGCACAATTAGAAAAAACAAACAAACAAAAAACAAAAATTCAAAACAAGAGTCCTGTTGTTAAAAACTACTGGAGAGGGATAAATGGTTGCCTGTAACACACTTTTAATTGTTAAACTATCCAACACCCTACAGATCTGATTTGAGTTCTACACATTTATAACTAATTTATGTTGATTAGTAGCTGACTCCCTACTTGTTTAAAATGTTCCTAAATGTTGTGTGTATTTGTAATGTGTTGTTGATGTAGTGTTAAACATTAATAAGAAAAATCAATTTAAAAACAAAATGATACATACAATAGATACAGTATAAAGTGCTCTGTTCTTTGCTATCTCAGAGTTTACAGGACTTACCCATTCATCTTGAAGGGACTTGAGAATGGCAGGAATACTGGTTGCCGATGGTGCCTTTGGTCTAATAGGATGAGCCACTAAAAGACAGGAAACCTCTTCAGTAATTCATCGAGGCTTATTTGCAATGAGATTTGAGTATTTAAGGGCATATGCCACACTGATTTTCTTTTCATATATAAATCTAGATCATTTCCTATGGTTCTATGAATATCACAAAGAATAGCTCATGAGCACCTATCCAACTTCACAAAGTCTCACCCTTGAAGGCCACACGATTAAAACTAAAACTTATTTAACAAACAGCAAATGAGATAAATCGGTTTTTGATGATGAATATAATATTCTACTTTTGTGTAAGTTCTTTTAAAAAAAGTTTATTTGTTTGGGAGGTTTTATTTTTCGCTTCACCTGAATTCTTCAGGATTTGTTTTATATGATTCATAAGATACAATACAATGCAACACGTCTGCAAACTTCAGCCTACGAAACCAAAGCCGAGCATCATTCCACTGATAACGACCTCTCTGACGGAAGTAGCATTACTCTGCATGAACTTTATTAAGGTCTACTGCCTCTTAGAAAACACCCAGAAACCCACCTTTGATGTCTACGAGCTGCTCCTCGGACAGCGGCTGTCCGTTCATCGGGTCCGTCCCATTCTCTGCGATGTACTTCTCGATCAGCCTGCGCTCAAACACCTGGTTGGACACCGGAGAGACGCACGGGTGCTCTGGCACTTCGTTGGAAACTGTAATAGAGTTCAGTTCCGGCTTTTTTAACAACACATAACTCCCAGCAATTTAAAAAAAACACACACAATTAAAAAAGAGAGATCGATGAACTATATCAAAGCAGAAGGCGGTACTGCATGGCCGCTAACGCTAGCTAAATCAGCTAGCAGCATTAGCGCGGTACCGAGCTAACCGGCCTCCGTCATATCAATGAATTCAGCTTCACCTACTTGCACAAACCAAAGCCATGTTCCAGGCGGAGTCCTAAAAGTCTCGTGTTAAATGTGATTTATGCTCGCGCTGTACTTTAAAGTTGTTGCAGCTAAGGTAGACTTTACTTCTGTTTGGAAGTAGCACGCTGTCCTTTCATTGCCGCTACAACGAACACTCTTCTTCTACGCTTTGAGTTAGCTTCAATGTCCCAAACTCTGCCACCTACCGTCACTGCGCCGAGGAGAACATTTGACCACTTTCCAGCTTCCTAAATATATGTGTATCTATCTATCTATATATATATATATATATATATATATATATATATATATATATATATATATATATATACACACACACACACACACATATATATATATATGTATACACACACGCATAGGTGGAAAGTGGTCAATCGTTAGTTTATTGATTATTGCTTTATTGATCAGGTACAAGGAGTTTTTGCACTCAGTGTACATAACAGAGTAGCCAACAGACAGACAGAGAAACAACATGACACCAACACGGCACAGACAATAATACATTTATAGCGTACTCATAGAGCAAAGTTGCAGAGTGCAAATCTGTTGGAATAAATAAGAGCTGGACAGCTAGTTATTATATATACAGTATACACATGAGGATTGACTATAAATATATATATATAGCATATAGGTATGTACAACAGGACAAAACAGTATATACTGCATGCTTTGATTCAGCAGCAGGTTTGGTGGATTTTTTAAATACAGAGACCATGTGAGTGTCCTAAATGTTTATCAGAGTGATGGCCTGTGGAAAGGAACTGTACAGATGGCTGCTTGTTTGGGCATACAGTGCTCTGTAGCGCCTACCAGAGGATATGCAGTGATATTGCCTGATTGTGCCCTGACTCTACATTTGTATTTCCTGCAGAATTCACTGTCCATTGTAGTCTGTTCTTGTCCTGCAAACAATACCATGATGAGTGAGCAGAGAACAGACTGGATTAATGCAGAGTCGAATGGATCAACACCTCCTGAGGCAGGTTGAACTTCCTGAGCTGGTGCAGGCCTCTGCTCGGCCTTTTTGATGATAGTGTCTATACTGAGTGACCACTTCAGATCTTGGAACATTGTGGCAAGCGGGGATAATGGAGAGTGACTCCTCCTCAACTGCACTGTTACTGCTACAGTTTGAGCGTATTCAGCTCTAGGCTGATCTGACTACACAACAGGGCCAGCTGTTCAACCCCACATCTGTGTCCTTGATAAGACCAATGACCGTCATCAAAAATCACAATTTTGACTGACAGGTTTTTAGAGAAACAGCCACTTGCATGGAGGGAGAAGAGCAAAGCAAAAAGGACACACCCCTGGGTGGCGAACATACATACAGTGTAAAGATGACATCATCTAAAATGTGTTTGTTAAAGACACTTTTTTTATTTTTTGAGTGATGACATTATGACATTGTGAAAATATTACAAGCTTTGGGGATAAAAAGTTATCCTGCACACAAAATTCACAGATTAATTGCAGTATTTGGTGAAACATGTCACATAACTATTATAACTAGAATTACCCCCAAAGATTTAATACACTGCATAAATCGTTAGAAATGCAGACAAGCTATTTAGAATAATAATTACATATGGACAACATGATGGGTGAGAACTTAAGTCAATATTGCTGTACAGTATTTAAAAATGAGCTTTTTCAAACGTTACCACAACAACTGGTGGGTAGCCCTAGAGACCGTCTTAAACACAGGAGCAGTGCAGATCATATTGGTCCTGAGGGTCCGGAGGTAGGTAACGGCAGGAGATTTCAGGAGCACCATCAGGCAGTGCAATATGAGACAGGAAGGATTATGCTCAACTCATGCTTCAGAAAAATTACAAAGCAAACTATTAAAACCGTGCATAAGGCACAGGCAAGGTTTTTCTTCTCTGTCAGGAGCATAACTTCACCGTTTGTGTGATTTCTCCATGCTGAATAATCCTTCTTCCCTTATCTCCGATCCAGTTCTCTGTTTTATGAAAAGTTCAGATTCTTTGACGTGTAAACACTGAAGGATTCAGAGGTGTCCGTGTCTAGTGGCAGCGTGGAAAAGAAGTCTTGGGATTTGTTCCCCCTTCCCTTATCTCCGTCCTTTTTGATTTGGAACTGAACGCAGTCCTCGGATGAGTGGAGGCAGTCTGAAGCTCCGGGCACAGGGAAGGAAATCCTGTCCTCTTCCTCATTAGATTTAGCCTCCTAACAAGGGATGAAGACACAAGTTTAAGCAAATATCGTATTAATCCGTGGCATCTAAATATTCACAGCTGGAGAGCTGTATTACCTCAACAGTTAAGTTATTACTAGGAGAACTCCCAGCTGTCGCCCTGTGGGCATCCTGGTTCTCAGCTCTCGGAGACCCTACCATTACCGGAGCATAACCCTGGAAATACAAACAACAACAGATATGAACACAGACACAATTCAATTGAATGATTTTAGCTCCCTTAAAAAAAACAAAACAGATTATATTAGTTAGTCCGTCTTACAGTGTGAACAGGACTGGCTCTTGGGGTCCATTTTCTTGTTGTTTCAGGCTGCTGAGAGTAGCTGTAGTGGCCTGAGGGCTGAGGAGAGGGGTGACTGTAGTGCTGCAAGAAAAACACACAAACATAAATAAACCAGTAACGATAATGACCTAGGAACTCATCCGGCTCACAGACCATCACAATTCACCGGTTACTGCTCGTAAAAACAATAAATGTGACCTTGAGTGATCACTGTGTCCAAGGTTCTTGTGGATTGCGGAGGGACAGCCAGATGACATATGTCTCGCCATGGCATGAAGGCATGGCAAGGCTCAAATAGAGATTAAAAAGAAAGGCTGAAACAGCTAGCCCTATTTATGTAACCGTCTGCTGCTCTCCTTTCACGTTTCATGTTTTGGAGAGTCAAAGCGTGAAATGGGCATCGTGGACCGGTGTGTCTGTTAAACGTTTCGCCGGGATATCAGGTTGCTCCTTGCTAGTGATGTGTGTGGCATCATCACGCTGACATCTACAGAGCTTCAGTCAAATTACTTTGGACAGAATATATAAAAATATCTACGAAGTATCTGAAATAAAACATACCCACTGAATAAAGAGCTTCTACCATAAGTTTTTTTTCTCCGTACTTCTTAAAGATACTTCAGCCCATCAGACTGTCTGGTGCAAAAGAGAAATGTCCAATAACGTTAACATGTGACTCATGGAGGTGTCAAAGTGCATGCATCTGCAATATGATTGACTTGACGGCTTGTATTTATTTATTTGGCTGTAGACTCTCCTTCATATCAAAGAGTGAGGCCATCTGTTTCATCAGGGTGAAGAGTGCATCACCCTAATAAATCCACCAAGAAATGGCTGGATGAGAAGAAATGGAGTACAGCAGTATGGCGTAGGAAACAATATATAAATTGAACTGTTGTGGGTGGATTCTAACTTCTTGCACTGGGTGGAAAATTTGTCATTTCTGCTAGAGGTTGGAGCAGTGACTTCTTCAGAAAAAGCTCACTTTCCTGTGACTCTGTTCAGCTATAGCACCCTTATCTGCAGGAACTGCTTCAAGAAGATCAAATGGCTTCAAAGACAATATTTCCTTGTCCAAATATATATATATGTAAAAGGAAGTCAGTATGATGTTTTTTCCTGGTTTCCTCACCTGGATGTTGACCCTCGGGGGGTTGGCTGGCGGCGTGCGGTGTGTTCTAAAGCAGGTGATGATCTGGGAGAGGCTACAGTTTGGGTAGCGTTTCATGAACAGGATGAAACCAGCCAGGGACACGAACATGCCAGAAGGGACAGTGACGGACTTGAGGAGTGCTCGCCAACTCCCTCCCCTTTTGTCTGGGAAGATAGCAGATAGCATTTTAGGAGGAGGAGTGGCAACTGTGGATCAAACAACTTCTGACTGATGCATGCTTCCAAAAACATCGCACAATACCCACCGATCACGTGCAAGTAGGTGGAGGATACCAGGTTGCCATTCCTGTCTTTGACTTCATACAGCCCATCATGCCTTGAGGTCAGCCTTGCAATGACCACCTCGTAGATGGAGCCGTTCCTACTCAGTGAGATGATACCCCTGTAGCGCAGGTCATGGTCCGTTATCTGCCCCTCACGGATGAGCTGCACAGGGCCACGCGGGGGTTTGGGGTCAAAGGGGCCCAGGGAGGATTCATCAGGAAATTGGCCAGGGGTAAAAATGAGATGGGCATGAGGAAGAGGAAGAAATAGAGGCAGGATTATGGACTCTTTGGTAAAGCGTGTGATGTTGAAGGAATGCCCTGCATCCATCCATGTGTAAAATCATGAAAAATGGAGTAGTGGTGAATGTGGAAGTATGAGAGGGCATCAGATAGAAAGGGAAAGATACGACAAAACCATTAGCACTGTAAAGTCACAAAGTTAAAGGTAGTCAGTCAGCTTCTTAAAACCCACATGTTTCTGCTCTGCTCACCACGGACGGTGAGGGTGCTGCGACCCAGCACCTTCCCGTTGTCGTCTCTCATGGTGTAGTTGCCTTGGTCTGCTTGCGTCACTCTCTCCGCCACCCAGACCTTCCCCCCTCTTAGTAGCCGCCCCCGGCCAGCGTCACCGGTTTCGGGGTCTGTCCGGTTCCAAAGCACAACCGGCACAGCCTCAGGCGGAGCGCCCCGGTGAGAGAACTCCAACAGGGAGCCATTTTCGGGGATGCTGTGCTCAAAGGTCTCCCCATAGTTTCTGCGGTAGGGTTTAATGCATTCTGAAGGAAGACGAAGAACCACGAGATAAGTGAAAGACAGAAAGAGAACAAGTTTATTTAAGTACAATTTTAAAATGCAAAAGTTACTTTCTTTTTAACTGAACTGGTGAAAATTAAAGTGATATTGCAAAAGACCCACTCCTAACACACATCAGTATACTGCCAGGTAAAGTACTGCCACACCTGCTGTGCATTCATACCAATTAACCTCTCCTCTTTTTACGCAGCAGGGGTGTAGCTGGTAAATGTTATATGCACACACACACAAACACACCTGAAACAGAGTCAGAATAGTTGTTACAACTTCTCTGCTTTAAAGCAATGAATACATTGCCTATATGGCATCAAAGCATACAAAGTCAAAGTCAAAGTCAAAGTCAACTTTATTTGTCAATTCTGCCATATGTACAGGACATACAGAGAATAGAAATTCCGTTACTCTCAAACCCTAGAAGAAGTAGCAATGAACATTTAAATATAAGAGAGAGATTAAAAATGCAAGTAAAATAATTAAAAAGTAAAATTTGAATAAATACAGTACAAGCTATACAATATACAATATACAATATACAATATACAATATTCAGGTAACGGTAACGGTAGATGACATTCAGTGTAGACCAGGCAGGGTAGTGCAAATAGGCAAATAGTGCAAATGGAGATTTGGTAATGTACGGTAGGAGGTAGTGTAACAGAACAAAGTCTTATGAGGTAATGGCAGTCCAATGCTCCACAGGTGGCTAATAACTGGTGCAGGCCAGTGAGTGAGTCGATACGAACACATTAAGTTAAATTGCTTAACGTTTCAAGCCAAGAGAGGCAGATGATTGAAAAATTATGGCTCTTTTGCATCATGACACAAAGCAATGAATTTCGCCAAAGAGAGGCAACTGTCATACCTGAAACGATCAGACGGACAGTCTCGTAGGTGAATCCCACGGACAGCTTGTTGGCATAAAGTCCCTGGTCAGCATGACTCACTTCTTTCAGGACTAACGACTTATCTTTGGTCCACTCAAACCGTGGGTCCTTAACCTACAGTTGCATGGCAGATCCATTTTTAGGCAACACAGCAACCAAACACACACACACACACACACACACACACACACACACAAAACCCCCAAGTGCCAACACTCGTCCACTCACAGTGGTTTTCTCCAGCAGGATGCGTTTCGGCCCCTCGGGATACGGCGTAAAAGTCACGATTCGTGACGTTGAGTCCACCGGTAGACGAAACTCCTTCCCGACGCAAACAGTCTGGACTTTTTCTCGGTCACCTGTCGAGGTGCAAATGAAAGTCAGCAACATCATTGGAGACCACGTGCTGCAGATGAAGGATGCATGAGCGGTAAAATGATACTTTTGACTCACCTAGTAATTCCCAACCTGCAGGAAAAGTACGAGTAACATAATTAATAATTTTCTTTAGACCTCAGATATGGATGGTAACTCTCCTACAGATGTAAAAGGTTGACCTACTTTTATGCTATTAGGTCATTTAAGGTCATCTATTTTGTAACAGATTTTTAGAATCTGCTATGTGATTTGACTTTTAAACTCTTTAATTCAGCATATGTACACGTTTATTAATTCTTACTGTTCACGTACTGCCTTTATACTCTTTTGGATGCATATTTTTCCACTGCATTTTCTCTGGGCACCTTTCACATTTATTATAGTTTTGCATGTTGGAAATTTATATTTGTGAGAATTATATTTCAGAGCTGAAGTGCTAAAAAACGACATTCTCTGCTCTTCAAATCTGGGCTGGCCATTCTTCTTTGCCTTTGTTTTATTTAATCCAAGACCCTTTAATGAAATGGCTTTCTAGAAACATTCTGCAGATAATGGTGACGTTATCAACAAATGTATTAATTAGTCACTTTTTTAAATAGTAACATTGACTTCACTTTTACTATGAATAACCTAACCGTAATATAAAGCACCAGTAAATGCATTATTAATAATTATTTAAGCAGAAAGAAACAGAACAACTACGGGTAGTCTTATTAAAAACTGGTGCCACACTTACCCAGTGCAAAAGGAAGGGTGAAAAGTGCAGTGTAGAGGACGCAGGAGGACATCTTCTCCTGTAAAAGACAGCGGATTGTTTCATCTGTAAACGTAACTGACATTCACCCCAACCCTCCTCTGAAAACAAGCGGCCAGACGGGACATCCGATCATTAATCAACAAGCTACAAAAGGCGGGGAGCTCAGCGACAGCCCTACTGATGTCCGTGCGGACTCAAGCTACAGCGCACTCATGTCCCCCCCATGACGTCCTGTCCGCTCTTTGAAGTCATGTCCACTCAGGTGTCCAACATGTTTCCCATCTTCTGAACCATCGCAGCGCTACTACAGGCTGCCGGGCCATCAGTTACCGATCATCAACAAACGATTACTCAGTTTGCGCGTAATGTGAACTCACCTGCAGGATGTGCAAAACAGAAATCCACCGGAGGGTAATTTAAAAAAAAAATGTTTTTGTGGATGAGGATAAGAGGATAACGACGACCTCCGCAGAGCGCGCATGCCCACTGTTCCCCCTTCTGTTATGGCGATGGATACGTCGTATTCTCGGCCGCTGATACGCAAAGTGCGTCACATTTTGCAGTTCTTGTAAATACACCGTTAGCCCAAGGGAACATATTTTCCCTCCCTTTTACTTAGCCTGCTATATTTTAGACTTCTGTAGTAACTCGTCAGAATCTGACTGTACGTGCAAATGATGAGATGATCTTAGAAAATATAAGAGATCATAACGCGAAATGGAAATCATCTCACTTAAATTTTCCTTCTTGTTAAAAAATTAACAAAAGTTAATTAACAAAATTAACTTGTTATTTTCTACAGTGGGGGAAAATTACTTGATCTCCAGCTTCCCAGAAATAAAGTCTCTAGATTTGATGGTAGTTTCATTTTAATGGGAGAGACAGAATATGGACCAAAAATCCAGGAAAAAAACACATTACATAAAAATTATAAATTGATTTCATGTCATTGAGTGAAATAAGTGTTTTATCCCCAAGAACAACACAAGCAAGTTTTTTGTGGAGAAACCCTTGTTGGCAAGCGCAGCAGTAAGATGTTTCTTGTAGTTGGTCACCACGTTTGGACTCATCTCGTTTACTCCTCTTTACAGAAACTCTCTATTGATTTTCTATGGCAGGAATGTCAAACTCTTATTACACCATATTACACATACAGCCTACTTTGATCTTAAGTAGGCAGACAACATCCCTCAGATATCTCAATATAAGAAGAAAGAAGTCCAATTTCACTGATACATCTTAGTTTTACTACATGATAAAGACATTTTGTTCTATTTTAATGACAGAAATCAGTCAGCACAACTCTTCTGGCTTAAATGATAAGAAATAAATGTAAAATTACAAAACAGATTTATCTGTGTGCCACATGGACACACGTGACGTTTGTCTCTCTCCGTTTAAATGAAACAAACATAAAAGTTAGAGACTGTTCATGTCTTTGTAAATAAGCAAACTTGCTAATTCAGCAGTGTATGGTGTGTGGTTTATCTTTATTTGGGGAAGTTTATGTGTCACATGAGATAAGTAAAGTCCTTAACAGTGCACATGCTTACATTTTAAACATGTTTTTAGTATAGGTTATATGCATGATTAAAATAAAGCATGTTTTATGGTACTGGACCAGTTATTTCCCAGTGTTTTTAGCATGTAACTCTTTAAAAACGTCTTGACTGCGATTCCTTTAGAATTCAGTCCTACTGAATTCACTTGAAATGGGACGGCAGCCAACAAAAGGACGCGAAAGTTGTCTTTTTATCCCCTTTAAACTGCTTTTATTTATGATGTGGTGGTTTGTAAAAGCGATCTTGCAGGCAGACACAACACAAACGCCCGGTTTGTTATTGAAACGTATCCTGGGAGGTGGGCCCTGTATGCAGTTACAGTGGGAGAGGTGGAGCCTAAGCCACGCCCAGTCCAGTCACAACTCAATCACACAAAACAAGTACGTTGCTGTTATTCTTTTTCTGTTTGTCCACAACTTCTTCTTAGTCAGGCTTTTTAATACTGAACATCACCTGTGTCACTCCCAATAACAGCACGTGTTTATTGTGGACTGATTTGCTTTTTTCGGGGTTAATTTTTGTGTGTTATCCGAACATTTCATTACAGAAGGGAATGCGGTACGGAAGCTGAGGGAAAAAAACGCACAGAAAAAAGAGCCTCAAGTCACCTCTCTGCTCTTTCTCTGCAGGACATGTCGCTTGTGTTTTTGATGTTTTCCATTGTCTTCTTCGGTGAGTAGAGCTCATTCCCACATTCTAACATATAAACACCTGAAATCTGAAATACAACGCTCAATGGTTTGGGATTATTTACAACAAACGTTAAGTGGTTTCAATGCCACACACTCCGTGGGTACAGCATGTACAAAGTTATCCAATCTCTCCGTGGAGCCAGGTGTTAAGTGGCACTCTGCGAGCGAATTAAAGTGCGTGTATGTTGTAGTAAAAGACGGGGCTGCTGTAGACTAATGCAATTTAAATCAGTAGCAGAACACAGGAAGAACAATACGCATCGTCTCCACACCCATCTGCTATTCCCAGAATTACTGCTTGGTGCATTTCATTTATCAATAAATTATTTGGGAAACATAAACACCTATCAACGTACATCCACCCATAAATAAACAAACAAATAAATAAACAAATAAGCAAGCATATTGTTTTTATTGTTTTTCGTTTTCCTTAATTGAACAAAAGACTGAAAATAGGGAACGCTGAGTCGAGACTGTAGATTCTCTCTGGCTTCTCTGTATACATAATTCAATTACATAATTGAATTATGTATACAAATATGTATACATAATTCAATTAGGGCTTAATTGAAGAAAACAAAACAATAATCTGATTAATTTCATTGAAATATAAATATACAGTTACATATTTATGTGTTTTAAACTATTCACGGTATTTATGCATTATCATTGATGTCTTTGGGCGCAAAGTGAAAGGAAATGTTTACACGACGGAAGTGAAACCAGAAAATTCAGCACAGCCAAGATTTCTTTCCGTTAGCTGGTTTGACAAAACATATAACCTCAGTCAGAGAGAACGGGTAGCACGACGGTGGCAATCAACTTTTTCATATTTATTTGTCTTCTGCTTCCGGCTCTGTGAGCGCTCACACGTAAATATGGGCGTTTTGCAGAGTCACGTGTCTCATCGTCCGCATGCGATAATCCCATGAGAGTGGCGCTTAAAATGGTCATTTATAATATTTAAAGAAAAAAAAGATACATCAGTAAAAAGCAACAGCACAAATAAGATGAGAGAATAATGCTACAGAAAGTCTAGTCTAGTGGCTTAGTGCACCGCATATCCATTCAAGTTAATCACGTTGTCACTGCTGTTTAAGGTAACAGCTGCAGATTAGAGCTCTGAAACTTTAAACTGGATCTATTTCAACGTTAGGCCATTGTCCAATATCAGAATAGGCAGCGTTTCTGCCGAATGGCAGAATCGCATCAGTTTGTCAGCAGATCAAAGTGTAATTATTTTATTGGTTGTCTTGATGCATGCTCAATCATCCAGGTAAGGACATCCCAAAAAGTTAATTCTGTGTCTAGATGAACAGAGTCAACTTTTTGGTATTTTATTAGTTGAAACGGTGTTCATGGTTTATGTTCAGTGTTCATGGAGCTGCAATTCCAGCAGTGCTAAAGAAACTTAGCAACAGATTAAAACCACACAACATTTATACTTTTTATATTGAATTAATTAATTATATGTGCACATGTCTGTACACTCTGTGCTTCATTCATTGGTTTTTAATAAGGTTTTGCTTAACAGCTAAAACATGCTGTAAATAAAAGAATCAGTGAACACGTTGCGTTTCTGGAGGATTTAAACTAAAACCTGACCTGCTCCCTACCAGTATAAATTACCACAGTGACTCTTACTTTGAGCTTAGCCATCTCAGCATAGCTGGCCAAGCCATGAATCTGGCTTCATTAATACACCTCGCTGTTGTGATGTATAGGTTTGAGTTAATGGCTCAGCAGTGCTGATATCTAAAAGTGGCCACTTGCATGCTGCTGTTCTTAGATGGTCAGCCATTGCTGATTTGAGAATAGCGGCTGCTGAAGTGAGTGCATCAGAGGGACCAATCAGGTTGAACCGTTTGGAGACAATGTTACAGGCAAGGCAGAAATGGTTTAATGGTTTGGAGCTGCTGTGGTGACTGAGCTGAAAAGAGGGTAATTTACTGATGTGAGATGTTGTTCATGTATTTCCTTCATTCAGCTAATAATAACTTGGTTTATTTCTGATGTTTCATGACGAATGTGAGTTAATTCATCAGATTGAGAGTTATACTTTACTCTGCCTCATGCTTTGGGGATGAGAGATCTCTAGGAATGCTTTTTTTATGCTGCTGCATTTGTGTAAATTCAGTGATGTTCCAGAACCTTGTCTTCAAAATTACTTTCAGAGTGTAACAAAATGTGTGTTTGTGTGTGTGTGTGTGTGTGTGTGTGTGTGTGTGTGTTTGGTATATTAATGGAAACAACTGATATTATGTCATCAGATGTTTGTGGTTTCAGTTACATTAACACTACCGCCATCTGTCTCGTCTTCTCTTGCATCTTTCTGATTAAAGGCTCATCCTCTGGTATACAAACTGATGAGGTGTGCTATGGCAGGAGGTGGCAGTTTCCATCTAATTATACACCCTTACGTTATACTGGACCGATATACTTTACTCAAAGTAATGGAGGATCCGTGAAAGTTGTTATAAACAATGGGATGGTGAGCAGTTTCAGGTTCTATGTGACCATTACATTTCTGCAATATGATAAATGTTAGACCTCTGTTTGAAACAATTAAATCATAGTATATATAATCTGTTTTAATCTGAGGACTATATATGTGCTATCTACCTTTCAGGCAATAGACGGACGCTTCAGAGTCTCTCTTGGCGCAATTTATGTTACAAATGTGACAGAAAGAGATGAAGGAATTTATTCTGTCTCATCTGGTGGCCACCAGCGACACAGTGTTGTTGAACTGAAAGTCTTGGGTGAGAATTTGAACTGTACTTTATATTTACATCAAAAATATCTAGGTATGCCTTTTAGCTACCTGGTCCTAAATATAAGTACACTCCTTTTTTTTTCTTAATGTGCATTTTAAGAATGTGCCGAAAAGGTCACAAGGAATTACTACTATACGTGGGAGTACTCGATCCCTAGACGGGCTGAAATCCTGGAGTTTACTCCCCTTCACAGTCCGGACCAGCCAAAGATCCTGTGGAATCGCACAGACTCTCAGATCAGAGAAAGCAGAGCTGAGGTGAGAAACGGTAATTGGCAGCTGTCTTACCTCACTCATGCAGACAGTGGCTACTACAACTTCAGGGATAAGGACCACTCTGTGTTGGCCAGGGTGCTGCTCAAAGTACAAGGTGATGTGAGAAGCCGCATGTGAGATTTCTGCATTTTACCAGATTAGATGTTCTTATGAAGTCTGATCTGTCTCACTAACAGAACAAACCAGACACTATGAAACAAAGTGGAATGAGTACCTCGTCATTGAATACCCTCGGGGTGCTAAGAAGTGGACCATGACTTTTACACCTGAGGGGAAAATGGAACCCAAAACACTGATGGATGGCAGTCTGATCATAAAAGATAATCATTTTTCTGGCAGAATTCGTGCAGTGATAGATGGCATAGTAATCGATCCTGCCGAAATTGGAGACTCTGGCACCTTTGAGTTCAGAGACCCAGAAGGCAACCTGATCTTGAGTGCTCAGCTTGAAGTGATCCCTGGTAAGCAACAGAGTATTTCTCCTCATAGAGTAGAAGTTCTAACAAACATTAACCCCCACTCTCTACACCATATTCCCTAACTATCTCCGTGCTCTTGCAGAAATGTTGCCACAGATTATATTTATGGTTGTGACTGTCTTGATTGTCATCTTGGTGATGGTCTGCTGTTGCTGTTGTTGTAAAAAGTGCTGTAAAAGGGACAAGTCTGCTCCTCAGACTGCAGCCTCACCTGCACCTGCTGTATATTATCATGTAAGTATTCCTTCAAGTGGAAATAAAGATTAATTATTTTAATATTTGATGGTTTTTTTTACATTAAAAATCCTTATTCCAATTACAGAATGAGAATGAACCTGCATGCCCAAGCTACTCACATCCTTCAGCTTTGTCTTATCAGCCTGTGAATTCTCATGTTTCTACACAGCCTTCAGCTACCTCCTCTGAGCCACCGGTAGGTGTAAAGCTTGATTTAAATTCAAGGCAAAGATAAAAGTGAGGTGAAAGGAATTGAGCCACTTTTGTTGTTTTGAAAAGAAGTAGTGTTTGTGGATTGGCCCATTTGAGTTTAACTAAGTCTTTATCTCATCTGGGCCTGCCGGGCAACTCACAATAGCACCAATCCTCTTTCCTCTTCTGACTCCTGTGCTTTTTTCTAACTTCACAGATGTACCACAAAGTGAATATCCATGAGAGCCCTGCTCAGCCTGAGGTATATACACACACACAAACATCCAAAATTCCCCATGAATGCATAAAACCAAGAACAGGAATTTCCTCGTTCAGAGGCATTTTTGGCCTGTCAGTGACTGATTCATTTTACCCACTGCACTTATGCACCTTTTTCGTTTTACCAATGTCTCCAGGTTGCAGTACCTGGAAAGCAGGCTTCCACTCCAGATCCCTCGGTCGGCCCAGACTTCCTCTTGTCAGACCCAGAGCCGCGATTTGAACTGAAAGGATTAGACATGCCTTTTGCACCATCTCTTACTTCAGACACAACTATCTGTGATGTTTATAACTCAGACAAACTAAACTTTCTGTAAATAGCATGCTGAAAATTCAGGTAGAGTTCATTCCACTTTTTCCATTTTCATCTTTGCAAAGCTATTGTCATACATGCACAGGAAAAAGGCCATGCAGACAGATGTTAATCGCACTGTGTTGATACATTATCAGTTTTTTATCTTTCACACCAAGATGTACTGTTATAAAATGTATGGATTCCAATTATATTTTTTCAGTTAACAAGATTGCTTGTAAGTTTGTAAAGTCGTGTCTTGAAAACAGTTTGGTTCTGGGAAAGCTTTGAATTTTTTTTTTCTTCCTAATTTATCCTCAGGTACAAGAACATAAATCTCACTCAGTGTTGTCCTCAAAATGCCCTGTTACATCTCCAGCAGCTGAAGTGTGAACTACGGAATCAGGGTTTTATTATATTGTGGAATATAAATGCATATGCTGTAAATTAGAATTGTTATTTGCATGTAGTGTCTACTTTGCTTCTCTCCACGGAGCTAAGGATATTTACTGAATAACAGATAATGCAATCCAGTATAATGGCAAAGCATGTAATACGCTTTGCCATTGATATCGGACTAGATAATGTTGCTAGCTTTAGCTTGTATGGGTATTTTCTACCTCTGTCATGTGCATTCAGCTCCATACATCACTTGTTTGTGGCTTTTATTGTTGCGTTTTGAGGGATGTTGGGCAATTTTTAAAAGTGGCTTTTTATATTGTTTAATTCTCAAATGCAATACAAGTATAACTGTGGTTCTGTATATCTTTAAACAGAAGCTTGTATAAAAGTTTTATCGGGCATTGAAAAACATGTATTGTTTATATAATATATGTAAAATTCTGATAGTTGTTTGCATTGCATGAAGATGTCCGAATATGGAATCAGTGTAATGATTTGAAAAAGACCTTAAAGAGCTTACATAAATTTTTAAACTGTCCCTTTGTCTCGCTCCCTCTTTCTGTCTCACTCTCTCTCTCTAACACACACACACACACACACACACACACACACACACACACACACACACACACACACACGCACACACACGCACACGCGCGCGGACACAGTGGAATGACAACACCACTACTTCTTACATTTTAAAAAATCTAAATGGAAGAGCCCCTTAAAATTTGCATGGAAACTAGAGGGTTAGGCATTTTTTAACATTACAATCAGCATTACAGTTGTAATAGCTTCTAATGCAACTGTAAGTCATTTAATTATAACAGCATTTGTATGTTGACAGACATTTAAAAAAGCTGGTTTTGGAGAGTCTGCTACTATGCAGCTCTTATAGCAAGTTGATGTGCAGATGTTAATTCCTGCAGTGGATGTTCCTTTGCCTACATGCATGTAGTTTAAGTAATTGCTTTGTGTTATCATATTTCGTAGATAAATATAAATTGGTGTCATCTGCATAGCAATGAAAATGCATGTGTTTTCTAATAATATTGCATGAGGGGAAACATATAATGTAAAAAGTATTGGTTCTAGGACAGAACTCTGTGGAACTCCATGAAAAATTCTTTAACTTACATTAATACTACCTGTCTACCTGTTCATTCCTGGTCCATTCCTGGTATAAAGCCTGAGAATAACTGCTATGGCATGGGGTTAAACTTTTCATCTGATTATATACATATTATTTATTATGGACCAGTACAGTTCACTCCAAATAAAGGAGGCTCCTCAAAATTTGAGGTAAATGTTTGGAGGTAAGCTGCTCCACGTGCTGTGTGACCATGTCTGGTCTTAATGAGAATTAAACTATCCTGCATCAACCAATCTGTTTGATAATAGATTTGTTTAGATAGACTTTTCCACTTGAAGTACTTTTTTCTACTGTTTTTGTACATAAGTGCTTTCTATCTAGCATTCACACTTATCATATCGGTGAGTAACTTGGGGTTCAGTATCCCAAGAATCCTTTGGCATGCTGATTGTAACAGCCAGGGATTGAAGCACCAACCTTCTGATTAGTGGATGACCTGCTCTACCTCCAGAGCCCTGTTACTTGTGCATTTCTAAATACAAGTTCACTCTGTTTTTTGTTGTTGTTTAAAAAAAAAATAAAAAATTCTAAATTGGATTTTTTTCTTAATTAGTGTGAATACTGATAAGCATTCATAGTATTGTTATTCAAATCTTTATTATTATACTATTTTATTATTATTATTAGTGTGAATGCTAAAAAGCATTCACAGTATTGTTATTCAAATCTTTATTGGTGTGGATGCTGATTAAGCATCCACAGTATTGTTCTTCTATTCTTTATTATTATAATATTTTATTTTCTATTCTGTACGTTTTTTGCCTTCTATCTCCTTCAACACCGTTCAACTTAGAAAAACCATTCAACCAAAGTTAGATTCCTCTTCTTTTGGACATTACCGCTTCTATTTTTCTCATTATTAACTTTTATATTTTTAAAATTATTCAACTTTATTCAACAAAAATTTACCATGTATTTCAATGGGGAGACCCTTCAAATTCTCATTCAACTTACTCCTCTTTCAACTGTATCATGCCAAGACATTGAACTATTCAACTTGTATTTATCTTTTCAATATCTATTATACCTTTTCTTCAGTTTCTTCAGAGTTTATAATGGGTGTGTATGGAATGGGATGTTGGCGGTTAGAGTAAGACAGCTGAACTGCTGGAGTGGGAGTAAAGGAAAAATTTGTATTAAAATCTTCTCTTTAAACTGCTGCTGTGTCCACAGTGTTCGCCCTACAAGTATCATTTTACCATCAAAACATAGCCATCGCTGTCCTCTTTCATCCAATGTTATTATTATTGTAGTATATATTATGGTTCTTTCATAAATGTCACCAATGCACAGCCTCCTCCCTGCAACTCTTCCATAGAGTCCAATGTTAAAATCGATCCCAAAATTCGTCTGAAAAGCAGAAGTACAGGCTGTCTTTTCACTGTCACCATGTCCATATAATAAACTCCACAGGCATGAAAACTCAGAATTCCCCACTTTTTAAATTGCTCCTGTTGCCAAATTTTTGACAGCAGGAACATTTAAAAATGATTTTGATGGGAATTAGGGTCTTGGCCTTTTTTGCCAGATTAAATGTCCCTATGAAGTCTAATATGTGTCACGAACAGAAGCAGACATTGTGACACAAAGGAGAATGAGCGCTTCTGCATTGTGTACCTTTGCATGTTAAGATATGGACTATGACTCTTACACCTGAGGGGGAAACGGACTGACTGAAGGCAGGGTGATCATAAAACATAACTGGTTCTTTGGGGGAAATTAAGGCAGTAAGAAATAGCATGAACAAATTATCCTGTGGAAATGAGTTCAGAGCCCTAGAAACAACCTGTCACAGGTAAAAGTGACCCAGGGTAAGCAAAAGAGCATATGTCCCCATAGGGGGAGATTTCTAACTATTATAAACTCCCTAGACTCTTCTCAACACCCCAGCTTTCTCTGTGCACTCAAATTTTGATCAGAAATTACAGTAATTGGCATTGGTGTATTGTTTGTTGTCATAGGAATTGTACTAGTGTAAAATTGAAAAAGTGCCATAAAATGTCCTCAGACCGCTGCCTCACCTGCACTTGTGTCTCATTACAGTGTAAGTATTCTCTAAAGTTTGCATTAATATCAACCGTTTATTTGAAAATCCTTATTCCAAGTTGCAAATTGCTTGGAAGTAGTGCAAAGAAAAGACTTGGTCTGAATAGAGTCCGTGTGTGAGTGGCCTTGAGTGGTGGAGGTTACTCAGATTGGTGAGGTGGGTGGTCAGGGGTGGGTTGTGTGGGGATAGTGTTTGTTAACAGTCTGAATGGCCCAGGGGAGGAAGCTGTTTGTGAACTCTTTCTCATTTCTCCTGAGGTAAGACAAATATGTCCCACTCACAGATAATGTTGCCAGTTTTACCTGTCATAATGGACAATTTACTGTGTTCCACACCTCCATCCTATACCTTCAGCTCTATACATCACTTATTTGGGGCATTTATTATTTCAATTTGATAAATGCTGTGAATGTTTCAGAGATTATTTATACAGTAAAAACGCAAACATAAATGCAAAACAAATAGTATTCTGAGCCTGTGTTTTTGTATGTAAGCCCAAAGTCATGTAACAGTCTTGTTTGTTTGCATTACATTAAGATGTCTGACTATACAGTTAGTAAGAATAAGAATAAATCATCAATGATTTGAAAGCTTAATTGGAGGAGGAGAAAAGAATGAAAATAATGGGCCAAGTTAATTGTTTTCACATACTCAGAACGAGTCCTTGTGGTTACTAAGCTGATTCTCAGGCGTAAAGTCAAGGGAATATCCTTTTAATTAACAATTACTATGGTTCAGAAAATAATTTAGAGTCCTCAAATATAAGTACTCAATTTAGGTCCCATTTTATTGAACAGTCAGAGTGATAAAAACCTGTTCAGTGAATAAATTGAACAACATAGACTGCATTATATTTGGCACTCTACCATCCTAACATTTGCTCATTATGCTGAAGCTGAATGGGAATTTTCTGCAGAGCATGAACTACACATAAAGGTGTTATAGTCAATCAGAGGGTGCATGAAAGTTAATTAAAGTTCTGCAGGAGAAGGATATATAAGGGGTAACTGTGGCTGGTTATTGTCCTGAAAAAAGCCCCAACCTGTTGGAAAACTATACAATATTGCATATAAAGAAAAGTATGCTATCACGTTGTAATTTTTTAAATTACATTCATAATGGTTTTACAGGCTGGAAAATAATAAAAACCTTATTGAGGATGCTTATTATGTATGTTCTTGAGGCCTTTTGATCAGTTCCTATCAGGTTTTACAGTTTGGATCCTATAAACACTCAAATAGAGGAGGAATTTATAACATTAGGAAAAGATTTTGAGACATTTAGATAAGCTAAATGGTCTAACAGTAATGTTCATTAAAAAAAAATAAAGCTATGCTAGTTTTCCAAAAAGTTGATTCTTTTCATCTAGACCTAGCGTTTTCAGGGGGAGAAACATTTAATCACTTGGATTTCCTTACCTGAATGATTGAGCATGCATTAAAACAAGCAAACAAACAGACAGACAGACAGACAGACAGACAGACGTATTTAATTCCTCCCTTGCAATAATCCGACAAATATGGGTTTGGGTTAAAATAGGATAACAGTGGAGGAGTACAGCTCAAACATTTTGGAAGAGGCAAGTGTGAAGGTTAAGATGTTTTGGGCATGTGCCTAGGTGGGAAAGTGGATATATTGGACACATTAGACAGGGGGTGTTGAATATGGAGCTGCCAGGCAGGGGGACAAAAGGAAGACCTCAGAGGAGGTTCATGGATCTAGTGAAGCAGGACATGCAGAGGGCTGGCGTGACAGAGGATGCTAGAGATAGGGTGAGATGGAGGCAGATAATCTGTTGCTGCTGTGATAACCCCCTAAAGAGAGCAGCCAAAAGAAGGAGAAGATTCAAGTATATAACTTGTGCAGTAAGACTATAACTTTTACTTAATTGAAAAGTCTAACTTTTTTCCCATGCTAATTTTCTGCAGTGATTTTATTCCTAAAAAATGTTCAGATTCCCCGACCCCTTTCTTCCAGATAATGATCAAGGAAATGACGTCAGAGTTTCCACCCTTGATTGCTAGGAAGCGTCCCACTTCGCATCTCCGGGGGTTGTTTATACTCCACCCAGGAACTACAGGGGCAGGGACGGATAGTTGGAGACGCGCATACAGCGTTATAGTCAGATACGTTGCTACTATTATTTTGCTGTAAGTACATAAACTTTGCTATGTCGTTTTTTAAGTATTGTTTTTGCAAAAAGTTGCACATCGTTTGTGTCAGTCCAAGTTTACATCATTAAAATACCCTCAGAACAAAACCGCGGTCAAGTGAGCCCTCACATGCGAAGTCGCAGTAAAGCTAGCCGCACCTACAATATTGTTGCACTTTTCTTATTTATACATATATATACCTGACCTTATCCCCAACTAAACAAAATTTAAGTATTGCAGTACTGTATTTTTGATATTGTCTATTTTTTTTAATGTTATTACAGGGAAACTTAAGGAGGTGATGCAAATATTTCACTGTATTCTTACTCTCGGTCATCCCTACTCTTCCTCTTCTGCCACACAGCTCTCCAAAATCATTAGAGTTATCCTTATACATTAACACTACCTCCACCTGTCTCTTCTTCTCGTGCATACTGGCTATTAAAGGCTCTTCAGCTTCTATACAAACTGAGGAGGTGTGCTATAGCAGCAGGTGGCAGTTTCCATCTAATTACCCTTACCTTATAGTGGACCAATATACTTCAATCAAAGTAATGGGGGATCTGTGAAAGTTGTAATTAAAGATGGGAAGGTGAGCAGCTTCAGGTTCTATGTGACTATTATAGATCTGGAATATGATACATTTAAGGCTTCTGTTTAAAAGTAGTAAACTATTTTGAGGACAATAAATAGAACCTGTTTTAACCCGAGGTAATGTGTAAATATATATGTGCTGTCTATCTTTCAGGCAACAGACGCACGCTTCAGAGTCTCTCTTGGCTCAAATTATCTTACTGACATCTTTCTGACAGAAAGAGATAAAGGAATTTATTTGGCGTCATCTGGTGGCCATCAGTGACACAATGTTGTTGAACTGAAAGTCTTGGGTGAGAATTTGGGCTGTACTTGATATTTACATCAAAAATATATAGATATGCCTCTTAGCTACCTGTTCCTAAATATAAGTCCACTCTTTTTTTTCTTAATGTGCATTTTAAGAATCTGCCAAAAAGGTCACGAGGGATTACTACTATACTTGGGAGTACTGTATCCCTAGACAGGCTGAAATCCTGGAGTTTATTCCCCTTCACAGTCTGGACCAGCCAAAGATCCTGTGGAATCGCACAGACTCTCAGATCAGACAAAGCAGGGCATGGGTGGAAAAACATAAATGAGAGCTATCTTATCTCACTCAGGCAGACAGTGGCTGCTACAACTTGACCAGGGTGCAGCACAAGGTGATGTGAAATTTCTGCATTTTACCAGATTAAATGTTCCTATGAAGTCTGATCTGTGTCACTAACAGAACTAACACTTTACTTGAATGCAAAGACAAATGAGCACTTCGTCGTTCCATAGCCTCAGGCCATTAAGATGTGGGCTGTGACTTTTACGCCTCAAGGGGAAATGGAACCCAGAACACTGATGAATGGCAGTCTGATCATAAAAGATAATTGGTTCTTTGACAGAATTTGGACAGTCATGGATGGCATAGAAATGAATGCTGTAGAAACAATAGACTCTGGCACCTTGGAGTTCAGAGACCCAGAAGGCGACCTGGCCTTGAGTGCACAGCTTAACGCGAATCGAGGTGAGCAAAAGAGTATTTCTCCTCATGGGTGGAAAAGTACTAATCGTTCTAATTTAACATCAGCCCCACACACTCTACACAGTATCCCCTAACTTTGTCTGTGCTTTTACAGCATTTATTTCAGAGAGTACATTACTCCCTGTTATTGGCTTGGTTGCCATCATTGTGATCATCTGCATTTGCTGGTGTTGTAAAATGAACTGCAAGTCTTCTCCTCAGACTCAGACTGAAGGCTCACCTGAGCCTAATGTATATTGTCATGTAAGTATTCTTTCAAGTGGAGATTAATAACAGCTGTTTTAACTTTTAATTAAATATCCTTATTTCAATTACAGGATCAGGATCAACCTACAGGTCAGCGTTATTCTGGTGAACCACCTCCTCCATATTGGTCCTGTCAGCCCATGAATTTTCATGTTCCTGAACAACCTACGGGTACCTCGTCTGAGCCACCGGTGGGTGTAAAGCTTGATTTATACTTTTATACTGTTTTGAAAACAAGTGATCTTTGTGTTTTGGCCTGCTGATCGCATGCGTTTGCTATGATGTGTCTTCTCTTTATGTTAGTCTTATTTTATAGAATCTTAAAGAATCATTAATATTTCAATGGATCTGAGGCAGTTATTCAGTTGCTATATTTGTTTGATCATTATTTTTGTTCCTGAAAATGAAGTTTGTTCTTTCAGTCAGTCTTTTTAGCAATAAAGCTTCTTATTATGGCCTGTACTGTTGTACCCAGCCTATGCTAGAGGAATGGAATGGAATGAAGAAATTTTAAGAAATAAACAAATATTTTGAAAACAAAACAAAAGAAACTATTACTTTTCCACAGCACACACACGTCATTTGTCTCATCTAAACTGCCCGCCGAATTCATATAATAGCTCAATTTGTAATGTGTTTTTTCACACAATCATGATTGTTAATTTTACAATTATTGTCAAAGGTAAGTTACTTTAAAAAGAAACAAATAGAAGGTATGGTAAAAAAACACAGCATAAATCAGAAAATCTATTACAAAGCTATATTGTCTTTTTACTCAAAAGCATTAAATTGTAGCCCCAAAAGAGGAAATTCCCTTAACATTTTGTCCTACTTCGGTTTTATCACTATAAAAATCCTTCTTGCTATGTGGACTGATGTATATATTTTTTTCTTTTCACAGGCATATCATGAAGTAAGTATCCATGTGAACCCATTTGAGCCTGAGGTACAAAAACAAACAAACAGAATTCCCCCATGCGCTCGCAGAAACCAGAAAAAGGCTGACTCATTTTGTTCATTGATCTAATGTACCTTTCTTTTCTTTTTCTTTTTTTTTTTCTCTGCTATCTCAAGGTTGCACTTCCAGGCAGGTGGAATTCCACTCCACATCCCCCAGTCAGCTCAGACCCCCTGCTCTCAACCCTGGAACCACACTTTGATCTGGAAGGAGTAACAGTTCCCTCTGCACCTTCTCTTAGTTCAGAGTTTTAGAGCTTAAGTTCAGATGTTGTTTTTTGCACTCAAACTGACAGATATTTTAACTATTATAAATTATTCTCTGTTATCTGTGGTTTGTTCCTCCAATGTTAAACATGCAGCAGTCTACCCCCTTAAAAAACAGAAAAACAAAAACAACATATATAAATTCTTCTTGACCTCACCTAAACCCTCAGATCATGTTGTATGTGTTAAACAGGTAATCTTCTGTACGGATTGACAAAGTTTTATCTTCTTATGCTCCTCTCTCTTCTGGAGTCCCACAGGGTTCCACTTTGGGTCCCCTTTGATTTGCAACTGCTGTATGCTACATGCTAACTCTTGGGCACATCTTGGCCTGACATGTTCAAGATCGTCACTTCCCTGCAGATAATACACAACAAACTCAATATACGAGACGTCATAACAGGATATGATGTCCAATCTGGAAGGAAGGAACTGGATGTCCAAATTTTTTTCTGAAACTGAATAATGGAATTTATTGTATTTACACCCTCTCCACCCAGCACAAACTTTTTGTTTTTGACTCCAATTTCTCTTTTGATTTGCACGTGTCTAAAGTTATACAGTTGTTTTTTTATTCATCTTAGACAGATATCTGTCTAAGCTGAATAAGCTGCTCTAAGCTGCTCATTCCAAATCAGAAAAGGTTATTCGTGTTTGTATTTCTTCCAGATTTGGCTGCTGTCATGCTGTTAACTCATACAGCATTCATCATAACATCCTCAGACTTCAAAATGCTGCTGCAGGCTTTTAATATATAGAAAAATAAGCAGTAACGTTACACCAGTCCTCACATGCTTCCACTGGCTACCTTTTAGTTGTAGAACTAATATGAAGATTTTATTGGTGGTTTTTAAGGCCTTATACACTCCTGTCTATATCTGCTGCTGATGCCATGTGACCCTGGCTGTTGCCTGAGATCTTCCACCATGGCCTTGGTTAGTGTTGACTTGCCTGTCCACTAAATGCGATTAAGCCTTTCCAACTTACGACCCATTGAAGATCTCAGGCAGGCAAACTTTGAAACCTTTTAAATGTCTTTCTTAAAATTGATTTTTATCATCTGACTTTTTAAAAATGTTTCTGTCTTTTAATTGTGGGACTGTATGCAATCCCTTGTTTCCATTGAATTTAATATTGTATTTATTTCCACTGAAATAGTTTTGAATTGCTTTTTTTTTTTTGTTTAGCACTTTTTAAACTTTAAACATAAAATATTATTGAAATATAAATGAATGTTAAATATATAATAAAGGATAATGTTACCACCTTTACCAATTACCATAAACTACTTTAAATTATTGTTTTATATCTCTATCTGTGCCTCCTGCTCCATGTATCACTTCTTTGAAGGTTTTATTATTACCTTTTGAGGAAGGATGGGGTATTTTTTTTGAAGAATAGCTTTTATGTTTTTTTATTAAAAAAAAAACCTGCACATCTAAATGCAATGCAAGTATTACTCTCACTGTATATTTTTGTATGTAAGTTGGAACTTTTATAACCTTTTTGTGAAAACTGAAAAAGTTTTGAGGCACTTGTTTTGTGTCAAATTGTGATAATTTTCTATGGTCTAAATCTGTTATTTAAAAATGCACATCTAAATGCAATGCAAGTATTATCCTCACTGTATTTTTTATAGATTTTGTAAGCTGGAACTTTTATAACCTTTTTGTGTTACTTTGACAGAAATGCTTTGTTCATAAAATACATGTCAAAATCTGGTCTTTCTTTATGGTCACTTTTACTGGTTAGTCTTTCAGTTTTATAAAATCTGGATTCTTTTATGAGTAAAGAGGCCCATAAAATATGGAAGGTGCATAACTGACCACATATATATCTTTGCTATTTAGTGTCAACTGTGTTACAGCTAAAGCTGAATGGGGATATTATGTAAATCTACACATAAAGCTCCCATAACTCACTCAGAGGGTACATGGATCTTAAGTTTATTAAAGGAAATTTCACTCAAAACCACAATTAGTCTTGTAGTGGTAGAAAAGCTGGGAGATTACCAAAGTAATTAGAATCTGTTGATTCTTAAAATTAACGACAACAATAAAAGATATCCAAGATGAAAGTCAAGATACTATTTCGACTTTAATCTCAAAATTTCCAATTAATTCTCCAAAATAGTATTTCAATGAGAAATTCAACATACAAATTTGAGGATAAACTTGAAATACTATTTTGAGATTAAATTCAAAATATTATTCTAAGTTATTTCTCAAAATAACATTTTGAAATTTGTCTTGAAATTTTGATTTTATTCTAAAAAAAAAAATAAAAATTCCCCTCTCGACTTCCAGGCCATACTCAGCATAGATGTTTCTGTACACTAAGCTGGCCACTCGGTTATGGCGTTCCATGTATGCCCTTCCTGTCAGCATCTTGCATCCTGCTGTTATGTGCTGGATTAGCTCAGGGGCATCTTTACACAGCCTGCACCTGGGGCCTTGCGTGATGTGATAGACCTCAGCCTCTATGGATTTTGTGCTCAGAGCTTGTTCCTGTGCTGCCATGATTTGTCCCTCTGTGCTGTCTTTCAGTCCTGCTTTGTCCAGCCACTGGTAGGATTTCTGGATGTCAGCCACCTCCTCTATCTGCCGATGGTACATGCTGTGCAGGGGCCTATCCTGCCATGATGGTTCCTCCTGTTCCTCCTTCCTTGTTTTTACTGTTTAGCTGGCTCATCAGGACTTGCCTGACTCTCTGCATTTGAAGCTTTCCAAGCAGCCTTTCCATGGTTCCCATTTCCCTGTGGGCCAGTTACTTGTAGCTGTCTTCAATGTCTGCAATGTTGTCTTCTGGTAGTGCGATCCTCTCGGTTCTGATTACCTTCCCTCCCTTTGTTATCAACTACACTTCTCCAGTCCAAACGACAGATATAGATATAGATAGATAGATATTCATGTGTGTATAATTTGCAATAATTTGAACAATATTGTTAAATTTAATAATAATAATAATGATAATAATAATAATAATGACAGCAATAATTAACCTTTAATAAAAAATTATTATTATTGTTGTTGTTGTTGTTGTAAAATTATATTTCTTTTTATTTTTCGTGGCCCTAACAGCCCCTCGCGAATCCTTTATCGAAGTGACGGGATGAGGCCGAGTCACACCGAATCCTCTTGTTCGGTATTTTAACAAGAATTTCCGTAAAACCCTTAAACGCATCACGAGTGCGCTGAAGGAAACGCCCTTTGGGTGGGCTCACAAAACCTTCTTCTACTACCCATGTATTTATGTAGGGTTGGTGTAATTTGAAGTCTTTACATACTAAAAGAGGTACAAATATCCCCCAAACGCAGGGTGCTTTGTGCCTACTGTTGGACTCGGAATCGCTGAATCCCTGCACATCATGATCTTGTTGTTGCTTCTAGTTGCCAGTCTTGGTGTGGGTAAGTAAGGAAGCTCATTTCCACGCTAGTAAAGCAGCTTTAATAATGCTGAAGTCTGAGACTCAGCATCAGTGCTCAGCATCACCCTTTATTATTGTATTTAAGTGCAATTTTCTTAAGTCCGATAATACTGCATATTAATGAACATGTCAATGTAAATATGCCAGAATTAGCCAAAATAAAATACAATAATAACATACATTAATACTTTTTCTCTCCTCTCCAGGCCTTGCTTATGTTGAAAATCATGAAGTGGAGTATGGAAACAGATTCAGGATGAGGGTGTCAAGAAGGGTTCACTTTATCGAGTTCATCCCCAAGAACAAATCAGAAGGGACGATCTTGTGGAACCGTGACGAAGCTCCGCCCAGAGAGGGCAGTAGATGGAAGATGATTGGGACCTTATATACCATCAATTCTTTAGCCCAAAAAGACAGTGGCCGCTACATATTCAAAGACAACTATGGGGAATTGATGCATGCGAAGATCATTGACGTAAAAGGTGTGGATCTTTTTAGTCCTTGATTTATCTATTTTTTTTCTTTTTCTACAGGTGTGCTAAACGTTTACCACAAGCCTATAGTTGGATTGACCTACAAAAACAATGAGAGCGTAACACTAACAGCATATTTAAAGTCTCTAAAGCCAAACTGCGGTATATAACAAATATGCATTTAGTTAAGTCATATAGCTGTATTCTCTGTAAACCGGATTTTATAAAGTCCACCAGAGCAATGCAAATCTAAAGCTCAATAAAGGACATGTGGATTGGTTCGTTTGAACCCTTTTTAAAAAGACAGGTTCTGGTTTTATGGAGATTCTCCCAGCTCATCTTCAGAAGCATCATACACGACAGTAACTTAATTTTCCTTAAATCTGACACAAAATAATCGAAAACCTTACACCAGGAACCAAGACTATTTCTGCAAATACAGTTTTTGTCATTTGTATTGTGTCACTTTGTATGTCCCTCTCCTGTCGTCAACCCCTCCTCTAGAGGTGTCCCTGCTTCCTACAGATTCCTCATTCATTAGTGCATTAACTTAAATATCACTTTAATATTTTCTTTATCAGAGGTCACAAAGAGCTATACCCTGGAGACTAATGAAGTCCTGAACATCACTTTTGATCTGGAACCGCACTCCTGCAACATTTACTTCTTCCCTGGTGAAAACAGTAAGACTGCGATAGTCCTTAAGGGCAGGCTGCAGCATGATTCGAAACAAGTGGATTGCGTGGGGTTTGAGCTTTTAAAGCCATGTGGGATTGTACACAAGGCCATCCAAAAGACATGCATCGGACGGTTTGAAGTCAGAGATGATAATGATGACAAAGCCTTGGTAGTGTTCCTGGAAATGGAAGGTAAATAAACTATGTTTGGTCATTTTCATTATACAGTATACAGTTTGCTTTGAGCTGATTAACGGACTTTGTTTCAGAGCCACAGTTCAGTCCGACTTACCTCGGTATTGGTGGTGGTGCGTTGTTCGTCACACTGTGCTGGTGTTGCTGCAAGCACTGCTGTTGTGGTGAGAGCTCCTCAGCAAAGGACAACTCAGAAGCAGCTGAGGAGAATGATAGCGAGCCTGCTGTGTATTACCATGAGGTGAACATGTTCTGCTATTATTTTCTTTTTGTGTATTTTTTTTTTAGTTGTGTTTATATTGTCTGTTTAAATCAAACTGCAGTTTGAACCTGTGGGACCGGGATCAAACCAGCGCTGTGAACTCTCTAATCCACCCAACACTGATGAGGCTCCTGATGCTCCAGTTGGCCCGATGGTTAGTGTGTGAACTCAACTCCCGAGCCATTTTTATTCTCCTCTCTTTCCTGCTATTAATGTGTGTTGTTGAACTCTGCAGATACACAGTTCTGCTGCTATGGATGCTCCACCTGCTTATCGTGAGGTATGACCTAAGTAAATGTTCAATGCAGTTTTTAAATTTATTTAAACTTAGAAACAAGACTTGGTTGTTGCTTGTAATGTGCAGTGACACGTCTGTCTTTTTCCTCCAGGTTACACCGCTGGCGAAGCAGGAAGAGGCTCCAACCATCACTCCCAACTCTGACGCTGAGCCACGGTTTGAATTGAAGGGGACAGTTTTCAATTCTGATGCCCCACTCAGCTCATCCTCAACGTACTGTGATGTTTATACCTCAGAAAAAATCAACTTCCTCTGAAAACCTTGATTTTGAACCGTGTTCTTTAGTGTGGCGGTGAAGGGATAGTTTGACATTTCAGGGAATACGAGTGTCTGACATCATTTTTGAGCCAAGAAAAAATGTTTTCAAACCACTGGTAAATTTACAAATTTATGTTTCTACAGTTAGTTTTTTATGGATAAAAAACTTTAGAACCAAAAACATTTTGAAGCTTGTGTCTTCACTGCTGCCTGCTGTAGTTCCATATTTATCAAGGAGAAAGAAAATGTGTATTTTCAGGTCTTCCTCTGTCTTTTTGTTTTTTTATGCTGTGATTTTTAAGGGATACTGCACATTAGTAAACACTACTGTAAAAACATTTTTCTGTTCTCTATAGTTCAGTCAGGAATACATTATGCATTACAGACCACTCTGAATGTGATATTTTTCAGGGAAGATATATGTAGAAGACACGTCATTATTGGGTCCTTAAAAATCAGCTCATCTCTTTGGTGTTTACATTCACTGGTTGCAAAAACTTTAAAAACGGAGGTTTTACAGTTAAGTGTGAAATCTGAGACAGATTAACTTAAATAAGGGAAATATTTTTAGCTTCGGAGACACTTACATTCACAGTTAGTATGAAATGTGAGACTGCTAATGAAGACGCTTATTTTAGACTTTTTTGCTATTGCTGCTTGTATGAAGATTTCACGTCTTAGTCTTTATCGTATCTGTAACATTTATTTACAAGTGCAATACCCCTTCATCCTGTGAAAGTACTGTCGATTGTGTGAATTAGAGCTATATTTGGGACTTAATTATACATATGTTATTTAAGCACTTTCTGAGAAGACTATATGCTCTAAAACCTTTAAAAAAAAACCTTATGCACATATCAGCATGTATTTAGACTGTTACATATAGCTTTAATCTGTTACATTAAAGCTATATCCTATCTCTACAACTTGTTTGGTATTTGTATTTGTTCCCCTGCACAGTTTACCTTCAGTAATACTTAAAGCACCTTCTACAGTGTCACCAGAGAGCCAAAAGCTCATCCAAGCACATCAATTCCTTTCTGCCATAGCAGCTGGTTCACAGAAGACAGGAAGCAGAGCAGGAATCAAACTACAACTGATGATTTCTGTCTTGAGAAGAAAAACAACAGAACCTCAGACCTGTCTGGCACAAGTACGAATTCTGTGTAGAGACATTAAAAAACGTTTATCAGCTCATCATTTAAGAACTGGAGTATGCATTCAAAGTGACTCATTTAAGTACTGGAACAGATTTTTTTCACAAATACTTAAAATTAATGTTTTTGTTTAGCTTTTCCCACAGTAATTGGCAATCTCTGCTTAGATTATATCAGAGACACGTAGGGATCCTTTAAAGGCTATAGTATGTATGCTATTGTATAACAAAAATGTGACTTGAGAAAGATGTCCACTTTCATTCTCTCACACAGGTTGACTGAAGGTTTGTTTTGCTTTTTATGTTTTTGGGGAAGTGTAAAAAGATGATTTTAAGTGGCTGAGAAAAGTTTGGAAGGAGCTGCAAAATCTGCATTTATTTGTGTTTTTGGACACCTGGTGAACATATGCCCAATATCTAATGTTCTCTAAAGGGAAACAGCTGGCTCTTTAGGTGCTCTAATGTGTTCATAAGCTAGCTGCTAAATCAGTTTGCCATTTCAGTGTAATTAAGTGAAGTTTGTTTTTTGTTTTGTGCACTTTATGTTCAATATATGTATTTTGTTATGCCTGAAATGAACAAATAAATGAAATGAATGAATGAAATGAAGTTGTGGCCTGGGAAATCCAAATGCATAAAAAGCTTTGCGGAGCTGAGATGAAGATTTGCCGTACAATTCTTGCTTTATGCTTTTAATCTTTTAAAAGAATTTCATCACATACTTCTTCTGTAGACACATTCAGCTGCAACACTCTATCGGTTTTCTCTTTTTTTTCACTGATGTGGTGAAAAAAAAAGGTTGATTTGATGATAGAATCGTATCTGGTCTGCTTGGCACTCCACCAAAGCACAGCGTAGGAGGATTTTGACTATTGATGTTGCAGGGGAGCAAGCAGGAGTGATAATTTTGGCACTGAGGTCAGGTTGCTCCATTCCCTTGAAGTGGCGGTGGGGGTGGAGATTGGTGGTGAGAACCCAAAGGATTAAAAAGCTTCCAGATGACAGAGCCGTTGGGACCCAGCCTGGCAGATGGGAGTGAAGAGGCACGGCTGTAGCTAATTGAACTTGAGATGTCAATTATAAGATGTGTCGCTTGATACTTGTGCTTATGAAGCCTAATCTAAGATGCCATCAATGCATGGAAGGTTCTCAATCAGGATAGCTGCATGATTACGCTGGTCTGGCAGTTGGTCGACCACTTCAGCCCAGACTAAAATATCGGTTGGACTGGCTGCTGTAATGGACTTTCCCTGAGTGATACCAGAAGGTCAAAGATTTGACTTTTGCATCTCAATGGTTCACCATTCACTGTTCTTTGATGGTGACCCCCAGGAATGTGTACCAAAGCAACAGAATACTTTGCTTTTTTGAACAGTACGTGCAAAGGAAAACATTTCCATTTAGCTCAGTTGTCACTGTGGAAACTGTGGACCTGGTAAGCAGCTGACTGAAATGCACACAGACTTTGCATGACTGAAGCTTTTCTCTTTGAACTGAAGAATTTTGTAAAATATTTTATTGTGTTTGAAACGGTGCAACAGACAGGGCAGAAAAGGACTGTTATGATCTCATTTATGGAATTATTTCCTGTATGCACAGTCATTTTTTTTCTTGTGTAGCCTTTCAGTACATTTTGTTTGTCATAGTAAACAAGTTTCATGTGGCTTGATTGCAGAGCATTTTTGATTAAAAATCCCAGAGATTACTTTATTACCCACATCTCACACAAACAGGCTGACAGAAATCAGTTACTATTTTTCTTAACTTGCATTGCCATCACCTTTGTCCATCTTAACTCCTATCTGCCTTTTCTCATCACTACTCCTTTTTCTTATTCTCTACTGCGTTCACTCGGCCCTCCAGGCGTCTCAGTCGATCCTCCACAACAAAAGACTTTTCAGAGCTCGAAGTGAGCAGCGTCAACAAGACGCATACCAGCACTAAGCCAGCCAGTCGAACTGCTGTGGTGTCTGCAGACGCTTGCTTATCAGTCACTATCAGTCCAAAAAACCAGAGTCCCAAGACAGTTTTGATAATCCAGAAGACCTGCTTTATCACACCAATCAGCAGACGCAGAACGATGGACAGCAACCAGTAGCCAATGAGGGCCACCAGACCCCACTGAGCGACGGCCGTCACACCCTCTGGAGTGAAGCGGGGCAGTTTCAGTGCAGCTGTGGAGGGAGGAAATCCAGCTTAGCCGTGTTGTTAAAAAGAATAAAGCTTGAAAATACTTTCTGTTACACAGGAAGCAACAAGAGCAAACACTTACACTTAAAAAGGAGTGGCTTACAAATTGCCCGGAGGGAGAGGCAAGTCTGCATATTTTCACTCGCATTTTTTATTGCGATGGATTCAATTTTACGTGAGCACACACACACACACACAAACAGACACACACACATAGGGGCTCATCCTGCTACCCACCATCAAATCCAGTGACTCTGAGGATCTCTGTGACGTAAACAGCGATGACATTCAGGCCGCTGGCAGCTCCTTCGGCCAGGAATCGGATCACCATCTCGAAAAACTGCAGTGGTGTGCAAGGAGGGTGGAGACATGCTTTACATTTGTTATTACACAACGCCACAATGAAGTAACATGGCATTCTGGCCAGACTGAAAACCATGCAGAGAGACGACAGAAGACAATGTGCAGGCAGTGTGACTCATAATGCTGACAGGAGCAACTGATACAAACTCACTGATCGCATTCGGCTGGGAATTTTAATAGCCCGTATGAGCGGCATCTTAAGATAGAAGATGTGCCGACTTGGACAAACAGCTGTGTGTACTGGTGACAGCTGGACAGCACCCCTCTCTATTCCTGTGCACCCTCAGCTTACCACCCCCCGACTCACAAAACGACACACACACAGACACAGAGTAAACAGACACAGTACTGCCTTGTCCAGCAAGGTCAAGGGGAGCCCAGCGAGTTGCACGCATATCTAATCTGCACCTGTTGCACTACACACGGCCACAAACTTAAGAACTTCATGTCAGTGTCTGTGTAACTCATAAACAGGTGTAATCACTTTCTATTGGTTTTGATTTTGAAAACTTTTTTAAGTCTTTCATAACTGTAAAATCGGCCTTATTTACTTATTACACTGTTATACCAAAGATTTTGCTCTTTTACACTGAATTTACTGGGAAATATCAGCACAGTGTCCAGATCTTTTGTTTAGCTTAAATCTGAAGTTGCTGAAACAGGCTTTATTTTCAGTTTGATTGCATGTGGGAAGTTAACTCAAACAGATTCAGACACACTAGGTGATTCATGGTAAACCACTAATGCACAATGAGGTTTCCACACACTCACAAAAGCTCACAAGTAAAGTGAGCCCTTACATGCAAATATCACTGTACTGAAACACACAGCTTCTCTACTCTCAGCACTATATGGTGTGACATGACATGACACGACATGGGGCTAAACTGAACCAAGTGAGAGGGCTCTGTTTAATTCACCATGTCAGGGCAGCACGATGGAAACACCCAGGAATGTTGCTTACCATGGCCATTGTACTGACGTTCTCCTGGCCAAGCAATGACTCAAGAAACAACACTGCACTCTGAGGGAAAAGGAAGCCACCAGTAGTAGAAGGAGCAGGGAGGTAGAGATGAGTGTGTGCAAGAGTGCGGAGGGGTGAGGAGAAGACAGAAAAATGAGGGCAGAGAAGATGATGGGGGATCAGGAAGGGAGATTATCAAGTTGAAGAGCACATGGAGAGGATTGCGTGTGTAGAGGGTGAAGTGATGGGTGGAGAAAGGTTAAAGAGAAAGGTTGGAGCTTTCAAAATTAGTAATCAGGAACAGTTAAGCACTGAGCGAGAATACTGAGAGAATAGTGAAGTTAGACCACCGCATTTTAACAATTCAAATCCACTTCCTGGTGCAAGGAGAAAAAGAGTGTTATCCCGCGGTGCACCTCCCCTCGTTACCTCAGCAGCTGATCGTATCACGCTGGTTCCCACTAACGACTCCGCGTACCGGTGGATCTCCTGGCAGGTTCCCGTGAAAACGGTACGCAGGGTAACCACCGATGGGCTGTCCACCTTGGCCTGCTCAGCCCGAGCTTCGGCTCCAGCCCAGGCCACCGTCAAGCCGAGAGCCAGCACACAGATAGTAAGCAAAACCCGAGCCATGGCACATCCACTGCGCTCTCAGCTCTCAGCCCAGACGCACAGAGTCACTGAAAGGAGGTTTGAGAACAATGAGGGGAAAATGTGCCAAGTGAACGCGCACAGGTTCACGCTGCAGCTGAGAGCAGGTTGAGCAGCTCGTGTTCAGTGACTCAGACTGAAAATCAAAGACTTAAAAATGGCTTCTGTTGGGAGCATTCGCTGACTGCACACCGCGTTTTAAATCAACATGTAGCACAACAGGCAGAGGAACAGGCAGCAAAAGGCGCACGCTTTTAAAAATAACAATACGAGATTCAAGTGTAAAATTTGAAATTCAGATAAAACACTGGTTTAAAAAATCCAGGTTGATATTATTACTATTAGTGTTTAATTATAAACTCTGGCAGCACTGCAAAAAATATCCAATCCTGGAACTCTGCGCTCCCCAAGGACGCTCCAGCTATATTTGGTAAGAAACCGTTAAAGGCTTAGATCCAGCAGCGATAGAGATATGAGATCATCAGTCAAAACGTAACGGAAAGTTACAGTTAAAAACAACAACAAAAAAAAAAACTCCGGCAGTGTATGAATCCAAAAGTGGTTTGTTTCCTGAGCAGATCTGCAAGAAAACGACCGAAACTCTGCGAGTGTGAGCTGGCCACGAGTCTCCTAAAGCCTCTTATTTCAGCTCTGAGCTCCACAGCGATCAAGTTTGGTGCTCCTTTGTCTCTGAACTTGCATCAAAATGCACTTCTGTGATGGATTATGTTGCATAACATTTAAAGAGAGAGCGAGAGAGAAAAATCCCTTCTTGCCACCGTTCCCGTTCGGCACTCCCTTCCTTCCAGCGTTTCTAACGACCGTTTCCAGCGTGGAAACACGTCTGGGGCTTCGGGGAGGAGGAGCAGAGGGAGGAAAGCGCTCTGGTGAGCAGGGATAAACAGAGATTTGCACACTGGGACTTGTGGTTTAATGCTGCAGGGTCAAATGTTAAGACTTTTCACATGGTTTTTATAATAATAAACCCCCCCCCAAAAAACCAAAAAAAACCCGAAGCAGCAGAACAGTTTTCATGTCATTTTAATAACTAGCAGAAAAGCAATTATACAGCACGAAGTCAGCTTGTTTCAGGGCAGCACTGAGCAAAAACAGGCAGATAAAAAAAAGAAAAGAAACAATGGCATTTACAGTGTACATACACAGCACTGCTGTTTCTCTGAAAACTGGTTTAATGGGCTGCTTTCAAATGAGTGGACACAAGCTTCTGTCTGCACCAGCATTTAAAAAAAAAAAGTTAATTAGTGGACAATGGATGAGAGAAGCTTCAGTTATTGCTAAAATAAAACAACAACAACAACAACAACAACAACAAAAAACTTCAGAGCATCACCGCGGCCCACACAGAGCTGAAATCATCGACTGACTCCTCACCAACAGTCTCTCGCACATCAGAGTGTAAGGGAAGTACATAATTGGAGGAGGGGGCACGTGAGTGCCGTGCTGAGTCTTTTCCCCAGGCAGTGTCTCTACTCCAGCTCATCTTGCTGACCTGCTTCCTCACGAGTTTAGCTGCGTGGCTTTTAGCCGATGTAGATGCGATGGAAGTCGTTGGCCCCGAAGGCTGCGTTGCATTTGGGGCACTTCCTCTGGCGTGTGTCGTAGCGCGTTTTAACGCATTCGAAGCAGAATACGTGGAAGCACTTTGTCAGCACAGCATCCTTCACCCGGGAGTTGCAGCACGGACATGTAAGACGTGCCTGTAGAGAGAGAGCGCGCGTGAGAGAGAGAGAGAGGGAGAGAGAGAGAGGGAGGGAGAGAGAGAGAGAGAGAAGGAACGGTTTGAACAATACACTGAAAAGACATTTTTGTTCTCGACTGAATGGTTCCTAATGAGCGGACATGAATATCTAGGGCAGGAGTGAAGCCCTCAAACCAGACTTAACACTCAACCACTCTCTTAGAAGAACAGAAATCCTGTAAAGCAGGTCTGTATCACCAAAGACTCAAGTCATAATTATATGTACTGCCTCTGTGGATAAATCTGGAAAAATGTGATCACAGGCCTATAGGAAACTGAAATTTGAGCAAGTCTGTTTTCTGACAGATCCACTGAATTCCAGTTGTTTTATTCCGTCCGCATGCAAGAAACATCTCCTGGATGCACTGGCACGCATCTTCAGTGATGTATCCTCGGGTCATCAGGTGTTTCGGGTCTCGCAACATCATACACCCTCGCCCAGGCTCTGACATTCCGGTAGCTACCCACGGATCAGCCCTCTTAATCCACAGCCACCTTGTGGGTTTCTCTGCCGCTTCGCTCACAGCCTGGATGGCCCTCTTCTTGGCTGCCCCAGCCACCCCCAGCCAACCCAGGACTGTGCAGTGATCGTCCAGCAAAGCCCCTACAATCCACTTCTATGGGCTAATAGAAAGTCTTCCAGCCCCTTCCCCTGCACTCCTGAACTAGTTCCTGGTACTTTGAGACCATAAACACTCTGATCACATTCCCCAAAACACACGCAGCTATAACACCTGTCAGTGTATTTGTTTATGGATTTTGCCAGAAGGCTCGCAGCCATGAGACATTACTTAGGTGTAACAGGATCTGCTTGTATTTTTTCCCACAATTGGTGACACTGTAGTTTGACCTCAGATGTTTTTCAGTGCTAGCATTAGAATGATAAAGTTATCGGATGGTCATCAGATTTAAAGCTGGACTGTTTCAGAGTTAGAGGAGAAACACTACCACAAGGTTACCCTCATTTTGCCTTTATAGTAAATAGGAAGTTATAGCTAGCAACCTGTAAGCTTAGATTAGCACAAAGACTGAATACATGGGGAACAGAAAGCACAGGAGTTTATGTTGCTGTGCTTTATCTTGGTTGAGACTGGTAACTTCCCAGAGTGTCTAAAAGACATAACCTCCTGCAAATGTTGAAATTTCTACACTAAAGATGCAATACACACATCACTGAGCTTTGTGTTCTGGCAGACTCATCGGATCACCTTCGTCGAGAGCCAGGCTAGTCTGCCTCAAGACTTTATGCTAAGCTGAGGGTCTGGCTGCAGGCCCCAACTCCTAATTTAGCAGCAATAATTCATCTCCTTTAAAACTATCCAAGACACCAAATAAATGTTTTTTTCCAAAATGTCTAAATATTCTTGTGAGACTTTGTGTCTTCCCGCATTGTATAGTGTATACCGTAGTTTTCGGGTCATAAGCCGCTACTTTTTTCCCACACTGTGAACACTGCGGCTTATACTGATGTGAGGCTAATGCATATTTTTTTTCATGCGGCCAAAAACATTTTGCCTGGTAACAGTAGACCAATCAAAATGATAAGTAGTATATATACGGTATATATTTTTATCAGTTGTTAAGAGACGTTGTAATGTTGTTTGTGCACTGATCCGTAAAAAAAACATAAGCAACGTAATTTGTGTGTTACCGATTGGTACGTATACTTAAAAGTAGCCGTGTTACAGGCGCTGTTCGAGGAAAAAAAGCATTTGCAATATGTATTTTTGTATATTACCATAACGTTTATGTTACCATGTTTATGTTACCTTACGGATTAAATTAAATGTTGAAAATCCTCACATGTAATATTTCTGTGTAAATATCTCATATTACAAGTGGAACGCATACGGCTTAACATCCAGCGCGGCCTGTACAAGTACAAAATTGATTTTCTTTCTACAATTAGAGCATGCGGCTTTTAATCAGGTGCACTCTGTAGTCCGGGATTTACAGTATATATAGTGTATTTTGTTGACTTTGTGACAGCTGATGTTTTTTAAAGTTTAAAATGAACAAACACTCTAAACTCAGTGCCAGTACCTAAACCCACCTTATAATCATTTATTTCTTCATTTAGAATATCGTCTCCATTGCTGATTTTCTCGGCTGGCTTCTTGGCCTTCTCAATCTTTCTCCTCAGTTTGGAAATGTCCTCCTGAAAAAAAAAAAAAAAAAAAGGGGGAGATGTAACAGCTGTAAGTGAAAGGAGACACTCCCTATATTTTGGGCTCATCTAACAACAGACTTTATGACTATAATAGTGTTATAGCCCTTTTGTACTGACTCGACTCGACTTTTCAGGGGTTTCCATTAGGTCATTTTTAGTATCTGCTCTGCTGGGTTCCAAGCAATCTAAGGCGATCCAAAAACGTGACATCAACAGACTGCATGCTGCCGATTGGCCAGTCAGTGGCATCACTTAAAGAGTCATGAGAGTAACTCTTTCAAAAAAATCAAAATCGCCATTTTGAAACCCAGCAATGAGGCAAATGGCTCCACACAAACCAACACTGGGTTCAAACCACCGGGTGCAGACGTTTACCGTCGATTTAGCAGCAGGTATACCCTCGCTTCGACGTCCTTCACTGTTGTGCTGCTTTTTGTTGCAGCCGTGTTGCTATAACAACTCCAAGCACCTTAAGGTGCTACTCAATCGCAATGGAAAACGATCAAAACCGAGTCAAGTCCCATAGAGGAGAGTAAGTACTCGTGGAAAAGAGACTATAAGTGACATTAACAGTCACGTGACAAGTTTTCACCGTTTCATTGGAGGGGAAACAAAATGGAAATATTGGAATTATAGAGGAAACAAATCCAATTAGGGATTAGAAAATATGTTGTGTATTTTGAGAAAAAGTCATCTCGAAAGTCTTATGACAGAAAATTAAATTGTTTTAAATCCAATTTACATTTATGGTACAATCTGATACAGGATAGCTGTGGAGAATCAACACGTAGGGCTGTTTTCAGCAGTATAGTTTAAATTGCTTTAAAGTCTGTAATCCCAGTGCATATGATTATGTGATGGCATTTCAAACTGCCGTGTTTACTAAAACTTGGTGATTTGCGTACCTGTGCCCGTCGGGCATTGAAGGACTCCTTTTCCCTGGAGATGCTGTTCTCAACGACCTCCTCTCTGACCAGGTTGAGCCTCTGCTGAACCTGCTCCAGCTGAGTTCGCACCTCCTCCGAAAGCAAAGCCGAGTCCTGAGCCTGAAGGAGGACGAGAGCAGTCAGTGGGGAGATTCTAACCCTGTACACTCCACTGTGCACACACAGTACAGCATGTGAAAGTGATTTTAGTCATTTACTTTAACTATGTACATCTAAATAGCATTAAAGCTTAAATTCCTTAATAGCAGCTCATTTTGTAGCTCTGTTTCTGCCCTCTTAGGGAAATTTGATTTGCAGCATAATCACAGGGCATTTTATCACATTATTTGAGCTTTACATATGATCAAGCACAATGTAAAGGCACTTTCTAGCGAGCTGAACCGGCTCTCCGGTGAAAGATGTATTGTTAGAGGCCTGCAGCTGCTCTCTTAAAAAAAATAAAAATCAATAGACAAGCTCAAGCATTGGTGTGGTGTGTTCTCCTCCTCCCCGTTACGTAGGAGGGCAACTCCTACATCAGGATCATCTGAGTGTTTTGATGTCAGCAGTGCCTCCACTCTCCAGGACACTGAGCAGATAAACCACATAAAGTCTATAAGGTGCTGATTGCCGATCCATTTAAACACTGTGGAAAGACTGTTGTTTGTTAAAAGTTGTTTTTCCGTAAGGCTCAGGGATTTTTTGGCACACCTTGAGAAGGTACCAAGGTAACATAACAATCTCAAAAACTGACTGCTCAACTCAATAGGCTGGGCCTCCGATGGACTTCTGTTTCCTTCGAGGTCAGGTCACACGAAACAGAAGGCATCACAGTGAGTAGCCATTCGGAGTGGTTGCCATCCCAGGGCAAGCAGGTTTTCTCCTGCCCTTCACCTTGGCTTTAATCCCCTTCATGCTGAACAATGTGTTACCTTGCGTTTATTCATGTCCAGGGCTTGTGTTCGAAGTGCCAACTCCCTCTCAGCAGTGTTGATGGTGCCCTGCAGGAGGCGCTCCTTCTCCTCAAGTTTCCTCACCACCTGCAGCTGGGCATCGACCTGTAAGGTACAGCGCAAACAACGATTTCAATAAATCCCGTTTATTTAAAAAAAAAAAAGAAGAAGAACAAAGCAGGAAACTGTTCAGCAGAAATTGTTTTTACCATGTGTGTTACAAACCACTATGATGCACAGTGCATTAAAAGAAAGTAATTAACTATATTTAATTTGTAATTAGCAATTAATCTATGCATGATGAACCAGCGTGGGGGTGGGGGGGTGCACATGGGTGCTGCAGTCGCCTTGTGCTTCACCTGAGTTTTTAAAGTAAGTAGCTGGTCGGCGAGCTCCTCCTTCTCCTCTTTCAGCAGCTTGTGGATCTGGTTGGACTTGATTCGCTCGCTCATCAGCTTGAAGTTGGCGTCGTCTTTTTCTCTGAGCTGCTGCATCAGGCGGATGTTCTGTTCCTGCATGTCCTCAAAAGCCTGGCCCGTCACGTCCATCTCGCTCAGCAGAGCGTCTTCCTCCTACAGGAGGAGGCGAGAGTGTTGGAAGAAAAGAACCAGGCAGAGGTGTTTAAGAGTAAAAACTAAATTATGAGATCACGCACCTGTTTAGCTATGGACAGCTTCTTGTTGAGGATGTCGATCTGCTCCTCCACAGAACGGATCTTCCTCAAAGCCTCTTCATCAGCCATTTTCTTGCCCTCCCTCCTCTCCCTCTCCTCCAGCTCCCTCAGCCTCTGCCGCAGCTCCTCTGCCTGAAACCAGGACATTTATACGGGAAGCCCAAAGCACATTACTATCTGCTTCCATCCATCCATGTAAAAAAATACATAAAAATCATGCCAGAAACGTCTTAGTGGACCAAACAGATTCACTTCCGCTACTTTGTCGATCATGTTAACTAAACGCCTGCATTGTGCAGCGCTTATCACCTCAGACTTGGTCTTCTTCTCTGCAGCCATGAGCTGGACCTTGTCCCTCTGCTCCTTGGGTGCTGAGCGGTACATGTCCAACAGCAGCTTCATCTCCCGCTGGGACTCCTGGGCTTTCCTGCACAACCACAGTTTTGTTAAAGATTCTCACTATCACCTAAACGAACACACAACACACAGTCAAAGGAGTTTCTCAAACTATGCTAGCTTCATATACAACAAAAAGACCGTTCACCCACGTTTTCTATGTCAACATTCTTTGTTTACCTGCTGTATAATGAAGAGCTTATTATTTAGTCAGTGCTACTGCTGTTGATTCAGAGAATCATATGACGTTTGCAGCCTGAAGCTGACCCGCAGAACAAAGATCCACAACAATAATGAAAGTAAACATGTCATATGTCTCTTTATAATGTATATTTTTAGTTTATGTGTGTGCAAAAAAAAAAAAAAAAAAAAAAAAAAAAGCAGAAAAATCCTGCATGGATGAATAATCTCTGACACAACTTAAAATAAATCAATACAAATCACTAATGTATCTTACTTGAGTTCTGTGCGGACGATCTTCAGCTGCTCCATCTCCTTCCTCTTTGACCCTCCAACCATAGAGAGACGCTCCCCGGCCAACTCCTCTGCCTGGCTGCTGCTCCCTGGTTTCTCCTTCTCTTCCTTTATCATGCTGCTGCTACTGCTGCTGCTGCTCCCGCTGCTCCGTGTTGGCCTCTCCCTCTCCTTTTCCCTCTCTTTCTCCCTCTCTCTCTCTTTTTCCTCCTTCTTTATAATGTCCTTTTCTTTCTTTTCTTCCTTCTCTTTCTTCTCCTCCTTCTCCTCTTCCTTTATAGTTGCCTCGAGGTCTATACCAGACTCTGTTTTCACTGAGGCACCTGTAGAAAGACGATGCGACAAAGCCATGGAGGAATTGTAAACTGGGACAGGCTAATTAGTGAAAAAATAAAAAGCTATCTAAAATAAAGCTACATAAAATGATATAATCTCTTAGAATTAGTTAGCTAAGCTGGTAGTTACCTGTGCTGCTGGGTGTGGAGGAGCCGTTGTCAGGCTCCGTCTTGACCACAGGTTCCCCAGAAACAGCTGGTGTTGATGGAGAAGTTGTTTCCTCCTTCACATCCATCTCTGTGCTGGACTGAGATTGGAGGGTGGCGTTGCCCTTTGAAGCGCGAACCTATGAGGGTAACAGATTGTGCCATCATGTTCTGCTTCACTTCACCCAAAAGATATGACTGTGAAAGCATGCCATCACTGTTTAATTTCTCTTCCTGCCTCCATCTCACTTACCTGGTTGAGCTCAGCTTGAGCTTCTCTAAGTCTCAACTTGTATTTCACCACCTCTCCCTTCATCTGTTGGTTGTGAGTTTGCAACGTGCTGATCAGGTGTCGCATCTCCCTATTAATGGGACCTGAATGAAGTAAGAGGAAGTCAAGGGTGAAGATTTGCCAATTGGGTTTTGGTACAAATACAAATAATGCATCGCATTCACTTTTAATGTCACAACTTCCATCAGTTACCTGCTTGCTCATTGGCAGCAAGAGTCTGCTCAAATTCGATGCGCAGCATCTCATACTCCTTCCTGACCTGCGCCAGTGTGTCCTCCAACTGAAACACCTCTGTGCGCACCTTCCTCTGCAGAGTCACCTCATCATTCTGCACACAGAGAAGATGTGAGTAAGACAAGGTGTGACGAAAACAAACAACACACAAAAACAAACCCCCCAAACACACAACCCACCTCCATGTGCTCCAGCTGTCGTAGCCGTGCCGTCCTCGTGGTGTTGAGTCGAGCGCGTGTCTCGTCTAACTGAGCCTTGAGGATCAGAGACTCGTTGTAGAGCACAGAAAACTGTGACTGCAGACAGCGATACTCTGCAGTTTCTTTCACCAAGCTTTCAGCTCGGTTCAGCAGCTCCGTCTGAGCAAAACAGAGGTAATGAGAAAAGTCAACAAACCAGAGAAAAAAAAATAAGCTGCTGAAAAATTTCCATCACATTTTTGATGTTCATCAGAAAGATTCTGGTGTAAAAACTGACTATACCTCCTCGCATTTCTGTTACACTCATGTGAATCCACTCATTTTAATTAGCTTCCAGTAAAAAGCATTTTTACACAATGGTAAATTAGTACTTTAGTTGCTTGGTTTCATAAAAGTGGACCTTAAAAGTGCTCATAAATCACAAGCGACTAAAACAATGCTGCGTTCAGTGCGAGTACCTTCATGCTGCCGTTCTCCTGCTGAACATTTTGCAGGTCTTGCTCGAGCTTCTGCAGCTCAATGAGACGATTTTCTGCCAGCTCTCTGTTCTCCTCCAGCTCACTGTTCATCTCCTCAAACTGTGTCAATGAAAAATACAAAAATGCTTTTGCATTTTCACACTATAGTTTTTCTTTCCGTCCAAAAACCTGCGCTTTAACTTTAAAAGGAAATCGTACCTTTCTCTTGTTAATCGTGATGGTCCCACATACACTGCTGGCCTCTCCACAAACTTTATAGCCTTTGCTGTTTACCTGGGGTACACAGGAAGTGTTAGAACATACAAATAATGTCCTGACATTTCCCTGCTTCTAATCAGCCTGCACTATCCTCACCCTCTCCAGTATCTCGCTCAAGTGTGCGTTCAGTCTGTTTTCCCGCCGGCGGATCTTCTCCATGTCCCACTGCAGCTCCTCGATCAAAGCCTGCACCTCGCTGACGCGCTGGTCGGCCTTGTTGGCTGCCCGTGCCAGAAGCCGGGACTGAGTGACACAGAAAACCCCCCAAAGAATTAACTACTTTAAAAAAAAAAAATCAAGTCTGTATGACCAAGAAGCTTATATTATCTTCAAAACAACAGTGTTAGTAGTGTAAAAGCTAGTTGGATCTGAGGATTAACCAATGACCAATTCAAGACGCAGTTCATACCTCGCTCGTCATGTGTGTGTACTTCTGTTTGAGGTCCTCCGTCAGCTGTTGAAGCCGCTCATTTTCACTGGTCAGGAGAGTGTTCAGTTTGGATGCTACCACCCACAGACTGCCCTCTGGAATGAAAAGCAACAGCATCACATTTAAAGAAAACCTGATGCACGAACATTTAATCTCATTTGTCTCACTGAAAAACTCTCTTCACAGAAAACGTCAAAACATTGACTCTCACCAGCTCCAGAGTCCAACTCAGCCTTGAGCTGAGCCACGGTGTTCTTCAGAGATTCATAGATCTCCAGCACACGGGTAGCCTGCTTCTGGCTAGACTCCACCCTCTCCTGAAGCTCTGCCTCCATCTCCTCACTGCTGCTGCTAGCCAGCGTGGCCAGGAAGGAGTTGTTTGTCTCTCCTTGATGGCCTGGATGACAGCCACATAACAGATTCCGTTTTTGGTTTTTTTAACATCACTGCTTTCAAAGTGATGATTCGTTGGTAAGTTCTGTTCTCACCTCGGTCCTTGGCTCTCTCCTGGTTGGAGTCGCCATCGGGTTCTGGAGTTTCTGGCTTCAGGCTCCGCCCCTCACCCGTTGGAGATTTCTCAGGCTCACTGCTTGCTTGGTCGTAACGCCTGATGATCAGCCGAATGTTTTCATCAAACTGAAAGAGACCAAACGGCATAAAATTTGGATTTTTACATCTTCATACAGAAGATATTTGTTAATGATCATTTTTTGACAGAGGGGTCACCTGGTTCCAGTATCTGTTCAGGATCAGAAGACTGGCATCATCTGTTGCTTGCCGGGTCTCCAATCTCTCAATTCGCTCTCGAAGTTCATCCTCAATCACCTGCACGCAACAAGATAAGAGAGTTTTAGATTAACAAGACAAGAAACAAGTGCAGCTTCTATAGTCTTAAAATAACACCGGGTAATGAATTTACCTGTCTTTGATCGAGAGATTCTCCCAACTTTCGGTTCTTAGTCTGGAGAGCTTTGATGTCTTGTTCTTCCTGAAAAAGATTTGATTGAAACATGACTGCACAAAGAAGAAAACTTAGCCACAATACGTGAAGGCGGCTGCTAATAGATATATTAGGGGTAGAGTGGATAATAGACGGGGACTCACAGAGTTGGACACCCCTCCCAGTTTGATGACAGTCTCCACCGCGGTGCTCCCTCCGGCCGCGGCGCTGACTCCGGCACCTCCGTCCTCTCCTTCACGCTCCCTGCGCTTCTCTGGCGGCGCACCGGAGGACGAAGGGCCGCTGGGGTCAGCAGGACGCTTTTGCCCCGACATCCTCGGACTCCTGAAACAAATACAGGGATAAAGAATATTCTCATTCTAACCGAAGGAAACTGTGTGTCCCTCAAATGAAAGTAACTGGGTAAACGACAAAGCCAGCTAGATTAAATGACATCAGGTAACTGTCTCGGTGTTTATTCTGATACTATATCGCCCAAAGAGATGGGAGGAGGAAAAAAACAAACCCAAATGACCTCGTAACATTTCAAATCACCAACAGTCTGATTAAATGAGTGACTGTAAGGTTAGGAGAACGTTAGCCATTTGCTAACGCCAGCTTTAAATGCCGATTAACTTCATTTTGATCCCGTACTTTGATGCAACTACTCTGTAATACTGTCAATAACAGCTACAGCTAACAGAAACCTTACCGCTTTTAACGTTAAGACTTTTAAGCTATTAACTGAATCTGTCTGTGGATGTTGATGTTGCGGCTCCCTGGCTCTCGGAAACGGAAGTTTCCACAGTCATGATGGATTAACGCTAACTTGGCAGTGCGCCCCCTGCTGCCACGGAGGGGACAAACTCACCAAAGGGCCGCGTCCGGCTTCTTCTTCTTTCTCTTCTTTGTGCTTATTGGCGGATGACAAACAAGGAAATGGTGCATTACCGCCACCAATTGGTATGGAGTGTGAACCGAAACGTCACTTAAGGATTAGATCCTATCATGCAAATGCGTTTGACTAAGACAATTAAAAATCGCCTGATAACTTTCAGTTCTTGAGTAAATCAATGAAATCCAATTTTATAAAACCATCGTCCTTTCTTTTCTTTCTCCCATTATTTTTGCCATCTCTCTGTCATTTTCTGTTTTAATAGATTTCTTATTTCTTTTTTACTAAAGCTGATAATTAATTCCACTAATCTTTTTCCAGTGGCCTCATTTTCAGCATTATCTGTCATTTCATTTCCCTTGACATCATATGCTGATATCCATAAAAAGTTCATCATTAGTCCCATCATCCTTACTCTGTACAGTGTTTGTTGGATTTCTATTGGGATGTCTGATCTAATTTCTGAATGGATGGATACTCATGATGAACTGGAATCTGAACAAATTACTGATCATGGTCTTGTGTCTTCAACCCACTGGACAGCTTCCAAACATCCTGTAATGATGTTTAACACTTTCTTGCATTTGTCTATAATGTTCTGAATATATATGGCCCATGTGACCCTCTCATCAAACCAAACTCCAAGAAATGAGAATAGTTTCACTCTTTCTAGTTCTTGCTTATCTAACTTTAGCTTAATGTCCTTAACAATTCTTTTTATTGTAAAAAACATTGTCTTGGTCTCATCCACTGAAAATTTAAATCCCAGCTTATCTCACCGTTCACTGTTCTTTCTAGTAATAAACTCTTAATTCCTTTCTCTCTTCCACTGTCTCACCCTACACCTAGCAACCTCTTCTGTCACACCAAGCATCTGCATGTCCTCCTTCACTACATCCATTAATCCTCTCTGTAGTCTTCCCTCTTATCATTCTGCCTGGCAACTCCATATTTAGCATCTTTTGTCCAATAAGTCACTATCCCCTGTCTGCACAATGCCAAACTGCACAATCTTGGCTGTCCCTCTCTCCCTCTGATAGACTTGTTTCTAATGTTGGTCGTCCTGGTGTCTCCCAAAGGGAATTTTAACATCTTCAGCTTGGCCTCCTTTATTTTTGTTAGTGCCATCAACTTGAAACTATACAGCACAGCAGGCCTCATCTTGTAATATACAATCTCTCTCTAGGGATAGTGGACATACTGGACAAAGGATGTTGAAGATGGAGTTGCCAGGCAGGAGGGAAAGAAGAAGACCACAGAGAACATTCATGGATGTTATGAGAAGGTTGGTGTCATAGAAGGGATAGTGTGAGACAGAGTACACTGAATGTAAACTTAACACAAAAGGTAGGGGAAGGTGTTTAATTGATTATTTCTTTTTGTAACAGTGCTTCTTGGCAATAAATCTTATAATCTTGGAAAACATATAGACAAAGTTTAATTCCCTTTAAATGGTCATGAATTTGTAAGGAAAATAAATTTGTGGGTTGAGCAGCAGAGCTGAGTATGTGGGCTGCGCACATTTGTAGCAAGACAACCGATGCGGTTGTGTTGGTCACAGAATAAGTCATTTGGCATTGGCAAAGAAGACTGGACAAGTTTTTCATGGGTGCAACCCTCACAATGGAAGAAAATTGTACAACCTTGGTGCTCACTACCTGGAAAACCAGATTGAGTGTGTGGGGTCTGCAGGAACCTCTGACCTGATGACCTAAGATCCCAGGAAGCAGCTCAAACTGAAATGTTAAAACAAAATTCTTCAATTTACTGGCAACAAATGAAGAGAAGCCAAAACGGGAGTGTTAGTTGGTGCTAGTTAAAAGTCTTAGTGCAACATTCTCAACAGTCTGGGAAAGGTCAATGGGTGATTTGCTAAAACAAGTAAAAAAATTATCAAAATAATCCAAATAAGAAGCGATAAAAGCCTTTGACACCAGCAGTCTGAGTTTTGAAATACTCCTTAAATGAGGAAAACAGCCCAGAACCGGCTGTTTGGAATGATTGCTCAAGAGACACTGAACAGAGAAAAATGATACCCAGATTTCTGAGGCTTGACTGAACAAAAAGAACCTAAGACATGCTGAATAATTTCTGCAATCAAATGGTTATTAATACATTATTCATGCATTAATGTACAAGTTCCCAAATGTTACAACACAAATTAAGACTGCTCTGTGTCTTTCTAAAGCAGAATTGATACTGGAGCCATTACCAAGCAGTCAAAGGGTAACAACCAAAGGGTAATTTCTCCTGTCCAATATTTTTCATTAATTTTATGCCTCCGTTGAGATAAGCAGTGTTATCTACAATAAACATGCATGTATGTGATGATCCTTGTGTATAAAAGGTAAAACGGGATTCGTGAACAAAGAATGATCTCGATCAGAGATATCAAAGGGCAAATTGCTCACGGTGCAGAGTCCGGATTGTGTAAAAGCTGGCTCGGCGTTAATCCTGAGTTTAAAAGCCATTCCGGCCATGAGTTCAAATAGTGCTATCTAATGAGGTCACCTATTGCCTGGTGGTCACAAGAAACTCCCTCAACACAAAAGTTTTTTTGGAACACTTTCAGCAGCTGATAAGGACTGTCTATCCACGACGTGATTATCACGCACCGTGACGCACTTGGCACATATAAGTGAATTTTAATGAAAGAAACTGTAATATATTCATGAATATTACTTGTTTCCAAACCCCCAACTAAAACACGATGAGAAAAATCAAGCTGAATTTAAAGAAAAGGCGCGTGCACGTGCACCATTGGTCTCTGCGTGTAATAATATAAAAACTCTCCACAATATGAAATGTGGCTTTTATGACACACACAGACACACACACCTCTTTCTTCAGACATGCAGAAATGTAGAAATTCGACGCAAAAAAGAACAAGAGTTCTTCGAATGCTTTTGCGACTCAAATTTTCACCAGGAAATGCAAAAACAAACCTGAAATGCAACATTGCAGCCGGTGGCTCGCATTACATTTCAGCATCTGTCAGTGTGCAGCTCTGTGAGCAGAGACAGAGGGGCCCCTCTCGTGATCATGTGATGAGTGCATGCCGGTGCGTGCATACATGCAGACCTCGATTTTTATTACACACATCGCTCCCCTGTTGTTTTCCACTTACCCGATAAGAACATACTACATTGGTGGCGAAGTCATCATAAATGACCGCCCCCGTGTGCGCCTAAACGGGCCAATTGCAGTTATCCGGGTTACACACGCCCCGCCACATCACGAGCACCTCCTCCTCCGTGGAGCCGAGCAGCCTTTAAATGCCCCCTTTCAGCCACTTTTCGAGTTGTGTGTCAGTGTCGTTGCTGCTTGTGGTCTGTAGAGGCTTATTTGCCACGTCGGTTGTCGTCGCTGTTAAACAAAACTGTCAAGTAAGACTAGTTGTTTTGTTTTACTCTTGCACACTTGCGATATTGCAGATTGCAGATATGTTATATGCAGATATGTTGCAGACTAAAATTTTTGGTTGGATTAGTAAGCCACTGCGGGTTTACTGATTGAAGTAGCAGGTTTTGATGTGTTATAATTTGTGTGTGCACACGGTACACCGTTCATTTAGGAAGTTCACTTTCCTTTGCAGCATACATTAGAGACGATTTTGCTTTAAAAGCCTTGGCAAACATAAACCTGTTTTCTGCAGATGGCTGTCAGAGCGCATGTTTGGGTTTGCGCAAATATTTGAAAGGCGCCCAAGTTCAGCCTGTCTTTTACGATCGTTTACTTTATTCTTTGCAAGCGATGTTCTTGATTATTGGCCATGACGTGGGCCTGTTTAATGCATTATTTGCTGACAGCATTGGAAAAACTTCTAGACCAAAACTGCGGGTGAACCTTGAACACATGTTGCACAATGAAAGGGAGAAGTTATGTTTTGTAGGCCAAAGTTCAACCCTTCAAGCCAAATTTTTAACCTTGGATGTGGTGCAGGAGAACAGAATGTTGTTAGATTTTGTGTCAGATGGAAAACAAGATTAAATCTTCCTCATACCACCAACGGTTGAAGACTTTCTGAACACCTGCCAAATAACCTGTATTGTTATTTCTCTTAGGATGACTCATCCATTCCCATCCCTTTCTCCGGAGCAGAAGAGGGAGCTCTCTGACATTGCTCAGAGGATCGTGGCTCCAGGAAAGGGAATCCTGGCTGCAGATGAATCAACAGGTGAGCCAAGCTTTTATTTAATATTCCATGCTGAGAGGTAAATGCTGTGCATGCAGGTGAAATTATTTTTTAAAAATGTGTTTCTCTTTAAAGGCACCATGGCGAAGCGGCTCCAGAAAATCAACGTTGAGAACACCGAGGAGAACCGCCGCAGCTTCCGTGACATCCTCTTCACCTCTGATGCCTCCTTCTCAAACTGTGTGGGCGGCATCATCTTCTTCCACGAGACACTCTACCAGAAGTCAGACAGTGGCAAGCTGTTCCCCCAGCTTGTCAAGGAAAAGGGCATTGTTGTTGGCATCAAGGTGAGGAGCAAGCAGTGGTCAGACCCTCTGAATCTCAGAGATAAACATTTTTTTTTTAATTTAGAATTTGCTGACGTGTTTGCGTTTTCTTGCTTTAGGTGGACAAAGGCACAGCCGGTCTGATGGGAACAGATGGAGAGACCACCACACAAGGTAACGCGGATTCAACCCCTTGTACATTTCTCTGCAAATCTCATCACAATGATGCAGAATAAGCCTTTCAGTGAGGGGGTTGCTAATGTTCTTTGGCTTCTCTAGGTCTTGATGGCCTCTCAGAGCGCTGTGCCCAGTACAAAAAGGACGGCTGCGACTTTGCCAAGTGGAGGTGTGTGCTCAAGATCTCAGATGGCTGCCCATCAGCTCTTGCCATTGCAGAGAACGCCAATGTCCTCGCCAGATATGCCAGTATCTGCCAACAGGTGCGTGAATAGCAAATTGCTCTACAAAATAGGCTGACAAAATGGGTAAATTCTAGTCATTCATTTGAACTTGTATTCACCAGAATGGCCTTGTGCCCATTGTGGAGCCAGAGATCCTGCCTGATGGAGACCATGACCTTCAGCGTTGCCAGTACGCCACAGAAAAGGTAAGCAAGACCACCAGCAGCAAAGGATATTCCCAGTACATAAGATGGGAAGGATGTCTAGTAATAAATCTGCCCGGTCATCTTAGGTCCTGGCTGCTGTGTACAAGGCTCTGTCTGACCACCATGTGTACCTGGAGGGCACTCTGCTGAAGCCCAACATGGTCACTGCTGGACACTCCTGCACTAAGAAGTACACCCCTCAGGAAGTTGCCATGGCTACAGTGACTGCTCTGAGGCGCACCGTGCCTGCCTCAGTGCCTGGTAAGTGGCTTAAGGACAGCTTTTACATTACAATTAAGGAAAGTGCAGAGCAGTTCATTTGATTATGAGTATCACACTCTTTTTCTGTTTCTTTAAAGGCATCTGCTTCCTGTCCGGAGGGCAGAGTGAAGAGGAGGCCTCCGTCAACCTGAACGCCATCAATCAGGTGCCCCTGCACCGCCCCTGGAAGCTGACCTTCTCTTACGGTCGTGCACTCCAGGCCTCCGCTCTTGCGGCCTGGAAGGGCAAAGCTGAAAACAGGGCAGCCACACAGCAAGCTTTCGTCACCAGAGCCAAGGTGAATGACTAATACTGATCCTCGGTAGACACGATTAACGATTCAGTGTTATCAATTTGCTGAGGACTGTTTACTGAACTGGCTGTCAAATAACGCATATCTTGCATTGCCTAACTTTACATTGTCTGGTAAATTATTGTTTTTTGTTTGTTTTTTTTTTTGTTCTATTTAGTCTTGCGCTAATGTGGCACAAGTAACTTGGCTGATCATTAACTCTCCAATTTGACTTTGTCCTCTCTTTTTTTTTTTTTTTTTTTTTTTTTTTTTTTTCTTTCCTCCCCTCTGCTCTTCCCCTCAGATCAATGGCCTGGCTTCCAAAGGAGAGTACAAGCCCACCGGTGCAGCTGCCCAGGCCTCCACACAGTCTCTGTACACTGCCAGCTACGTATATTAAATACTGTGAACACTAAACCAAGAAAAAAGAATTAAAAATTGCACATGGACCAAATATAACTACAAGAAAATCTCCCGCTGGGTGCCCATCCTCCCTGCACTACCAACACCAGGGGGAGACTTCTGTCAAAATGTTCAACTACTGTTTGTCTACTTAATGAAATCTCCTGAAATAAAAGACCAAAATGTTTTTGATATCAGTGTCTTCATGAGTTTTATCCACCACTGATGGAGTAAATTCCTTGCACATATATTAGAACAACTACTCCTGTTTCTTAATACATAAAGTTTTTAATGTGCTACTGCAGTTCACTCTTAATGCCAACCCAAACAGGTCTTGGGCCATTTTTTTAAAGAACGCTGATACAGAATACATGTACAAAAAAACACTGTGGCACCTGAGATGTTGTTTGGGGATAAAATCAAAGGTTTAAACATTTAGTGCAGAGTACAAAGCAAAGTTTAGTGATAGTCGAAGACAAATTAGACACTGTTAACAATGCAGATACAATTACATGCAAAATTTTGGACATCTCTGAAAAGATGACACGCATAATAGATTTTCTACATAGCTTCCAAAATTACCAAAGGTCTGATGACGATATTAACGATAAAAAAGGAGTTTCTAATAAGTATGTTTTAAACCCTCAGATTCACACACACATTTACACGCATGGGCAATTAAGAATGACCAATTAACCTAACCTCACTAACTGCATGTCTTGGGACTGTGGGAGGAAGCCGGAGTACCCAGAGAGAACCCACACAAAGACAGGGAGAACATGCACTCCCCACAGGGAAAGGCCCCGACGGGTGGTGGAATCTTGCTGTGAGGCAACAGTGCTAATCACAGCGCCACCGTGCCGCCCTGATAATACCCTGATAATAATTGGACGTAATGTTGATATGTCAACATTATTATTATCTCAACTGAGTTACATTGCTTAAAAAATGTATTTGACCACCTCACAATGTAATGTTTATCCCACAGCTTTACTAAATGAAAATTAGTGGTAATTACCAAAGTTGTTTTTTATGTTTCTGTAGTGGTTAATCCATCAGTATACACACACTCCTTAACTAGAGTTATATTTTTAATGTTAAAATACAATTATTGTTGTTATCCAAACCAAATAAGAATGTTTAAATTTACTGTTTTACAAAAACTGAAAAAATAGTAAAATGCATTATTATTATTACTATTATTTTAATAAAGTGCCAAATTACAGCAAAAATAAGGGTTTCAGTGGTCAAATGTTATACTTGAAAATAACTTGAAATTTCAAGGTCGCTTTTATCTCATCGTTCATTTTATTTAAGTCATAAAATGTATTTTTTGATCAAAATGAAGGCTAAGATTCAGAAGGTAGATGAAAGTTGAATAGCCCAGGGACCAGTGGCCTTATTCAATAAGAATATTCTGTATGATGCAACTTCACAGTTAATGCTTATTTTAATATTAATTTTACTATTGTTGTACATTTTGCTATTACATCTGTGTATCATGGCTGTTTGTGCTGTTAAGGCAACAAACTGATGACTGCGGCCTCATATTTGTAACACAGGCAGTATTGAAATATTTTTAGAAGTGTAGCTATTTCCATCTACGTCTGACTAAAAAGCTGTTTTTTCAAAATGCTGAATCCAGATTTTAAGAGGTGTTGGATCAGCTCACAAACTTTATTTTCAACTTCTTGTGAACAAAAACTGCAGCGGATTACTTTATAAGATATAATCAGTTCATTCATTTTCAGTTGCCAGCGTGTCGATGCTAGCCAGTAAAATGTTAAAACACGGACCAGAGCTCAGTAGAGTTCAGCAGAGGTCATCAATTCTTGACCGAACAGTTGAAATCCCATTAACAACTCAGCACAGCCAAACATCAGGCTGACAATCTGGGAAGGGGAAGAGGAAGAATGGATGAGAGTGTCAACAGCTGCATCAGCTTATACCTCTCCTTGTGTATAAATCTGCTTATTTAATACTTGACTTATATACCCCAAGACATCTGGGCTCCTTTTCAACAAAGTGATGCAGAGGTTTGCTGGACATCGGCACGTTGCTGCTAGTCCCCTGATCCCCATTTCTTTCTGTTGTCCTCTCTAGTTGTTGTCTGAGTTCCCTCCATTTCCAGGAAACTACACTCAGAGAAGGGAGAAGTTGGATCAGTCCTGGAACCAAGTTTAGAGTCAAGAGGGTGGAGCAGAATTCAGTGGAGTGAGCTGAGATGGAGAGAGGTAGAAAACACAATGGGACACAATTTCTATACAGAAAACCCTGATAATTATGAAGCATTAAATCTCAGATGTGCACAGAAGGAAAGTCCACTCATTTATCATTTATTATCACCACACAATAATGTAACACCCAATATCTCATGCAAGAGCCAGCCACAAACATTTTATTCAGTGTTTGAATAGAGTAAATAGTTACACAGTTACACCCAGACAGTCTCTCTGGCCAAGGCTGGCAGGGTGTGCAGGTAGGCTTGGACAAGTGAACACAGCATTCAGGTCTTTCACCGGGCAGGAAGACAAAAGGTTTCCCACACACCTCAACAGAGGCCGAATGAGCTGAAGAAGACACATTAAAACCTTCTGTGATCCAAGTCAGTTGTTTTTTACTTTGTTCTGAAGTTCAGACTAATGTGCTGTAATGCTGTTATAGTTTCTAGATTCTTCACTTGACTTTCAGTAATAATGAATTCTTTCAATTTCTTTGGAGGTAGTTTAGCATGACAATACTGACTCTACATTGTTAATTCAATTACAATTAACAAATGCTGAATTTGTGCAATGTAAGAAAGAATCAAAGATGAATACTTGTGGCAACTTTGTTTGAGTAACAATTGGCCATAAATTTAGCCAATGAATTTAATGCTTTTTAGCAGGAAAACCTCTGATGTCGAGGCTTCCTTGAACGCACCAGCCAAAATTGCACCATAGTAAGCACCATAACTATGCATAATTCTAAATGTTTTAGTTGCATCACTATTGATTGAATATCTGTTTCAAAGAAGTTTTGTAGCCTTTAATTTGACTGCCATATAATTTAAATTAAATGTCTGAATAATAAGAAATGAATATAAAAAATTACAGTATTACTTTTTATTTAAAGGTTTTTTCTTTCTTTTTTTTTTTTTTTTAAAGAGTCTTAAAGATTTTCCAAAACAGTGTATTTCCATACCAGCTCAAGTCCATCTTCTTTGTTTCCCTCAGTTGCAGTTAAGATAAGCTAACATATCCACTCAAGTTTTTTTTGGTTATCCCTTTAAGACAGTGTATGTCTATTTTATATTAAAACCTGCATTACAGAAAAGTTTCTGATGTAGACCAAATGCTAAGCTACACGGGCGCGTTTCAGTTTTGATGGGTGAACTGTTTATGTGTTGCTCAGTTCCTCTGGGGTGTCACAAAAAAGAGCAGCATCTTTGTAATGCAGTTTTAAAAAAAAAGTTACATATGCAGATTACTCCTACTTTTAATGTCCAGGCCGAGTCTAATCTTTATGTACAACCTATTTCATACTTTATTAGGCACACTTGTTCAACTGCTTGGTAATACAAATATCTAATCAGACCATCACATAGCAAGAACTCAGTTCTTTAGACATGTAGACATGGTCAAGATGGCCTGCTGAAGTCTAAACTGAGCATCAAAATGAAAAAGAGAAAAAAACAGGATCCAGTGAACTGCAGTTCTCTGGGTGAAAAATGTCTTACTGAAGCCAGATGTCAAAGGAGAGGGCCAGACTCATTTGAGCTGATGGGAAGGCCACAATACCTCAAATAACCACCTGTGACAACCAAGGTATGCAAAAGAGCATCTCCGAACGCACAACACGAGAAACCTTGAAGCAGATGGGGTATAGCAATAAACAGCTGTGGCTACAATTCACATGGGACAACAGAAAATTGTAAAACATTGACTGTTCTGATGAGTCTCAATTTCTGCTGCAACACTGGATGATAGGATGAGAATTTGGCATAAAACACATGACAAAAGGGATTCATCCTGCCTTGTATGAGCTGTAATAGTGTCAGGGATATTTATTTGGCACCCTTAATACCAACTGAATATTGTTTAAATGCCACAGTGCACCTGAGTATTGTTGCTGACCATTTCCATCCCCTTATGACCACAGCGTACCTTTCTTCTGATAGCTGCTTCCAGCAGGATAACACCCCATGCTATAAGGCTCAAATAATCTCGATTTGACAAAGATGGCAATGAATCTACTGTACTCAACTGCCCTCCACAGTCAATGAGTCTAACCAGGCATCTCTAGGATGTGGTGGATTGGGAGATTTGTGTCATGGATACCAACTGCGTGATGCTATCGTGTTGATTTGGACCAAAACGTCTCAGGAATGTTTCCAGCACCTTGTTGAATCTGTGCCATGAGGAATTAAGGCATTTTGGAAAACACAAGGGGGTTCAATCTGACTCTAGCAACATGTACCTAATAAAGTGTCAGGTTAGTAGATGCTGGAGAAGTTTTGGAGGCTGGTTGTGGGTTCTTGTGCTATAGTTCATTATCCAACCTGTGAGTTTTACCAGAAAGTGGTTTAAAATAAAGTTTCTGATAATAAATATCATGAAATGAACTTTACATAGTGTTAATGGAAGATATTAATAAAATAATGAAGGTAACACTGAGACTGAAGAAGTCACTTGGATGAGTGACGAAACGTTTCTCCCACCAAACGCTACGTCCAGATGAACAGATTCAACTTTTGGAGAAGGTAACATTGAGTTACAGTTGCAACTAGTTTCTGTGGAAGCTAAACATAGTCACAGAGCTAAAGGAAAAAAGAGCTCACTACTGAATAAACAGGGTTTTAGTTATAGACCAGGGTTAATCTACAGTATGTTTGGGAAACTGAGCCTCGGTATTTAGCAGACACACCTCTCTCGTTCTCTTCAGCCTGAGCTCCTCCAAGCTGCCGCCTTGTCGTCCGGCTTTGTGACGAACTTTGTTTAACCTCCACATTTGACGGCCAATGTGGAGGTTAAACAAAGTAACTGAGGTCATTAGCCGTTTCCGGGTCCAAACTCCCTTCAGTTCCCAAACTCAAACACTGTGCCATCACTGAGAGTTAAAAGCTATCTCTCTTACTAATCTTACTTAATTCGTCACACTGAGTTCCCTGACACATATAAACATATAGAGTACTGTGCAAAAGTCTTGAGCCATCTCTCACTTCTTCAAGTTTTGGTAGGAAAATGAGGTGCAGCAATTTATTGAAATGTACAAACTCACATGAAAAGGCAAAAACAGAGTTTGTACAACTTTAATCTACGTCGTAAACTGAGGACTTTTACTATTGTTGATTAGGGGTGAAAGCAAAGGTTAACATAATGAAATGAGAGTATTTATATTGGTTTAACAAAAGTTTATGTTTAAATTAGTACACAATTATTGCACAAAATATAAAAATATTTTATGCAAACAGGAAAAACAGAGTTTATACCGAGGCTTCTTTGATCCCAGTAAAGTACCTGTTCCCTCTGTAACCAGAGGTCACAGCTAATAGTTTACTCATCCAGTTACAACATGTCATACTGTAAAATGTCTTCAGTTAAACATTCAGTACAGAGTACAAAGCACAGCTTAATGATAGTCAAAGACTACTAATAAGACACTAATAATAATGCAATGCAATAATGCAAGAAAATTTTGGACATCTCTGAAAAGATGACACTCATAATAGATTTTCTACATGGCTTCCAAATGACTAAAGGTCTGATGAGGAAGTAAATTTTCAGATATTAACAATAAAAAAGGAATTTCTAACAAGTATGTTTTAAAACAAATCAAAACTTTTATGGTTGGACGTCCTGAATTTTGGCACTTGTCACAAACAAATGTTACGTGGCCCAGATGTTGTCCAACATATAGTGTATGACATCTTGCCGAGGTCAACACATTCAGTCGATGTGGACCACAAGAGATTTGCGGACGTGCAGCAGGGAAACACAAGGGTTGCCAGACAGATTAGTTGTTATTACCTTCCTGAAAAAGTTCTTCTAAGATAGTTTTTCCTCACAGAGATGACATAAATGATTTTAGTTCAAGAACAAGTGTAACAAGAGACCAGCAAAGTGTGTTTTAGTAAGGTTGTCTAATGTTTAATAATACTTTAAAAAGATGGCCTCAGTCCGATGTCGTTTCAGTCCTCGGTGGTGGAATTTGCTGGATGATGAGCTGAAAAAACAAAACAAAACATGAAAGTGGAAGAAAAATAAAATGATGAGTGACCAAAACTTTTGAAAACTGTCCTTCAGCGGATATCCCTGGGATAAATCGGACTTTGTGGCATGTTTCTTTGAAGTAGACAAAAGGCTTGTATGTCAATAATAATAAAATAAAATATGCTATTACCTGAGTGTGTGTGGATTTCAGTCCGAAACGTGCGACAATGACTAGAAAAATGAGAATCACTAACACGCAAAAAGAGGAGGTCAATAAAATGGCTTCGATACTTTTCAGCAGCGCCTACAGTGACAGAAAGTGAGAGTCATTGATATGCTGTGAAAACATGCATGTCATACAATCATAATCAAAAAATAGATATGTACTGTAACTCACCACACTTGTCCTGTTCAAATGAGATTGCATATAAAAGTAGGGATAAGAGAATAAGTGGATGATCCTGTATATGAAAGAGATTACGATTCCAAAGATGGAAACCACATACAGGGCCAAGCACACAGTCACCTGGGAAAGATAAGTTAATCAAAATTAATTAGGCCACTGAATTAGGAAGGACTGTAGGAGCATAAACAGGGCTGAAAATCACAAATAGGAAATAAAACCATGACGTACCATCTTCTTGGACGGATGCAACTCAGTGTAGACTGACAGGATTCCACAGGTAAGAAACTAGTGAGCAAATAATCACAACAAATGATGCCGCTTGACCTTAACCCACAGTAGATTTAGTAGTAGTATGGGTGATATTTTCACAGTGTGAAGCTTTGTGAGTCTGTCTTCATACAATACATCTTTTGTAGGAAACTATGAATATTTTTACTGTTGTTTATTTGTCATTGGAAAGATCTAGTTAACATGTAGCATTGCAATTGTGCCAGATGCATTTTTTAAACCTTTTGGTACTATGACTGTGTGTCATGCTTGTGCTGTTAACCTAACAAAGTGATGGTTGTAGCCTCATATTTATAGCACAGGCACTACTTTGAACTTTTCTGAACATAACTGCACTGAAGATATGACCAGTCAAGTTCGATCACTTTTAGCTGTCAGCATGTCAGTGCTAGCCAGTAAAATGCTACAGTAAGTACCAGAGCTCCCTGCCAAAAGGGAATGTAGAGTTCAGGAGAGATTTTGAAATCTTCGCTGGAGAACTGAAATCCCACTAACAGCTCAGCACAGCCAAACATCAGAATGACAATCTGGAAAGGGGAAGAGGAAGAATGGATGAGAGTGTCTACAGCTGCATCAGCTTATAGTATCCTCGTGTATAAACCTGCTTATTTAAGACTTTGCTTATCTGATGTGTTACCCCAAGACTTCTGGGCTCCTTTCGGACAAAGCGATGCAGAGGTTTGCTGGACATCGGCACATTGCTGCTAGTCCCCTGATCCCCATTTCTTTCTGTTGTCCCCTCCTCTCTAGTCATTGTCTGAGTTCCCTCCATTTCCAGGAAACTACACACAGTGCTTGGCTTTGGGTCAAAAAGAACAAGACTTAATTGAACCGGATGCTTAGTCTCCCCACAGCAGCACAGATTGTTGGGGGCAGAATATCTGTGGAGTAGCAGAAAACATTTAAAAGCCAGATGAATGCAAGATTTTTCAAAAGTCTTAGAAAACGTGACTCACCCCGTCTTAGATGCACTCTTTCATGCAGAAAAAGCAGAGTGAAAGATAACGGGAAGGGAATGATGTGAGTGGAAAGAGGAAGTGTGGCAATTTGAGACTTCTTCTTTTATTAAGTGGCGGGGCTAAAGACTTTGTTTGGAAGTTAAAGGCTGAGGCTGTTCTACAGTGTAGTGAGTAAACCACTCAGTTAAAATGAAATCCCCATTAGGTCTGTGCACACTTACTGTATTATAAGTAGATCTGCATTATTGGCAGAGTTAGTGAAAGTACCGACAATCTGTATGTATTATTTTTGTGCAAAGCTAATTGAACCTCGTGCGTGTGACTTTGCCTCTAAACAGAAAAATTAGTTAAAGTTAAAGTGGGTTTCAGCGGGTAAGGGCTCAGCGTGGGGAAAAGAATCACAGCTCACAATAATTTCTATTAAGATCTCCAGAAGATTTTCTTAATGTTCAAGTTGTGATCATCTGATCTTCTGGTCTTTGTGGTTTTGTACACCTGAATTTAACCAGATGTAAGCAGATGTTTCATGAGTTGTCTTGTCTGATTTCTATTCTCTACACTGACAGCTTACTATTTATACTAACTTTATACTAGACGGCCGGTAACGGACAGACTAAAGGTGGTTACGCCCTCTTGTAACAGAGAGGATGTATGTCAGCCCGTTCTCACGCGTGACGATTTGTCAAGTACCGAGGCGTTCCTGAGGAACGCGAAATGTGACCTTCCGCTTTCCCTAACCTTATCCCTAACCTTAACCAGCACTTTAATGAAGTTAGATAGTGTTTTCCAAAGCGATTTAAATAAAATGAACGTACATGTGTAGATTGATTCCAAACTGTTCTCATGTTTCCTCATTTTTCCGATCTTGTAATAGGGAAGTGTTTGGTGCTTGGGAGTGAGAACGTGTTGTGTATTTTGTATCAAAACACGGCAGAACAATGTGTTTTGCTAACTCATCTAAACAAGGCATTCTGTAAAGGGTATAGCAAATATGGCAGTCTCATGAAACAACAACGGTAATCTCCACATTTCCAGTTTTTTCCCTCAAAATAGTATTTTAACCCCCCCATCAAAACAACATTATCTTGTAACATTAACTTGATCTCCAAATTTCGACTTTATTCTCAAGTTCGACAATATATGTTTTGTATTAATTTGGCCCCAATGGTCCTTCTTACTCACCTCGTCTTGGATTTTCATGCAGAAAAAGCAGCGTGAAAGATAACGGGAAGGGATTATTGTGGGTAGAAAGGGGAGGAGCCAAAGACTTTGATTGGAAGTTACAGGCTGAAACTGTTCCACAGTGTGGTCTATGGGCTCAAAATGTGGTCATAAATATTTTGTACTTGTAAATCAGGATTTGTATGTGTAAAAAGAATTTGTGCGTGCGTAAAAAAGATTTGTATGTGTAAAAAAGATTTGTGTGTGCGTAAAAAAGATTTGTATGTGTAAAAAGAATTTGTGCGTGCGTAAAAAAGATTTGTATGTGTAAAAAGAATTTGTGCGTGCGTAAAAAAGATTTGTGTGTGTTTAAAAAAAGATTTATATGTGTAAAAAGAATTTGTGATTGTGTGTACAGTGTCTCTCTATGTCTGTCTCCACGTTGGGTGAGTGTTGAGAGCATGAGGGTGGGAATAGATGTTTGTATCTCTGTGTGCCTGTTTGTCTGTGTCTATATGTCAGGTTGGGTATCAGACCCCACCTCTCTGGGGACATCTCAGGCCCTCCAAGGTTTGGAGGCCCATCTCCCCCCACCACTTCCCCTGCCGGTGGCAGACGCCCTCAGACATCGGTGCATTGGTGGTTCTTTGTGTCCGGGGTGGGCGCCCGGGTACCCACCGGCTCACTCCTTGGCGGCTGCTTATCGGGCATGGAGCCTGGGGCTCGCTCGGGCCACTTCGGGGATGGGGTGCCCTCGGCCTCTCGGCCCGGGGCTCGGTCACTCAGGCACAGCTGGCTGCCGGCGGAGCTCACGGGCACGTCACTGCAACCCCCCCTGGCTTCTGCTCCGCGGCTGCTGAGTGACCCCTCATCTGGGACTCTCCTCAGCTCTTTCTGGGATAGTGGCGCGGCTGCCCCTCTGTTGGTCTTCCTTGGTCTCTTGTGTTCTGGGGGCCTCTGGACGTCTGGAGTTTTGATCTCCTCCATACCTGCTTCATGCCCTGGAGGTCGGGGCAGTGGCCCCCCACACCCTCTAGCAGATCATTACATGAAGGAACCTTTTAAAAACAAGCGCGTTCATGCTCACAGGTGTACACACGGGTGATCACACACACAAACTACACCCTTTTGGGCTCCTACCTCAAAGCACACTGTGCGCTGTCGATCTCACGTGCTGCACCATAATGTTTAATATTTAGTATTTACTGTCATATTCCCATATATCATTGTGATCTTGTTTATTACTCTCGTCTTCTTCTGCTTGCTTTCTTTTTTCTTTCTCAACAGGTGATCCAGGTGATCGATATGTATTTTTTTGTCTGCTTATTCTGTTGGTTTTCGTTTTTTGCCCTTTTTCCCGGTCCCTCTTCTCAGGTTTTTTTTCTCTTTCCCTCTTTCTTTCTCCCCTTTCTTTCCACCAGTCAAGTCTGTCCCGTATTCAGCAAGTGAAAATAAAATAAACAATAAAAGGTGAATCAGATGGACCATTACGGCAAGGCTGGGATGGTCCATTTGGTAAAGTAAATCCGTTGGGCATCTTTCTTCGCCTTTAGACAATAATTCTGATGGCAAAAGAACCAAACGGGACAGGCTAAAAAAAAAAAAAAAAAAAGAATTTGTGCGTGCGTAAAAAAGATTTGTATGTGTAAAAAAGATTTGTGAGTGGACTTAGCCAAAAAAACCCTTGCAAATTACAAGTACGAATTTTGACCCTATTTTTCTTCCTGTCATCTGATTGGTCAATGTCATGTCAATCACAAATGTAACAATCCAATCAGAGAACAGATGGGTTTGGCAGTCGGAGGGGCACTTTTTTGAACTGCAGGTCCTTGAAGGGTAATACAGTTTGAAGCTGGAGGATCTCTATATAAATATCCGATAGCAGCTAGGTCTGCAGCTGTTGAAAGGATAAGTTGTGGTATATCAATGATTAGAAATACCATTATTACTTTAGGATTAGTTTAACACAAAGTCAGGGCTGACCCGGGACCATTGCTGTGAGTCACAGTGCGCAGCATAAAGGTCCTTTCACATCAGACGCAGGATGTGCTGCTAATGCTAACTAAAAGCAAAGGATCCAGAATTTGTTGCGCTGGCTGCTGGGCTCTGTGGGTTTTTGCAGCAGCTCTACCTGTACTAGATGCACCTGCTCCTTGTCGTTTCTATCTCTGACTTTATGTCCTCTACAAGAGTTTCTGGTTTTTTTTGCTAGTTCTTCAAATGTTCAATAAAAACATGTATGCTAATTCATAACAAAGAAAGCTTTGTAATGAAGACTGTCATTTCCAAAACACTGCCCCCCCCGCGGTCCGCAGCGCTGTATTAAACAGTAGACCTGTGACACAAAAATCACCAAACTCGGACGACCACAGACTGTTTTCCTTCGTGGTGATGAAGGAAAACGCTGGGTTGGCATGTAAAAGGGCATTTATTCCCTTCAAAGACCTGCAGTTCAAAAAAAGCGCCCCTCCGACTGCCAAACCCATCTGTTCTCTGATTGGATTGTTACATTTGTGATTGACATGACATTGACCAATCAGATGAAAGGAAGAAAAATAGGGTCAAAATTCGTACTTGTGACTTGCAGGGTTTTTTTGGCTAAGTCCACTCACAAATCTTTTTTACACATACAAATCTTTTTTACGCACGCACAAATTCTTTTTACACATACAAATCTTTTTTACACACACACAAATTCTTTTTACACATACAAATCCTGATTTACAAGTACAAAACTGATTTACAAGTACAAAATATTTATGACCACATTTTGAGCCCATAGTGGTCAGTGAAATCTCCATGAGGTCTGTGCACGCTGACTGTGTTATAAGTATAAGCAGGTGTACATAAAAAAAACAGGTTTACCTGCAGAAATATTAAAGTCTTTAAGTGAGGCTTTTTTTTTTTTATTATTTACATTACGGAATTCAGATTGCATTAATATTGTCTTTTTTATCATTATTGAAATTACTTTCTAATTGGGCATAATTATCATCTGTACAAGTTTCAGCTTTAAACAGCCGTTTGAAGCAATCACAATGATCAATCAACTTTATGATTTTTTTGTGGTTCAGGGTTTGTCCTGCCTTTTACAATTGATCAGTCGTAGAATGTGGCTCGTTAATGGCTTAAAGAAAACTGTTTGAGTGGCTTGTTACAAAAGACCATTGTTTCAAGCATGCAACTGAAGGAATTGGATGGTTTGTGTGGTATGCTTACTGTAAGGAGAGAAACATGAATTTGATTTGCCAAGTCAGAGTTGTGTCCTGCTTAATTTATGCATGGGTGCATAATCCCCTAGTAGATAAAGCAGTGCCACTTTGGGTCGGTCTGTGCTGATCATCAGCATCACAGGAAAAAGTCCCAAGGTTTTTTGTGATTAAATGTAACTAAATGTTTCTTAATAAAATCAAACCAAACAGCAAATACTCCAAAAAAGCAGCAGTTTTATTATATCATAATTATTTAATCGTTGCACAGCATGATGACAAGGTCTTGTTGATAAAGACACATTATGTTTCTAATGTTATATGTTCCACCTTCAGTGTGCAGAAACAAACACACCTTCAGTATCTTAACATCTTGAAATATGTCAAGCCATATCTGAATATAAATACAGTTTTATGCAGAAGTACTTCACCAGTACAAGTATTATAAAAATATTTAATATTTGCAGAGATTAAAATTCCATGAATAAAAACATACAAGACAGCATTTTTATCACTAATTACTTCAAATACACAAACAGGTTTTTCTTGCAGCATCATACAATATCTACCATATCAAAATGTAAACATGTTGTTATCCTCAGCTGGGCCCTCCTAACACAACAAGTCTTCTTGTTGATTCAAGGATCCGGCATATTGTCCACCTGCAAGACAGCAGCTCACATCAGACATTTTTAACTAAAAACTAATAAAAATTCAACAGAGACAATAAGATTGCATAACAATTACTGTTATATGCTGTTGGTAGGACAACAAGTGCTTCTCCAGGAGGTATGTCGACCTTTGTCTCATCTCTGCTGCACCATTGTACTGAAGGACCTCCAACAGTGAAAGCCCACCTTGCCTGACAAACTCCTCTGCCACCTGAAGAAGAAGAATACCACATCACGCAACAGCTTAGCAATCATTACAGAGTTTAGTTTCACTAATAACCACACTTACCACTGGACTGCTGACAGTCATCATGAACAGGATGTCCAGGCTCCGAATCACCATTTCCTGATCAGCCATTTTAAGTGTGGCACAGAGTGCAGACAGTAAACTAAGCTGCATGAGCTTGACACAGAACTCCTTTTTCTTGTGGGCAATATTAGCCAGAATCCTGAGAATCTGAGTGTAACAAGCAAGAAAAACAAAAAACAACAAAAACACAAAATCAAAAAACACTTTTTTCATCCAAAAGGATGCAAGAGAAAACCACAACATTTCTTATTATATGCCACTATGACTTAATAGTATAAGAAGCAGTTATATCAATCATAGTACTAACCATAGTATTAATGCCTTGAGAAAATGGGAGAAGTTGGATCAATCCTGGAACCAAGTTTAGAGTCAAGAGGGCGGAGCAGAATTCAGTGGAGTGAGCTGAGATGGAGAGAGGTAGAAAACACAATGGGACACGTTACTTACTCCACAGAAAACCCTGATAATTATGATGCATCAAATCTCAGATGTGCACAGAAGGAAAGTCCATCAGTTCATATAAGTTATTTTTCACAATCCGATAACCTAAGAACAAATCTCATGCACAAGGCAGTCACATGCATTTTATTCAGTGTTTGAACAGTTACACCAAAAAAATACAATGTTTTCTTGCACAAATCTACACTGAACTGCGGCAAAGCAGGAAAAATATATTGCAAAACGGTTCTATTAGTAATGATGAGGTGTACTTCTGTATGGCTGCAGTCACATTCAGAGACGACTAAAACGAGAGAGCCGTACCTGTGAGGTTGTTGAGGACCCAGACGGTCTCTCTGGCCAAGGCTGGCAGGGTGTGCAGGTAGGCTTGAACAAGTGCACACAGAGAAGCCGGCAGATGAGCATCACTCAGGTGAGCATTCAGGTCTTCCACCGGGCAGGAGGACAAGAGGTTTCCCACACACCTCAACAGAGGCCAGATGAGCTGAAGAAGACATTAAAAGCTTCTGTGACCCACGTCAGATTAAAATCTAAAGTTGTTATTTTTACTTTGTTCTGATGCTTAGGCAAATGTGCGATGTTGCTGTTTTGTTTCAGTTCCTAGATTCTTCACTTGACTTTTAGTAATAATTAAGTCCTTTTACTTTCTTTGGAGGTATCTTAGCATGAAATTAACTAATCTACATTATTAATTCAATGATAATTAACAAATGCTGAATTTGTGCAATGTAAGAAAGAATTAAAGATGCATACTTCTGACCATGTTTTCTAAGCAACGCTTGCCCATAAATTTAGCCAGTGAATTTGATGCTTTTCAGCAGGAAAACCTCTGATGTCGAGGCTTCCTTGAACGCACCAGTCAAAAAAGCTATGCAAGCAAATTAGCACTGTAAGTATTTACTGACTGTTCTGTTCTGTTTCAAGGGATTTTTTTAGTCTTTAAATTGACTGCCATATTCTTTAAACCAAATATTTGCATGATGAGAAACACATATGATTATTTGTTTGCTTAAAAGTAAAAAAAAAGTCTTAATGAGTGTTAAAAGTAAATAGTGGATTTGATCATTCACTTCCATACCAGCTCGAGCCCGTCTTCTTTGTTTCCCTCGGTCACAGCACCACCTAGTGACACTAACAAGGAGCTGCACTGTGACAGGGCACCCTGAGCCAGCAGCTCTTTGTTATCTTCTGTGCTGATAAAGGCACAAAAGACATTCAGTAATTTCCTACAATAGCAAATCAGCAAAAAAAAAACAAGACAAGTTTTGGACACTTTCCTAAACTTCTCACCTGCATATGAGGTAATGGAGACACCATGCACACTCTATGGCAGGAGCCAGGCCGAACTGTGGGTCGGGGGTAAGGACGGATAACAAATGTGAAGGCAAGGTAGACTTTAGGACCATTCTGCAGACACAGAGGAAGACAAAAAAAAAAAAAAAAAAACCCAACAGGGTAAAATGTGAACAAAACATTACTCTGACATTTTCTGCGAGATGAGGAATGCAGAGGCTGAAGACGTGAAGAAGTGCATTATTGATATATTTACGGGATTATCTTCTCGGGTGCGTCTCTGGCCTGGAGAAGCTGAGAGAGGGTGAATGCTGCAGCTTCCACTACTGCAAGGTTGTGTCGTTGGTTCTGGACAAATACACAGTAACATGTTAGAAAGACGTGTAGCAGTGACACTCCTGTCTCTCTATGAATCGCATGTTTGAGTAGATTTGGATTCAACTGGATTCAACAATTCTACGAATCGGCAGTACAGTAAGGATATTAGTGTAGACAGTGAGCCTTCGTAGTTTACCTCTATACAGCTGGCCAGAGCGGGAATGATTCCCTGAGCGAGGAGCTTCTCTCTTACCACATCGCTGTCTGGACACATGTTACCAAGTGTGTAGAGACACAGCTCCTGTGTACGTATAAATATACGCACATTAAGGAAGTCAAAAATCTTCTGCATTTTTAGGTCATACTATATCACAGACTGCCTGCACTGCATGGAGACTTACTGTAAACTTAGTGCTTGGGCCAGACAGGTAAGTGAGCAGGTAAGGGGTAGCAGGCAGACAGGCTGGAGCCACATTAGTGTGGGAAGAGTGAGAGAGCTCGTGAAGACACCGAACGGCCTGCAGGCGGCACTGAGCATTAGAGCCAGTGAGGAGGCCGACCAGCAGATGCATACTGTTCTCGTGCCTGAAAGTAAACACAGTTTCACACACAAAGATGAGGAAGTGACTTAAAGGTGACAGCGTAATTTAGTCTCTTCCAATATGGCAACAGAAGCCACTACCATACTTGATAAAGGTGAGCTGTGCAGATGGGTCCCGCAGAACTTTACTCAAGGCCTTCAGGTGTGCCTCCTTATCTGTCCCGCTGTGTTGAAGTTTGTGGAGCAGACTAACAATGTCCTGGGGAAATATGAGAGTGGCAGGCTGAGTTCAGATCTATTTTACTGAACCTACCAAAAAAAATAATCTAAGACAGGCATGTCAAATTCAGTTTACACTGTGGGTCACATACGGCCCAGGTTGATCTTAAGTGGGCCCGAGTAGTAAAAACACCCCATTGTGTCAGTGTTAATATGTTTAGCTACACTTTAAATCCCTGAGAAAACTTAAGACAAAGAAGCCATTTCAACAGTAACCTCTCTGGAGCCTTTCTGTAATAAAATTACAGAAAGGTTCCAGTAGTTCTTTGTCCAGACTGTCCTGTACTTACAAAACAATGTTTTTGTTAATTCACTGAAAATGTTCTTTTTTTTCACCAAATTTTCAAAAGATGTCAAAAAACAGGAACTTTTCTTTCATATAATTATTAGTTTAGCATGAATGATCATGTGGGAGGTCTTTATCAGCAGTAAAAGATGTAAAACTTATGAAAACATAGCCTATAAGTTGATTCCCTCCTTTACATCTTCCAGCCTTCAAGTGGGCGAGATTGGAGAATTCTGGTGCCTGGGAAATTCTTGTGGTTGACAACCCTGATCCAACACAATATCTGATACTTACATGTCCTCCTGGGGCTGTGTCCATGCTAACGTCCAGCTGCTCCTCATCTTCATTTAGCAGTAGTCTCTTGCTCACCAGCTGCCTGTCTCTGCGTGCCTGTCTCAGTGCTAAAGCATTCAGGCAGAGAAATGTCACAACATTTAACCTTCAGGGATCATACTTGAGTGTTTAGTGTACATATGCTGTACAAAACATGCCTCTGTCTGAGATAAAGCCACCATGGGCAGGCCATGCCTGTGGGGAAATAAGTTAAGATAATGCTAAATCCACTTAGGTTTTTAATCCTTTTAAGCCAGTGTATGTCACCAACACTGCTCTATTTTATATTAAGACCTGAACATGCGAACATCTCAATTTTGAATACAACACTGAATTTGGAGTAGGACCGAAAACCTATATCAGCACAGGAACTGTTTTTGCTGTTTATGTTTTGTAAAAATACCTGGAGATGAAGATATAACAGCTAACTAACAGTTCCTCAGGGGTGTCATAAAAAAGAGCTGTATCTTTGTAATACAGTTTAAAAAAAAAGTTACATGTGCACATTATATAAGCCTATTTCACACTTTATTATGCACACTTGTTCAGCTGCTTGGTAAATACAAGTATCTAATCAGACAATCATATAGCAACAACTGAGTTCATTTAGACATGCAGACATGGTCACGATGGCCTGCTGAAGTTCAAACTGAGCATCAAAATGGGGAAGAATAGTGATTTAAGTGCCTCTGAATGTGGAATGGTTGTTTGTGCCAAATTGGCTGGCTGCGTGTTCCATAAACTGATGATTTACTGGAATTTTCAACACAACCATCTCTAGAGTTTACAGAGAACGGTCTGAGAAAGAAGAAAAATGCCTTAATGAAGCCAGATGTCAGAGGAGAGAGTGGCCAACTCATTTGAGCTGATGGGAAGGCCACAATACCTCAAATAACCGCCCGTGACAACCAAGGTATGCAAAAGAGCATCTGTGAACGCACAACACGAAGTAGATGGCCTACACAGCAATATACAGCTGAGGCTACAATACCAAAACTTCCCAGGAATCCCACCTTATTGAATCTGTGCCACGATGAATTAAGACATTTCTGAAAACACAAGGGGGTTCAACCTGGCTCTAGCAAAGTGTACCTAATAAAGTGTCAGGTTAGTAGATGCTGGAGAGGTTTTGGAGACTGGTTGTATGTTCGTGTGGTATAGTTAGGTGACCTGTTCATTATCCAACCTGTGATTTCTACCAGTTAAGAAGAAAGTGGTTTAAAATAAAGTAAACGATTATAATAACGTGAAATGAACTTTACATAGTGTTAAGATATTAATAAAATAATGAAGGTTACGTTGAAGCTACAGTTCCAGCTAGTTTCTGTGGAAGCTAAACATAGTCACAGAGCTAAAGGAAAAATGAGCTCACTACTGAATGAACAGGGTTTTAGTTATAGACCAGGGTTAATCTACAGTATGTTTGGGAAACTGAGCCTCGGTATTTAGCAGACACACCTCTCTCGTTCTCTCGCCTCTTCAGCCTGAGCTCCTCCAAGCTGCCGCCTGGTCGTCCGGCTTTGTGACGAACTTTGTTTAACCTCCACATTTGACGGCCAGTAACGACTGTAACTGTAAAACTTCACTGACAGTTACTCATTGTATGGTTAGTGTGTAGCTATGGTATTGGGCAGGCTTCTTCGTCCTTGTTTAACAGGGGTAAAACAAACGTCTTTTCGCTGCATTAGCGCCACCCTCCGGATTGGTGTGGAACAGTCGTTTTCTCGGCTGACACCCTCATACGAAACGGCAGTTTTAGGCCTCGTCTCTCTTAATAATCTTAATTTGTCTCACTGAGATCCCTGACACGTATAAACATATAGAGTATCTCCTACAACACAGCAGAATCTCCAGAGCTCATCAAGTCAAGCATTTTCCCTTAATTTTTAAGCAGTTTAGTGTTTGTGTGCACAAAGAACAGGATTTTTTAAGACTTGGGACGGGTACAGTTGACAAAAACCAAAAAAACCCTATGGCGTTTAATTTGTATTAAAAACATAATATACAATCTATATATGAAATTTTTTCTCAAACATTTAAAACTTTAAAAAATAATGCTCATCGCACACATAGAATTTCCCCTCCTTTCCCATGACAGAACAGCTGACATGTCAATTTGAATAAATATACATCTGGTTAAAAAAAGTTTGTAATTTTTTTTTTTTTTACAAAATACCAAAAGACAGCTATAGGACAGGAGTAAACCTCTTAATCAGAATCACACAGTTTCACTTCATTTTACTACTTAAATCTGCATAAAAATATGAAAGGTGGTTTAGAGAACCTAGCTCAGGATTATCATGAGGGAAATTCCTGAGAACGAAACAGAATCCATGTTCATAAAAACAGACGTTACTCAATTAAACCCCATCTGAATTTCACTATGAGGCAAAAATATTTCAACAGGTGATCATCAGTTCCCCAAAACAACCATGAAATGTGCGTGCCGTGAAAATGGCAGCTACCATAGAAACACTTAAGTAAAAAAACACAAACCCAAAACCCATAAAAAGATAAAAATGTACCAAAAATATAAAAGACGGATCTTTAAAGTTTTAAGTCATATTCTAACTACTGATATATGATCAGAAATCGGAGGACATGATGTGCCGCCCTCGTCCTCTGGGTCTGCGGGGATGACGAGTCACACATCTTGATGATTCTTTGATGATTTCTTCTTCTTCTGTGGAGAGACAGACATGAGGGTTATGATCCGCCAACGTTGAGACTGGACACATTTGTTTTCTAAGTTTCGATCTGGGGCGGACTGAAGTAGCGTGATACCTTTTTGTGGGAGTCGCTTGAGGCGGTTTCTGTCGCCATGGCGTCTTGAATTGAATCTACAGGTATTTCTGGGATGTCGGCTGATTTCAATTTGCTTTTTTCTGAGGACAAATGCAAAGCAATTGTACAAAACCATCAAACTACATGTTTTTAAGCTATGTGTGGGTTGTTTACTCACTTCTCTTCTTCTCCGTTGGAGAACTCGTTGCCTCTACGTCAGGTGGAGGCAGCGGCTCTGTGTTGGCGGGATTATTTTTCTTTTTCTTCTTGACACTCTTGACCTGCTCTGTTGTTTCCTCTACCTTATTATCTATTATATCCTCAACTACCTGCTCTCTTTCTTCATCAGGTTTTTCTTTTTTCTTCTTCTTTGATTTCTTTTCATGCAGTACTTGTTCTGGATTTTCCTCACCATTAAGGAAGTCCCTTTTCCTCTTCTTTGCCTTCTTTTCTACAGACGTCTGCTCTAAAGTCTCAATTTCTTCAGCTTTTTGCTCTATATTATTTGCTATGTCTTCAGCTTTTTGCTTTGAAATGCTTTCACTCTCAAATGTCAATGCATTTTCCTCACTCCCTGTTTTCTTCTTTTTCTTCTTCTTGGCTTTCTTTTCTTCTGCTATGTGGTCTGAGGTTTGGTTGTTTTCTTCCTGTTTGCTCTCTGTGTTTTTTTTCACTTCCTCAGATACCTGCTCAGAATTTCCAGTCTGTGCCAAACTTCTCTCACTACCAGCCTTCTCTTTCTTCTTCTTCTTTTGCTTCTTTTCTTGTACCGTTGACTCTGAAAGGGTTTTCTCGTCAGCGTTCCCTCTTGTGTTTGTCTCAATCGTCTCATTTCTTTCAGCATCATCTTTGGTTTCTTTTGCCTTTTTATTCACCTTTGGAGGTTTTTTAGCCTCCTCCTGCTTCGTGTCTTTGGTTTTTCTCGTCTCTTCGCCACATTCCTCTTTTCCATCTTCACCCGTCTCATTCTTTTCCTCCTTGTCTGCAATTTTCTCCTTCTTTTTCTTCTTCTTCTTGGGCTCAGATGTTCTGTCATCAGTTGTTTGTTCACTGGGAGTTGCAGTTTCCCTGTGCTCTTTTATTTGTTTGTCCGCTGGAGATGAGAGGTTCTGCTTTTGGCTCGGAGTGCTTGAGGTCACAGAAATCACATTTTTTGTCACATTCTTCTTGGTCGAGCTTGTCTTTGTTTTTTTTTCAGTCACATGTTTCTCGCCACCCTCTTCATTGTGTTTCACTGTCCCGTTACTCTGTTGAACTGGGGTTCCAGTTTTCACCGGAGCCTTAGCCCGGGGTTTCCTGACTCTCTTTTTCGGGGGCTGAGGAGCAGAGGAGTCCAGAGCATTGATGGCATTCATCTTGACTATGTCGGCATCTGTGGACAGAGAAAACACAGTAAAAACATCAGACTGTGCATGGTGGAACAAATGCCTAAAAGCAAACATAAACAGTGAGCAAACAGTAACTATACACAGCTCTGTTTGGATGAAATCACTGTTTTCCATGGTGAGGTTGTTCATGGGTGGTGCTGCACTGTGTGGTGGTTGTCTTTCTCTCATTAAGTGGAGGGACCAAGCTTTCCCTTCATCTTCCATCACTTTGTACATTTTCCACACCCTCCACAGTTTATTCCACCTGAGTTTAGACTCCTTCCACCATGAACACCTCGCCTGAATGCTACATCTCTCAATAGAGTCTCTCAATAGCGTGCTTTGACATTAGCTCAAATGAGACATATTTTGCTTATTTCCAGCTTTACACTTTAATTCAGAACCTGCATTAGAGCATTGCATGATTCTCATTTCAATAAAAACTTGAAATATAAAATTCAGCCTTTTCCTGAAACAGGTTATATTAGTTCAGACTACGCTAAGGACCCCTCTTCTAACAAGGCTAATTTCATCTGATTGGATCTCTAACAGATCAAACTTGTTGGAAAAAACACAAAACTCACCCACGTGTGTGCTGATAGCCTGCAACTTAAAATAATTTCAGTACATTAAGGGAAAAATATCCATTTGATGTGAAATGGTTCAGGTATCTGAACTGGATGTGTCCTGGTTGCTCCTTAAGTGAGGTGTTTTGGGCAAGTCAAATATTTCTAGCCTGGCTTTGGTCACTTTGTTGTCCCCTTGGTAGAGCTGGATGACAATGCCAGGGAGGAAAAGCTGGTCTGGGCATCTTTGATTAGACTGCTGACTTCCATTTACACAGCAGAAAAAATGTTGTGTACAAGCCCCTGTTAATAGGTAACTTATGTGTATTATGATGAAGTGAAATTAAATTTGTGGTGCAGAAAGTGCCAAACAGAAAGGCACGAGGAAACCACAACCTAGTCAGCCAATCGTTTTAGTAGAAAATATTCAATTTGCATTTCTCTTCAACACATCTCAACACAGAATGAGCCGCAGCTCATGTCACCAAATCTCACCAAACTCCCTCCAAACCCGCCTGCACTAACAGAAAGCACTCATAACCCCCTCTTCATTTTTCTAGGATTCTTTTCATCACCTCATCCTTGACACGCTCGCCCATGAATAATGCATTCAGTGACTCCTTCTCTTTCAAACAGACCCTCACCTGTCATCTGTTGGAGCAGTTTCTTCCACTTCTCCACATCCAGACTGCTGTCAGAGTCTGAATCATCTGCACCGGCAGTCACAACTTTGTCTGATGTTCGGCTCTTTGATTTCTTCTCCCCTGGGACTTTTTTTGCAGCTTTTCCCTCACTTTTTTTCTTGTTTGCTGGAACAGACTGGGAGAAAAAAAAAGAGGAAGACTAGCATGGTTGGTATAGTCCAAGAACTGCCACGAAAAGAAATTAAAACAAAATAAAAATTCACCTTTTTTGCAGTTGTGTCCTTTTTCTTTTTTGATGTAGACTTTGCTAAACATAAAAAGTGCAAATGTGTTAAAATGCATTCAAATATGCCAACCTCCGGCCTCAAAGTGTTTACTGCTACAAACTGAGCTGCATTTTCTGATATGTTAGTTTTTTCACTAAGCTGTCGCCCAAAGTCTTTCCAAATAGTGCTAAATAATTTTGTAAGCATGAACAGCTGGATCAGGACACACATATACACAAATAAACAAATGTAAAAAAAGTAGTATCTCAGCTCCAACTTCAGCTTTCTAATTTAATTTGTATTTAACAAAGAAAAAGAACAATATGAACCTTTAGTTGGAGTCCTTCCTTGATCTGCTGAGTTTTTAGAGTTACTGTCAGGAATAAAAAAATAGTTAGTATCCAAGTTATTACAAAATAAGATTTTTAACCAGTGGGCTTTGCTTCTGAAAAGCACTAAGAAATCATCCTTACTTCAACCATGATGTGTAGATGTCGAGTAGTGATACTGATATTTTGGTCTCCCCCTGTAGAAAATCAAAATTAAATGTTACAACTTATTAAGAAGTTTGAAATATACAGCGGGAGTATTTCTCGGACATGGTACAGTAGTCTGAAAGAGATGTCAGCATATAAAGACATAAAAACATGGCATTGTTATGGTTATGTGTCAAATTTGAATGAAAGCAGACCCCAAGAAGCTGGTTAGGAAGGACTTGAGTTCACTACAAATGAATAAACTAGAATAATAAACACGTTTACAGAAAAGGACAAAGGCTCTAGGTGCTTGTTGAAGCTACTACATTTTGTGGAATATTTACAAATTCAAAAACCTCCTCTTTGGTTCTGATTTGGGGAAGAAAAATCAACAAGCCTTCTTGGTCTGTATTACATTTGCAATGACTGCAATCTCTGGGCTTTTTTCTTAGACTTTACCACAAACACCTTTTCCTGGCCGCAAACTCTCCCCACTCATTTAAATTGGCCATATGCTACATCCTCTTTGAGACACTGGAAGCTCTTGGTGAGTAGAGTCTAACTGATGGTATTTTTATGTCAAGGACTTGATTAACTTTAAAGATAATCTGACTTTTTCTGTCTTTCCTCCAGCCACAGTCCCTCTTACAGAGGTCTATACGAGGTGAAAGGCGAGAAGACTCTGTGCTTAAGCAAGAACAGAAACATTTATTTCAAGCACATTAATTGGTGAAAGGTACACAGACTCTTGTTTGGCCTGTAAGGGTAAAGAGCTAAAAGCCTTTCAAGCTTTTTTTTAAGCTAGTTTTAGCACACAGCAAGGGGAGGATACATTTCTGGGTATATTTAAAGTTATATACACACACAACTATGTTTATGCAGAAAAATAGAAACACGTGGCAGTCTAGTTGTTACAAAACATGGTCAGATTGAATTGAGCAAACTTTCTTTCCCGTCCACACTTCAGAAAATGTTTTTTTGTGGAAGAGCATGAGGTGTGAGTAGAGGGGGTTATTGCAAAGAGCAGGAAGACTTCATGAACTTACTGACCACCGGGCTTTCAAAGTGGCCGGTGAGCAGCATTTGAAACATTGTAACAGTTACAGTTGCTAAGTGTGTGTGTGTGTGGTGAACAATGTTGACCTGTGGGCTGTGCCTCTGTAGCTCATCTGCAGCTGAGCGATAACCATGCTCCTTCAAGTGGCGGTAGATCAGCGGGATCAGCTCGTGCTTTGATGCGTTCACGGACATATTCGAGAAACTAAAAAAGGGCGATCAATCAAACTAAGGCTAAGCTAACGCAAGTGGTATTTTCATATCAAAAGTATCCTCATGATGCTCAGAATTGCAGCTTCTGAAACCCGCATGTTACCATTTTGAACTCTGACCCAAGGATGTGATTCTTTTCTACCGCTGCAATGCACTGTGGGAGATGTAGTAAGCAGGCGTAGCAACGCTGTCAGTGGTCCGCGCAAAAATATCACGCATTCAAACAGGGCCGTGCAGAGACGTTTATAGGGGCGGGTGCTCAAAGCTAAAAAGGGGCACATTGAACCAGGCTGAATAACAACAACACACATTCATCAAGAATCTAATATGGGATCGCATCATACTATATCACTGTTGTGAGGCAAAGCAAACGTAGCCTATGTTTTACCTGATGGGTCCAATGTTGCTGTTGAGGGGTTGCTGCTGCTCCTGCTGCTGATAGTGCTGGAGGGCAGGGCTGTGTTGATCTGAGACTGTAGACATTAAAAAGTCCATAGGAGAGATGGTAGCTGATTAAACAAGTGTCATGAGATAATAACAAAATGCAAAGATTGGTGACAGCACTTGGAACCATAAGGCAACAAAAAACTGAGAAATAAACTAGACCCTGCCTGTGAATCACTCTTTGCCTCTCTTCCTCCTTCCATCCCCTCATCTCATCTATCACTCTCCACTTGCTGTCCATCTGAGAACAAGGCACAACTTGCTATTGCAATAAACTATTATTTAATTATCCACACTTAACAACTCTTACACTTAATCTATAATAAAATGATGACAGAAAAATGTTATAGAAGCAAAACATTTCAGTTGTGCTTATTATTATTTTTATACTGGAATACCTCTCCAACAACTGGTACATGTGTTAATGTTACCTGTGCTCTTTGTAATCCAGCTGCTGAGGGATCCACTGCCTTTAGTAGCCTCACACAGCTCCTACTGTTTCCTCCTCATGTCCTTACCAGCCATGTCTGGACAATGTTATATTATGAGTAATAATTTAAAAATCCATATACATAAAACACACACATGCATGCACACACAGTGACATTTTAGACCTTCTTCAGAATACTGTATATACTGTGGGCACAAGTTTCCATCATGGTGCTGATCCAGAATCCTTCCCTTATTATTTATTACTAGAGCTACAATAATAAAGCAATGAGGGGAAAAAAGTAATAAATTTATAATAATGTATTTATGATGATTCCATTTGTTTCACTATCCACTCTGTACAGGGAGAAAGCTTATTACATTTTTAAACTGTAGAGATACAATAATTTTGCTGCTGTAAAATCTGCATTTTGTCTTATTTAAAATATAAATCTAATATAATCTGTTTCTTAATGTATGTTCTTTAAAGTACAGCGTGTTTTTTTTTAAATATTATAATTATAATAATCCATTATTATGTGGACATGCATATTAGATCGTTTTAAGTGAAATATAATCCCTCCAGAAAGGCAGGAAAAGCCCTGTAACTTACTTTAAAACTAAATATGTTCCCTAAAACGGTGGACAGAGCTACAGACCCATGACAGCCTTACCCAGTGAGCCAGCAGCTATGACCAGCACTACTTGTGCAGTTAATAAAAGGACAGGTAAAGTTTGTCGCGCTGTTGCACACACAGCACGCTCATTTGTTTCAGTTCGTCAGTTGCCACAAGACAACTTACCAACGTGTACGTAATAAGCTATTACTCCTGTGTGCTTTAGACTACAGTGTGCGCTGTACACCTACTTACTGGTTTTGTCGCATCAGTCTGTGTGTCTGAGGTAATTTGTGTTTCTCCTACAGCTCCGGACCGCAAAAAATGCGCGTGCTCTTTGTGAGCTCGTTCCCGACTCGTAACCAGCGCGTTCTGCCGTCAAGGGCGATCATTGGTTAATGGTGATCATGTGACTGATGCAAGCCAGATCCTTTTATTTAGCAAAAATGTGATTAATAGTTAAATATTATTGTTGAGGGGCACAGACAGGACTCCACACGCACACACACATTTAAAAAAAAATAAATTAAAAATTAAAAAAAAAATTGCCTCAACAAAAGGGCACTTTGGGCACCCATCAGGAAAGGGGCGGGTGCTCAAGCCCCTTCCGCCCCCCCCTGCACGTGCCTGCATTCAAATGAACTTAACCTGTGTACACATGCATTTCGATAAGGGGCTAATAACGGAAGTAGTTTATATAGTCTGTTAGTCATATGTGTGTCAGAGTTTCTTTCAGCTGTCTTTTCACCGCATTTTAAAGCCATGTCATAATGACAACTGACATTAGTATTAAACCATTTAAACCAAATCATTTTCTTTTTATATTTGTGTTTTGCTATCTGCCTATAACTATCTTATGTTCAGGCCAGTTTAGGCTCAGTTTTACCCAAAGAGGGGAGGATTTTCATGATGTAGACTAATCATATTTTATTAATGATGTTCTGCAAATTTACTCTGATTCTACTGGTAAAATGCAGACATCTGATCTACCCTTCTATTATTATAGTTTAACTACCACAAACACTTTTAATATAAACCAAACAAACAATATGACACCTTTGTAGCGTGGCATGCTTCTAATGGGCAATTTCTTTTTATAGCTACTACCTAAAAGCACCAAGTATACAACTGGTTCCTTTCAATTGCTCCTTCCGCTGTGCAAATGTTTGCATGTTGCATGTAGAAGCAGATAAAACATGCTGTGTGCTAAATCTTTGTCTTCAGTGTAAAAGATCTTTTGCGTTCTGCATAGTGTGATAAGCTTGATCTCTTTTGTCTGTTACATTCACCCGCCACTTCCTTTTGCCTGCAGAACAGGCATAGATTTATCAAGTTGCTAGAAACATTTTTCTGAGAATTTGGGCCATATTGACATGATATCATCCCACAGTTGCTACAGATTATTTTGGTTGGATATCCACAGTGTGACACTCCTGTTCCACCACATAGCATAAGGGTGCTTTATTGGATTGAGATCTGGTGACTGGAGGCCATTTGACTACAGTGAACTCATTGTGATGTTCAAGAAACCCCTTTCATATTATTTGAGCTTTGCGGCATAGTGTGTTATCCTACTGGAAGTATCCATCAGGAAATGAGTACACTTTGGGTATAAAGGGACAGCAACAATGCTCAGGCAGGCTGTGATCAGTTGGTGTCCCACACATCATTACCAAATTTTGCCAAATTCTACCATCTGAATGTTGCAACAAAATAATTTAGATTGTTCAGGTAGCATATGGGAAATAAAGTTTCCATTTCCTGGTCATAACTAACAGGAGTTGCACCTGCTGCGGTCTTCTGCTGCTGTAGCCCATCTGCTTTGGGGTTTAACTGATTGTGTGTTCAGAGATGCACTTCTGCATCTTCATCTTGAGTTGCTCACATGTGATTGGCTTATATTTAGATATTTGTGTTTATAAGCAGTTGAACAGATGTACCCAATGAAGTGAGTGTATATGTGTGTCTTATTGTAACAGACTCTGTCCCTCTGTTGAGATGTTCTCAAACCTTACAAATATGTAAAAACTGGAAACTTGTAGAGAACAAAATCCGCCTCAGCATATGTTAAAAGGCAAGAAATGAACTGTAAGAGCCAACATAAACTGCTGGCTCATATTCAGGAAACATAACCCGTAAGTCTTAAAATACACCTTCCCTTTATGTCTCTGTTAGCTCTCTCTTGTGGCTCTAGGTTTCTTGACTCAGTTCTCTTTTTTAATCACATGTTAGAATAAAACATTACCCATCCACATAGCCAGACAATCCACAAGCTATTCAAACAAGTGAACAAGTCAGCAATGTCTCAGAAACTGCCAGAAAGGTCAGTCAACTCTATCAGGTGTATTTGGATATAGGTCTAACTTTTTGCTTTGGTGTGGGAGGACATTGATGGTGATTGGGCATGGGTACATGCTGCCAGTGAAAAGATCTGAGAAAGTTGGCGGTGAGATCTTAGGTCAAACTAAAGGAGAGTATTGGGTAAGCAGGGGGTCAGTAAGAGCAAGGCAGCTGAAAGAGCCTCATTCATCAGGGAAAACCAGAAAAGGAAAGCAGTGTGTAGTCCAAGCTCAACGTCAGCACTCAGTGGGTCTCACTGAGCTTGATTTCACCATCTTCCACAAGCTTGCTACCCCTCATACTCTTCTCTCTCTCTCTCTCTCTCACTCACACACACACACACACACACACACACACACACACACACACACACACACACACACACACACACATTTAGTTTGGACAACCCACAGGTTGTGAGGCTGACTCAGCTCCCATTCTCAGAGTGTTGATGGGACAGACCACCAAAGTTTTGTGGAATAAAAACAATTTTAATTTGTAATATTTAAAAGTGAGCAAAGAAAATGTAATATTTAATTTGCTCACTTTTACTCCAAACAAACATTCCAATATATTAAACTGGGTATTGATGAGTGTAAGAAAATGGATTTTAGCTAAAGTTACTGCTGGAGGGAGGACCAAAAGACATCCTTGAACACAAGGAAAAAGAAGTAGTACACTCCCCTCTGCTCTGATGGCACGTTTCTGTAAAATGACTGCAGTATTTGTACAGGCTACACTTGTAAATGGCAGCCTGTTTCACAGGAAATAAATTACGCTGGACACATTAAGCAGCTCACATCTGTGCTCACTCTCTATTTAATTACCCGCTATAGACGGCAAGGTCTGGGTGTCACAACCTGTCATCGCTGCCACACTGGTGCAACAGTAAAACTGGTTAAGTGGAAACACTTACACACATGTGATTAATAAATATATAAATGAATAAAAAATAGCATAACTGAGCTATACTTTTTTTTAACACCCTCTCCTTAGGGATTCTTCACCGAGTCCCTTATGATGTATATCCAAGGGGCTTTGCAGGAGAGTCCTAATGAACTGCTATGCCTAGCCTTGCCAACCAGGTGCTGCTGGAGCTCCACATGAGCCAAATCAAACACACCTTCAGTGACGGCCAAGGCCATGTGTTTAAGCCCTTCCTCTGATTTCCACCTGCTAAGGGCTGATATGTGGACTTTAAAACCCCACCAGAGAGAGGAAATCTTGGAGATTTTTAGTCTTTATTTGAGTTAGAAATTAAAGTTACCATTCTTAAACACTTGATTCTGGCACAGATCTTGTGACATGGCAACTACTACACTGTAAAAGGCAGCCACACAAGTTCACAAAGAGAAACTGAGGCAATAATAATGCTGTTAGCAGAATCTAAATGCCGTTCCTGTTTTTGGTAAATACAATTCTTTTCTTCTGTGTAACTTGTAAACTGAGTCAAAAAATTACGCAAATTAGCCATACTAACCTCCCTACTTTCTTATCTACAGTGCTCTTATTCAGTTACTTCTCTCTGCATTTGAAAAGCTAATATAACTGTATGTAGGTCCTTGTTTTTGTCGAGGACTGTTTATGAAACTCACCCGAGAGAGAAAGCGTCTTTGGCCTTTAATTTGCTCCCAAATAAATGACCTGTAGTTGAAAGATTGATAAAAGATGAAAAAGCCATTTTGAGTAAATTCTGAAACAAGGCTCCTATTGTATAAAGTGGAGAGATGACAAGCTGAGCATGCTGAAGTACAGGTTTTGCCTCAGAGTTGGCACACAGGAGGAAAAAGAACACTTCCATCCAGTCTTACTCAGATTAGAAAATTGGGGTGAGAGGTGGGGGTAATGTGGGGGTTTACCGGCAGGGCTGCGTTGATTAGAAAGGGGGTAGTGTTCCTAGTGAAGGGGAGCAGCCGTATTCAGTAACAGCACCACTTTCTTTAGCCAAAGCCAACATCTGCTGCCGACCGACACAGCAGTCTCTACTTCCCTTTAAACTCATTGTCGGATTTCTCAAGGCCTTAAAATCCTGCTTGGAGCTGGTTTGGACCGGGATGTAAAGATGAGAAAATGCTGTGAAAGTATAACTTTGGGTTATTAAATCCAAATCTTTTAGGGTGGGTCTGCTATTGATTTACTCTTTATGTGACAGAGAGGCAAAAACCGCAGAAGCAAGACAGGAGCTGAAAACTACCTGTACCAGCAAAAGCTACAATTGCTATTTATAACTTTATGAATGATTTTCTCCAGATTAAGCTATGAAATCCTTAAAAAAAACTGCTCACAGTTTCTGTTTTATGGCTCCACTGTTAATTAGGGGGTAGGAAAATGAAGTGTTGTTAAATTTATGATACTTCACAGCACTTTGCTCACATCCTCTGGAAGAAATTGGCAAATTAGGAGGGTAATGAACAGCCAGTGAACACAATTAAATCTCAGTCTGAGAAATTCCCATGTAGCAGATTTAAAGGTTGTTACCCCATAACAAGCTTAATTGGTTAATCAATAACTAAAATAGTGAAATAAGTGTCTGAGAATGTGAAATTTGACTCCCACAGCAACAACTCAGAATGTGTGGTTCCTTAGAGCAGAGTGACCTTCTTTAACATGCCTGAAATGACCGCTTACTGGAAATAGACAGCTGCGGTTTACGAGGATATTAAGAAATTCCATTTTTATTTAAATGTTTTAAAAACATGAGCCTAGCGTAAGTTAAAACAAACAAATAACTTTAAAAATAACCTCCAGAAACCGAGCACGATGTTTATTCCGGGTCTGTGATTTTCTATTACTGGTGCATTGTAAGGTTACTCATTCCGTAAATTCTGTCATCAAACCATTTTGTGGCTTAGCCTTGTGTTCCTAGTGAAATTACTTTGGCAATATGACAATCCATAAAAGAAAGAGCAAATGTGGGAGGCGAGCAAGAATATATCTGCGGTATTGGCCTATCACAGTCTTTTTAGACTTCAGAGTCTCCCGGGTTCCTGGGGACGTGGCTCTGTTAATATTTGTGGATGTGAGAGACGTGAGTGTTCGTATACGTGTTGTTTGCATTGTGGTCTTGGATGTGAGCAGAGTTGTTGTCAGCCTGGCGAGCTGCCGCAGTTACAGCTCTGAGCGGCAGAAAACAGATGAGTCACATCTTATAAGTGTGACTGCCCAAAGACCAGGAAACTCTCTTTCCTCTAATTTTTTGCATACTTTTGAGGAAAAGCAGTAGTATCACAATCATGATATGTAATGTATTCCCTCTAGAACAGCACATGAATAAACATGATCGTGTAAAACTTCAGGCCCCTTTTCCTCCCTCTTTCTCAGTTTGTTCTGTCATAAAGTCTAAAGCTCCGCTCTAAAGATGCCTTTCCTGCTTCAAGACAAACATGCCCACCGACCTCAGCTTTATACTCTTTTAGGGGGGCGGGGTCATCCTTCCTTTTGCACCCCATGACCTCCTTGCCCACAAACCACAATATCAACATTTCCAAGGTGTGATGTTTTACATCTCACTGTGTTGACCAACTCGTCGCTTCAGTATATCAGTTTATTTTTGTCTGCTAGCCACGTTTGACCTTGGTGACCTTGAAGTATTCATTATATTCAAGTTTTAAAGCAAAAGAAATATTAACCACCAGCCTTATTTGTCAAATCTGATTCCCTGTAAAATCGTCCTGTTTCCCAGAATTGCATTGTTGCCATTTTTGCCAATGAAGGACCTCAAGAAGGAGTGCAACGTTCAGTGGAAACTGTGCAGTGTTTCACAAGGAGACAGCCCTGAAGGGAACAGCGTCAATCACTTTGTGCTTTTAGCTCTGCTATGAAATGAAGCCTGATCCCAGCTTCAAGAGCACCATACCTCAAAAACACTTGTAATTCACAGTGACAGGCAAATACCCAATGTATGGTAGATTAATTATTTTCTACTTTTTACAGTCTGATTTTTAGCTGTTCCCAGTCAAAGTGAACCTGTATCATGATGATGGTCTACAGTGCAGATACTGTGGAGTAATACCTCCACTCAGTAGCTGTGGGTGAGGCTGTGCAGTCCTGTTGCTTTCTGTTGACCCGCTGGATGATTTGCAAAGTGCTTCTTTGACGCCCGGCTGGAGATGTTATCAGAGTCAGAGAAGTCTGTTCTGTCTCTCTCCTCGGGTCTGCAGTGCGCAGAAACAGCAGGAAAAATAAGAGTGAGTGCAGTACAGAGTAGAGTGGAGAACTGTTTCTGTAGGGCCCCACAGCCACCCTGAGACTCAAATCTCCCCCACACACAGTGTTTTTTTCTGTAGACCCTCTGTCAACTGTGTTTTAACCAGGTCAGATGGGGAGATGTTGCTCTTGCTTTCTAAAATTTTCTGAAGTTTATAGGGTGGCATATTGAAATGATGATCATGAAGGAGCGCAATTGAAGAGGAGAGTCTGTTTTTAAAGCTATTTTTTACAGTCAAAGACCAACAAAGCTACATTAATATCTAGAATAATGCTGCACAATGTCCAAATGCAGCAGAGTTATCACTAATGTGAGATGTAAACTCTCCATTAACACCTGGATGTAGTAGAAATACTGTATTTTCTTTGGCAGTCGGGTCAGTAGGGGCTGATATTATTTCAGTGAGGCAGCAAGGCAACTGGGCGGGGTTAACAGGAACACTTGGAAAAGTGGAATGCTTTCAAAGGTGGCAGAAAGTGTTTGGAGATTCAACGAGGATGGAGGTGTAGCTTTTCTTAGTTTTAGGCTGCTTAACTGCCATTCAAGTGTACAAGGGGGTACTTGCAACATCTTATGAGGGGATTTTTTTTAACCCTGAGTCTCACTGCACAGTTATTTAGCGACAGCATACTAAATACAAGCAAGCTTAAGTAATTTAAAGTGTCACAGGAACCATGGCAACGACAGCTCTCACCGGTTTCTCCATGATGAGCCTGCTGAGCCTCGGGTACCTGACCTGGGATCTGATGAGCCCTAACCAGGTGGAAAACGATCCAGAAAAACCTTTTATTGGCAGATTTCCTGTCCCTCAACCCCCTCATATTATTTTCATTATGACAGATGACCAGGGGTTCAATGACATTGGCTATCATAGCTCAGACATCAGGACACCGGTGCTGGATAAACTGGCTGCGGATGGCGTGAAGCTGGAGAATTATTACATCCAGCCCATCTGCACCCCATCCAGAAGTCAATTCATCACTGGCAGGTAAAGTGTCCTGTGACTGGACTGCTTCTTATTTAAAATGAATGCTTTGTATTCCTAGAATTAGACTATACTGATGTCTAACATAGATGTAACTCTTGCCTGATGAATGAAATTATTGTATTTTAAAGCAGCTTCCTGTTTTGTGAGCTAAAATATTTGAGTGCATGGGGACAGTGGAACCAAGACCAGACTTCTAGAGATAATGGCAAACCTAGAAAGTGTATAGCTGTTATGAAAAAATGTGATTTTTGACTACATATTTCCAATGAAAGAAAAATTGAAAGTATGCAAAGGATGTGCTTGCTATTACACAGCCTTCTGTCTGTGTTTTGACTGGCAAAAATAAACAGACACAAATCTGGAGTGTATCTTCCTGCCAATCACCATAACCTGTTTGAGGAAAACAGTACAGTCTTCTTCTCCCGTTCTATTTTTTTAAAAACCTTTTCACCTCCCCTCTTATTCACATTTCTGTTTAACCTGTTGGATGTGATTGGATAATATGGATTAAGGCTAACGAATCTTATCTCTAAATGCAAACAAGTAATTTTTCCATCTAAATATTTTCTTAATCTTAAATTCTGCAGGTACCAAATCCACACTGGTCTTCAGCACTCCATCATCCGACCTTGCCAGCCTAACTGCCTGCCCTTTGACCAGGTCACGCTCCCTCAGAGGCTACAGGAACTCGGCTACTCCACCCACATGGTAGGGAAGTGGCACTTGGGGTTCTATAAGAAGGAGTGCTTACCCACTCGCCGTGGCTTTGACACATACTTTGGATCCTTAACGGGGAGTGTTAACTACTACACCTATGATGGCTGTGATGGCGCTGGGCTGTGTGGCTTCGATCTCCATGAGGGGGAGTCAGTCGCCTGGGGTCAGAGCGGAAAATACTCCACCCATCTGTACACGCAGAGAGTACGCAAGATCCTGGCAACCCATGATCCTCAGTCCCAACCGCTGTTCATCTTCCTCTCTTTCCAAGCTGTTCACACACCCTTACAATATCCAGATGAGTACATCTACCCCTACCTTGGGCTGGAAAATGTGGCACGCAGGAAGTATGCTGCTATGGTGTCAGCTGTAGATGAAGCGGTTCGTAATATAACATATGCTCTCCGCAAATATGGATACTATCAGAACAGTGTCATCATTTTCTCTACAGACAATGGCGGTCAGCCCTTGTCTGGTGGAAGTAACTGGCCTCTTAGAGGACGTAAAGGAACCTACTGGGAAGGTGGCATCCGGGGTCTGGGATTCGTCCACAGCCCTCTGTTAAGGAAAAAGAGGAGGGTGAGCAAAGCACTGGTACACATTACTGATTGGTATCCCACATTAGTGGGATTAGCAGGTGGTGATGAGTCCCTCACTGAGGGGGTTGATGGGTATAATGTGTGGGAAGCCATCAGTGAAGGAAAAGAATCACCTAGGCTGGAGATCCTGCACAACATCGACCCTCTTTATAACCATGCACGCACTGGCTCCCTGCAGAAAGGATACGGGATTTGGAATACAGCCATTCAGGCCTCCATACGAGCTGGAGATTGGAAACTTCTGACAGGAGACCCTGGTTATGGAGACTGGATTCCACCACAAATACTTCCAGGTTTCCCGAGTAGCTGGTGGAAGCAGGAGCGTCACACACGTCCTCGAAAAACAGTGTGGCTTTTTAACATCTCCGGGGACCCCTATGAACGTTATGACCTTTCTGAGCAGAGACCGGATGTTGTGAAGCAGCTGCTTGCCAGACTGGTGTACTACAATCGCACCGCGGTGCCTGTAAGGTACCCATCAGAGGATCCTCGGGCTGACCCCTATCTGAATGGAGGTGCCTGGGTCCCTTGGGTAGGAGATGAGGAGGAGGACAACTGGGGCAGTTTTTTTCAGAAAAAAAGCATGGATTGGAAGAAGAAGCTCAAGCTGTCCAAAAGCAGGTCATTTTTTGGGAAACTAAAAACTCGGATCATGTCCAACATAGTATAGGAGAACACAACCAAAACAAAATCACTGGTTTATCAAGAGGTGCTATTTTAGTTGAGAGAACATCTGAAGATGTGTTCTCACTCATGGGCCTGGTTTCTGCAAGATTGAGCTGTAGTTGCAGGTGCATGTTTGATTTCTGTAAGAATAACTGGTTGGGTCCAGTGATGTTTTCATTATTAATTTGTTTGTATCTCAATTACAAGTGTTTGTTTTGCAAAAGTGAACATTATAAGCTTCAAAAACACATGAGCAAATTCCATTTTACAGGTGCAACTGTGCAAGCTAGTGTGTTTACTGTTGTACAAACTCAAAATCTGTGTACTTGACAAGAATGACAAGGTGGAATCATCAGAAGCTTTCTAGCTTTGATCAGTGTAAATGATGACTACCTCTGTGGCAATGTGACATTAATTGTAAACATTAGTCTCTGGATTATTGTATTTGCATATTTTTACCTGAAGAATATTCTTTGTTTCTGTACACTTCTTTTTGTGCTGTTCTATACTTTTAATAGCAGCTACCTGTTCCACTGAATATTAGAAGAGGGCTTCCTTCTTCATTTGTCACAGCTATTCACGATGAGCTTGAACGATTGCAAGGACTTTAGCAAAAATCAGTACAAAGCAACATAGCAATATGTTTTAAAAAACAGGCTTGTTTGCCTCATTGTGCCAGAATAAAAACTGATGAGATGCCCAGCCGGGCACATATATGCTGGTGGACATGCATGTACAGACATAGCTGTTTCTTCTATTTTTAGAGCAGGGTAGGAGGAAACATGCAAAACAAACAGCTTCAGTGTGTTTAAAAGCCCTGTACTATTCGCACAGGTTCACTGCACCCCTATAAGAGTGGTAGCTTCCATCTCTGCTCTAATACAGGAAGTACCCATGTAGGTTCTTTTTTTCACACAGATGGGTTTTCTCAGTTCCAGTTTAGTGGTTATATGTGTGTTACTGCCTTAGCCTGTCCTGTTGTGTGCGTCCATTAAAATGTAAGTAAGCAATGTACATTCTTCTTTCCTTATGATGATTCTTATTCTGTTAATGTTCTCCATCACTTCTCTTGCTTACTACGCTTAATTAAGAGTAAGTGAAGAATTGTAAAGCTTGCTTCCACCTGTGCAGAGCTGCAGTGTTTAATGCTACTATGTTCATAGGGACTATTTGACATTTACTTTTTAAAATTTGTTGTGCTATTACAAACTTATTCTTATTCACATATAAATTTGCATCATTTGAATTTGTTTTCTTTACCCAAATACTTGTGAGTCATGTAGCAGGAATTTTCATATTGAATTCAGCCTCCTTTAATGGATAAGAGGATTGTGTGTTTTAATGTTATCTGGAGAACATTGCCTCACAGTTTCATATTGTGGCAAAGATTTGCATCCTTTTCGCGTGGTGCTTTTAACCAGGTTGTCTGCATTTTATTTGCTCTACATCTTTCATTTCTCTTCCTTTTTGGAAAGCAAACTTATGCAAACCTACAAACAGAAAAAGACATCTGTCCTGCACACCCTGTAAAGACTGTTAAACAATAAAGTTCTCCTCACAGAAGCTTCTGGACTATCAGTGACTTAATTTGTCACTTAGTTTTAGATTGCTCTTTCTCACACTATCTGTGGTAACCAACATACCATGTGTGGCTGACTGTTCTGAAAGCATGACTGCAGTTTCCTGGTGTTGTTTAGATTCAGGTTTTCACATGCGATTACAGCAGAGAGGAGAACATATTTGTTCATATGTGGTAAATATTTCTTAAGATCAGTTCAGTACAGCAGCCTGTCTTAGTTCTCTTTGTGTTGGCAAGCAAAGTGAGTCACTTTATTTCCTGCCCCTGTGAAAATACCCTGTCTATATCATCTCCCGTTTACTGTTTCCTGTCAGTTAGGGCTGAGGTTCACAGCAGATTTACACCCGGATTTGTCCAAAATTTTCTAGATTCATTTTAAAACATTAAAACCACAGCGTGGGTGGATGAAAAGCATGGAGCAGTTTCTTATTCTTGCACTATTGGCAGCAGGAACTCATGGTAAGATCATCCTCACAAAGATGCCAAACATTTACATTTGTAGTGTGAATTTTTTCCACTCATGTTCTTTTGAATCAATCTTTTCCAGCTCTGGTTCCAGTTGATGAGACTACATGTGACCTCAGGATGAGCACATGTCCATGTTCTCCTTTTCTTGAAGGAACTGTGTATATCCAAGTGATGACTGATGCTAGTGGCCATGAACTGCAGTGTTTGAAGGTGCTTCCCAAGGTGAACATAACTGTGTTCAATCTGAAGAAAGAAAAAATAACAATAGACAATGAATTTAACAACAGAATGAAGTTTAAAATCAAGAACGGGACACTCAAGATCACAAATGTAAGGAGGAATGATTCAGGTCAATACAGCATTGAGGTCTATAATTCAGATGGAGTCGCACAGAAAAACATTTATTTCACCCTGAATGTTAAAGACAACGGCAAAGTTGAAGGCAAGGGACTCTGGAATTTCGAAGGTAACTTACTCATGATGTTAAATTTTTGATATTATTATAAAGTTAATCAGAAACGTAAGCATGTGAGAGTAGAACTGCAAAACACAGTACACATTACTTGTGCAACTAATAATAGATTAAACAGAGAAAACGCAGAGACATGAAAATGTATCACGTTTTTTAATGTTTTCGATTTCTTGAGGAGAATGAACAGAATATTTGTTGATACAACATCTTTGTATCTGTTGGTATTGTCAGTTATTTTAGCCACACAAGGGCAGCTGTTCATACCACGATTTAGTTATCTTTTTATTTTTCAGTAACTACCACCTGAACTTAAAAGGCACACTAAAACTTTCCACTTGGTCACTGATTATTATTAGCTGCACCATATGAGCACATTAAGCTGTGAAATGGATGTGTTGTAGTAGGTGTGGTTCTGTAACAGGAAACAGGTGGTTTAACAGAAGTTGTCAGTGTGGTTTTTCTTCAGTGTCTAACACTACACCTCTGGTGTGGTTTGGTGGGGGTAGCAAATAATCACAGTCAGAGCAATAAACTTTATCTACATAACACTTTTCTTAACTAAGTGTTTCACAGAACAAATGAAAAGTAATGAAAGATAAGAATAAATGTGAATCAGGAACTGTCAAGAAGTAAAGATCTTTGAAGAAACAAAACCTGGAGTTCTTGGTCAATTAGTGAATCATTCAGTAAAAGGACAAGATGTTGTAGTCCCTGATAATTGGGACTACAACAGTCCCAACTGCGTAATGGTAGCTGAGATAGATGTCCAAGATTCATTATTTTTTTATATTGACTTGTTTCATGTTGGGATCTTCTATGTTGCAAACACAGTGACATTTATGCTGAATTTCCACTGTAGTCAAAGCCAAATGAAAAAACAGCGATAACACTTTACTATTTTAAAGTTGCAAGAAACTTAAAAAAATATGTTGTTAAAAAACACTGCATGTGGCATCTATAAATATTATAGACATTTATAGACCACATGGGCAGACAGGTGGGGTGGTGGAGGAACCTGGAGTAACGAGTTCAAGTTAAAATGCATCCACCCACTACCCTACACCTTAAGAAAAAAGGATTAAGAGTACCCAGTGGGTGGGGGTTGTGCCCAAGCATCAGTATATTTACATTCAGATAACGATAGTAATAATAAACTGTTACCAAAATTTACACTTAAATAAATTTCTAATTGTTATCACTGTGATCTTCCCTCAGCAGACAAGTGTCTTTACCTGGTCATAGCCTGTGGTGTACTGGCACTTCTCCTGATAGCAGTGTCATGCTGCTTTGCGTGTAGGGAAATGAAGCATCGTAAGAAGCCAGGTAACATGCTGTCTCATGATCAACAAAGCTCAATAAGCAACTGCATCATTCACTGAATAACATAATTGGATGCGGAATTTAAAAAGTCTTTGTTCTGCTGTATCTTTTGTATATTTTTACAGTTCTAAGTGCTCGAGACTATGTACTTTAAGCAACAAGTTGACTGAGCTGACCTCTCCAATAATCAACACTGGACACTGAACTAAAGATTCCTGAAAACGGGAAAAAAAATCAAACGACAAAAAAAGAAATCAGGAGGTGACTGTGATATTTTTATTTTGTATCTGTATATACTGAAAAAGACTTGTTGGGGGTTTGTCTGTATGGGTTTTTGTAGAGTCTTTACTGTACAATATATTGCACATTGAAGCAAATGTAATTGTGATTTGGTGCAATATAAATACAACAGAATGGAAATTGATTAAAAAACAGTGAACTGTAAAAAAATATATGTAGATGATTAAAAGGCTCATTTCTAAAGCTTGTCTAAAGCCTGATTATGTAACACTAAAGTAAAAGAAAAAAAATCAAAATTTAAATGTAATTTTTCTTTATGTATACGATTAGTTAGAAATATAATAAAAGGTATATTAAACCTTTTGATTTTTTAAAGTTTTTTTTAAATTAGTCATTTAACTCATGTTTCTTTTACTGAATAAAAATGTGATAAAAATAAAAAGTTTTTAGAAATTGTAAAACTTTGGTATAAAATTGTTATAACTGACAGGACTGTATGTGACTGTAGGCAAATGGGGCAAGATAAAATCAAAAGAAATAACAGATCAAAATGAGATTTCGTGGAAAATGCTGCAGGCATGCCTGTGGTCTGTATGTTGACATGTTTCACTTCCTTCAAACTGTAGTAACTGTTTACAATGAAAATCACTCCTTGTAAGGTGAAACCTAACATGCAATCTCAGAACACAGAACTGCAGAAAACATTTCAAAAACCTGAAGTGCTGAGATTCCAGTTTTTTGATTGCTGCAACGCTTCATGTGAGCACAGTGGCTTTTAACTAAAGTAAATAAAAGAATGAAGAGAACATTTTTCAAATTTCAACTAATATTTTCAAAATTACATGTGGTGATGTGTTTTTGAGTTCATCTATTCACCTATCTACAACTGATTGCTAGCAGGAAAGTAGACAGGAAAAAACAGAAGCTGCAGATGGGTTTAAGGTGATGAGTGGTTTAAGGTGTGTCCTTCGCACTTCTTTGAAACATGCAACAGATACTGTATCAAGTATAATCACTGCATATATTTTGAGGTCATGCTTTGTGTTGTGTTATTTGGCTTAGAGAATGACTATGCTATGCTGTCAAAAACAAAATTTCATATAAATACAACTGTCATGTAAATGTGTGAAGCAGCCAGAGTTGAGGACCCAAATGTAGACTCACAGGCAAAACTAAACTTAAATGTAGCTTTTTTTTTGCTGAATTACCAAATATGGTAACCAAGGAACTCATAAGGAAACTAAACTGAGATATATTAAGCAGACGGCACGCACACAGACGCGGAGGATAAGAGAAATCACGACAAGGAACAGAAGGAAATGCAGACAATTTATACAAAGGGAATAAGTGAAGAGAGGAAACACCTGGGAAACAGCGCTGGACATGACCTAACAGGCGAGGCAGCAAACAACTGAACTTGATGGACAAAGGACAAGTGACTATCAAAATAAAACAGGAAGACACGAGAAACCCACACTGAGACGCAGACCGACTAAAAACAGGGAGCAGAGGGAGGAGACAGAGACAAGACTAAGGAAACAGATAAATACAAAGGGCACGACTAACTCTCAGAGGAGACACAGGAACGAGTCAAAGACACAAAAGGAACCTAACAAAAAAAATAGAAGAAATACAGATAAATACAAATAAATTCAATAAAGGAACTAAACTGTACAAAACAAGCTTAAATCGTCTTCCTCATGCAAGTAAAGACTCGTGAAACTAGAATAAACTCAAAACGCTGGGCCAACGACTCAGGATCATGACAACAAACTCACTATTTTTTTTTACTTGCAGCTGAATTTGAATTAATTAAGATAAGATAAGATGGCCTTTATTAGTCCCACAGGTGGGAAATTTGTTTTGTTACAGCAAAAGTGCAAAGTTATGTAGCAGAAATTAGAAAACACTGGAATGCAATAAAATAAAATAAAATAAAATAAAATAAAATAAAATAAAATAAAATACTATGTACAATAGAATAAAATAGAATAGAATAATATATACAATAGAATAAAATAGAAATACAAATACTATATACAACTGAGTAGGAAAATACAAAAACACAACTTCGTCAGAAGAAGAATTGCACGTATAGCAGTCTTATTGCACATGTGTGGGTTTGTGTGTTTGATCAGCTGCAAAAGTCTTACGACGTCAAGTGAAAGCTTTCTGTGGTTCAACTGGAACTGGTGCCAGTGGATAACAAATGTCAGCGAACATTTCCAATACAGTGCACAACAAACAATAAAAATTCAGTAATACCTTATTACGTAATACGATTATGAGTGATTCGGTAGACATATGGGTAAGTGTGAGGTGTCCCTCTATTGGTTTTAAAAGGCTTTGGATTCAAAATTGTACTTGTATAACCCCCCCCCCCCCCCCCCCCCCGCCTCCCAAAAAGTAGAACAACAAAACCAAAAACCGAGCAGGAAAAAGTCAGCTTTCTTTTAAACTTAACCACAACACATTTTCCACCAGCTGCTGTTTAAATTGTGTCACAGCAAAGAGCCGGTACTTTTCAGCTCTGCTTGTATGAATTGATACATTTGATACAGTGGACGTTAAAATAATGATTTATGTCTTGAGCAATGCTTTGGCATCCGAGCACTGCTCTAAATCGGTTCCATGTCTGACAAACTGGTCCTCTTCTATAAGGCCCTGAGGCTGAAACTTGGCTTTCACATAATGATGTCACCCTTATTGAGAATAAAGCTGAAATCCTGGTTTTTAATGCCATTAACCGTCAGCTTAGACCCTAAATATTTAATTCCCCTCAAAAATTTGACTTGGAGATTCAATTTTTCATCAAAGCTCACTTCTTTAGAAGATTACTTTTTACAACACTTTTACAACACTTTTACAACACAGATTACAACACTTTTATCGCATCCTGGATTACAGTTGGACTGCAGTTCACTTTTAAGTGCTTGCATTTGGTAACTTTACTGTTGTGGAACTACATTTTCCGAATTTGATTTCAAATAAACAATAACTAGAGACCTCAACTATAATAAGAAAATATAAAGAAAATCCTAAACTGAAGAATACAAACTAAGAATTCTACATCCTGGGTCCAATACAGTCCAATGTCCAGTTCTTGTAAATTCAAAGAGGAAGCAAAGGGAAAACTGCTTTTTTCACTTTCAGAGAAAGAAGTGTGATGCACATAATAATGCTACTCTTGGTCAAAGTTTTCACACATCCTCCTCTGAAGTTCATCGCTAACAGGATGCTGTTGGAAGCTGTTGCTGACTGTGTTAACACACTAAACGATGACAAAGATCAATTTTCTTAAGCTGCTATTACTACTTAAGCTACAACAGCAATGACCACTCAGCTTTATCACAATCAGATACGTGACTATTGGATGTGATATTGCATAAAGAAGACATGATTGCTGGTTTACTTAGCAATTGTTGATAATTTTGCTAGTTGTACTGTCATCTGTTTTTTAATGAAAAACAAGAGTTAAAAATTCCTCAGTTTTATTCACAAATATTTTTTGTACAGTTTTTGACAAACTTATATATTAGATAAACATGTATTATTCATTCCTTTGTTTTCTAAAAGTTGAACTGAGCTAGATGTCGTTTTATAATTAATTTACTACATTGTTATATTTAGCTTTTTAAATTTTTTTTTTTTACACCTACACTTTAACAGTGTGTTTGTAATGTTTGTAATGTGTATGTCTGTTTCCTCTAAGGAAACAGACAATCTGGCAGATTTGCTCAAGCTCAAGTGGGTCCTTAAATGCAGGTTGTAAATAAGGCTGATGAGAAACAGGTGGTCAGGCTGAGGCATGGAGAGGAACCTCTGCTCAGCTTCTCCTGGACTCAGGGAGTGTTAGAGACTCCAAACAACAACAACCCTGTGCAGAAATATGACCTCAGGCTGGGTTGAAGATTTAAGGTGGTTATACAACTTAAATGTATGCACTGATGTTAGAATGTTGCAATTTTTATTTTGCTTTTTCTGCTACCTTTATTTCCAGTTTTTCCAGCAAATTGTAAAGAATTTAGAAGTGCTTTTCACACACTTCTGTAGGTCAAAAAAATAGGATGTGATGAAAATAAGTATTTCATTCATGCCAGTATTTTAGAAGCATCTTATTGGAAACTCTAAAAATACAAAAAACAAAACCATTTGAACAAAACTAAGGGAAGTAGGTGAAGGCAACTTCACTTTTTTAACTATCAAGTTAAAACTGATCCTTATTTCTACACTAGTTTTGTGTTTGCTGCTGCCATCAATACAAACAGTAATGATTTAAAGCCTTTAACTAAATTAAGATAAGATAAGATAACCTTTATTATTTGTTTTGTTACAGCAGAAAGTGAACAGTGCAAAGTTAGATAGCAAAAATTAGAAAAACACTCGAATAGGATAAGAATAAGAAAAAGATACTGTACACAAATGTACACAATAGAATAGAATAAAATAAAATACTATACTGTATACAACAGAATAAAATAGAATACAAATACTATATACAACTGAGTAAAAAAACCAACGTTGTCAGAAAAAGAGTGAACAAGTGAGTGAGAAGTGAACAAAATTCATCATCAGTATAAAGAGGTGTAACGTTTCCCTCTACTGGTTTACAGAGGTATTACTGTTGCTTGTAGATAAATGAAATTGTGTCTAAAAAAGACATGCACATGTTTGAATACAATAATGCTTGCAGGAGCAAACACAGCAACAAACCGATGTATCTTTGTGAAGAATTTGTCCATTAAAACTACTTAAATACAAGCAGGCTGATTTGTTGCCCTGCCACCTTGAATCCAGTGGCTGAGATGGATATTGCCTAATCACCTTTATGCATGTGGCTACGTAGCGTGCCAAAGGAAGAGAACTCAAGGCAAATTTTAATTTGTGTCTGCACCTTCAAACATAACATATGAAGGATCATACCTTTATGTTTTATCATCTGAGAATGGGTCCCTTTCACTAAAGCAGTGAAAACATGAAGACACGCCATCCAGACTGCTTGTTCCTCACCTTAAACCTCATCTTCTGGGCTTTTGCAGGACTATAACACAGGACAAAATTTATAAACATACTAATTTATTCCTAATATTGTCAATGTTTCTTATTGTCAGCATTAGATGTGCTATCCTCCAATCTCAGGACAGCTGAGATCAAGTCTGCTGAACAATAACCTCTGGTTATAAGCCAACATTTTGCCACCTGATTTCTCACATTGTATGAAAGTCTATTTGCTAAGTGTCCAGTAATGTTAGATCGACTTCAAGTAAAGTTTCCCTAACACTGGCTAAAAGCACTTAACAGAGGCTAACAACAACTAACTGTGGCAAAAACAGCAGCAGTATTGGGTGAAGTAACTGAACCAGAGGAAATCAAATGAGAGGAGGCTCATATGAGAAATTTTGCTTAGCTTCAGAAAAGTGTGACAAGTGTGAAACACCAGCACTGTGTGAATGTACTTTATCACCCAGTATGTCCACTTCTGCAATTAAGAAGATATGAATTTACTTCCTTTCCCACTTTGTGAAGCTGTGAATGACAAAGCAACTTCATATCATCAGTTTCACAAACAAAACCTCCTGAACATTTTTTTAAACTGATGCATGGCTCAAACTGTGATGAGTCTCAAAATATTGGCAGTACATTTCAGTCTTTGAAATAAGTCAGAACAAGAGAGCTGATACATAGTTAACATGTGATGCACCCAGATCCCAAACTAATGACAGGATATTATCATTGTTATTATTATTCTCTTTATGAAAAACATTACAAGTAGTTGTCGAGGAGGTAATACAACACTGGTCTGTACTGTACTTTTTATACATATACAAAAATATTTTCTTGCTAAATGTTTCTTGATCTTTTCATCATATTTCAGCTAAATTTGCTAGCTAACTTGCTAGCTTTAACATGACAATGAAAAACAAAATAGTTCTGTGCAAATGTAAAAAAATCAATTTAAGTCTGTGAAGTCTAGTTTAGTCTACTCCAGTCTTTATGCTTTCCTGTCTGGAATGGAAAATATGTTATGATGTTATCTTGCTTCTCTGCAGAGGAGACCAGGAAGTAATGTATGCTGATGTTAGGTTCATGCACCCGGTGCACAATGTTCCCTCTAAGCTGCGCACGTGCGCAATTGCGCACTGCTGGCACGGTCTCTGCGCACAGAAAATCTGGGTTGCGCACAAAAAAAATCTAACCTGAATTGAAATTAAAATTAAAACTTTAACAATTCTGTTTTGCAGTGTTGGTCAGTAAGTGACTGGCTGCTCCTGTATGGGATTAGAACGATGCCACCTTATCCTATAGTCCAGCCAATAATGTGATTCACATTCGTATATACGCAGCCAATCAACGTCGTTGACAGGCTATGACAGCGTCCTTATGTGCCGACACCAGTGTTTTAGCTGGCAAAGCGGCGTGGCTGATGTGCAGTGAAGCCACATTAATGACAACGTGTACAACCATTGGAGATGTGAGCAGGACAGACGGAACAATTGACGGAAAAAGTGTGGACTTTATACCAGTTTTTAAATTGTGTTGATAGGCCACGTAAAACCAGAGTTATGATAAAAATATATGCAATGTTTGGTTTTCTTCCTGAATACTATCGTTGTTTATATTTACTGCGGGAAGAAACGGTAAAAACGGCGTTTTATAAGGAAAACGCTGGAAAGCACTCTCCGCCTGTGAGCAAAGACGAAACCAAAACACCCCCCATCCTTTCCTATTGGTCGAAAAAAGTACCATGTCGACCAAAAAATGATATGGCAACGTGGCATCTAGTTGTTAAGAAACGGGGGGAAGTTTTAGGAGTGACGGCGGTGTTCTGAGATGTGAGAGATTTGCACGTTTAGCGCAAATCTTGTGTAGTTAGTGTGTAGTGTAGTCAATAGTTTTGTTGGTGTGTCAGAACATTGAGGCGGCTGCTGAATGTTAAAGGTGTTACAGGAGTGATACATCTCCTGTTGTCACGCCTGCAGGTATCAGGCTGGTGTTCTCCTTTATCTCATAGTGGACAGAAATTATTTTTTGGAGTGGCACAAATAATTTGTGTGGCATCAGATTTGATGCAGAACAGCTGATTGTTCTGTAAATAGTTTGAAATGTTTATTTAAAAACGCCTTGGCTGCATTAAAAAAAAAAAATAGCTGCAAAAAACTTTGTTGTTTGCCAAACTGAGTTACTTTTTTGAAGTAGTAACTATATAATTAATTGCCCAGCATTGGTCATTATATACTGTATTTTGCAGACAGAGAGTTATAGGACTCTCTCCCAGACCACAGACTCAGACTCATAATACAAGTCAGAGCTTTATGAAGAAAAAAAAGAAAAAGTTGTGTTTTCAAAATTGGAGTTAAAGTTATTTTTACTTCCAATAGTGTTAACATACTACACAGGTCATGAACAAGATTTTTTAAATTTTCATTGTAAGTGCTAAAGCAGTTAATTAAAAGTAGTCTAACATAAAAGTAAATGCGGTAATTTGATTATTGTAATAAACCATGTAACTTGGATGGATTAGATGCTGGCGTGACCACAGTGCACATGTCTGATGTCGCTCACAGTGGTCCAAGGGATCGCTCAGGGAGTTTGTGTGTTCGCTCAGACACATGAAAAATTAGAGGGAACATTGCCGGTGCGTGAAGGAGGAGAAGAGGTGTTGTATAGCCAAGCCAAGTTTTCACAGTTATCTCATCACACCAAACTGACATGACAATGACCGAATCATAACTATTTCAAGTGACTGCTTCATAAAGCTCATCGAGTGAATGCCAAGAGTACGCAAAGCAATAATTGTTTACTACATAATTCCATATGTGTTCATTGATAGTTTTGATGCCTTCAGTCAGAATCTACAATGCAAATAGTCACGAAAATAAAGAAAAAATATTAAATGAGAAGGCGTGTCCAAACTCGAGTACTCTATCATGTCATAAATAATGTTAGGATATTCTAGCTTTGAGCACGGCCAAATGTTGAACATACTGTCAGCCCTTTTCTACTGACTGTAAACTAGTAGGCAGTTTAACACACACAGTCAAATTCTATTAATCCAGCATCATGTTTCTTTATGTCATAAATGGGCAGTGTTGGGTGACATCTACCCCTAAAAAAGCAAAGAAGAGGAAGATGGCGTGAGAAATTAAAGTTAGCCTCACAACAGGAACATTACAAACAAAAAGGATGATGTACTGACAAGTATGAAAAAACTGTACAGCCTGAATAGTTGCTGTGAGGCCTTAGTGAGCAAAGACTTGTGACTACATAAATAAAATGAAATTAAAAGATATTTTAATTATTTACAATACTACAGAATGCAAAGTCTAAAAAGGCAACAAACGTATAACTAATCAACATTAAAGTCTGAAGCAGAATTATTATTGTTTACCACAAATGCATAGTATCATGTAGCACACTTTTGCTACATAATATCTGTATATATGTATCTGTATATAACAGTGTGTTTCCAAGCTTTATAAAAGAAACTTATTTTTTACTAGTAATAATTATATATTTGCATATACATTCATCTGTAAAAACATTTTTTCAAGATGCTGACTGACCTGTTTCATTTGGCAAAAGTTTAGGATTAATTATTATTATTTGTACTTTGTGTTTAAAGATAAAAAATATAAGCCACAATTTATCCCATGCTTATTTTGTTATTGAAACAGATTTCTGTAATGGATCTTTTCTTTTTAAAAGAGGAACCATTCCCAGTCCTTGACACATTAATTCTATTTTCTTGAAAGCTAAAAAGAGGAAGAACAACTGATGTCACTTGTTTTCCACCTCTCAGTATATGAGAAGATAACCAGAACTTCAGTAAACCTGACACCAACGTTTTCACACATTCTCTTTAGAGGCTGATCGACAGGACAGAACAAACGGACTGCAGTCTGTTCAGAGTAAAACACACACGTTTGGTTTTGAGGGAAAAAGTTTGACAGCTGCTGATTGGATCAACAGTGAGGAGACATGGAAGCTGTAGTTGGACTGTTGTTGATGATGTGCGGAGTGTCTCATGGTGAGCTGTTCAACTTTTCTCATGTAGTCCTGCATTAATAAAAGACAGTCACTGTGACTGGGAAAGATTGTTACCTGAACCCTGGCTGTGTTTCAGTTGAAGACCTGTGTAACGTTATCTACATGTCAATAAATGTGTCTTTACATAGTCTGACCCGAGACAGACGGACTCAGATTTATCTAACAAAATGTTAACGGGCTAAACACATAAACTGGTGGCAATTTTACTTTTATTGACTTTTTTATTTACAGGTGTGGAAACTTACTGTGATGGCAGACAGGATGGAGCTCAGTGTTATGGAGCTTTGGGAGGAACTGTGAACATCCAGCTGATGGACAGCACCTCAGAAATACCTCGATACCAATTGTCAAAGAATTCATTAAAAATACTAGATGTGAAAAAGAAAAATGTTATTACTAAAATCAAAGAACAGAGATGTCTAATTTTTCCAGGTAATGGAACATTTAGGCTTAGTAATCTGAAAAGGAATGACAGTGGTAGTTATACCCTTCAAACCTTTAATTCAGATGGAAGAACATCAGGCGAGTGGACTTTACAGTTGTTTATTCAAGGTAATTTCTTCCCTGATATATTTTGTTGATATATTTTTCTTCCACTCTGAAGTTTACCATGTTGTGTTTTGTTGTGTCTAGTGCTGACAATTTTGTTGTACTATTGTACTAAGTATGACTGTGAAATGACAATAAAGTGCTGTTTCCCTCGCCCTCGTTTTCTCTCTTCTTCACTGGAAACGATAACAAAACTCATCTGTGTGTGTTTCTCTCAGCTCCTGTGTCCTCTGTCCTGCTGGTCTCTGAGTGTCTGTCCCAGGGAGAGAGGAGGGTGTCCTGCTCCTCTGAGGGAGGGGACAGTCCTCAGTACAGCTGGACTCTGGATGGACGCACACTGACAGATGCTGAGCTCCTTTCTGTAAACAATGAAACTAACATCATCACTCTGAAACAGCACGTCTCAGGATGTCTGGTCTGCTCAGTCAGGAACAACGTCAGTAATGTCTCCAAAGAACAGAAGATATCTACCTGTGGTGAGTGAGAACATATATAATAAACGCTGATAATGATAACTTTCTTTGTTCATACACTTCATTTTGATGGATTCCACCTCAATCAGTGTGACACTAATATCACATCTTTTAATCAAACCCTCAGCAGTGATGACTGATCATACATTAAAAAAATGTAAAGACCAACTTTAATGGTCTTCCTTCTTTTATTGTCTTTCTTCATAAAAACGTGTGTTTGTTGAATTGTTTGTTTTGGTGTGTTTATTTTAGGAGCAGGTCTTTTGCCACTGGTTTTTTTGCCAGTGATCGGTGGTGTCATCTCAGCGGTGGTCATTTTCTTATTTGTCGGTGTAGCGGTCATCTGTACTCAGAGAAGAAAACCAAACAATAAGTCCACAAAACACAAAGGTAAAAAACCTTGCTTTACCATACTTCACTCAGGTTATCATTATATATTTTCTTTTTGAAGAAAAGAGTTTTTTTTGATCCTTTCATCATATTTTAGGTTAACTGGTGGGTATGGCTAACCAGCTAGCTTTAACTCAATAACTAAAAACATGGGGAAACAGCTCTGTCCAAAGATTCTGATGTTCAGAAACAGACAAGCTATTTCACACTGTCTCCGGTCTTTGTCCTTTATTGTAATTTTCACAACATTCATGACAGTAAATGCTATTTTTTTAGTCTATAAGGAAAACAGGTTTACAAAAAGTCAAACTATTAGCTAAGTTTCATGTTAATGACTCACTGATGTGAATTTTATCCTACTTTTCCTCAGTAGTACAAAATGACTATGAAGAAATGATGTCATTGTCATGTAGCAGCAGAGGAAGCAAGTGGAGAAAAGAGGGCCGGTGAAGTAACCAAGTAAAGGTTTCGCCTTTTTCCTATCAGAGAAATACACATCATCAAATCTCGTGAATATTGTCTTCTTTTGTTGTTGTTGCTTTCACTGCACTTTTTTATTATAACGGGGGAAAATTCCCCCAGTCTTAGATTGTCTCTAGGTTTAATTAAAAGCACTGTGTTACACAAATACTGTGAATGTTTTCTGTACTTGTCTTCTCTTGAAGCTGTGATACAATAAAGGTTTTTGAGTCATTGTATTTCATGCTATTTGTTTTTTTTATTGCGCAAAAGTTTTACAGTGTAAAAAAGCAACGTCACCTCATTTATCTAAATAAAATTCAGATCATATTTCTTTGTATAGCACTAAATCATAAAAAATCAAAAAACATGCAATAATATTATTGATGTGAGCAATGTCAAATGTTGATTATCATGTCAGCTTATTTGTATTTACAGTAAGATAGAAACTACTTTAATCAGTCAAAGTCTAAATCGCACATGCACAGTGTTGGATGACATTTTTTTCATCTTACTAGAGCAAAAAAAAGGAAGTTGGTGTGAGACATTTAAGCTAGTTATAGAAAAGGAACATCACAAAGAAAAAGCAAGAGGTTTAGACAAGTGTGAAAACAACAACAACATGAATATATATAATATACATATTTCATCACCTTCTTACGTACACTTCTGCTAATGAGAAGATAGGACTCTACTTCCTTTCAGTGATGACAAAGCAAAATCAAATCAGCAATTTCATAATCAAAATGTGACTTTTTTTTGTTTTTTTTAAGAAAACACGAGTTAAGACAGTCATGGGTTTAGAAGTGCTGCTTATAGATTTCAATAAGAAGAGATCAGAGTCTAGATGCTGGTGTTGGAGATGAAGATGGAGGCTTGGATGGAGCCTGAGTGACGATCAAGAGGCGGAGATGGGGAGGAGGTTGGTTGCATGAAGGCATCTGCGAGGGATGAGAAGTGAAATTTAAAGTACATGAGGTGAAGCCTGGCAAAAACATGACTGGATTAGACCAGTGATGTCCCAATCAACTTGACAGAGGGAAAAGGGGAAGTGAGTAAAGCTAAAGATTGGACACCAACACCTGGGAATCAGACAGATGTATGACTACAGATGTTCCTTATTGAACTTGTGCATAAGCTTTGTTCTGTTACCAACCTTTATAAAAGAAACTCAACTATTTTGAAGCTGTACTAATTATATTTTTGTTCTGTAAATTTATTTTTTGATATGAAATTATGAAGAGGTCATCATGCTGACTGACCTGTTTTGTGTGGCAGAAGTTGAAAAATTATTGTTTTTACTTTGTGTTTAAAGATGAATAATATAAACCACAATTAAATTGATGTTTATTTTGTGATTGAACTTATTTCTGTAACTTATCATTTCTTTTTAATACATGAACATACCTCTCAGAGACTTAAGCTGTCAGCGTCAAAATTTCTTTCAAAATAAAAGTTAAATGTTTTGTTCTGTTCTTCCCAGTCCTTCAAGCACTAATTCAACTTTCTTGAAAGGTAAAAAGCAGAAAAACAACTGATGTCACCTCCCCCTTTTCTCTCAGTAAATGAAAAAAAAAAAAAAGCAGAACTTCAGTAAAGTAAAGTTGATTGGATCAGCAGTGAGCAGAAATGGCATCTTGGGTTGGACTGTTGCTGATGATGTGTGGAGTTTCTCATGGTGAGTTGTTCAACTTTTCTCATGTAGTCCTGCATTAATACTTCATTTTAAAATCAATAGCATGTTTTGCACCCATGACATCCAGTACAATCAGTGAAATAAGTCTGATATTATTCTTATGGATGAAGCATTTGTAACAGGGAAATGCTGTAAAAATAAAAATTCAGATAAAAACTCAGTTTTTTTTTTTGTCGCAGTTTGTGAATAGAATTTAAACTTTGAACTAAACTGTTTTTAATGAAACGGTTTGGTGTTTTGTAATAACAATAATTTCAAATGTTGTGATGTAATTTATATAAATATGCACCTAAATTAAATACAGTTATGACAGTTGAGCTTATTAAACTATATAAAAATAATATTGATTATAAAATAGGATTAAAGATGGAAAGTTCAATTAAGTATTTGTTTCATCCTGTTTTTGTTCTTTATAAAAGACACTGACTCTATTTGGGGAAGATTACTGGCTGCTGTGTGTGACATGTGTAATGCTTATCTCCGTGCATATAAATGCTTCTTTAGATAATGTGAACTGCCACAGACAGACACAGTTACCACAAAACCTCTATTTCTGTTTTATGGAAAAATTTGCAAATGTTGCCATAATAGTAGAAACTGAACACTCAAACAGGTGATTTTTTTTTTGCTTTATCTGATTATTATTATTATTTACAGGTGTGGAAACTTACTGTGATGGCAGACAGAATGGGACCCAATGTTATGGAGCTTTGGGAGGAACTGTGAAGATCCAACTGATGAGCCAAATCTTAGAAATACCCAGATATCAGCTGTTCAGAAATTCAGTAAAAATACTAGATGTCAAAAATAATAGAGTTCTTCGTAATGTCACAGAACATAGGCTGCTCTTTGTTCGCAGTAATGTAACATTTAGGATCAATAATCTCAACAAGAATGATAGTGGTAATTATACCCTTCAATTCTTTTGTTCAGATTATCAGGTCTGTGCGACTCTACGGTTGTTTACTCAAGGTAATTTTGTCCCTTGTTGTCTCACAAAATATCAAATACATGTACTTTTGCTTTCGCAGTTCTTAATTGAAGACTACAAAGAAAAATCAAGATCCTTTTATAGTACCAAAACTCATCTGTGTGTGTTTCTCTCAGCTCCTGTGTCCTCTGTCCTGCTGGTCTCTGAGTGTCTGTCCCAGGGAGAGAGGAGGGTGTCCTGCTCCTCTGAGGGAGGGGACAGTCCTCAGTACAGCTGGACTCTGGATGGACGCACACTGACAGATGCTGAGCTCCTTCCTGGAAATAACAAGACTAACAACATCACTGTGAAACAGCACGTCTCAGGACATCTGGCCTGCTCAGTCAGGAACAACATCAGTGATGTCTCCAAAGAGGAGAGGATATCTACCTGTGGTGAGTGAGGGATTATTAATAAACTCTGATAATGGTCACTTGGTCACTTTGTACATCATTCATGTATCATTTTCTTGTTTCTGCATTTGCTTTATTTTCATTGACTGAACCTGAATTAATGGGAGACTAATATCACATCCTTGAATCAAATGCCTGATCATACATTAATAAATGAAGACCAAGTTTAATGAAGTGGACTAAGTGTTTTTTCTCCTATTGTATTCTTTTTTCCAAAAACATGTTTGTTGACTTGTTTGTTTTGTTGTGCTTTATTTTAGAAGCAGGTACTTTGCCACTGATCGGTGGTGTGGTTTCAGCACTGGTCATGTTATTACTTGTAGGTGTAGCAGTTATCTGTGTTCAGAGGAAAAAAACAAACAACAAACCAAGCAAAAAAGAGGTATAACTTACTTTTTAATCACTTAACTCATATTATTGGTTTTTTTTTTGCTCTTTTTGTAAATAAACAGAATAATTGTTGCTTTTGCTCTTTTTAAAGTATTTTTTTTCTTTCTAAGCGTTTTTTTCATCCTTTCGTCATATTTCAGTCAAATCTGTGGATGTTGTTAATAAGCACGCTAACTGGTCTGAATCAGACAAACTGTTTTACTCTGTCACCAGTCTTTGTTCTTTCCTGTAGTGTCTGAATGGAAATATGTTATCATGCTAATGTTGCTTCTCTGCAAAGGAAGAAGACCAGGAAGTAATGTATGCTGATGTTAGGGTCGTGCAGCAGCAGGGGAAAAAAGTGGATGAAGGAGGAGAAGAGGTGTTGTATGGCCAAGTCAAGTTTTCGCAGTGATCTCATGACACTGAACAGGATGATTGTTTGTATGTCATCATCCAAAAAAGTCAGGTGATTTAAGTGGTCAGTGCTTATACACAGACTGCACCACTTAAGGCCCATAGAGGGAGGAAGTGATGTCAAAATGCATAAACGTCTTTTGATATCCTATCAGAAAAAATATAAACCATCAAAACTTTTGAATACTGATTTTCTTTGCTTCGTCTGCATCTCTGTCTTATAAAAGGGCATTAATTCACCAAGTCATAGGATTGTCTTGTCTTTAATTGCAAATGCTGTGAATGTTTTTTGCATTTTATTACTGTTAAATGTCTTATAGCACAAATTCTTCTATAATTCTTTCTTCTTTATAAGTCTTTCGCTTTTCATTTGAACTTGACTTGTTTTTAACTCAGTAAAAGTGAAAGTGAATAATCCTTTAAATGGAAATCATAAAAATAAAAAGACTGAACTTTTGTATGAAATTCAAATCAGAAAAAACTTTGAACAGTGATAAAATATCCTGATGTCCACAGATTCACATACACTGAAGACACAGACAAAGAGAACACATTGTATTTCATGAGTTACAAAGACAAACAAAGACACTTCACCTCATTTATTTAAATAAAATCCAGATGATATTTCTTTATATAGCACCAATTCCAAGCCTTTTTCTCAACAAAGAACAATCCTACACTTACAGGAGAAAAGGGTGGTCAGATTATAGAATAGAATAGAATAGAATAGCTTTTTATTGTCACTGTTACAAGAACAGTGAAAGGCAGTTTGGCATCTCTCCATGTGTGTGAAGTACACAATAGCGTAAGTATTTACACAATGACAAATTTACATTTACACAAGAAAGATATGTACAAGTTATACATACACCTGCAAACATACACGCACATACATACATATATGTATATATACATATTTGCATCCGTACATGCATACACACACATATTTCCACATACACGCTTACATCTATATACATACACATACATGCCATCTAACTAGCAGGTGCATTGAGAGGTGCAGTGTGATCAGTGATATTGCACATTGAGTGTGTGGCGGGGGGATGATATTGCACATTGAGTGGGGGTGGGGGGTGCTGTTGGAACTATACTAAATAATGTTATAATAAATACAGTTTAAAGAGGTAGGGGTGTTGTTTGCATTGAAGTATAAACAGAAATACGATTTATAAATAAGGTGTAATGTCCATGAGTGTTGGCAGTGCAGTTATCCTCCAATCAGGGTGGAGGTGGGGCATGTTTGACAGCCTGTGGGTAAAAACTTCTGTTGAGTCTGTTTGTCTTCGACCTGATGGACCTGTAGCGTTTACCAGAGGGAAGGGGGGAAAAAAGTGAGTGTCCAGGGTGTGAGGGGTCTTTGATGATGATACTGGCTTTCTGCTGAAGTCTGCCAGTATAGATATCTCTGAGGGGAGTTAGTGAAGTGCCGATTGCCCGCTCTGCTGCCCTCACCACCCGCTGCAGTTTCCTCTTGTCCTCCGCAGTGCAGCAGTTGAACCAGAGTGTGCAGCAGTAAGTCAGAAGGCTCTCAATGGTGGAGCGGTAGAAGTTTACTAGCAGTCTTTGGGGTAATTGGGCCTGACGTAGTTTCCTGAGGAAGTACAGCCTTTGTTGTGCTTTCCCTACCTGGTGGGAGATGTTTGTGGACCAGGTAAGGTCGGCCGAGATGTGGACTCCGAGGAACTTAAAGCTTTCTACCCTTTCTACCTCCTCCCCATCAATGTAGAGGGTAGAGTGCTCAGATCGCTTTGTTCTTCTGAAGTCGATTACCATCTCCTTGGTCTTGGCTGTGTTCAGATGCAGGTTGTTGTCGTCACACCATTGCTTCAGATGCTGAACCTCCTCTCTGTAGGCTGAATCATCGTTGTTGTCGATCAGTCCTATGACAGTGGTGTCATCAGCAAATTTTATAATGGTGTTACTGGTGTGGATTGGTGAACAGTCATGGGTGAAAAGTGAGTATAAGAGGGGACTGAGGACACACCCCTGTGGGACACCCACATTCAGAATGAGGGTGGAGGAGGTGTGCTCTCCCATTCTTACGTTCTGGGGTCTGTTGCTCAGGAAGTCCAGTATCCAGCTGCACAGTGAGCTGCTGAGTCCTAAGTTGCTTAGTTTATTAACCAGTTTGTGGGGTTGAACTGTATTGAAGGCAGAGCTGAAGTCCACAAATAGCATTCTCACATAGGTGTTACTACAGTCCAGGTGTGTGAGGGCTGTGTGAAGAGCTGTTATTATGGCATCCTCTGTCGACCTGTTTGCCCTGTATGCAAACTGGTGTGGATCGAGGTTTGCAGGGATGGCAGCTTTAATGTGTGACATGATGAGCTGTTCGAAACATTTGGCAATTATGGGTGTTAAAGCAACTGGACGATAGTCATTCAAGCAGCTCACTGTGTTCTTCTTGGGCACTGGAACGATGGTGGCTGACTTAAGGCAGGATGGTACTACAGACTGTAGCAGTGAGAGGTTGAAGATGGTGGTGAAAACCTCTGCTAGTTGGTCTGCACATGCTTTAAGCACTCTACCGGCTACACCGTCAGGACCAGCTGCTTTCCTCGCGTTGACTCTGCGCAGTGTGGCTCTGACCTGGTGCTGCTCCAGCTGGATGGGAGCGTCGTCCCTCTCTGTAATGGCAGGATGGGTGATGATTATCTGTTTAGGTAAAGAGTTAGGCATGTACAGTATTTCTCCATTGCCTTGTGTTCAGGTTGCGAGAGGTTATGGAGATGACTGGTAGGTAATGTAGCTCCAGGTAACAGTTATGGTATCATGTTTCTTTAAACCACACATGGGTGACACTGTTTAAACTTACAGGAAACTGGGGTGAGAAATTTAGGTTAACTTCAGATAAGGAACTTCACAAAGAAAAGGCGTGATGTCTGGGCGAGTGTTGAAACAGCAGTAAAATGTCGATGTATCCGTTTTACCACTTTGTGCATGCAAGTCTGCTTTGTGTGAATGACAACGCAACATCAAATCAGCAAATTCATACATGAAACAATTTTAAATTGTTGCACAGAATAACACTGTGAGGAGTCTAGAAGTGATTGTAATACAATTTAATCTGATCACAGTAAAGTGTTCATACACAAATAAGCTAGTACAAGAGAGTGATTTTTACAAAAGTACAAATTAGGGTTGTACACTTGATTGATCTGATGTAATACATGCAGGAGTGATGCAGGTTGCCTATCGTTCAGTAAGGCAGGTGTTGCACTGCATTATGGGATTTGCCTATCACACCCTAATCCATTGGATTGGTAGGAAGACAATGGAATACTAAAATCTAAAACATTATCACGGAAACAGCAGAGTATTGGATAAATGGTCTACCCTTAGCCATGTTATGCATGCATGTGACACCAAATGCTAAATGACTCACACTTTTGGAAAAGATGTATGGCAGACCACCCCAAAGCTTTCTGCCAGAGAGAGATCACTTTAGCGGAATATATGAGGAAAATGCTAACAAAGAAAGAGATTGTGAGTGCTCCTCAAACCCAGTGAAGATCACACAGTGTCCAAATTCTCCTGAACCTGACATGGGTTGTTACATAGGGAAAATGTATAGGGAAATAAACATGGACTCGCCAAAACATGGCATCCTTTTAGGTAGGAGGCCAGGAATATTTGGTATAAAAGGCACCCGGAGTGCTTTTTTCTTGTCATTGCTATCCTAATCGTCCTCCTGCTTCTATCAGACTGGTTGGTTGCTCCATGTGACAGCCTACCTGTGGCAAGACCATACTGATACGAGCAAAACAAAAGAAATAGAAGCCTGAGACAAAAGGGAGGTGAAGTTCAACAAAGTCTACTACAGCAGGACACAGATGTAGAGAGTGAAGATGAGGGTGAATTTGTGGGAAGGTTTCCACAACAGAACAGTGACACCAGCATTATCCCTCCACATTATCCCCTGCACACACATTTGTTTTGACTGGATCAGCAGTGAGCAGCAAGCAGACGTGGAAGCTGTAGTTGAACTGTTACTGATGCAGTTTGGACTCATACTGAGCTGTTCAGCTTTTCTCATGTAGTTCTTCATTGATACTTGAACTGGAAGCCAATGGAGCTGTTTAAGAACAGGTGTTATATGTTCAGTAGATCTAATTCTGGATATAATACTAGCAGCTGAATTTTGAACTAACTGCAGTTTATGGAGAGATTTATGAGGTAGACCACAGAGAAGAGAATTACACTAATCTAAATTAGATATGAGAAGAGCATTGACAAGTATGGTGGTACTGCCTGGAGTAAGTGAAGGATGAAGGCGGTTAATATTACGGAGATGAAAATAAGAAGTGTTTGTGAACTACAAATCTAAAATTAATCATAATCTTAAAGACATGTAAATTAAAACACTAGATGGAGGATACAGATTCGGCAGTGTAGAATGAAATAAGACTGCAGTCCCCGACCTTTTTTGCGCCACGGACCGGTTTATGTCCGACAATATTTTCATGGACCGGCCTTTAAGGTGTCGCAGATAAATACCCTCCTGACTAGCAGCAATGCAAATTTGTCCTCTGTACAGGACATTTCTAAACCTGAATCCACCATCCACTGCATACTACAGAATTACCTCCTTTTGGTATCTACAGAGGACATTTAGGGCTTTCCAATGATACCAAATGTGAAGGGGTGGGGCTCTGTGAACTTTAGTTTTTTTTTTTTTTTATCAAGGAACATGGCAGCCATCACTGCAAGCACATTTTATAGGAAGAAGAAAAGTAAATGCATAAAACTTTTTATTGAGGAATTTTTGGCTATAAATGTTCTTAACATATTTTAGGTAAGTCTGTTAATAACACATTAAAACACAGTATGCCGGATTTTACCTTTAAGTTTTTAAAACTTATTATAGCATTGAAGTGTTTAAAAAATTTGTAGTCGTTTCCTCGATTTTGTTATGTTTTTTCAAATGACCAGAAAAGGTTTTACTCTCTTTATGAAAAACACTGCAAGTAGTAGTCGAGGAGATAATACAACACAGATCTGTACTGTACTTTTAATAGATATACAAAAATATTTTTGTCCTTTGCATTTGTTTAAAAAACCTTAGAGCTTTCTTGGTAACGGTTTCATGATCTCTTCATTATATTTGAGCTAAATTTGTTAGCTAATTTGCTAGCTTTAACATGACAATGAAAAACAAAATAGCTCTGTGCAAAGGTAAAAAAATCCATCCAAGTCTGTGAAGTCTAAAGATAAAAATCAGTTTTTTTGTGAATTATGGCCACAATTTTACTCATTTCACTCTGTCTCCAGTCTTTATGCTTTCCTGTCTGGAATGGAAAATATGTTATGATGTTATCTTGCTTCTCTGCAGAGGAGACCAGGAAGTAATGTATGCTGATGTTAGGTTCATGCACCCGGTGCATGAAGGAGGAGAAGAGGTGTTGTATAGCCAAGCCAAGTTTTCACAGTTATCTCATCACACCAAACTGACATGACGATGACCGAATCATAACTATTTCAAGTGACTGCCTCATAAAGCTCATCGAGTGAATGCCAAGAGTATGCAAAGCAGTAATTGTTTACTACATAATTCCATATGTGTTCATTGATAGTTTTGATGCCTTCAGTGAGAATCTACAATGCAAATAGTCACGAAAATAAAGAAAAAATATTAAATGAGAAGGCGTGTCCAAACTCTAGTACTCTATCATGTCATAAATAACGTTAGGATATTCTAGCTTTGAGCACGGCCAAATGTTGAACATACTGTCAGCCCTTTTCTACTGACTGTAAACTAGTAGGCAGTTTAACACACACAGTCAAATTCTATTAATCCAGCATCATGTTTCTTTATGTCATAAATGGCCAGTGTTGGGTGACGTCTACCCCTAAAAAAGCAAAGAAGAGGAAGATGGCGTGAGAAATTAAAGTTAGCCTCAGAACAGGAACATTACAAACAAAAAGGATGACTTACTGACAAGTATGAACAAACTGTACAGCCTGAATAGTTGCTGTGAGGCCTTAGTGAGCAAAGACTTGTGACTACATAAATAAAATGAAATTAAAAGATGTTTTAATTATTTACAATACTACAGAATGCAAAGTCTAAAAAGGCAACAAACGTATAACTAATCAACATTAAAGTCTGAAGCAGAGTTATTATTGTTTACCACAAATGCATAGTATCATGTAGCACACTTTTGCTACATAATATCTGTATGTATCTGTATATATGTGTGAGAGCCAAGTCAATATAGTTCATATACTTTAGTATTTATATATGTTGTTAAACTTGTTTTGTGTAATTAATAATTTAACAAGTAAATGCATGGTTATTATTGAACTAAAATTATTTTATTGCTGTGGTGGCTTGGTTAAGTAAAACCATGGATACATTTGCCAACTGTTTTCCTACCGTAGTAAGTTTTTTTGTTGAGGATAAGTTAATCCTGATTACTTCTGTAAGAAGATTTGCAAGATGTGGACTAAATTTTTGGTATATCTTTTCACATCGGTGGAAGTTTTTCTTTTTCCTCTTCAAACTAACATACATGAGTGAAGCATGAGAAAACTGGTCTCAACATGTATCTGTATATAATAGTGTGTTACCAAGCTTCATAAAAGAAACTCTTATTTTTTAGTAATACTAATTATATTATATTATATATTTGCATATATATTCATCTGTAAATACTAGTGCTGTCAGCATTAATCTCGTTAAAATGACATTAACGCCATAGCCGCATTAACACAGCAGATCTCTGTTAGCGAGTTATCGCGGATCGCCCCGTGCGTGGGCCAGTAAAAGTAATTTCTTCCCTGATGGGAAATGATGACATTAATAGATACATTTCACGTTGTTTTGGTAATGTATACAATATATGTTGTGTTTTGTTGTGTTTAGTGCTGACAATTTCATTGTACTATTGTACCAAGTATGACTGTGCAATGACAATAAAGAGCTGTTTCCCTCTCCCTCGTTTTCTCTCTTCTTCACTGGTAATGATAACAAAACTCATCTGAGTGTGTTTCTCTCAGCTCCTGTGTCCTCTGACCTGCTGGTATCTGCAGGTGTTTTGCCACTGCTTTTTTTTTTGCCAGTGATCGGTGGTGTCATCTCAGAGGTGGTAATTTTCTTATTTGTCTGTGTAGCGGTCATCAATTCCACCATCAGCCTGGGGTCTTTCTGTGTGGAGTTTGCATGTTCTCCCCGGGTCCTCCGGCTTCCTTCCACCCAAAGACAGGAGGTTTGTGGGGTTAATTAATTAATCCAAATTGCCCATAGGTGTGAATGTGAGCACGAATGGTTGTCTGTCCCTGTGTGTTAACCCTGCGACAGAGTGGCGACCTGTCCAGGGTCTACCCCGCCTCTCGGCCTATGACAGCTGGGATAGGCTCCAGCGCCCCACGGAAGCGGATAGATGGACTCACTGATGTTAATTTTTATCTTACTTTTCCTCAGTAGAACAAAATGACTATGAAGAAATGATGTCATTGTCATGTAGCAGCAGAGGAAGCAAGTGGAGAAAAGAGGGCCAGTGAAGTAACCAAGTGAAGCTTTCACCTTTTTCCTATCAGAGAAATACACATCATCAAATCTCATGAATACCTTTTTTTTTTTTTGCTTTCACTGCACTTTTTTATTATAACGGGGGAAAATTCCCCCAGTCTTAGATTGTCTCTAGGTTTAATTAAAAGCACTGTGTTACACAAATACTGTGAATGTTTTCTGTACTTGTCTTCTGTTGAAGCTGTGATACAATAAAGGTTGGAGAAGTCTTTTAATTTCACTTGAGCATGACAAAGGTAAATGTGGAAGATAGCACATAGGATTTCATGTTATTTGCTTTTTTCACTGCATAAGGTTTTTACAGTGTAAAAAACAAGACACCCCCCCCCCCTTTGTATAGCACTAAATTATAAAATGTCAAAAAACATGCTAGAATATTATAGATTTGAGCAATGTCAAACATTGAATATCATGTCAGCTTATTTGTACTTACAGTACGATAGAAGCCAGTTTAATCAGTCAAAGTCTATTATTCCGACATCATATTTCTTTAAATTGCACATGTCGGGTGTTGAATAACATTGTTTAATCTTCCCAGAGCAAAGAAGAGGAAGGTATTGTGAGAAATTTAAGCTAGCATGTTTTTTCTTTGTGATGTTCAAAGGATCATCACAAAGAAAAAACACGAGGTTTAGACAAGTGTGAAAACAACAGCAGTGTGAATAGAGGTATTTCATCACCTTCTATGTACACTTCCGCTAATGAGAAAATAGGACTCTACTTCCTTTCAGTGATGACAAAGCAAAATTAAATCAGCAATTTCATAAACAAAACAGCTTTTTAAAAAGAAAACATGACTTAAGATTGTTATTGGTTTGGAAGTGATTCTAATACATTTCAATGAGGAGAGATCATTAGAATGAACTGAACACAATTTATTGTTGTGCACAATTTAATTTTAAGTATTTCGTGGTTAGACCTCAATGGGCATTCACAACAGACTGGAATCCCACTGGTGACAGGGATTAGGGCAAGACCCCGGGAGTCAAGATGCTGGTTGAAAATGAGGGTTGGATGGAGCCTGAGTGACGAGGGAGAGGCGAGATGGGGAGGAGGTTGGTTGCATAAAGGTGTGTGCAAGGTTTTTTTAGTTAACTCCATAACTAAAAACATGGGAAACAGCTCTGTCTGAAGATGTGGACAGATGTGTAACTAGTGTGACTACAGATCTTCCTTTTTGAACATTTCAGTTTGATCACTGTGAAGTGATCACAGATACAAATAGGTCTATCAGTATTATCACTATCTCTATCACAATAAATTTAAGTGGCTGTCATGGAGACAATATGGCAACTATTTAACCTGGTCTGTACTATTTAGTATGGACATTTGTTACTGGTGGATTTCTCTAATGCTGTGAGATCATATTGAGTAAAGCCTTATGAGATGGTATAGCTTGTGTTTTGGGATTATATAAAAAAAGAATAAAAACACAGTGAAATTATTTACAATACTGCTGACTATAAAGTCTAAGAGAAGGCAAAGAATTGGTCAACAATAAAGTCTGAAGAAGTATTATTATTCTGTACGACAAGAGTGAGCTTTTATGTCTAAACTCTTGGTACGTATAAGCACATGTATGTGTATATAATCAGTAAATGCACATAAGAGCTTGATAAGGAGAGATCATTAAAAGGAATTGAACATGACTTATTTATATACAGAATTCAGTTGAGGTATTTGGTGATTATATCCGATGACCATTGAGGCAGAACAGAGTCCCAGTGGTGACAGGGATTAGGACAGGAACCGCTGGAGTCTAGATGCTAGTGGTGGAGATGAAGATGAATGGAACCTGAGTAACATGGGATGGAGAAGACAGAGAAGAGGTGGGTTGCATAAAAGCATCCGCAAAGGAGAATGACAGATGAGCAGTGAAATTTAAAGTACATGGAGTGAAGGCAGATTGGTCTGAACAGGTGCGAGAAAGATGATTAGACTAGAACAGTGATGTCACAATCAGCTTGACAGAGTGGGAAAGTGAACGTGATGTAAAGTTTAGGTCAGACCTCAGTGTTACCAAGCTTGTTACCAAACAAAAACTCAACTATTTTGTAGTTGTACTAATTATATTTTTGCATATATATTTTTCTGTAAATTATTTTTTTTTACATATGAAATTAATAAGAGTTTAGCATGTCGACTCACCTGTTTTTTGTGGCAGAAATTTTTTATTGAATAAATATATTGAAAAAACAATAAAATGTATGCATATTTTGTCATCTAAACTAAATTTCCTTTTAATAACATAGGGCTCTCAGGAACTTACGCTGTCAGTCTCAAAATGTCTTTCAAAATAAATGTTAAATGTTTCATTCTTTTCTTCACAGTCCATTAGTTCTATTTTCTTGAAAGCTAAAAAGAGGAAGAACAATTGATGTCACTTCCTTGTTTTCTCTCAGTATATGAAAAAACCCCAGAACTTCAGTAAAACCTGATGCCAGTGTTTGCACACATTCTCCTCTGAGGCTAACAGGACACACTGCAGAGTAAAACACGTTTGTTTTTGAGAGTAAAGGTCTGACAGCTGCTGCTTGAATCAGCAGTGAGCAGACATGGAAGCTGTAGTTGGACTGTTGTTGATGATGTGTGGAGTTTCTCATGGTGAGCTGTTCAACTTTTCCTGCATTAATACTTCATTTTAAAATCAATAACATGTTTTGCAGCCACAGGATCCAGTACAGTCAGTGAAATAAGTCTGATAATATTCTTATGGATGAAGCATTTGAAACAGTGAGGTACTGAAAAAATAAAAATTCAGATCTGCTGAATACAGTCTCAGTTTGTGAATATAATTTGAATGTTGAACCAAATTGTTTTAATGACATTGTTTGGTGTCTTGTAATAATAATAACATCAAATGTTGTGATCTAATTTACATACATATGCACCTAAAACAAATGCAGTCATTACAGTTGATTAAACTATATAATGTTGCCACAGTAGTAGAGACCGAACGCTCACACTGGTGATATTTTTGCTTTACTTGATGATGATGATGATTATCATTATCATTATTTACAGGTGTGGAAACCTACTGTAATGGCAGACAGAATGGGACTCAGTGTTATGAAGCTTTGGGAAGAACTGTGGACATCCAACTGATGAACCATAGCTTAGAAATTCCAAGATATACGCTGTCAAGGAATTCAGTAAATGTACTACTAGATGTCAAAAATAATACAGTTATTCGTAATGTCGCAGAACATAGATCTCTCTTTATTCCCACCAATGCAACATTTAGGATCAATAACCTAAACAGGAATGACAGTGATAATTATACCCTTCAAACTTTTGATTCAAATGGAAGATCATTAGGCGTATGGACTTTACAGTTGTTTATTCAAGGTAATGTTTTCCCTTGTTGTTTCACAAAATTTCAGATACATGTATTTTGTGCCTTCGCAGTTCTTCACTGAAAACTACAAAGAAAGATCAAGATCCTGTTATAGTACCAAAAGTCATCTGTGTGTGTTTCTCTCAGCTCCTGTGTCCTCTGTCCTGCTGGTCTCTGAGTGTCTGTCCCAGGGAGAGATGAGGGTGTCCTGCTCCTCTGAGGGAGGGGACAGTCCTCAGTACAGCTGGACTCTGGATGGACGCACACTGACAGATGCTGAGCTCCTTTCTGGAAATAACAAGACTAACAACATCACTCTGAAACAGCACGTCTCAGGACATCTGGTCTGCTCAGTCAGGAACAACGTCAGTGATGTCTCCAAAGAACAGTGGATAGCTACCTGTGGTCAGTAAGAGATTATTAATAAACTCTGATAATGGTCACTTGGTCACTTTGTACATCTTTCATGTATCATCTTCTTGTTTATTCATATGCTTCATTTTCATTGATTGCACCTCGATTAATGGGAGACTAATATCACAGCCTTTAATCAAATACCTGATTGTACATTAATAAATGAAGTCCAAGTTTAATGAAGTGGTTTAATTGAGGTTGTTGTTTTATATTCTTTTACATTCTCCCCCCCCCCAAACATGTTTGTTGACTTGTTTATTTTGTCGTGTTTAATTTTAGAAGCAGATTTTTTGCCACTGATCGGTGGTGTGGTTTCAGCACTGCTCATTTTATTAGTTGTGGGTGTAGCACTTGTCTGTGTTCAGAGGAAAAAACAAAAGAACAAATCAACAAAAAAAGGTACATAACTTACTTTTTACTCCACTTATTTTTCTTTTTGCTCTTTTTTAAATATACAGAATAATTTTTGCTTTTGCTCTTTTAAAGTATTTCTTTTCTTTCTTTCCAAGAGCTTTTTGATGCTTTCATCATATTTCAGTCAAATCTGTAGATGTTGTTAATGAGGACACTAACTGGTCTGAATCAGACAAACTTCTGTCTCCAGTCTTTGTGATTTCCTATACTGTCTGAATGGAAAATATGTTATGATGTTAATTTCAACTTGCTTCTCAGCAGAGAAAGAAGACCAAGAAGTAATGTATGCTGATGTCAGGGTCATGCAGCAGCAGGGCAAGCCAGTGGATGAAGGAGGAGAAGAGGTGTTGTATGGCCAAGTCAAGTTTTCATAGTGATCTCATCACTCTGAACAGGATTGTGATTGAACAGGCATGTTTATATGTCAACATTCCCAAAAAATCAGTGATGTCAAAATGCATAAATGTCTTTTCGCGTGATTTCCTATCAGAAAAATATAAACCATCAAAACGTATGAATACTGATTTTCTGTGCTTCATTTGTATTTCTGTAATATAACACAACATAAATTCACCAAGTCATAGAATCGTGTTTGTGTTTAATTGCAAATACTGTAAATGTTTTTAAACTGAAGAAGGTTCTCAGCAGACGAAACTTGAACAAGTCCAGTCTCTTTTCTTTCCAGTCTCCCTAGATTACAATGACCCTGATGACTGAGAACCTACACAGAGTATTATAGATTTGAGCACTGTCAAATGCTGAATATCTTGTCCGCTTATTTGTTCTTACAGTAACTTAGAAGCCAGGTGGTAGGAAGATCCAGGCGAGAAAACTTTGACTTCCAGTAGGAATTAGAAAGCAGTGCCTATGCGTCACAGTAGATATTTATTTTACATAGCAATGCTATTTAGGTCTTTTTCTCAACAAAAAAAAATCCTGCACCTACAAGAGAAGAGGATGGTCAGATTATTACTGTAGGAAAAGAGTTAGGCATGTATTTCTCATTGCCTTTTGTTCAGGTTGCGAGAGGTTAGAGATGACTGGTAGGTAATGTAGCTCAAGGTGAACATTTTATTTGTACTGTATACAAATTCTGCAGAATCTGACAGAAATCTGCAACTATCCTTTGAAGCACCGCTCCTCTAAAACAGCAATAAGGATCATTATTAGGTTATTTACATTATTATGTAAATAACAAAATAACTGTTGGGTCTGTTCCCACAAACCCCGCTAGTTCTAGAGACTTATTCATCATGAAAGAAAACAAGACAGTCAGCGATCGATCGATTACTTGCGCAAGGGAGGCCTCATCTGTGTCCAGCACGAAAATGACCCCCCCGATGGCCTCCTCCTGCTGCCTTTTATTGAGAGACAGTTCACACAAAACACAGCAAGCAACGCCCACATGGTTCTAAGGCATTGTATGTATATGTGTGTGAACCTTTATATGTAAGTAGGAATGTGTGTGTGTGTGTGTGAGACCTCCTGCTGACCAAAGGGTCGTAAAAGCAGGAAGCTTACGACACAAGAAACAGATCTTTCAGATAGGATGTATCTACAGTAAAACCTCCCCCAGCACAAAGTGGTTAGAGGTGCTCAGGATCAAAGGAATGGCTTTGATAATACTGCTTGAACTAAGACTGTACAAATTTAAGAAACACAATGGCAACATTCAACAATTAGACCTAACAATAACTTAAAGCAAAAATTGGGAAACGTAAAGTCTGAAGTCTTTATATTAAGGACCATCAGTCAAACAATACTGTTTGCTCTGGGTCTAAACAGAGCGCGTTGTGTGTGACGTCTTCTTTTGCACAAGCGGGCTGTTTTGAGGGTTCACACTAGAGCGCGTTTGCTGTCGCATTTTAGTGTGAACAAGCAGACAAAAAAATCGGATTTGATCAAAAAATCGGAATTGAGCATTGAGACCTGCAGTGTGAACGTAGCCTTAGTGTTAATGTCATTTAATTTATATTATGTTTATTATAGCATCATTTTCCTTTAAACCACATGGGTGATATTGCATGACACTGTTTAAACTTACGTGAGCAAAAAAGAGGAAGATGGGGTAAAAACAGAACGTTCACATGATTGGTCAAAAAGTTGGAGGGTTGCTTTAGGTCTGATATTGGCTCGTGTTTCTACCTTTGCACATCTCCTTATATAGACATGACCGTTTTGCAAGCAACACTCCCATTGCCATGGCAACCACCTCTTGCCCTCCAGTCAGGCCTGTAGAGTTAAAGAAGGGGAGAAGAGTGCATTCCATAACAGCAGGTCCTGATTGCATTTCCATCCTCTTCAATGCACACAGCACACTCCAGAAATGACAAACTATTATCTTTTGTCTCTTCCCTGGTGGACTTTTCTATCCACTGAGCTGATGCGAGCAGTAAAGGTTTCTACTTCTTTGACCCAGGTGTCATCCACTTATCTTTACCAGTGGCAAGGTGTTGTCCTTATGAAAGAGTCAAAAGCTCTTACTTTCCATTTCTTCTATGTAAGGTTTGGCTGCGGTGGGTGACAATGGAGAGCCCATGGCACATTCATGTTTGTGTCTGTATTAACCTTCATTGTATTTAGAATATGTGGTGAAGAGGCAGAGGCCTAACAGTGTGCAGGTCTGATCAGGGGTGAAGCTGGTTCTGTTTTCTAAGGATCTATTTCTGTTTTTTTTCTTCCTATTTCTGTTGTCGTTTTTCACATTTCCATTGTGTTTTGTGTGCTTTTGCAGCATTTTTCTTATTGCTGGTGTTTTCTTAAGTTGCACTCAGTTTGGCCTCTCAGTGCCACCGTAAGTTATAGGTGTTTTGTTGCGATTTGGTGATATGTAAATACAATGGAACGGAATTGTTTTCAGTATTTTTTTAAAAGCAGTGGCAGAGCAGATGATTTTGTAATTTAGTGGATGTTTGGAATGACGAAACGATAAGAAAAAAGTCTGAGAATATGAACAGTAACAGATAGGATGCAGCAGGAGTGAGTTTGAGAACAAATTGGAATTGATTGGAAAATATTCTGATTTGCAGGAACATCTCCACACATCTCACTGGTCAGAGACTGCAAAAGGAGAGTGTTTCGGACCATGGGTCAAAAGGTGTAATTATGTCAGTGCATGAGAAAAAAAACATCCTTACAGAAAGCAGAGCATTAAAAACATTCAAAGTAACAGCCCCCAACATTTTTCGTGCCACAGACCAATTTAATGTCAGACAATATTTTCACGGACCGGCCTTTAAGGTGTCGTGAATAAGTACGGCAAAATAAAATGACACAATCAAGACAAAAACTGTGGTATTTTGTAAATATAATAATAAATGCAAATTCACTGTGTAATTGTGTAACTTTATTAGCAGCGTCCTCCTGAAAATGCGCCAACAACATTGAGAGTAACATCCTCCTTTCTGCCCCTTAATGCTCTCTGGTTGTTATGGTAACATAAATATTTCTTTCAAAATTAGACACACAACTACAAAGACCCAGAGAAACCTAGTTAACGATAAAAACCCGGAAAACCATACATTTCACACCCAAGCCTCAACTCTCGCAGCCTGGTACCAAACGACTCTCAGACCTCTACCAGTCTGTCGCCTGGGGGTTGGGAACCGCTGATTCAGAGTATTTAGAAAGATGTTTCCTTCAACTCTGACTGCTGAACTGTTGAACTAGGTCCTAAAAAAACATGATATGCCATTATACAACAGCTACACAATCATTCAAAAGGTTTGGAGGGCATAAAGAACAAGCCCTTTGTAAACACCCAAATCATGATGCTGGAAACCTGAAGCTGAAAAATCCATTACACATGTGTTTGCGTGTGTTGTTGAAACCTCATCCAACTCACTGGTGAGGAAAACTGTTCTATGACATCATCACTCCTACAGCAGCATGGAGGAAGACAGACCTGTGACAGCTTTCCTGTGAATCTGATGCAGGAGCTAGAGCGTATCTACAGAGCTAAAGCACCAGCTGAAGAAGAAGCTGTTATGGTGTCATGTGGCATTGTAGGCTATGCTAGCTTTGTGTCAGTAATTTTGCTGGAAGAGGAAACTGAACCTCTGTCAGAAGCAGCATTCAACATGTTGCTTGAATGTTGTCACAGCAGCAGTCTGCCTCTGAGCTGTACAGCTCTTAACCTGCTACTCTTCTTCAGATGATGCACAATGCTGTGATTGTGTTGCCTCATTAAGTGAACTTTGCATGGCATTACACCTGTGCTGGATTATTGTGCCATGAAAAGAGGAAAAAAAACAAAACAGATGCTGGTTTGAAAGTTGAAAGTCAAAAGCATGTTACCTCACGTCGAGCGCCAGCAGTACAAGTTCAACATTAAATCTGAATATTGAACGTGGATGGATAATTGATATGGATCTTTTTGTGCCTTTTATTGAGTTGTAAATTCTGTTTCACTGTAACATTTACCTTTTGGATGACAGCACAAAGACAGAGAGGAGGAGAGAGGGAGAGAAAGGGAGACAGCCGAAGTGACAAGATGGAGAAAAAAGAAATTTGATAGAGTGGATACATGGCACCATAGTTGTAACATCTGGTGGAGAGTCCCAGATTTTAAGCATTATGGATGTGTCCCCAAGAGAGATGGTTTAAAAGAGGAGGGAAAGAAGCCATCTATGTCCACTGTGAATGACCATCTTTGAACAGAGGTGGTGGTTTACAACACCAACTGTTTGCCATCTATAATCCAGTTTTGAGATCCCTTCCAAGACACCTTAATGCCCACTCACATTCTGGGCCATTTGACCTCAATAAATCACATGATAGGATTGGGCTAGGTTTCACAATGGGTTCACACGAAACCTTCCCACCTTGGTTTGTGTGATTAGGCAGAGGATCAATAGGGGGACCATGACCCTCTTGGGGACACTCCCAAAGGCCTAAAATCTGGGACTCTTCACCAATTGCTCTTAGAACTGAAGAAGCTTCTCAGATGAGAGGTGAAACCTCTTCAAGGAAACTTAAAGAAGTCCTCATGTTTTAATTTCCAAGCTCCTTAGATTACACTTGTTGCAACATCTTCAGAATAAGAATCAGAATCGGAATACTTTATAAATCTCGTGGCACAAAGTTGTATTGCATACCTAGTTTGACTCTAGTTTGAGGCCCTTAGTTGTAAAAGAGATGAAATTCTAAATTAGCAATTAAGGAAGAACATTTGGCCTTTTAGAGCTGCAGTAAATGTTCTGCTTGGTTTCCAGAAACTTGCAGCCTATTGTTAAAAAAGAGCGGATACAGTGGGAAACATGTTACTGGAGATTTTGTTAAAGATTTAAAATGAGAAAAAAATCTAAAATAATAAAATAAAAACCAAACTGTATAAGTATCTTTGTTCTTTTTTTGCATCAACCTTAGATGAAGATAAAAATGTTTTAGAATGATTTCTTTATGTTTCTGTATGTTTTAGATAACATAACGACTTTTCTCAGAATTCATACTGAACACAAACATTGGACAAAAATAGGCCTCAGCTGCAACATTTTATTTTGTCCCTGACCTCCAACCGGTCGCAGCAGACTGCCCCCCCTCCCTGGGCCTGGTTGTGCTGGAGGTTTCTTTCTGTTATAAAAGGGACTTCTTCCTTCCCACTGTTGCCAAGTGCTTGCTCACAGGGAGTCATCTGATTGTTGTGATTTGGTGCTTTATAAATACAACTGAACTTAACAGAACTTCACATTTCATGTAATGTGTGTTATTGTACTATCAAACTATGAGTACTGTTGGAGAAATACCACAGAGTAAATGACCCTGGTGTCCTTAATGATAAAAAGATAAATGTTGTTTATTTTGAGAGCTGAATTTTTGTGGTTCTGAATATTAAACAACATCATGACAATATGCTCCTCTCACTTTACCTTGACACCCCACCGTTTCAACATTCACTTCAGAAATTAGTCAGACCCCTGTCACATTTAACTCACACCATCCAGTTGATCAGTTTGTGATTATTTTATTATCGAAGGCAAAATTAAGAGTGAAGCAGAAAAAATGATTTAAGGCAATCAGTTTTACATTTAGAATAAAGGCCAAATATATCTAGACACCACAGACCACAAGTTGACATGTCTTGAATAAATCTGATATGCATGTAAAATCAGTACCTGTCTTTATATTTTTGACCATACGTTGCACTGGATATTGATTGATCTTTTTCTTTTTGATTGATAATTGATTCATTACACGATTTATTCAAAGATAATAGACGCTGATAGTATTTGATGTCAGTGATTTCCTTCATTCAGCTGCATTCAGCTTTCATCTGCAACTGAAAGAAAATTTAATTTCAGAGTTTCAATACTGAACTACAGTGTTTTACAAAAATGAATCAGTGGTTTTTCCTGAACCACCTAAAAGCAAGGTGTCTATGACCAGATTCACATTTTCCTCTCAACGTTGAAAGTGTTTAACTTTTTGCTGTTATCAATGCTAAAATTAAAGAGCAGGAAAAAAAAAGAAATCTGAATTACTTACAGTGACAGCTGTAAACCACCTCCAGGTACTTGTAGGTGCCATAACATGGGTCTCCAAACACAGAGCCACTCACTTTGACAGTACAGCTGCTTTTCCCGTTACAGCTGTGGATTCAGGCAAAAGTGAGTTGGCAGAGGCCAACTATATGTTGTGTAGAGAAGATATAAGGCTGAAGAAAGAGAGTCAGCAACTGTACCTCTCGGCTACTTTGTTTATTTGCTTTGAGCATTGGACATTTTGGAGCTGAGAGGCTGGACGATTGAAAGAGCATGTAGTTGCATCATGACGTCCGTAATCAGCTCCGTGAATAAGTAAAACCTGATGAAGAGCAAACATTAAAGATTTAAACACGTATTTAACTTTAACTTCATTTGTATCTTTATCAGATGAATCCAGAGACACACAAAGAAAGAGAAACTGTGCCCTCACCGCACTGAAGGTTTGCCAGAGAATCCTCACATGTCACACTGTGGACTGACAAAGTGACAACAAGGAACATTAGAAACATGGACATTCACAGATTTGACTGAATATTAGTTTCTAATTACAGATGTAATTTACTGGCTGGGAAGCAGGCGTAGGTGGTGTCCACGTATTTGTAAATGCCGTAGCACGGATCAGAAGTACGGAAGAGGTTTGTATTTATTTCACACACCTTCTGACCATCACATCTGCAGGGAGACAAAGGTGGGTTAAAGTGATCAATCAATGACTAATCCAAACTGCTCAGATTTGTGTACCTGCTCTTGACAACCTTCAGGGCGCCATCCTGGGAACATTGTGTATTTTTAAGCTGTTCTGCAGGTCTCCCCTCACTGCAGGTTTCTGCATCTGTCCTTCCGTACAGAACTGACTGCACAATGATCACTCCATTCTCTGTTTTACAGAAAGCATGGGAAAGAACGATGAAGTTCAAAAGGAGGAACTCATGAGAAATGCATAAGGTGTGCAGCACAAGAGGAAAACCCGAGGCTCTTTATGTTTTTCAATAATCAGAAAATGCCCTCATTTCTGTAGATCTGGGGTATTACATTGAATCTGAAAGATCACATGAGTCACAAGCATAAACTGTAGTTTCACTAAATAAAGCACAAAAAGAACTGAAACCTTAACAGGTTATCCTCCTCAGCAAAGTGTTTACTGAGGTCAGAGATCTGCAGGGGGGTAAGCTAATTATCTTACAGACATAGAATCAGACTTCTGTTTACAACCAGAGGAGCCGTCTCCTGCTGGAAATGAGACAGAATTCAGATTACGCCAGAACTGGGTTCATATTTGAGTGATCGCAAAGAGCTATAAAAAACCTTAAACATAGAGATTATTTTCATGTTACCACAGCTCAGTTGTACATTGTCGGGGCTGTCACAGGTGATCACCCTCTCTGTTGACACTGGGAAGTGGGCTAAAGGACCAGCTCTAGCAAAGCCTGAAATGGAAAATAACTCCATGATTAATAAGTCTTGGATAAATGAAGCATACTACAGTAGGGCCTCTATTCATCTGTTTGCTCCTAAAGCAAATATGAATGAATGCAAAATATAGCACACCAGCAGTGATGTAGTGAATATGTGCCTATTAACCTTAAAGATAAAAATAAATAAAAAATAAATAATAATACAATAAAATAAATAAAAAAATATATAAAATAAATCCCAACAGTATCAGTGTTCTTCTTGAATGAATTCTGAGTAAGTCTCATGTGTAATGTAAATGGCTGAGCATGATGCAGGTGAATCAGAAGTAACTTATGGTAGCGACAATGGGGACATGTCCCTACCATTTTAATGACTACCAAAAGCTACTACCACTAATTTAACATTAGTTTCACAGGGAACTGCTATCTGTTACTGAAATGTTCCTGTCACTCAAGGCCTCAATAAATCAAATAGAGTTTCCAGAGTTTAACTAAAGGATTAATCCCTAATGGTAATGGGACTGAAAACCTATAGGAGGGTCTTGTTGTTAGTGGCATATCACATTCAAGTATTCACACAGCACATAAATGCACCATACTGTACATAAAGCATAACCATTTTGCAAATCCAGGGTACCTTTGAGAGAAAAGAAGAAATGCAATGAACAGATGGATAGCAATGGATATACAGCCCCATGCAGTAAAAGGGATGGATGTTGTATCACAGACACAGTAAGTGCTGAGCATTTGCAATTTAATCTTGAAATTTTGACTGTAATCTCAAAGTGAACAATATTACTTTTTTATGTGGTCGTAACATTCCATCATACTTGAGTGACAGCACTTTAGGAGCAGAGAACAATGGGTGCAGGTTATAAACTAATTTATTTAAAAGGGTTTAAATGAGTAGTGTGGCTAAAGTATTGGGATAAAAGAAAGGCACATTCGGATAAAAATTGCTGAACATTTAACAATTACCTGAAGTCATGAGTACACATGTTGCTGCGAGCACTGAAACACAAAAAAGAAACATCAGTGTTTGATGGTGTGTGAACTACAGCTGATTTATTCATTTATCTTCTGTATTAAGTTAACAGTGTTCCAGATGGACTTTAATTTGCCTCAAAACACAAATGGCAATGAAGAAAAACCAAAGAAAAAGTGGATGTTAAATACACGACTTACTGATCAAACAAAATCATATAAATGATACATTATTAAGAACAACTTTTTGGCTGGAAAGATTTTTTTGTACTCACACAGTGTGCTGCTGAGTCTGGAGGACAGCATGGAGTTCAAGCTGGTTTCAGTGAAGAGCTGAGCCGATGGTGCAGCAAACCAGGGGCCTGATTTATTTATACTGTTTGACAAAGGCAAGAAGCCAATCAAAAAATTAGAAAATTTTTTTCTCGTGATGTACAACACCCCGAAACAGGAAACAGGATTTCACCTTAGATAAACACCAAAGACAAACAGAATACACAAACTCAAAAAAGATACATATCTGATGGAAAATTTTTTATCCTGTGACTACGTGCTTGACAAGTTGTGGATGTATGCTCAGCTTGACAAGGCAAATGTGTCAGGTCCTCACACTACATTTAGGTGTGCCAGATCTTCTGTTATTTTAAAAAACGAAACTTTTTGTCAGCCTAATGTGATGACTTGTTGATTCAATTATTGTTAAAGCACTCACTTTTGGGGTGCCAGTTTAGCTCACTGGTACGAGCAGGTCACCATATGCTGTATTGCTGAGAGCAGTCAGCCCGGGTTTGAATCTGACCCTTGGCCCTTTGCCGCATGTCTTCCCCTTTCTCTTTCTCCCTTAGCTTTCCTGTCACTCTTCACTGTAACTTTTGAATAAAGCCAGTAAAAGGGCTGTGGCGTGAATGAGGCATGGTGAGTCCACATGTTGGATTTCAGAGCCATTTTATTTGACGCGGCGGCAGCTCACGAGCTACCAGCCACACATACTTCACACCACAGCAACAACACCACAAACCCTAATTCCCCTTATTTAAGTCGGCAGGCGTAATTGCGGATGCCATGCAGTTCCGTCTGCCTTCCCTGCACAGCACCCCAAACCACGCCCCACCACATATCCCCATCACCCAATTGAGGAGCCATCTGGCTGAACCTAATCCCCCTGCGAGCGAGAGCGGGAATCGGCCTGAACCATTGCGTGGCAAGCGAACACGGCCCTGCAGGCACAGTCATGCCTGCCCAACTGCCTGTAAGCAGTTGGGCAGAACCACTGGCGTTTCGGCCCCTGGTGGCGTTGGGGCCCATCTGGCCAGCCTGATGACCGCCGGCGTGCACTTCAACCTCGGGCTCAGGTTGAGCAGCTCCCGTGGCACGAGGACCTCCGTCTCCCCGCATGGTTCCTCCACCGCTCCCAACTGGAGCTGACCCCCCGTGCACATCCTCCCCCTCTGGCTGGAGTGGCTCCTCCACCGCTCCGGCAGGAGCAGCCCTTCACACAGTGGCTCCTCCTCCTCCAGCAGGCACTGCCCCTCACGCACCTCAGTCCAACACCTCCGGCTGCCAAGGTGCCCCACGCAGCTCCTCCACCTCTTCCCCACTGTTCGGATACACCGGTGTTGATGGCATCAGTGGTGTCGACCTGGGCCAGAGCAGCGCCGCCAGGTTTGTGATCCTCTCCAGATATCGCTCAGTCTGGTCGTGCAGCTCCTTCCACCAGCGGCGCGCCTCCGCTGCCCGCTCCCGCTGGGCGGCTGCCACCTCGACCATCTGGGCCATCTTCTCCCTTTCCTGGCTCTGTCGTGGGCCCGCCATGCAGCTTCCTGGGTTTCAGCACCAGTGTGGCATGAATGAGGCACGGTGAGTCCACATGTCGAATTTCAGAGCCACTGTATTTGATGCGGCGGCAGCTCACGAGCTACCAGGCACACATACTTCACACCACAACAACAACACCACAAACCCTAATTCCCCTTATTTAAGTCGGCAGGCGTAATTGTGGATGCCGCGCAGGTGCGTCTGCCTTCCCTGCACGTCACTGCAAACCACGCCTCACCACAAGGGGAAAAAGACAATTAAAAAAAAAACTACCACTTTCAACATTATTACTGGCATTTTTGTTTCTTTGGAAACAGGACCCTCACCAACCAAGAAATTGTTACAAAATCTGTCTACAGTGGAAACCAAATATTCTTCAGAAAGTTCTTCTCTTTTGCAGAAGTTCCCATAAATTTGTGGCTCTTGAAGGTTGCTTTGCTTTCACTCATCCCAATCCGGCTCGATGGGGTTTAAGTTGGGAGCCAGAACAAGTTGGTAAGCTTGAAAAACATGGCTTGAAAAACATGGAGTGAACCCTGACCACCTAGGCACAGACCTGGGTACTGCATGCAATATAGAATGCTGTGGTACCTGTTTTGGTTCGGAGTGCCTGTCACTCTGTACAAATCACTGACAAAGACCTGACCACCACGCTTCCTCCTCCATGTTTGACAGTTGATGTCACACACTAAGGAATGGTACCTTTACCTACTTGAATGCATACAAAAATTCCACATCTTCTTCCAGTGTTCAGTAGTCCATCGGCAGTGTTTCATGGCCCAGGGAAGCCTTTTTTCCCCTCATTGTCACGTCTCAGACTGTTAACTCAGTGTCTTCTCTTTACAGTTGAATCAGAGACTTGCTCACTTTTACTAATCACTAATAAGCTGTGCTTGATTCAGTGGTCCTGTTAGTCACCTACCATGCAAGCTCTCAGAAACTTGTCTTGTGATTTTGTCGTGGGCTTGGAACTGCCAGACCTCTTCTTGTCAGAGTGTCTGTTGATGGTGCAATTTCCAGATGCAGAAATACAAGCTGGTCGACATGGTCAGCTCTCAGGACACTTCTCTGTGCATTTACTATGTCTCCTGCAGAGGAGAAAACTCTCTCTGCAGAGACACTTGTTCCAGGAATGCATAGGAAACTCCTTGCTACTTTGGATAGCTGAGGATATTCCTGTTCATGGTCCTTCCGCCAACTGAGAGGATTTCCTGTGAGAGGCAAAGGGGTCTCATCCCTATACCTCTTGATCTCAGCTGCAGCAACATCATGCTCTGATTTCGGTGCAGTATTGTCACTAGTAGAGGCAAACGTTGCTCCAAGCAAGTCCACCAATGCACATGAGGTCCTCTGTCTCCTTAGGGGTGGCCGAGGGATGGAGTCAAAGCTGTCTTTGATATGTGGGTGATGAGACTCATCTGTGGCATTCTCTTCCTCCACCTGTTTGTCAGTCTCCTTATTCTTTTGCTGCTGAAAAACATTAAATTCAAATAGTATTAATGTCACAAAGTCAAAATTCATATCCAAGATTCACCCTGTTTTGCACTAATATTTGATGACAAATGTCACTGCTATGGCAGTCTTAATGTCACTTACTGTCGGTGTATCATCAACACTTTCTTGTGCACCCATCACAAGCTTGGCAAGAAGAGGAGCAATGATGGACAGGGTTGGCATGCTCTCCTCTGACATCACCAGGGTGGCGTCCTTCATAGGCTTGAGTGCCCTGACAACTTCTTCTGCATATGTGATGTCAGACTCACCTAATGTGAAAATTTCTTTTTCACTCTTTCTAACTTCTGCAGAAAGCAGAGCTTCACAGATGGCTGGTTGCTGTTCTAAAAATCGTTCTATCATATCATAGGAGCTGTACCATCTTGTAATTACAGTGGCTTGCAAAAGTATTCGACCCCCTTGAACTTTCCCACATTTTGTCACATTACAGCCACAAACATGAATCAATTTTATTGGAATTTCTGTCACGCTGGTGGACGGACTCAAGCGCAGACGAGGCAGCTAAAATACAGTTCCTTTTATTGATACACCACACCAGGTGCGACTATATACAGGTGAGAGGGCAAGGGGGATCCAGGGCACAGGGGAATCCGGGAAAGGGGCTCTTCACACACGAGGGAATCCAGAAACACCGCACACCAGCAACTAAGCACACCCAGGGCACCAAGGGAAAGGGATTCCTGTCCACAGGAAACAAGCGATTAATCACACGAAGTAACAACGCCGAAAGGCAACAAGAAACTAACACTCTGGAGCTTACTACCGAGGTTACTCAATATTCCAGCGACGAATAGCTCAGAGCCCCAGCCTTAAGAAGAGCCAGAGATCCACTGTAAATCACTCGTGATCAGCTGCAGGTGCGTGGGCCAAGGGCAGGAGCCCAGTCAGAGCTCCGCCCAGGCAAACAGGTAGGGGAGAGAGAGAGAGAGAGAGAAACAACAAACACTTGTGGCCACACTGGGCTGGCCGGGGAGACACAGGGACCATGACAATTTCACGTGAAAGACCAATACAAAGTGGTGTACACGTGAGAAGTGGAACGAAAATCATACATGATTCCAAACATTTTTTACAAATAAATAACTGCAAAGTGGGGTGTGTGTAATTATTCAGCCCCCTGAGTCAATACTTTGTAGAACCACCTTTTGCTGCAATTACAGCTGCCAGTCTTTTAGGGTATGTCTCTACCAGCTTTGCACATCTAGAGACTGAAATCCTTGCCCATTCTTCTTTGCAAAACAGCTCCAGCTCAGTCAGATTAGATGGACAGCGTTTGTGAACAGCAGTTTTCAGATCTTGCCACAGATTCTCAGTTGGATTTAGATCTGGACTTTGACTGGGCCATTCTAACACATGGATATGTTTTGTTTTAAACCATTCCATTGTTGCCCTGGCTTTATGTTTAGGGTTGTTGTCCTGCCCCAGTCTCAAGTCTTTTGCAGACTCGCAGGATCTTGAAAAATGACACTTACGTGAACTTGAAGCCAGTGGAGCAGTTTAAGAACAAGTGTTATATATTCAGTGGATCTAATTCTGGATATAATGTGAGAAGCTGAATCTTATGGAGAGATTTATAAGTTAGACCACAGAGATGAAAATTACACTAATCTAAATTAGATACCTGTTGAAAACAAGTTTTTACCAGCTGAGCAATACAACTGATTTTAGGGTTTCCCCACCCGTGAAACTCATTTTCCTGTTTAGAGGATAAAATAACCCTCTGAAATGTAGGCAAAAAAATAGAGCATTAAAAAAAAAAAAAAAAAAAATTCTTCTTTTTCTCTGTTTGTGTTCTACATAACTGATTCAAGCTGAATATGTTTATTAGAATTAAAGTTTAGACTAAAATAAAGTTTTTACTGCCATCTACTGATATTATTTGATCGTTACATTAATATAGCAAAAGGTTCAGTAAGCTTTGTACCAAAATAGCTGGTAGAAACTTACTCCAAAGAGCTAATTTTTCAACACTTGTATCTGCATTCTGCTTAAATACTGAATGTCTGTACTTTTGCCAATTCTGCTGGTATAGGAGGAGATCTCAAAACCAGAAGCCAAGACTTTTTTTTGCAAAGTTTTTTCTACAAATGCTCAGGTTTTTAAACTGTTCCAACATCTCTCTCTGTATATCTGTATGTCTCTGAGCTTCTATGCTGAAATATTATTAAAATGAAGGTAAAAACCGACATGATCATTCTGCTCAGACGCCAAGCAACTCTCCAACACTTCATGGGCTGGATGCTCCTTCTACATACATCATTCATAGCGACACCTGTGCGTGCATGTGCAGCGAGTGGCCGTGATCTTGGAGTAACTGAGGCAGGCAGGGATCACAGCCAACCTCTAATCAATCTGGGACCTGGGGACAATGTTGACAATTTATCAGCTCTCTTGTACTGACTTGTTTGTATCTGAAAACTTTATTGTGATCAGATTATTAGCATCACTTGTAGCCTCATCACAGTCTTAACTCATGTTTTTATTTAAAAAATGTTTTGGTGTTTTGTTTTATTTTTTTTTTTATGAATTTGCTGATTTGATTTTGCTTTGTTATCCACACCTGATTTGCATTTACAAGGTGGTAAAACAGATACATTCACACTGCACTCTTGTTTCACACTGGTCTAAACCTCATGCTTTTTCTCTGTAAAGTTCCATTTCTAAAGCTAACTTAAATTTCTCACACCATCTTCCTCTTTTTTGCTTGAGTAACGAATATTAAGCAATGTCACCCAACACTGATCATGCTTTATTTAAAGAAACATGATGCCACATTGTTACACATTAACTGACATTAACATTTGCTGTTATCTAGAGCTACGTTACCAACCAGTCATCTCTATAACCTCTTGCAACATGAACAAGAGGCAGTGGAGAAATACATCCCTAACTCTTCACCCGGGTTTTTCTTTGTTGATAAAAAGGCTAAAACTCCTTGGCCCTGCATTCAAGACCTAAATAGCATTGCTATGAAAAATAAATATCCACTCGCATTCATATGCGCTCCTTTCAAGGCAGTACTGGAAGCCAGTTTTCTCTAAGTTGAATCTCCAAAAAGCCTTTTTTTTTTCATTTCAACTATTTTTTGACTTGTTAAAGCTGTAATTGTATAGAATTGGAATTGGGAGATAACAAAACAAAAAACAAAAAACATTGTAAACAAAAACAGATCTCATTTATATATGTAGCACCACATCGTAACATGTGCACTGTCAAATGTTGAATCTCATGTCAGCTTATTTGTACTTAGAAGCCAGTTTAACACGCATGTCTTCCTCTGTCGACTTTGTAGGATTATGACCATTGCTGGGTGGTCTAACCTTACTTGAGCAAAGAAGAGGAAGATGGTGTGAGAAACTTTGCTTGAGAAAAGGAACATAATAAAGAAAAAGCATGAAGTTTAGACAAGTGTGAAAAAACAGTACAGTGTGAATGAATCTGTTACAATAATCAAAACAGTTTAAAAACTGCTGCACTGACTAACACAATAACAAGTCTGAAATGTATTACTATTACATCTGATGTGATCACTCTAAATTTTTCACATAGTCAGTACAAGCGAGTTGCTTTCTTGATAGCTCATCATATTTCAGCTTAATTTGTGCAGCTAGCTTTAACACAGTAACTGAAAACAAGGTGAAACAGTTCTGTACAAAGGTAACAAAAAATCCAATGAACATCACGTCTAAAGCTAAGTCAGCTTAAGTTCCGTCTCAAAGCTCCTTTTAGAATACATGACAAATGTTATGTTCTCATTCTCACTGTCCTTCACACATGAAGTCTATTTGCTTGAAAGCTAAAAAGTGGAAGACCAACTCCTGTCACTTCCTTTTTTCCTCTCAGTGTGTGAAAAGATAAACAGAATTTCAGTAAAACCTGACACCAACACATTCACACATTCCCCTTTGAGGCTGATTGCTGACACACTGCAGTCTGTTCAGAGCAAAACACACGTTTGCTTTGAAAGCTGCTGACTGGATCAACAGTGAGGAGACATGGAAGCTGTAGTTGGACTGTTGTTGATGATGTTTGGAGTGTCTCATGGTGAGCTGTTCAACTATTTTCATGTAGTCTTTCACAAATACTTGATTTTAAATCATAACATGTTTTGCAGCCATGGCATCCAATAAAATCACTGAAAGATGTTTGAGCTGCTTCATCAATAAGAATAACAGTGAAATATTAAAACAACAACAACAACAACAACCTAAAATTCAGATAAAGATCAGATGAATACAGCCTCAGTTTGTGAATATTATTTTAACTTTGAACTAAACTGTTTTCAATGACATTGTTTGGTGTCTTGTAATAATAACAATTTGTGATCTAATTTACATAAATATGCGCTAAAGCTGATTAAATCATAGAAAGAATAATATAATAAGAAAAACTGGATTATCCCTGAGCCCTAGATGTGTGGAAAATGTGTCATTTTTATCTGAATGCATATAAATGCTTCTTTAGATCTCCTCAAATCTCTCTCCTCCCAAATATAAGAACAAAATCAGCATTAGCTCAGAGTAGCATCATTAGATATGTGAATTAGATGAATGCGATTTGATTTTTTAAAATTTGTGCTTTTGCTTTGCTTGTGCCAAGTTGCTTTGATAAAATCTCTCACAATTAGAGTCAGTTTAATTGTAGATTTTCTCTTAACCCTTTGTAAAAGAAAATAAAGGTTTAAATCTGAGTATTAATCTTTATTACTCCAGTTAGCTTGTGTAGGTTGTTCTAGTCTTTCCTCGAAGCCTGCAGTCTAGGCTTCTAAAAGCATCCCAGGTTAACAAGTACCACAATCAAGAGGGGAGATGATACAGTTTGACCTGCAAGCGTACTCAGGTTTCTTCATATCAGGGCAATCTTGGAAGACACCTGCTCATCAATGCAGTCAGGCCGGGCGAGTCCCCTCACCCACACTGGCTCCAGCTAAACCCTGCATCATCTACTGGGTAAGACCCAGTAGAAAATCACCGTCCTGTACAGGGGGGTGGATACTGAAAATTGACAAATATATTCTCTCTAGATTTGATTAGAAGCACTGTGTTACCCACACTGTGAGTGTTTTTTGTGCTTCTGTTTTTATTTCAAGTTGACTAGTTTTTGACTTGGTAAAGTCAAGCCAGTTTAACTCACATGTAGTAAAAATGTAACTCACATATCTTTCTATCCCTCCTGCACCTTCTATTCTTCTGCAGCTACAGGAGAATAGAATCGTCAGATTACCTCTTTATGTAAAGCTTTAGGGATGTAGTTCTCCCTTGCCTCTTGTTTAGGTTGAGTTTACAGAAATGTAGCTGCAGTTAATAGTCAATGTTAAGTCTATTATTCCGGTATCACGTTTCTTTGAATCAAACATGACCAGTGTTGGGTGACACTGTTTAACCTTTAAAAATGTAAGCTGGCTTGAGAACCACCTTGTACATGTAAATGCTTCCTGTGTGTGAATGACAAAGCAACATCAAATCGGCAGTCATAAACAAAACATTTTTAAACTTCTGCACTGGCTAACACTGTGATGAGTCTCGAAGTGATGCTAATACATTCAGTCTGGTCACAGTAAAGTTTTCAGTTACAAATAAGTCGGTACAAGAGAGCTGACAAGTTGTTAGTGTGTGATATACCCATGTTCCAGACTGATAACAATACTATCAATAATATCAGTATCTTTATGCCATTGAGATACTATAACAACTATTTAACCTGATCCATAGTGTTGTAGAGAGTGTTGGTGTTAATGTATGTTTGGGGGATTTGCACCCTGGAACCTTCAGAGGTTTTTCAGGGCTTTCCCTGTCGGAATGTTATGTGGGAAACAGGTTCCTGTATGTGTTGTGGCTAACTGTTGATGCCTCCGAAAGTGGTCATTAAACGTCCTGATAGTGGACCCTGAGTTTCTGAGCTTTATTATCCTGAGGTTATAACACATAGTATTTAATGGACAGTTGTTACTGGTGGCTTTCCCTCTGTGAGCTGCTGGGAGACCTTATGGGGTTTTTATGCTTGATGTGTTGTTTGTGTTGCGGGTATTGTAAGACAATTTGTGACATCACATCCTGATTTTACCAATTTAAAGGCAGCACATCAGCTGATCATTCACCTTTGGATTTTTGTAACTTGGCGCATTGCGCACGGCCATCGCAGCTGGGTTGAAAACATGAGAGAACAATTGTGCTGATTTTTTACCACCATTTGGATGAAAATGCAGTACAGAAGCTACTGACACAGTGTGGGAGATGTTGCAACTGTTTCAAAGCTTGAGTTTGTGGAAAGAACATTGCAAAAAATCCCACATTTGACAAAGTTTTGGTTTCCAGGTTTTCAGTTTTGACTCTTTAAAAAAACCCAAAACTGTCTGACGTGATATTGTCTGAGTGGTGACGCCTGTCATTTACAAGATTATTGCGGGTATACATGATGTATCATTCTCTCTAGCTAGTGGTCAGTGCAATCCATGCTATGTCCTATGTGAAAGGGCCTTGGGTAAAGGTATCTGAGGAGGCATATCTTGTGTTGTGGGACTGAATAATAAAAAACACCGTAGTATAACTGGTCAAAAATAAAGACTGAAGTACTACTATTTTTTTTTAACCCCAAGGGCATGCAAGTATTTACCACACTCTTGCTACACAACATGTTATTGTATGTGCATATATGTATAGTATGTTACCACTTCCCTTTTCAGGGAACAAGAAGTTAAGAACAAGAACTTAAAGCTGTTCTGCAGCAATGGAGGTTAATCAAGCCTTGAAAGTTTTTCCTACATGAGTCCAAAGTGTTCTTGATTACTTACAACCCTGCTCCTGCAGATAGAGGCGTTTGCAAAACTAGTGTTGGAACATGCTGTGGTACCATGTCCTTGTGAGTATTATTTGAACTGTAATGTACAGCAGAAGATAATGTGTTTCCATAAAAATGGCAAGAAAAAGGAAATCAACACTGGAAGAGAGACAGACCATCATAACATTTAAAAGTATTTCCTACACAGAAATTGCAATGAAGTCAAGATGTCAGTCAGTAGTTTCCTTCACCATCAAGAGGCACTCTAAGTAAACTGACGGGATGAGGTCTGCAGACTTCAAACCACACAGAATCAGAAGATACATTTCTGAAAGTCAATAGTTTGTGTGAGACACCTCACAAGACCACAGCTTCAAAACTTGATTGTGATCATAGTAAGCAAGTCTCAGTTTTGACTGCAAAGAGAAGCCTTTAAGTTGCAGGTTTGACAGGTCGAGTTGCAACAAGAAAACCATTTATAAGATGCCAGAATAAGTTAAAAAAGGGTTGCCTGGGCCAGGAAACACAAATGTTGGACTACTTTAGACTGGAAGGTGGTTTTATGGACTGATGACTCAAAATGTGAAATCTTTGTTTCATGCTGAAGGGATGGTTCCTCAGTGTGTAACATCATACGTCAAATAAGTAAGAGAAAGTGTCTGGTCTGTAGCTGTTTAGCTGAATCCACGGTTGGTGACTTTTACAGAGTGAGAAACACTCTGAATCACAATGGCTACCACAGGGTTCTCCATCACAATGCAGTGTTCTCTGGTATCTGTCAAGTTAGTCAGGAGTTCATCATACAGCAAGATAGTGACCCAAAACATGAGTCTAAAGTAACAGCAGTGACTGCAACAGCGGTATATGTGAGCAGATTTCACATGAACAAAATCACGTCATAATAACATAATAACAAAATCATGTCAGAATGGTTGACATTTTGAAACATCAAAATGTCAACCATTCACACTCACATTCACACCTATGGGCAATTTTGAATTACCAGTTAACCTAACTCCACTAAGCTCTTGTGTCTGGACTGTGGGAGAAAGCCGAAAGCAAGAAACTTATTTAAAACTTTATCATCTCGTCCACATCTGCCTCCAAACATCAGACCTGCAGCTTCTCATCCAGTGTCCACACTGTTCCGCCTCAGACAGCAGCTCTTCACCTAGCTCTGCTCTTCAGGCCCCACACTTTTCCTCTGGGCTGTTCTACTCTGGATTTCACTCTTTGTTTGCTCACATTAGAGCTCCTCTGCTCAGTTCCACTAGCTTTCCCTGCTGTTCTGTATAACCACCAACTATGAACCTTTGCATGAATTTCAGTGCTGCAAAAACTTTGCAAAGTCATTAAAAAAAGAAAATCCACATGCCCACAGCTTCACCTCGAAAGAGGTCACAGAAGAGGACACAACACATTTTATTTCTCTAATGCAGTGCAATATGTAAATATGTAAAGTCCTTTTGAAATGACATATTTTGATGTTTTGGGGACTACATCAATAAAACTAATAAACTAAATCGCAACAACAATAATTGTGTCTAAAAAAGGCAACAAATGTGTAACTGGGCATTTCTCTTTAATACAGTAACACAGTTTTCTTATTAACATAATCTGTCAGATTCAAAACTTCTTTCAAAATAAATGAAGCTTGTTTCGTTCTCGTACTCTGTCCCTCATGACATAATTCTGTTTTCTTTAAGCTAAAAAGCGGAAGAAGAACTTGTCACTTCCTTTTATCCTCTCAGCAGATGAAAGAATAAAGAAAACTTCAATAAGTCTTGAAACCAGCCTTTTTTAAAATTTATTTATTTTAAAACCCCTCTCATTCGAGGCTTATCACTGACACTTTGCTTCAGTTCAGAGCCGCTTACACGTTATTCTGAAAGCTGCTGAGTGGATCAACAGTGAGCAGACATGGGAGCTGTAGTTGGATTGTTTTTGATGATGTTTGGAGTTGTTCATGGTGAGCTGTTCAAATTTTCTCCCATAGTCCTTTGTTAATACTTCATTTTATAGTCAACGTGTTGCTGTTTTCAGCAATGGGAATCAGTAAAATAAGTCTGATATTGTTGTAGTCTAAACAAATCCCCGGTACACACCCGCAGAGGAATTATTATTCTGATGCTGCTTTGAGCAACGTGAAGTTATAGACACCAGCAACCACAGTCATTTGTCTTTCAGGTGCCAGAGCAGGCGACAGTGAGGGAAATTTAAAACTGCTTGGCTAACGGTAAACATAAATTCAGCAAAATCTTTTTTGACGTCAGCGGTAATGACACCCGGTTAAGTCAAAATCACTCAATTACTTATTTAATTGCATTTTACAGACATCATGTTAGTGTAATTCAAATACTCTGCATTATTTGATCATTTTTAGTATGAACAATGGTATATGTGAGGAGTTACCTGAAACATCAGAATGTCAAAATTGTTCATTCTTGCTATGTTTTTTTTGTATTTAAGCTATTGACATTTTAAATTGGTCTGTCTTAAGTATCTACATAGGTCATGATGTTATGATGATAAGGCAATATGAAGAGTAACAGAACCCTTCTTTCATATCAGGTTCAGTCATGTCATTTTATTATTTGGACATGAAACCCATAATTTTTAAATGTTTGTTATGAAAAAGACTCACTCTGATTAGGAAATAGTTGGCTGAAGCCTCGCTATGGTTTAGTCACAGACCTGTGTAATGCTCATTCACTTTGTGTGACCTGAGATAGGTCGCACTATTTCTGTTTCAGGTAAACATTTGGAAATGTTGCCATAAATGTCCTGGTAGCGACTGAACGCTGAAGTTGGTGATATCTTTTCTTTAACTCATTATTATTGTTATTTACAGGTGTGGAAAGTTACTGTGACGGCAGACCAGATGGAGCTCATTGTTATGGAACTTTGGGAGGAACTTTGGACATCAAACTGATGGACAGCACCTCAGAAATATTCAGATTCCTACTGTTCAAGTATATATATGTAATACTAAATGGAAGAAGGAACAATCCTAAACATAATACAGCAGATGAAAGATTTCTCTTTTATCTCAGTAATGGAACACTTAGGATACATAACCTGAGCAGTACAGACAGCGGTAAATATACCTTTTCGACCTTTAATTCAGATGGACAAAGATCAGCTGAGCGGACTTTACAGCTTTTTATTCAAGGTAATTTTTCCCTGCATTACTAGATCTAAATTTAACATTGTTCTGATAATCTCTATGTATATATCCAGTGGGTAAAAAGAAGTATTGAACACATCACCAATTTTCTAAGTAAATCTAATTTTAAAGGTGCTACTGACATGAAATCTCATCAGATGTCAGTAACAACCTATCCAATACACACATGAAAAGAAAAAGAGATAAATCGCCCTCATCACCCTAAAGTGAATTAATTGATGTAATAGTTTCCTTTGTTGTCATGATTTGTCTGGCCGTACTCAAGCGCTACAATTTCTTCGTTCAAAAGCCTCTTATTCACAAACTCTGACAGAAAGAAGGTGCTGTGAATCTGAGTTTCTTCTGAGTTTCCTGTACAGAATCTCCTCTGCAACACACACTCTCACAGGGTTCTGCTGAGCCGTTATACACACAGGATGAGGCAGATTAATAATATCTGTCAATATAACAGGGAAAAGGACTTGCAGATCAGCGAGGAGCTCACTATCACAGTTAGACAACACTTAGGAAAAGATTGAAGGTCAGATCCCAGCTGAAATAGGAGTCAGGTGATTGCCAGATGCTTCACACACATGCTTGAGTGTTTCAGGTGCATCCAGGAGGGGGTGAGGATCCAGGCAGATCCCTCCCCTGTAAGGTAAGGTAAGAGGATGCACACACACACAGCCATCAGCACACAAACCAAGAGACCGAGAGAGAGGGAGAGAGAATGGTCGGGATACAGAGGAGGACTGGAGGACTGTGACGTTTGTCTTGTAAAATATGGTGCAAGAGTGAAAACTCTCACGCGTGTTTTATTTCCCAACTCTAACTTTTCAGAAATATGTGTGTGTCTCTACACAGGTACTTCCTGGTTCATACATGGTTTGAAAGCAGTGGTGGTAATTATATCATTAAGTGGGATTTGGATCTATTTCACTTGGAAGAAAAAAACAATATTGGAAGGCTCTGCTGTCCCACAAAGGATGGAATCTCCAGATAACTCTGTTTTAATGACTGAAATGAGTCCTTACTCCAACACTTAGTGTCACCTTTCACCTGCTGTAAATTCACTGTGTGTCCTTACAGATGTGCAAATGAGGACTAGGGTGATTTTTCTTCTTTTTCTTCCTTCTTTTGTCATATGTAGTGCACAAGGACAAATTTGTTTTCACCTTTTGGTGTGTTTGTGTTACATTTTATAATAAACCATATAGTTCACAATGTGATTTCAGTGTGTGAATAAAGAGGTAACAAAAATGTTTATTTCTGGTTCTTAAAAGCAGGAACAATCAGAGAAAAAAAGACCATGGAAAAGAGGAGAGCAAAAACTTTAGAGGAAAGGAGCTAAAGAACTGAAATAACATCTGAGTTGAACATTAACAATCAAGTTAAAAATGATCACGTTTTTATGTTGTGTAGTGTCGGGCAACAGAACTTCAACTTGACTGCATTTAGCTGGATTTGAGCAGATATTTTGTCTCTGAACACCTCAGAATACATTCGGCTGCGTCTGTCCTGTGTCATCAATAAACACTAGTGTCCCAGTTTCACCGGCAGCCATGCACACCCAAGCTGCCATACTGCCTCCGCTGTGTTTTACAGATGATGTGGTATGCTCTGGATTATGAGCTGTTCTACGTCTTAACCATCTTTTTTCTTGCCATCATTCTGGTGAAGGTTGATTTTGGTTTCATCTGTCCAAAGAATTTTTTTCTGAACTTGCAGCTGGCTTTTTTAGATGTCCAATCTAAATCTAATCTAGCCTTTCTATTCTTGAGGTTTATGAGTGGTTTGCACTTTGCAGTGAACTCTCTGTATTTTTTTTCATGCGGTCTTCTCTTTTAAATGTGGATACCCTCAAATGAAAGCTGAGAGGCTACACGTTATGTCCATTATATATCTATAATCTGAAAATGTTTTAGTAAACAGGTAAAAAAAAAATGTGTCAGTGTCCAAATATATATGGACGTAACTGTACATACAAATTGTTATATGTTTTTTTTAAATACATAGAGTGAGAAAGTGCTGACTAGATTGAAAGAATACTTTGAGGAGCCGATGAATATAGAAAATAAAAGAGAAAAGGTAAGTCAGGAAGTGCAGAGGATTAGTAAGGAGGAAGTACGGGCAGCTATGAAAAGGATAAGGAGTGGAACAGCAGTTCATCCAGATACACACCTATGGAGGTATGGCGATGTCTAGCAGAGAACAGCGGCTTTTTACCAGATTGCTAAACACAAACTTGGAGAGTGAGCGGAATGGAGAAAAAGTGCAGTGGTACCAAGGATGAGTACAGTACTGTAGTAACTGCAAAAGCTGTTGTGCCATAAAGTGAAGATATGGGAAAGTGTCTTTGAGCTGGGCTGAGAAGTAAGATGACAATCTGTGAGCAGCAGTATAGCTTCATACTGAGAAAGAGTGATACAGCTGTCATGTTTGTTTTGAGTGTTGATGGAGGAGTAAAGAAAATGCCAGAAGGAGTTGGACTGCGAAAAAATGTGATAGGGTGCTAACAGAGGAACTGAGGACTAAGAGGAACACAAGCTTCCAGAGGAGGCAAAAGGACACACGTTCTGCACATAAACAGTAGTACAGATATTATTGTTAACAAATACTCCTGATTCAACTTCTTTACTGAAGTTAAAGTGAAAATGTGCAGGCTCTGAAATGTGCTCAAAGTAAGAAAGTAAATGTAGCTCCTTAAAGAACATTTCTACCATCTATTATTATGCAAAGCTAACTGAACCTTGTGGTATATTAATTATAGTTATTATAGTTCAGAATAATTTCTATTGACAGGTCCAGTAGATGTTCTTAGTGTACAGGCTGTGATCAGCTGATCTGTGCTTCTGCTGCTGAGGTTTACTGTTTCATGGTTTGACCTGGCTGATTTCTTCCCTCTACACTGACAGTACACTGTTTATGCTGTCTTTATATTAGACACTATACAGCTGGTATGAATGAATGAATCTCAGTATCATCACCTTAACTTCAGATTCTTCTCTGCTATGTAACCTAACTTAGTCCATGAAACCACAACCAGTGTGCACCAGTCACACACAGTTCTTTACTTTAAATCCATCACAGTACAGCAAACTAACCTGTCTATCCTGTACTATCCTGTACTGCAGAGTATTTTCATGCAACCCCAAAAAGTTGATTCTGTTCATCTGGACGTAGCGTTGTCACCCAAATGACTTTTTCAGTCTCACCTCACTGCAGGTTTCCCCAACCTTATCAACTGGACCTTTGCACAATGAGTAGAACTAGCACAACTGAATGAATATTTTGCTGTGGGGTCAGTTTCTTGATCATTAATATGCAAATTGTCATGACCATTGATCAAAGACCATTGATTGAGTATCATTCACAGAGAGTGAAAAGATGAACCCTTAGGCTCCCTCCTCGATTCAGAGATGGTCTTTCCCTTTTCATGTAAATGGCCTCCTTGATTCCCCACTCAAACCAGCGTTCCTGGAAAGAACCAAAAACTAACGCTCAACAAAGTGTTGGTTTCCAGTTTTACAACTTCTCCTTTTTATTGTGGGATGCAATATTGTCTAAGTGGTGACACGTGTCTTTTACAAGAATATTGCATCAACTTCTTGTGCCCTAACTGCGGGTATAAATGACTGTATGATGTATAGAGATTGACAGACCATGTGACTTTCGCGCATTGCTTTGTGGGTATGAGTGGCAACAAAATCAAAACACTGCATCAAGCGTTTGCATTTCCAGCACCGGTAATCATTAATTCTGCGGTTTTAATCCCTACTTGCATTTTATTTGCCCCAAAAACAATTATGTACAAAACGGAGAACATGGCAGGTCCGTACAAAGACAGACTTGATGAAAAGGCAAAAAAAAAAAAGTACGAGGAAAAAAATCAAAGGAGTGAAAGAGTCTATTTGTCGTTTCAGGTTGTAGTATGACACAACATTTTCAGATCTAACAGAAATAAAATGAGTGTTTCGTAATTCATTCAATTTATTGTCTTTACTTATAACTGGCATTATTGTTTCATTCTATTATAGAATCTTACAAGAAAGAGGCGAAATTGTATTCCATTATGCTTTATTAGCTGCTTCGGTAAAAAACCAAATCAACAATGCAACAATAACAACAACAAAAAAAACAACATTGCAAAACAACATACTGGAAAACAGTTATTCATCACTTGATTGCTTCAATACAACCCTTGGGCACATATATGCGGGACGTTTCGTGGCTGTTTTGATATCGCTCTCTCTCTTAACCGATCAAATCTCGCTGTGGTAGCAGCTTTAAACTCAGTATGACCCAGGTTGATAGAGGATGCCCAGTCTGGATCGGATTCCAGCATTTTGTAGGCTGGTTTTCCTACAAAACACAACAAACATTAGCCCGCAAAGCCACAGTGAACAAAGCAGCATAGCGCAACGAATTCAATTCAAATCAATATAAGACTTATTTGTAACCTACATCAACAATTATGTTATGATAAATTACGTAATAACTACAACAGAAGACTTACCTTTGTGGAAATGCTTGGAGCAGACTAACATGTGAGCTGGAGTGTTCTGGGATGTTATATTGGTCTTCGAATGGCTGCAATCCAGACCATCCGTCGGCTCTTTGTTACTTCGGAAACATGGCTTGAACAATTTCTCTTCCACGACGTAATCTGATAAAAACCGATCACTTTACCCATCGGCCTCCCGTGGCTGTCATGCGACCGGCTATTGCAGTTAATAATACAACACCTTGCCATTTTTTGTGTTTCTTTTTATCGCTGTGTAACTGTTTTCATGTGAAAGCCTGCGAGCACTAGTACCGCTTGCCACTCGTTCCCACAATCCCTTGCGGTTTTACCCCGGAATGATGTCACATTTTTATCGGAATGCAAAACAGATTTATATGTATAGATTCATTCCAACCAGCTCTCATGCCTCCGAACGCGTAACATACCGACGATTTGTCACATTTGTCGGTATGTTATGTGTTGGGATGAGAACGTGTTGCTACAGTGGCTTGCAAAAGTATTCGGCCCCCTTGAACTTTTCCACATTTTGTCACATTACAGCCACAAACATGAATCAATTTTATTGTAATTCCACCTGAAAGACCAATACAAAGTGGTGTACACGTGAGAAGTGGAACGAAAATCATACATGATTCCGAACATTTTTTACAAATAAATAACTGCAAAGTGGGGTGCGCGTAATTATTCAGCCCCCCAAGTCAATACTTTGTAGCACCACCTTTTGCTGCAATTACAGCTGCCAGTCTTTTAGGGTATGTCTCTACCAGCTTTGTACATCTAAAGACTGAAATCCTTGCCCATTCTTCTTTGCAAAACAGCTCCAGCTCAGTCAGATTGTATTTGACTGTATTTGACTCCATCTTCCCATCAACTCTGACCAGCTTCTCTGTCCCTGCTGAAGAGAAGCACCCCCAGAGCATGATGCTGCCACCACCATATTTGACAGTGGGGATGGTGTGTTCAGAGTGATGTGCAGTGTTAGTTTTCCGCCACACATAGCATTTTGGCCAAAAAGTTCCATTTTGGTCTCATCTGACCAGAGCACCTTCTTCCACATGTTTGCTGTGCCCCCCACATGGCTTGTGGCAAACTGCAAATGGGACTTCTTATGGTTTTCTGTTAACAATGGCTTTCTTCTTGCCACTCTTCCATAAAGGCCAAGTTTGTGCAGTGCACAACTAATAGTTGTCCTATGGACAGATTCCCCCACCTGAGCTGTAGATCTCTGGAGCTCGTCCAGAGTCACCATGGGCCTCTCAGGGCGCTTGTGGCTCAAGAGTTGGGAGTTCGCCTTGTAATCGGAAGGTTGCCGGTTCGAGCCCCGGCTTGGACAGTCTCGGTCGTTGTGTCCTTGGGCAAGACACTTCACCTGTTCCCTACTGGTGGTGGTCAGAGGGCCCGGTGGCGCCAGTGTCTGGCAGCCTCGCCTCTGTCAGTGCGCCCCAGGTTTACAGTTGTGCCATACTCCTTCCATTTCTGAATGATCGCTTGAACAGTGCTCCGTGGGATGTTCAAGGCTTGGGAAACCTTTTTGTAGCCTAAGCCTGCTTTAAATTTCTCAATAACTTTATCCCTGACCTGTCTGGTGTGTTCTTTGGACTTCATGGTGTTGTTGCTCCCAATATTCTCTTAGACAACCTCTGGGGCCGTCACAGAGCAGCTGTATTTGTACTGACATTAGATTACACACAGGTGCACTCTATTTAGTCATTAGCGCTCATCAGGCAATCTCTATGGGCAACTGACTGCACTCAGACCAAAGGGGGCTGAATAATTACACACACCCCACTTTGCAGTTATTTATTTGTAAAAAATGTTTGGAATCATGTATGATTTTCGTTCCACTTCTCACGTGTACACCACTTTGTATTGGTCTTTCAGGTGGAATTCCAATTAAATTTATTCATGTTTGTGGCTGTAATGTGACAAAATGTGGGAAAGTTCAAGGGGGCCGAATACTTTTGCAAGCCACTGTATATAAAAGGGCCTTGGCTAAAGTTCTCTGAGAAGACATATCTTGTGTTGTGGGACGACATAAATAAAACAAAATTAAAAATGCCGTAGTATAAATAAATGAAAGTCTGAAGAAGTACTTCCTGTCTGTTTTTTTTTAACCACAAGGGCATGCATGTATGTACCACACTCTTGCTACACGTTATGTATAACTTAGAGCTGTTCTGCAGCAATGGAAATGGATTAAGCCTTGAAAGTTTGTGCTACCATTTCCTACATGCGTCCAAAGTTTTCTTGATTACTTACAGCCCTGCTCCTGCAGACAGAGGCGTTTGTAAAAGTAGTGTTGGAACATGCCGTGGTACCATTCCCTTGTGAGCATTATGTCAGCCTGTAGTTTCCTTTACCACCAAGAGGCACTCTGAGGGGAAGAGGTCTGCAGACCTCAAACCACACAGAATCAGAAGATACATTTCTGAAAGTCAATAGCTTGTGTGAGACACCTCACAAGACCACAGCTTCAAAACGTGATAGTGATTATAGTAAGCAAGTTTCAGTTTTGACTGTAAAGAGAAGATTTTGAGTTGCAGGTTTGACAGGTCGAGTTGCAACAAGAAAACCATTTATAGGATGCAAGAATAAGTTAAAAAAGGGTTGCCTGGGCCACAAAACACAGCTGATGGACTACTGTGGACTGGAAGGTGGTTTTATGGACTGATGACTCAAAATGTGAAATCTTTGTTTCATGCAGGATTTTTATACTTCGTTGAGTAGGTGAAGAGATGGTCTTTTGTGATACCATATTTTGATGTTTTGGGGACTACATCAATAAAACTAATAAACTAAATCACAACAACAATAATAATTTTGTCTAAAAAAGGCAACAAATGTGTAACTGGTCAACAATAAAGTGTGAAGCAGTATCATTATTCTTTACCACATATACATATGTAGCACACTCTTGCTACATATGTATATGTAAATAATGGTATGTTACAAGCTGTACTTATATTATATATTTATATTCCTGCAAACATATTCTTCACTCAGTGCTCCACATGCTGACTGACATGTTTTTCCTTTTTACATTGCGTTTAAAGATGAAAAATGTAAGCCACAATTGATCCTGTGCTTATTTTGTTATCCACATATCTGTAACTGGGCATTTCTCTTTAATACAGTAACACAGCTTTCTCATTGACGTAATCTGTCAGTTTGAAGACTTCTTTCAAAATAAATGACGAATGTTTCGTTCTCTTCCTCCCAGTTAATCGCGATATATTTTTGTTCTCGTCAAACTAAAAAGCGGAACAAGAACTTGTCACTTCCTTTTATCCTCTCAGCAGATGAAAGGATAAACAGAACTTCAATAAGACTTGAAACTAGCTTTTTTGAAAACCCTCTTATCCGAGGCTTATCACTGACACTTTGCTTCAGTTCAGAGCCGCACACGCGCCTGTTTTTAATTATTTTGAAAGCTGCTGAGTGGATCAACAGTGAGCAGACATGGAAGCTGTAGTTGGATTGTTTTTGATGATGTTTGGAGTCTGTCATGGTGAGCTGCTCAAATTCATGTTGTCCTTTATTAATACTTCGTTTTATAGTCAACATGTTTTTTTTTCATTAGCCACGGGATCCTGTACAATCAGTTAAATAAGTCTGACATTGCAACAGTGGTGGATATTGTTGTAGTCTAAACACCCCCCGCCCCCTCCCCGTACACACCCCGCGGAGTAAATATTATTCTGATTATTGGCGATGCTGCTTTGAGAAACGTGAAGTTCGAGACAGCGACAACCACAGTCAATTGTCTTCCAGGCGACAGTGAGGGAAATTTAAAACTCCTTGGCTAACGGTAAACATAAATTCAGGAAAATCATTATTGACGTCAGCGTCAATCGGAGGTCACAAAACTATTGCATGGTTGTGTAACTTTGCTAAAACAATGTCGGACTCTGTAGTTTTCTCTTGTTACGATTACCAGCAAGTCGGACATGTACAGGACATTTTAGCCGCATGTTCTCCTTAAATCGCTGCCTGTCCGAGTGGTGTCCTAAAAACGTGTTTTGTTTTTTTTGGGTTTTTTTTTTTTTTTGTTTTTTTCGATAATTGCAAAACTTTCTGGGGAAACCTAGTCTTTTTTTTCTTTTCTTTTTTCTTTTTTTTTTTTTTAGGAGAGAGGGCATCCATCCCACTTTGGATGGAGCAGCTCTCATTTCTCCAAACGTGGACAAATTTATTAAACCTCAAAACGTCGCTAAATAGAGTTGGGACCAGGAAGCAGGAAACATTATAGGGTCCTTAACTCCACCAAAGAGTAAAAAAGTTAAATGTGGATTAGGTCCCTTTTACCTGGTTACAGCATGTGTTAGTTTATTAGATGAATCAAAACCTGGGGTCATACTGACTGCCAGTATCCTTAAAGCACAGGTCAACGTGGTGTGTGGCAGCAATCTTCCACTCCAGCTGATTAATCAACCATAGAGATAGACAGAATTTTCATTTATTAGAAAGCCTGACACTTAGACTTGTCCACCCTAATTGTCAAAACACTCATAAATCAGTTGTTAAACTCATAACACATAAATTATTTGTTATTATCTATCCAAAGATGGCCCTTACTCGGAGTCTCTCTCTGATTTAGTGCTCAGTTCAGATAAAATAATTATTGTGGGTGATCTTAACATCCTTGCAGATGCTGAAAGTAAATCTAGTTATGACTGTTGGAGCTGATTAATTTATATTTGAATAATAATATCAATAATAAAATAGGATAAAAGGTGTACCCTTTTTTCAGATATTTATTTAATGCATTTAGGTTTTGGAAAATCACTCAATTACTTATTTAATTGCATCTTAATGCATTTTACAGACACTATCTTTGTGTAATTCAAACACGCTGCATTATTTGATCATTTTTAGTATGTACAATGGTATATGTAAGGAGTTACCTGAAACCTCAAAATGTCAAAATTGTTCATTCTTGCTATGGTTTTTTTGTAGCAAAGCTATTGACATTTTAAATGGGTCTATCTTAAGTAACACAATAAGTCATGATGTTATGATGATAAGGCAACATCAGCAGTAACATAACCACGAGGCTGCAGCTTCGGTCAAATCATTTTATTATTTGGACATTAAACCCATAATTTTTAAATGTTCGTTATATAAAAAGACTCACTCTGGTTAGGAAATAGTTGGCTGAACCCTGGCTGTGTTTTAGTCACAGACCTGTGTAATGCTCATTCACTTTGTGTGACCTGAGATAGGCCGCACTATTTCTGTTTTAGGTAAACATTTGGAAATGTTGCCATAAATGTTCTGGTAGCGACTGAACAATGAAATTAGTGATATCTTTTCTTTAACTCATTGTTATTATTATTATTATTTACAGGTGTGGAAAGTTACTGTGATGGCAGACCAGATGGAGCTCATTGTTATGGAACTTTAGGAGGAACTTTGGACATCAAACTGATGGACAGCACCTCAGAAATAATCAGATTCCAACTGTTCAAGAATACATCAGTAATAATAAATGGGAGAAGCAACAGTTCTAAACATAATACAACAGATGGAAGACTTCTCTTTTTTGCCAGTAATGGAACGCTTAGGATACATAACCTAAGGATGACAGACAGCGGTGAATATACCTTTAAGGGTTTTAATTCAAGTGGACAAATATCAGCTGAGCGGACTTTACAGCTTTTTATTCAAGGTAATTTTTCCCTGCATTGCTAGATCTAAATTTAACATTGTTCTGGTAGTCCATATGTATCTATACAGTGGGTAAAAAAAGTATTTAACACGTCACCAATTTTCTAAGTAAATCTAATTTTAAAGGTGTTGTTGACATGAAATTCTCTTTTTGTTGTTGTTGTGTCTGTTTGCTGGGGCCCGTTCTTCGTACCTCGCTAAGTAAGTTAGCCGGATTTGAATGTTGACGATTTCGCGTGATCTTGGATCGTTCGGTTCTCCGAAGCTCATCTGGGACTTGCTGTCATAGCAACAGATCCATAAGCGTAAACCTGCTCGGGAGCAGGTTTACTTTATGTAAACAGGATTAGATCGCGGCCACTCAGGTATGTCCGCTGCAGTTATATGAAAGCAAGAGCGATATTTCGCCACTGTTTTACCATAAATAAATATTATCAATGTAACTAAAGATAATGCAGCATTTGATTCTTTTATTGATTTCATACAGATACATACAGGTCATTTCCGAAAAAAAGGGAAATGTACTATTAATCATTCTACTACATGTAGTAGATCATGTAAGATGTAATTCATATTTTAGAGTAGTAATAGTAAATTACTACGTGCAATCAAGATGAGAGACCACGACTATAAAAGCGAAGGTGGATTTGGGAAGTCTGTCGCAGCCATGTCCTGTCCGTTTGTACGCGAGCAAGGAAGGTGCAAGATTGATAAGGAGAGTTTACAGAATTTAGCGTATATTGCGGGATAGACAGGATCCTTTAGCTCAGCGCGACGGTGTGCTCATAGAGAGATATCGATTCTCCCGTGAGGGTATTATTTACTTTCTTCCTCTCTCTCTCTCTCTCTCTCTCTCTCTCTATATATATATATATATATATATATATATACTTACTGTACTGTATATACTTACTCCCGACTTACTGTGCATGCTTCAGTCACCCCTTGCATGGGAACAGGTAAAAGTGATGGAGTGTTATGTCAAACTACACACAAAAAACCCCACAATGTCAATAAATGTCACAGTACAAAAAGGGGTGTGACGAGGGGGTGCAGGACCACCACCTGTCTTTATTTGCTCTGCCCTTTTCTTGGTTGCTGTTATAAACAAACAAACAGATTATTCCAGGGTCTCTTGTCATAGACTAAAAGCAATATAAGTGATAAATATTACCATTCTGTAGAATATTCTTATATTTCACTTTTACTTTTTCCCATGTTCTAGTGGGTCCTGTTGTGGCTCTAATGTGAAAGAGGATATGATGTAATATAATATAATGTGGTATAATATAATATCACATGATATAATGTAATATCATGGATCACTTACGAGTTTAATTTGTCAGCAACTTTCTGCCAGCCCTCTCTCCTTGCTTTTGCAGCCTTTGCAGTGTTCCCCTGCGTTTTAATTAAACTCTGAAACTCCTGATATCCCTCAATCAAGAGTTCTTGCTCTGCTGCCGTGAAATACTGTGCGCGCTCCTTCGACATCTTCGCCGACCAATCACAGGGTTGCCGATCAATGTTTCTACTATCGATGCGTAGCCCCTTTTAAGCCACCCAGTGATCTCAGATTACTTCATCCAGCTATACTAATCGTCAACAACAGGTGTGTTCGGAGAACTGGATTAGCGAGCTCAAAGTTAGCGCGATGATTTGATCTTGGATGTGTCATTTGATCTTGGATGTAGTAAGCAAGGTACGAAGAACGGGCCCCAGATGTCAGTAACAACCCGTCCAATCCACAAATGTAAAGAAAACAAACCACAGATGTCCATTAATTATTTTATGTGTAATTTTGAGAAATCACAAAGGGAAAAAGGTGCAAAAAAGCATTGAAAACATATGACACCAGCTGAGATCTGTCAGTAATAATAAAGCAGTCCTGTCACTTAGTGCAAATTAATTTCAGCTGGTTCAGTTCCAACTGCTAACCAATAAAAAGGTGTCTCATTACCAAGATGTCACACAAGAAATCTCTCATAATGGGTGAAACAAATGAGCAAGACCTTCACAACCTTATGTTTTTAACAAAACATACTGATAGCATTGGCTACAGAAAAAAATTTAAAACTACCGAAGTTTACTGATCTCTGTTGGGGCCATAATCCTGAAGTGGAAAGAAGATAATTTCACCCGGAAGATTTCAGACATAGGAGTGAAGAGAATAATCATTTGAGTTCTCATAGCTGGTCCTTCTGATATCAGAAGAGCCAAGGACCAGTTGTGGAGAGCTACAGAAAGACCTGGTATCAGCAGGTACAATTGTTTCAAAGAAAACGAAACGATAAGTAATGCACTCAACCACCATGGCCTGTATGTGCACTCACCATCCAAGATTCCATTGCTGAAGAAAAAGCATGTTTAAGATTACTAAACAACATTTAGACAAGCCTGTGAAATACTGGGAAAATACGTCTGGTCAGATGAAACCAAAAATGAACTCTTTGGATGTCATAATATACGCCATGTTTGAAGATCAAAAGGCACTGCATATCACCCCCCAAACACCATACCAACAGTGAAGTTTGAAGAACATCATGGTGTGGGGCTGTTGTTCAGCATATGGGACTGGCATGCTGGAAAATGCACCAAGACATTCTTGATAAAAATCTGCTGCCATCTACAAGGATGATGACGATGAAACGAGGGTGGACATTTCAGCAAGAGAATGATCCCAAACACACAGCCACGGAAACTCTAGAGTGGCCCAGCCAATCACTTGACCTGAATCATTTTGAAAATTTATGGAAAGAACTAAAGCTCAGAGATCATAGAATAGGCGGATTCTTGTGTGGAAGAATTGGCAAAATCCCACCTGAGCAAGCATGCAACTGGTTTCTCCATACAGGACGCACCAACAAAGGCTTTTGTACAAAGTAGTAAATTTGGTAAGTGTGTTTTTTCTGTGTCATTTCTCTTTATTAAACATATCCTAATTTATGGAAATCTGTGGGTTTATTTGCGTGTGTGGATTGGACGGGCTTGTCACTGACATCTGGTGAGAATTTCACAGCAGTAGTGCCTTTAGAAATATATTACAAAAATTGGTCACTTATTTAATAAATAAATAATCCCCCTGTCTTATCTATCTTATCTATGATTAATGTAGTTTGTGCTTTTGCTGTTCTTCATTAGGGGCTATAAAGTATGTCCAAGATTGTTTTTTAGCATCAAAAGTCATCTGTTTGTGTCTCTCTCCTGTGTCCTTTTATTTTTAGAAGGAGGTATTTTGCCAGTGATCTGTGGTGTTCTGTCAGCACTGGTGATTTTATTAGTTGTGGGTGTAGCTGTCATCTGTTTTGAGAGGAGAAAAAACAAAACAAAACAAAAAGGTACAAAACTTGCTTTTCAATCACCTCACTCAGATTGGCCTTTTGCTCTTCTTGTAGATATACAGAATCATATTTTGCTTCTTTTTTTTGAAGACACTTTTTTGCTTTCTTGCTAATGATTTCTTCATAATGTCATCATATTTCATTGAAATATGTGGGTATTGCTAACCAGTCAGCTCTAATGCAGTGAAAACATAATCAAAACAGGTCAGAAAAGCAAGTTTCAGAAAAACGATTACCTTAATGATTCATTGATGTTAATTTTATCTTGCTTCTATGCAGAGGAAGATGACCAGGAAGTAACGTACGCTGATGTTAGGGTCAGGCAGCAGCAGGAGAAGCCAGTGAAGGGAAGAGAAGAGGAAGTGGAGTATGGCCAAGTGAAACTTTCACAGTGATCTCATCAGAATGAACCAGCATGATGATTGTACAGGAAGATTGTTTGTATGGCAAAATCCTTAAAATCAGCTGATTTAGATGGTCAGTGCTTTTATACGGACTGCACCACTAAATGCCCACAGAGGGAGGAAGTGAAGTGCTAAAATCCCTAAACAAACCATCAAAACTCACAAATACTGATTTTCTTTGCTTCATCTTTATTTTTGTATTACAACGGCGCATAAATTCATCATTTAAATGGAAATAATTCAAGTAATAACACTGAAGTTTTGTATGAATTAAAGTGGAGCAACAACGCTGAGCATGACAACCCATCCAGATGTTACAGTTACAGAATATGAGAAAGCCTTGGTTTCATCAATGATTAATACTTTTTACTCTGTAAACAAAGACACGTCACTTTTTTATTTAAAGACAATTCAGATTTATTTATATAGAACCAAATCATAACATGTCAAAAAACCCTACAATGATACAGATATGAGCATGGCCAATTACTTGTTATAGTGACAATAATACCATATTGATAATGTTTTGTCATCAGTCTGGGATCTACATATGTGTTCGTCAGTGTTATGGTGTAAAAATCTCTTTATGCTGAATCAAAAATATAGTACTGTGAATAATGCTTCTGTTATGCTAAAGATGTTTTTTCTTTTATTTTAATTGACTGGGTTTTCATATATTTTGCTTCTCTATAGTTACACAGTCACAACATATTTGTAACATTTATTTTTGTGCATTTGGTGATTTACAGAAGTTGTCATGGTCCCTGGGTCTCGGTATTGAAGTTTGGGATTTTTTATAAGTTTGGATTTTAGGTTATCTTTGGATTAGGTTTCTGTTATTTTTACTATTTAGTTTTCTGTTCACATAATAGTTTATTCCTTTGTCTGTATATGTTTTTTTTTCTAGCCTTTTTGTTTCTGCCATCGGTTCTTGGCTCTACTGATGACTTTAAATTTAGTTAGTTCCCCTTTCCAATGTGTTCCTCCTTCTGTCTTATCTCTGTCCTTTTCTTTCAGTGTTTCCTCATTTCTGTCGACATCTCTCATGCTGTTTTCTTGTCTGCTTCCTTTAGTTACGCTCTTGTTTAACCGTTTAAAGACAAACTGCATCATGTTCAGTTTTCTTAAGAGTTTCTGAGACTTCAACATCATCACTTTGTTTTTTTGGTTCAGGCTTAAAGAGCTCAGTTCAGTTCATGTTCAGTTTTTCTTAATGAGGTTTTTAGCTTTTCTTCCTGGCTTTGCTCTCACTGATTACCTGATTATCAGCCCATCTGTCTCCTTTTCTCTGACTAACTAATACTTTGACATGACTGAATGATGTAATTACTTTGTTTCTTATCTCTTTAGAGTCTGTTTCACTTACATGTTTTATCACCATTAATGATTTACTCTTTTCAAAATAATTACACTTCTAATATGTCAGTTGAATTGCCTTTTTGTCATGATAAAATAACAATAAATAATTATTAAAGTTTCAGTGAGTAATCTATAATTTTTATGGTAAGCTGTGTGGAAGACAGGGGTCGGAGACAGAACACTTAACTACAGACGGCAGCTTTATTGCTGGAAAACATGAACTAAAAGTACATCAACGCTGAAAGAAACAAACAAAAGCTAAACTAAACCGAAGGATCTTGAATTTGACAACTAACGACTTGACGTGACTGGAGAACATAGCGCTAACACAACACCACATAGGAAAAATGGAGAACACGACAAAGAACAGAGGGAGACTGGTGATATGATATATTGTCATCCTTTTACAACTACATGACTGTACTATCGCTGTGTGATTTATTACTATTACTGAAGGTTACTCGCCACCAAGCTAACATTGTTAGCTAGTGTCAGCTGAGGTTAGTTCATAAACTGCAGACTGTTAAACTTGATGGAGAGCATTAACAGGAGTTTTTAAATCTTAGTATAAAATGAGTAACAGTAAAGTGGACATTAGGCAAGGCTGCACTTTTTGCAATGGTCTCGTATAGAAAAGTATTTCTGTATCAGTAATATGTTTTCTTTCTGTCTGCCTTCAGAAATGCATATGATTATTTTCAGCTAGCAGGTTGTAATGCAGCCTTCAGTTATAGTAACAGTAATAACTCACACAGCAATACTACATTGAAGATACTGAAGTGGAACATAACCCAGGCAGCTACCACAACAAAAATAAAGGTAGTTGTAGTAGGCTAATGTTAATTTTTTAAAAACAACTTACTTCCAGATGTTTATTTAGGTTACAGGTGGAGTCTTTTGATGCTGAGAGGAGCCTGGTTGTTGGCAAACAGAGTTTGTATTGCACGGTCAGATTTCGGTCAGAGCCTCTTTTGTTTGGGTTCCCGGCAATGCGTGGAATTACCAAAGTTAGACAAGGGATAGAGAGGGGATAGTCTAACATATGAAATAGGAAAAGACCTCCGTGTAATACATTTGTCTAATCATCACCTTTTTAAATACGTATATATATACACTGTATATATCTTGACTGTGGCACCTATTAACCTGCCTGCAGAATCCAAGGGAAGATATTGCTTGGAAAGGCTAAAGCAGGAGCAAAGTAAAAGCAAAACATAAAAAGAGTATAAAAAGAATAATCAAATCACATTAATTTTACTTATTTAATTAACCCACTCTAAGCTTATGCTGATTTTGTTCTTATCATTTTGGGGAGAGAGGTTGGTGGAGAGAGGAGCTCTTCCAGCACTGATGGTGTGTTCCACTTCAATGCTCTGCATTAATGGAAATAATCAGGAAAGTAGGATTCCTTGATAAATCACACATCTTTTCAAAGTTATAATCTGCACGGAAATCTTTGGAAATCTTGAGAGGTTGCTGTCCACCTGGAAAGTGGTAGAAGTCCAGTTAAGTCCAGTCCACTATGACCAATCTGTCCTTTGGTGGAATTTCCAACAGTGAACTTCTGGACTTCATTCCTTTGAACTGCTCATCTTGCCGGGTGCCGGAGACTGACCCAGGACACCTCCAGGCATCCCAATTTGTACTTTGTCACATGCCTACTCAGCCCATTTCCCTCTCTGTAATATCTAGTCAGCCAGTCATGTGTTTACATTAGATTCACCGAACTTCAGCCCCACCTTATCACTCTCTCGCTCTCTTTCTCTCTCTCTCTCTTTTAGCAATGAAAATTCCATTACATTGAAGTATTCATTCACATACAGTATGAATAAGTTTCACTTATTCACGTTTCATTCAGTTTGGATTTCATTAGCACGTTCACTTTAGCATGATTTTCTTTGCAATCCAAATGTCTTTCTCTTTAAAACTTTGTGTTTGTCAATCACAATTTACTCAGTACAATCCCCTTTTTCATTAAATCATACACTTTAAAAATCCGACATTCAGCGATCATTGTGTAGTGTCCTGTGTGTGCTCTCATTCACTCACACACAGACACACACAGATACACACACTCACACACACTCTCACTCTCGCTCTCACATCTTTCAAGGCCAATTCTACACAGGTCGTCACCTCGGCCCGAGTTAGGTCTGTATCTTAAAAATTATTTTAGTAGTTTATATTTTAGTTCTTATCTTATCAAACTCAGACATTAATAAAAAACATTACCATAGACATTTTCACTACTCAAACTCCACTACTACAGAGCAGTAAATTTAGGTCAGGGGAACAATATCCCCAAATGATCACCTTCTGTCACCAGTTTTAGCTCACCTTTTTATATAAATAAATACATATTATACATATATTATACATATATTATATCATAATATATTATACATATATTTATTTATGGGCAACATGGTGGTTATCACTGTTGCCTCACAACAAGAAGGTCCTGTGTTTAATTCCACCATCAGGCTGAGCTCTTTCTGAGTGGAGTTTGCATGTTCACCCTGTGTCTGCGTGGGCTCTCTCCGGGTACTCCGGCTTGCTCCCACAGTCCAAAGACGTGCAGTTAGTGGGGATAGGTTAATTGGAAACTAAATTGCCCATGGGTGTCAGTGCAGGGGTGAATGTGAGTGTGAATGGTTGTCTATGTGTTAGTCCTGCAACAGACTGGCAACCTGCCCAGGGTGTACCCTGCCTCTTGCCCTAAGACAGCTGAAATAGGGTCCAGCCCCCCCGTGACCCTGAAAAGGATAAGCGGTAGAGAATGGATAGATGGATAGATAAATACATTTATATAAATACATTTGTATAAATATGCAATAAATACTTCAAATAGAATTTCAGTTACTACTGAGGCCCACCTGCATTACCTTTGTGGCCCACCAGGGGGCCCCCCACACCACTCTTTGGGAATCACTGTTGTAGATGTTTACTATTTACACTTAACTATCATATGACTATTTAGTATTATTTTCTCCTTTTGGCTGCTCCCTTTAGTCACAAAAGATCCTCTTCCTCCATCTCACCCCATCCCTAGTAACATCTGTCACACAATCCCTGTGTATATCCTCCTCGTCTAAAAACATGAACCTACGCTGAGGTCTTCCTCTTTTCTCCTGCTTGGCAGCTCCTTATTTAACATTCTTTGTCCATTGTATCCACTATCCCTATTCTGGACATGTTCAAACTATCTCAGCCTCCTTAACCTTGTCTCCAAACTGGACAGTCTAAGGTGTCCAAATGAGAGACTCTTTTCTAATCCTGTCCATTCTGGTCACTACCAATGAAAATGTCTTGATGCATTCTCAATCATCCAGGAAAGTAAATCTCCAAAAGTTGAATCTGTTCATCTGGACGTAGCGTTTTGTGGGAGAAACGTTTCGTCACTCATCCAAGTGACTTCTTCAGTCTCAGACTGACTTGGCATGAAGTCATAGTGACTTCTTCAGTCTCAGACTGAAGAAGTCACTTGGATGAGTGACGAAACGTTTCTCCCACAAAACGCTACGTCCAGATGAACAGATTCAACTTTTGGAGATACCAATGAAAATCTTAACATATTAAACTCTGTCACCTCCAACTCTGCGTCGTTTATTTTTGTTATTGCCAGTCTCCAAATCATACATCATAGTAGGTCTCACTACAACCTTATAAACCTTCCTTTTTGCTGCTATTTACAAATAACCCCACACAGTCATGTCCACCCACTCCACTTGGCCTGCATGCTTTGGGCCTGTTTGCTTTGGATGATTGACCTGAGACATTTAAACTCCTTCACCTTCATTACCTGTACTTGTTGCAGTGTCACTGTTACCCATTCACACACATTTAGTCTTTCTTGCTTCTACTGACTTTTCATTCCTCTTCTCTTAAGAGAAAAACTCCACTTTTCCAGGCTGACTGTTCACTACTCTCTGAACAGGTCAAAATGTCATCTGCGAAAAACATAAATCCACAGAGACTCCTGCCTGACCTCATCTATCAACCTGTGTATCACCTTCAAAAATAATAAGTGGCTCCCATCTGATCCCTGATGCAATCCCACCCCTACCTTGAACCCATCTATCTCATCATCTGCACACCTTACCACACTCTTGCTTTCTTTATCTATGTTGCGCACCACCCCCTCATAATCACATATTTGTATGCCACTTTTGACTTCCTCATGCAACACCACAGTTCTTTTCTTGGCACACTATCATATGCTTTCTCTAGATATTCAAATACACAGTGGAACTCCTTCTGACCTTCTTTATACCTCTTCAACACTCTCAAAGCAAACATCTATAGTGCTCTTTTTTGGCATGAAGTCATAATGCTGTTCACTGATTGTCACCTCTCCTCTTAACCTAGCTTCAACAACTCTTTCTCATATCTTCATGGTATGGCTCATGGACTTTATTTGGAAAATAGAATAGAACAGAATAGAATAGAATAGCTCTTGGTTAACTCCTGCAAATTGTATATTTACATTTTATGCTGAATATATGTTGAACTGGTTATTTTGTGGCATTACACTGTGGCAGAGTAAAAACTTATGAGATGCCCAACTGGGCATGTACATTCTGATGGACATGTGCGCATGGATGTAGTTGTCACTTCTATTTTTAGGGCAGAATAAGAAGATGTATACAAAATAAAGTAGACTCACTGACTATAAAAGCCCTGCACCACACACACAGTTCCATCTCTGCCCTGTAAAGCAGGAAGTACCCATGCATCGGTCTTTTTTTTTGGCAGATGAGCTTTTCTCACTTGTAGCTCAGTGCTTACATACTACCTTAGTCTGTGCTGCTCTGTGCATCCATTTAACTGTAAGTAAACTATTTACATTCTTCTTTACCTTGATTAAACAGTGGTTTACTTGATTCTTCTTATATTCATGTTCATCATCACTCATCATGCTAAAGGCCTGCTAATTAGCCTGAGGCTAATTAGAAAAGTGAAGATCTGTAATGTTTGCTTCCATCACATAATCATGTCATGTACATTTATTTATTGATTATTGTTGTTTATTATTTAGTTGTGTAGCTGAGATTCTCATATTGAATTCAGCCTTCTTTGGTAGACAAAAGGCTTCTTTGTTTGTTGGTCAGCATTGCCTCACTGTTTCATATCGTGCTCATGATTTGCATCCTTTTAGTAAGCTGCTTTTTCATAGGTTGTTTACGTTTTATTCTTTCTACATAATTTTGTTTCCTTCCTTTCAGAAAGCAAACTCTGCAAACTTACAAACATAAAAAGATGTCTCTCTTGGACACCCTGTAAAGACTCTTAAGCAATAAAGCTCTCCCCACAGGAACAACTGTTTGTGACTTAACGTGTCACTTCAGATGTTGCATGTTCTTTCTCAAACGTATATGTGAAGAAAGTGTGTGTGCCTGACACACTTTTGAAAGTGTGTTTTGTCTAGATTCAGTATTGCGTATAAAAGTGAGGGGGAAATTGTTTATTTGCATTTGATGGATATTTCTTGAGATCAGGTCACTACAAAACGCAGACAACTCATCTGAGTCTTTTTGTTGGCAAGCAGAAGTGAAAGTTGATTTCCTAACTTTGAAAATAACTAAATATATCATCTCCCATTGACTGTTTCCTGTCAGTTAGGACTCAGGTTTGCAGCAGATTTACACCCAGATTTGTACATAATTTTCTAGAAGCTTTGAAAGATTAAAACCACACCGTGGGTGAATGAAGAGCATGGAACTGTTTTTTATCATTGTGCTATTAGTAGGAGGAACTCAAGGTAAGATTGTCCTCATAAAGAAGCCAAACATTCACATTTGTAGTGTGAATAATTCACCTCATGTTCTATTAAATGCATCTTCTCCAGCTCTCTTTCCAGTTGATGCAACCACATGTGACCTCAGGACAAACACATGTCCATGCTCTCCTCTTCTTGAAGGAACTGTGTATGTCCAAGTGATGACTGATGCTAGTGGCCGTGAAATGAAGTGTTTGAAGATGCTTCCCAAGGGGAACATAACTGTGTTCAGTCTGAAGAAAGAAAAAATAACGACAGACAAGGAATTTTACAACAGGCTAACGTTTATAATCAAGAACGGGACACTCAAGATCACAAACCTGAAGAAGAGTGATTCAGGTCAATACAGCATTGAGGTCTATAATTCAAATGGATTCCAAGAGAAAAACATTTATTTCACCCTGGATGTTAAAGACAACAGCAAAGTTGAAAGCAAGTTATGTAAGTTACCCTTTATTGCCTAGTTTATATGTTATTATAAAGTTAATTACAAATGTAAGCATCATGTGGCAGTAGAACTGTTAAACACAGTAAACATCACTTGTGCAACAAATATGGATTAAAAAAAACATATGGAAAGAAAGATGCAAATGTACAGTGAACAGAATAGAACAGAGCTGATACAGTATTTGTCTCTCTATTGGTATTTGTGGTTATTTAGCCACACATGGGCTGCTATTCATTTTTGTGATTTAATCATCTTTTATTTCCCAGTAACTACCACCTAAACTTTAAAGGCACACTGAAACTTTCCACTTGGTCACTGATTATTATTAGTTGCATTAAATGAGTACATTAAGCTGTGTAGAAGAATTATTTTAGCAGATGCGGTTTTGTGACAGGAAATTTGCCCTCGTTCAACACAAGTTTTCAGTGTGTTTTTCTTCAGTGTGTAACACTACCAGCTCTGGTGTGGTATGGTCAGGTTTAGTGAAAGATAAAAATAAGAATAATATTTATCGTGTGAATCAGAACGTGTGATTCACACGTGTGAATCAGAAAGTGTTAACAAGCAAAGGCTACGGAAGAAACAAAGCTGAAGTTCTTAATACTTGTATGGAGGTCACTTAATGAAGTATTAAATAACATGTAATAATGTTAATTATTAGTTATATAGTAGTGAATCCTCAGCCCCACAACAAACTGACTTGTTTCATATGAGTATTAAGATCTTCCTTGTTGCAAACGCAGTTACATTTGCTTTAACATAAATTACTTCATAACTTGGTTAATAAATGGTAAACTCATAGTTAAATACTTTTAAGTTGTTTTATTTTTCAATAAAATTATAATGTGTAAAAATATGTTAATTTTTTATGAAATTATCTGAATTGTTATTGTGAAGTAATAGTAACTTTAAAACAATGCTAATCAGTTCTGTCTAGAGCATCTATAAATATTATAGATGTTTGTAGAGCTCATGGGTAGTGTCATGTGGTGTTTGTGAAGGACCCAAAGCACAGGCACTGGCTGATGTGTGAGTGAGCTTTATTGAAGGAGAATGACATACAACCAAAAGCGAGGGTGGCGAGAAACAGAACTAAGAAACGAGGAAACCGCACACAGGAGGGAGACACAGCTGAACCTAATGAATCTGACGAGACAGGGAGGATGCAAACTGAATACACTGAACACAGACCTTCACAATAAAACAGGACACTCAACACACATGCAAAGACACAGACTAAGAAACACGGGCCTTACACAGAGGGAACACACTAACAGAGAATGACAAGACATAGAGCAGAGGGAGCACAGGATAACATGAGGGGCAAAGGGGCCAAAACCTAGGACCTACAAATAGAAACTCAAAACGTAGACAGCCATAACATGGAAAATAGATACTAAACAACTCCACATACTAAGTTGCAGACCCAGGACCATGACAGGTAGAACGGCAGGGTGGAGGAGGAACCTGGAGGGCCACGCTACATGTTTGAGTGTTTTCCCCCATTGTTCCAGTTTTCTTTCACCATCTCTTTATTTAGTTTAATCACTAAAGTTACTTGATTAGTTTTAGAAAAAGATTGACGTAAAATAGATCAACTCACAACCCTGCACCTTCAGAAACAAGCCTTAAGGGTACCCAGTGTGTGGGGGTTGTGTCCAAGCGTTTATATATTTACAGTTAGTTAACCATAATAATACCAAAGTCTTACCAAAGTTTACACTTGAATAAATTGTAAGTACTGTACTTATAATTATCACTGTGTTCTCTTCTCTCAGCACACAGTTTTCCTTACCTGAGGATAGTCTTTGCTGCACTGGGATCTCCCCTGATAGCAGTGGCATGCTGCCTTGTTTATAGGGAACTGAAGCATCTGAAGAAGACTTCTAACAAGGCAGCCCATGATCAAAAGAGGTTGATAAACAATTACATAATTCCAGTGAATACCATAATTTGATGGGTAATTGTAAAAATCTTTGTTTTGCTATAATTGTTTTTTTTTCTTTCACAGCCTCAGGTGTGAAACAGAGAATATAAACCTTAAGTGTGAGTCTGAGCTTTAGTGAGCTGACTTCTGTCATAACCAGGACTGGACACTGATCAATGAAATAAAAAAAAAAAAAGGAAATTCAAAAACAACAATCAGGAGTATGTCTGTGTAGGTTCTCAGTCATCCAGATCATGGTAGTCTAAGGAGCGTGAAGTTTGAAAGTTTCACTTCCTTCATATAGTAGTTGTGTAAAATGAACATATCTCCTCGTATGGTGAGATCTCAGGGTGAAACTGAGGCTCTCAGTGTTGCTAAAATATTCTCAAACTTCTACATTGTTTCACACGTCTATTTTCTCATGCAACTGAAGAACATTGTCATTGTTTTAATGAAATTGACTGTAAGTGAAATATGATATCAAGTGAAGGCTTTCTCCAGTTTATTTGTAAGTGGCGCTAGTGAATAACTAATAACAATCAATAATTAATCATTTTATTAAGAAGAAGTGGTAATTTAACTTTATTGTTATATGTTAGTTGTTTTTTAAGGTAAAATGTAGTTCAGATCCAATTCCTACTTAGTCACAGCTTACTGTGTAAAACAAAAGGACCTTCAGAAATACTTTCTTACTTAGGATGAGTATGACTGAATCTGTGGAAATACTATACGCCAAAAACAGAAATATGTATTTCTGCACTTAAAAATAGATCAAACAGAATTATACTTATCATTTTGCACCAGAAATACAATTAATTCAACAAGGTAAGAAGAAGGGAGCATTTATTGTTGCGTAAACATTAAAATTAAATTAATGATCTGGACCTGTACATATGGGTAGGTGTGAGGTTTCCCTCTACTGGTTTATGGAGGTGTTGCATTTAAATTTGGATGAACTCTTGACCGGAGATGAGTCTTCTAGCAACTGTAGTTTTAATTATGTCACAGCATGGAATTTGTCCTTTTAAGGCCGTGTGTATAATATTTGGTACATGGATTTTGAGACCACGATATTATGAGGATGACTTTTCCCCCCAAATAACCTGATGTATTAAATCAGACACATACTGTAAGCAATAAATAGAAAAAAAATATGGCATGCCGTAAATATCATTAATTTAAAAGTCATAAATGCAAATAGATTAAAAAAATATGAATTTAAAAAATATTTTCATAGTTCTGACTTTAGAGGGTAATGACCTATTATCTAATCCTGATACTGCTCAGTCAGTTGTGCTCGTAGATGATCTGCTCCATTTGATACTGTGGACCATTAAATATTTATTTTCCCATTTAAGATGAGATATGAACAGTTGAATTACAGTAAGGGGAGTGCTGTATTAGTAGACACTAAGTGATGGGCAAGATAGTGTTAACTTGTTACAGATCTAAAAATAGTTTAGTCAAAGTGTGAGCAATAAGTAAAAAGTCTGCTCGAGTTCCTTTTATTTCTACCAAGTAATGAACGTGCTGATGTTCCTTTTCAGCTTTCCACATATACGGAAAGAACTGTCTTAGAGGTTTATCAGAAGCCAATTGTGACTGTTAACTCCTAGATGTACATGCCATTTAATAAAGTATGCTGACTTTGTCAGCGCACACTGAACAAGGAGGAGACATGGAAGTTGTGCTTGGATTGATGGTGATTCTACTGGGAGTGTCTCATGGTAAACTGTTTTTTTTTTAAATCTCATTTTAATCATAATAATATGCTATATATCAGCAATGTGTTTTCAAGCAATACTTAAGCAAAAATGCATAAATTCTCACATTGTTCTCTGGGATGTTAAAGAAGCTCAAATACTTGTTCTTTATTTATTTCATTTCTTTTAATAAATTCATGTAAGAATCTACTGGCTACATCTGCAGTTTGTGTCACTTCACATTTTTTCTTTTTACATTTTTTATTATTAGTGGTAAAGTACTGAGACTGAGTTGTGTTCTTGTTCTCTATTCTTTTTATATAAAAACCCTCCATACAAACTACCTTGAGGTTAAAAAAATAGCATTTTTGCTCTGTCTAATGTGTCTTCTATAGACTTGATTTCAGTGTTTTAGTCCTAATGGCCAACAGATCTTACAGCGTTTGCTTTGGATTCAACTGTGGAGGATCTGTTTGACTGTATTTCTATGGTGAACATATTGCTGGGATAACATGGGAGTACATAATGGTTGTGTTCTTGAGCCTCTATTACTCAGTGAGAATTCTAAGAGGCAAAGTTCTAAGAAGAAAGTGAGAATTCTTAAGTAAAGTTCAGAATTCTAAGAACCGGGATAGAATCCGGGATGAAATCCAGAATTCTGATGTAAAAGTGTGAATTCTATTTGTCAAGATTCCAAGAATAACATGAGAATTCTAAGACAACAATCAGTATTCTGATGAAATAGTAAGAGTTCTCCTCTCCATGTGTGGCGCTAACCACGAGCTGCAGCATGCAGACACCATGTGTGCTAGCAAAAAAGTAGCTGGGTGGAGACCCAAACTGCAAAAACTGTACCCTCCATAGTTCACCACCAGAGGGTGCAAAAGAGCAAAATCTGGACATACAGCCCAACAAATTATCAAATGCAAAAGACCGTTACATGACATGTATGTTTTAAAAACCAAAGAGTGCTCTGGATCTGGTCCAGTGGACAGGGCTGTGCCAGGTGGCATTTGTGCAGGTAAAAAAGGCTGTCTGTGGGGAGCCGCTGGAACTCAGGGTCACCTGATCCAGCCCTAATTATATGCTTTAGCAAAAAGGAAAGTTTTAAGCCTAATTTTAAAATTAGAGATAGAGTCTGTCTCCTGAATCCAAATTGGAATCACTATAAGACAGAGGAGCACATTACAAGCCTGATACTTGCAAACCTAAAAATTTCAGTAAACTTAAAAAGTTTTACATGGAAACAACTGTGGTAGTTTCTGTGTAATAAGCAGGACACAGCGCTGCAAAATGCAAAACTGCCTGTTTCTATTTAATACAATATGAATAACCTATTAAAGTTTGTATATAAGAATAGAATAGAATAGAATAGAATACTGAAACTCCTACAAAATGTAAATCAAAATTTTATCCTCAATATATGTTGAACTGGTTATTTTGTGGCATTAAATTCTGGCAGAGTAAAAACTTATGAGATGCCCACCCAGCTGGGTATGTCCATGTACATTCATACATCTTGGTGTTCATAGATCTAGCTGTCGATTGTATTTTTAGGGCAGAATAAGAAGAGGTATTCAAAAAAAAGGTCAGTGCAGCCTCAGTGTCTATAAAAGCCCTGGACCACACACACGGTTCCATCTCTGCTCTGTAATGCAGGAAGTACCCATACACGGGTCTTTTTTTCACAGATGAGCTTTTCTCACTTCCAGCTGAGCACTTACATGTTACTTTCTTAGCCTGTGCTGCTATGTGCATCTATTCAAATGTAAGTAAGCTAATTACATCCTTCTTTTCCCTGACGAAACACAGATTTTCTTGATTCTATTTTTATTCATGTTCACCATCACTCTTTGTTCTTACTGAGCTTAAATACGAAAGTTAAGATTTGTAATGTTTGCTTCCATTGCAGAATCATGCCGTGTTTATTTATTTATTTATATGTTTATTTATTTTACTATATTCACAGTGACATTTCAACTCTTCTTATGTTATTACACAATTTTTCTATCCACAGGTGACTTACCACTGGAAATATAAATTTACACTAGTTTAATTTGTGCTTGCTAACCAAATACTTGTGAGTTGTGTAGCTGAAATTCTCATATTGAATTCAGCCTCTTTTGGTAGATAAAAGGCTTCTTTGTTTGTTGGACAGCATTGCCTCAATGTTTGATGTTGTGCTAATGATTTGCATCCTTTTAATAAGCTGCTTTTTCACAGGTTGCTTACATTTGATTCTTTCTACATCATTTTGCTCCCTTCCTTTCAGAAAGCAAACTCTGCAAACCTACAAACATAAAAAGACATCTATCACGGACATCCTGTAAAGACTCTTATGCAATAAAGCTCTCACCACAGGAACGTCTAGACTATTTGTAACTTAACTTATCACTTCAGATGTTGCACGTTTTTTCTCAAAAGTAAACGTGCAGAAAAAATAGTGTGTGCCTGACACACATTTGAAAGTGTGTATTGTCTAGATTCAGTTTTGTGTATTTAATTACAACAGCAAGGGGAAAGTAGTTTTTCACATTTGATGGATATTTCTTGAAATCAGGCCTCTATAACACGCAGACACGCAGTTTATTTCTTGCTGTTGTGAAAATAACCTGTCTATATCGTGTCCCATTGACTGTTTCCTGTCAGTTAGGACTCAGGTTTGCAGCAGATTTACACCCAGATTTGTACATAATTTTCTAGAATCTTTGAAAGATTGAAACCACAGTGTGGGTGAATGAAGAGCATGGAACAGTTTTTTATCATTGTGCTATTAGCAGGAGGAACTCAAGGTAAGACTGTCCTCATAAAGAAGCCAAACATTCACATTTGTAGTGAATAATTTCACCTCATGTTCTATTAAATGTGTTTTTTCCAGCTCTCATTCCAGTTGATGAGACTACATGTGACCTCAGGACGAGCACATGTCCATGCTCTCCTCTTCTTAAAGGAACTGTGTATGTCCAAGTGATGACTGATGCTAGTGGCCGTGAAGTGACATGTTTGAAGATGCTTCCCACCGTGAATATAATTGTGTTCAATCTGAAGAAAGAAACAATAACAATAGACAAAGAATTTAACAACAGACTACACTTTCTAATCAGGAACGGGACACTCAAGATCACAAACCTGAGGAGGAATGATTCAGGTCAATATAACATTGAGGTCTTTAATTCAGGTGGAGTCCGAGAGAAAAACATTAATTTCACCCTGGATGTTAAAGGCAATGACAAAGTTGAAAGCAAGATATGTAAGTTACTCTTTATTGAATAGTGTTGATGTTATTATAAAGATAATCAGACATGTAAGCATCATGTGGCAGTAGAACTGTTAAACACAGTACACATCACTTGTGCAACAAGTGATAGAAGCAGAAATGGAAAAAAACACATGGAAAGAAAGATGCAAGTGTACAGTGAACAGAACAGAACAGAGTATATGCTGATATAGTATTTGTCTATGTAGAGGTATTTTTGGTTATTTAGCCACACATGGGCTGCTATTGGTTTTTATGATTTAAACATCTTTGATTCCCAGTAACTACCACCTAAACTTTAAAGGCACACTGAAACTTCCCACTTGGTGACGGAATATTCTTAGCTGCACTAAATGACCATATTAACCCGTGACATGTATGCATTATAATAGAAGAAGAAGAATCCTTTTATTGTCATTATGTGAACGGAATCTTGTTTGGTAGCTCTCGGCACAGAAGAGAAGGGACACTTAGCTCACCCTTTATACATACACACCCTATATACATATATATGCTGTACATACATATAACCCCCCCCACATACACAAATACACACACACACACACACACATATCTATCTATCTATCTATCTATCTATCTATCTATCTATCTATCTATCTATCTATCTATACATATATATATATACACACACACACACACACACACACACAAGATCAAAGAAGACACTATTAAAAGCACACCATCATACTAAGACAGGGGACACTTTCTATTGTCACTCTGTAGAAGTTCATAAGAGGCAGGGAAGAGAGTCCAGTCCGCTTCAGCTTCCTGGGGAATAAGAGCCTTTGTTTGGCTTTCATCACAAGGTGTGATGTGTTCAGGATCTTCATATTGGGATCTTCTATGTTGCAAACAGGGTTGACAACACATTTTACATTTACTTTGAATTTTCATTGTAGTCAAAGTCAAATAAAAACATGTAGGTAATACTTCATCATACCTTGGTTCATAAGTTAGTAAAGTCATAGTCAAGTACTTTTAAGTTAATTTTTTTTTAATAAAAATTATAATGTCATAAAAAATTAACATATTTAATTTATCACATTATCTAAACTGTTGTTATAACGTAATAGTAACTTTAAAACAATGTTAATAATGTCTAACGCATCTATAAATATTATAGAAGTTTGTTGAGCTCATGGGTAGACAGGCAGGGTGGAGGAGGAACCTGGAGGGCCACGCTACATGTTTGAGTGTTTTCCCCCATTGTTCCAGTTTTCTTTCACCATCACTTTATTTAGTTTAGTCACTAAAGTTACTTGATTAGTTTTAGAAAAAGATTGACGTGAAATACATCAACTCACAACCCTGCACCTTCAGAAACAAGGTTTAAGGGCAGTGTGTGGGGTTTGTGCCCAAACGTTTATATATTTAGAGTTAGTTAACCATAATAATAACAAGTCTTACCAAAAATTACACTTGAATAAATTGTAAGTACTGTACTCATAATTATCACTGTGTTCTCTTCTCTCAGCACACAGTTTTCCTTACCTGAGGATAGTCTTTGCTGCACTGGGATCTCCCCTGATAGCAGTGTCGTGCTGCGTTGTGTATCGGGAACTGAAGCATCTTAAGAAGACTTCTAACAAGGCGGCCCATGATCAAAAGAGGTTGATATACGATTACATAATTTCAGTGAATACCATCATTTGATGGGTAATTGTAAAAGTCTTTGTTTTGCTATAATTGTTTTTTTTTTCTTTCACAGCCTCAGGTGTGAAACAGAGAATATAAACCTTAAGTGTGAGTCTGAGCTTTAGTGAGCTGACCTCCCTCATAATCAGCACTGGACACTGAACTGAGGATCGATGAAAATGAAAACAGTTAGGAGGTGACTGTGGAAGTTTCATATTGTATCAAAAACAATTTAAAAATGTTATGCTTGCAGCTTTGTAATCATATTTTGGAGACCAGATAAGAATATACAGTCATGTATATTATCCTGATTCCAAATTCCTTAAATAACAATAAAAACTTCGTAAATGAATGGGAAAAGTCTATTTCAGTGAGTTAGTAGGTATTTATTGCTGTAGTTAGAAATATATTAAAAGATATATCAAACCTTGTGTTTTTTGGCTTTATCACTTTAGTGTCTTTGAATGAATTTAAAAAAGTTTGAAAATAAATATAACTGTTTTAATTATAACTAACAGGGCTGCATATTAATCAGTGTGGATCTGACTCTAGGGACACTGACTGGATAAAATGAAGATGGACTCTTTGTGGGAAAGCTGCACGTGTCCCTGCAGCTTGTATGTTGACCATTGTCTGCGTTTCACTTCCTTCATATAGTAGCGGTGTAAAATGAACATATCTCCTCATATGGTGAGACCTCAGGGTGAAACTGAGGCTCTCAGTGTTGCTAAAATATTCTCAAACTTCTACATTGTTTCACACGTCTATTTTCTCATGCAACTGAAGAACAATGTCATTGTTTTAATGAAGTTGACTGAGTGAATTATGACATGACACAAAAGCTTTCTCCAATTTATTTCACCACTTTGTAAGTGGTGCTAATGAATAATTATGATTAATAATTCAATTTTTAAAAAAGCTTTAACTTTATTGTTATATTTATATGTTCACTGTTTTTTAAGGTAAAATGTAGTTAAAATCTAATTCTTATACAGCGCACATAACTCAACTTACTGTCAAACAAGAGGACCTTCATATGACTATGATTGAATCTGTGGAAATGCTGTATGCCAAAAACAGAAACATGTATTTCTGCACTTAAAAATATGTCAAACAGAATCATTAGTTATGATTTTGCATTAGAATGATGCTATGAGGAAGAGAGACCCTAATACTATGCAAACAATATAACAACATTACTTTTAACTTCTGGACAAACATATTGGTAGGTGTGAGGTTTCTCTCTACTGGTTCATAAAGGCATTACATTCAAGCTTTTACACTTTTATGCTTTAACAGTAAAGGATCAGCACTAGTTACTTTGGTTGAGATGGCAGGAGCTTTTTAGGTTAATTTGTCCAGTAGCTGTAGATTTAATTATGTCATGACATTGAATTTGCCCTTTTATGTCCTACTATAGGCAATACATTGGACAGAAATACTTCAGCAGGCAAAAATGATTAAATTATATATAAAATAACAGAGAAATTCTTCAATCAATATGCAACTAAAGTAAAAAAGGCAACGAGGTATTTTCATTATTTGAGACGCGACTGTTGGTCTGTTCTTTAGTTTTGTTCTTTGGTTTCAACAAAAAATCTTCTTGTTCTGTACGTTTCTCATGTAAACACTTTATGCTATCATGGTACTTTATGGGATTTTTTGTCATGAAAAAGAATTTGTGCTTGCTTTGGACTGAAATGTTGGGAATCTGTTTAATTGTATTTCTTTCACATTAAATTGCTACACGCCAAAAGCATATTTTATAATTTTGTGTATATTCTTCATTAATCAAAGATTTTAAATATGAAATGAAACACTATAACACACAGTGTGTATAAACACTTAGTGCCCAGCACACCTGCTTATCTGACCATTTCTGTTTGGCAGAGGTTTAAAGTGTTTTATTATTATTTATTTATTTTATTTTAGAGAGAGTTTAGAGATTAAAAGTACAAAACCATAATTGATCTCATACTTATTTTGTCACCTAAACATATTTCTGTGATTGAACACTTTTTCCTAAAAGTGGATATTTTAGGAGTTAAATTTAGTCTTAAAACCTCTTGTAGTATACATGAAAAATGGTTTCCTCTATTATTCTCAGTCCGTGCCCCCGATTCTTTTTTTCTTGAAGGCTAAAAGGGGAACTAAAAACAATGTCACTTTCTTTTGTCCTCTCAGCGTATGAAGAGTAAAAAACTAGAACCAAAAACTAGATCCAATTCATCATAACCTGACATCGACATTTTCAACCGTTCTGCTCTCAGGCTGATCGCTACCAGGACACACTGGGGCTGCAGTGTAACACACCACAATTGATCCTATACTTACTTTAACTGCATATTTAACATGAAGATGCAGTTAAAGGAAACTTCAAAAGAGAAAAAGTTGCTGACTGGATCAACACAGGCTGAACAGTGAGGAGAAATGGAAGCTGTAGTTGGACTGTTGTTGATGTTTCTTGGAGTCTCATGTTGAGCTACTACACTTCTTTCATGTGTTCCTTCATTAATACTTAATACTTGTATATGTTAATATGTTTCGAAGCCACAGGAATCAGTACAGTCAATTAGATACATTTGAAAAAACCTAAATTCAGCTAAAAATGTGTTGAATACTTTTTCTGAATGTTGCTTGGTTTAATTTAAATATTAATGCCTTATTAAGTAAACACAGCCATGCTGTAGCTTCAGTGAAACAGACAAACAATATCCATATAAAAAAATCTATTTCTGTTTTATGTTAACATTTGCAAATGCTGCCACAGCCCTTCTGGTATTGACTAACCACTTAAATTTGATATAATTTTGCTTCTGTTGACTTTTTCATTTGCAGGTGTGGAAAATTAGTGTGAATGGAGAATGGAGCTCAGTGTTACGGAGCTTTGGGAGGAACTTTGGATGTTTAGCTAATGAACAGCACCTTAGAAAAATTATTTCAAAAATATTAATGTGAAAGATAATAAGGTTATTTATAATGGCATAGCACACAGGTATCTCTTTTGTCCCAGTAATGGAACATTTAGCATCAGTAACCTGAGCAGGAATGACAGTGCTAAAAATATCCTTCCAACCTTTGATTCAGATGGAAGAATACCAGGCGTGTTTTTCAAGGTAAATGTTGGGAAATGGAGCCTTTGATAGATGTAAATGCAACATTGTTTTGGTAATCTATATAATATAGTGTACATAATTTCAGGTACATATATTTTGCGCATTCCCTGTTCTGAATTAGAAGACTACAAACAATGATAATCTGTATAATGTACCCTTCATGTACCTCTTAATCTTTGAATTTAGATGTTTTCAGTTTCATTGCCACAGATGTATAAAACCAAGCACCTAGCCATGTAGACTGCCTCTGCTCACTGAATTTGTGTATGTTACTGTAACAGGATGCTACCTTTTAAGATATTTCTCCTCCTAGATATTCTATGTTCAACTGTAAGTGATATTATTGCAAAGTGAGCTCACTGCCCCACTCCTCCCCTGCATCTGACCCAGGGACCACACCTCTGCCACTTCTTACAATACTGTGATGATTGCAGCAGTTCCTGATTCTCCGTGAATAGTACTCATGGCAGTTGATCGGTGCTCATGATACTGGGCGTTTGGCTTAGGCAATGGTGGTAATTTCGGTCACTATGTAACTATAAGGTAGGAAACATTTAGTCAGCTGAGAATGAAGAAGTCACTTAAATGAGCGATGAGATGTTTCTCTCATTGGAAATTAATTTTGGCAACAATAACAACCACTCAAACCAACAATCATCCTCAAAAACAATCCTTAATTCTTTTTTTATGTTCAAAGCTGTTCAAAAGTGTCTGCTTCCCTCGTGGATGTAAATATGATGTATTAGATACTAAAACAAATTTAAAATGAAACTAAAATAAGATATAACAAGAATTCACTTCAGATTAGATAGAAACATGACTGCTGTTAAACTGCACTAAACTAAACTTTATTAGTCTACTGCCATCACGGGAAGGATAGTGTTATTTTGTTACAGATGTTGAAAATAGTCCAATGACAGTATGAATAATGATAAAAAAAAGTCTGTGGAAGCTGTGTGAGGTTCCTTTTATTTCTGCTAAGTAATGAATATGTTAGTTTTGCTTCTGTTTTTAATGTGATGAGCTTTTTAAAAGAGGCTGATCAGGAGCCATTTCTGACTATTAACTGCTGTCTGCATGTCATCAAACAATGAAAGCAGTGGTTGGATTTATGGTGATTCTACTGGGGGTGTCTCATGGTAAGCTGTTCTGGGTTTTTCAAGTGGCATTTTATAAAAATGATAATTAATAATATGTTGTTTATTACCAATGTGTTTTGAAGCAATACGATTTTTTAAAATCAGTACATAAAGTTGGACATTGTCCTTAGGGGCGTTAAAGGAACTGTATTAATACTTGAGATAAAAAAAAGCTCTTGCATTTCTTTTCTTTACTTCTTTTTTGGCTACATCTTTAATTTGTGAACATTTGAGCAGAGCTTTAGTTTGTTTTTTGCCTTTTCACCACCTTAAGTATCAGTGACTCTGGAAAAAAGGGAGAGTAGCAACTATGCTCACTATAATGGTCTTCCATAGACATGATTTCAGTGTTGTTTTAAGTGCCAACAGATTGTACTGTGGAGGATCTGTTTAACTGTTTTTCTTTGTTCTTCACCTATTTGTAATGTTAGAAACATTACTGTGGTAACTTTGAGAGTATATTATCGATTAAAATTGTGTGCTCTTGAGGCTCCATTACCTGCACCTTGAAAAATTACCTATTTAGAGTGAAATAATCAGAGCTCGTGTACTCATGGCAGTAGTGTTATTAAAAATAACTTGATACATTTCATAATTTTATACACAGCTAATCAAAACACTGGATTATCCAAAAATAACAATTTCGTATTAAGTAATAACATGGTAAAAAAAAACAAAAAACATTTTAATAGGTAAAAGTCTTCTCATCAATTAATTTGGGTCTGCTGAAAATATTAATTTATTATATTTTTATTATATTATTAATTAATTTTATTGTGACTTATTTGGCAGAAACTAAAGAATCACAAATGTTTTTCTTTTTAATGTTTCAAACTTTGCAGGTGTGGAAACTTACTGTGATGGCAGACAGGATGGAGCTCAGTGTTATGGAGCTTTGGGAGGAACTGTGGACATCCAGCTGATGGACAGCACCTCAGAAATACCTAGATACCAACTGTTAAAGAATTCATTAAAAATACTAGATGTGAGAGAGAAAATGATTCTCTCTAATACCATAAAACATAGATCTGTCTTTTTTCCTAGTAATGGAACATTTAGGATCAATAACCTGAGCATTACAGACAGTGGTAAATATACCTTTCAAACCTTTGATTCAAATGGAAGATCATCAGGCGAGCGGATTTTGCAGTTGTTTTTTCAAGGTAAATGATGTAAAATAAGTGATTAATAGATGCAAATTATACACTGTTTTCGTAATCTATATATCTCACAACATTTCAGATACATATAGTTTGTGCATTCCCTGTTCTCTATTGGGAGAGTATAAGCAATGATCTGCAAACTTTACAGTTGTTTAGTCAAGATAAATTTTTTCACCTATTGGGAAATGACAGCAACCAATTTAACAATGTTTTGGTAAGATATATATCTCCACATTATCTCCACAGATTCTGATGTAAAATCTAAACTCATCTGTGTGTGTTTCTCTCAGCTCCTGTGTCCTCTGTCCTGCTGGTCTCTGAGTGTCTGTCCCAGGGAGAGATGAGGGTGTCCTGCTCCTCTGAGGGAGGGGACAGTCCTCAGTACAGCTGGACTCTAGATGGACGCACACTGACAGATGCTGAGCTCCTTCCTGGAAATATTAAGACTAACATCATCACTCTGAAACAGCACGTCTCAGGACATCTGGTCTGCTCAGTCGAAAACCTCGTTAGTAAAGTCTCCAAAGAACAGAGGATATCTACCTGTGGTGAGTGAAAAAAGTGATAGTTACAACTTTGACAATTACATTACTTTTACATTTGTGAGAAATTATCTTTTTTTTGCTCATAGGCTTCATTTTCATCAACTGCACTTCAGTCAATGGGACACAAGTATCAGGGTGGGTGTATGAAGCCAATAACACCCTGTGCATTGAACCAGCAAGTGAACCTACCACAACCACACAAACTGCAGTGGGTAAGAGGAATGACCCATGGTACAGTGGAAACTGAAAAAACAGCTAGATGCATTGATGTCATTTTATCCGTTCTTCATTTCATGTTTATTGACTTAATCATGTTGTTTTGTTATGTCTTCTTTCTATGAAATAGGACATTTGCCACTGATCAGTGGTGTTCTCTCAACACTTATAATTTTCTTAGTTGTGGTTGGAACAGCAATCTGTGCTCAACGGAAAAAGCAAAACAGCAAAGCAAAAGGTACAAAAATTCTTTTCCCTTACTCCCTTTTCTCAAATTGCTTTTTTTTGTTTTTATAAATATACAATATTTCTGTTATATGTCACTTAAATATTGTTAAGCAGCCACAGTTAACTTTAAAAAGAAAAAATCTCAACAGCTTAACAAAATCCACCATAAAGTCTAAAGCTCAAAAATGAAGTTTCATACAAAGTGCAACTATTCTGTTAATCATTCATTGATTATTTTTAAAGCCACCCCTCCTTCTTACTCTGCAGAGGAAGAAAATGACCAGGAAGAAATCTTTGCTGATCTCAGGGTCGTGAAACGGCAGGCGAAACAACTGGAGAAAAGAGCGGAGCTAGAGTTTGGCCAAGTCAAGTATTCAAAGCGTCCTCGGCAGACTGAACCAACGGGAGATGATTGTTTGTATGTTAACGTCCATAAATTCAGGTGATTTAAGTGTTCAGTGCTTTTACACAGACTGCATCACTGAAGATCCATGGAGAGAAGAGCTGATGTTAAAATGTCTGAAGGTCTTTTATTTAATGTGATTTCCCACCAGAAAAATGTAAAAGAGCTAACTACTTACTGATTTATTTTACTTTCATCTGTATTATACCAGAGGGATACACATGTATTCTTTTATGATCTCTTGATTTACAGATAGTATGTTACATAAACACTGTGAGTGTTTTCTGCTTTTATATTCTGCAGACACTCTAATACAGGGGTCTCAAACTCAATTTAGCTGGGGGCCGCTGGAGGCAGAGTCTGGGTCAGGCTGGGCCGCATTAGGTTTTCCACAAGAAAGGCATGATTAAAAAATTCCAATCTTCTCAAATCTCTTTATTATTTTTTTTAACACAAAATAAGATGAAAAATAAATAAACAAATTAAGAATTAATAAGAAAATAAATCAATCTGTAATACATAAATAAAATAATAATAAGATATTTTTAGTCAGTGAACTTATGTGTTTTTTTCAGTCTTCTATATCTGCTGTATTTAGATTCAAATGTCTGTATTAACAGTTCTATAACCTTCTTCTGAACATGAATGGAACACTGTAGAAAATGAACTGTTCTTCTGAACATGGCTTCTCTTACTCCTTGCTGCTAGAGACCTGGCAGCGTTTCCTCTCGCATAGCCGAGCCAGATTTGGCCTGAGGGAGGAAGCAGTTGAGACCCTCAGTATGTCTTGAAGATGATCATCCGTAAGTCTGGACCTGTACTTGGACTTATTGAAGTTCAAAGTGGAGAAGAGCTTTTCGCACAAGTATGTGCTACCAAAAAGGCACATGGTCCGCTTGAACATTCGGGAAAGCCGAGGGAAACTAGGGCTCAATTCTCTCAAAAATTGTCCAAGCTTGTCTGCTTTTCCATTCACCTCCCTGAACTTCGCTTTGAGTTCAGAGTTGCACTGCAGCTCAATGAGCTCCGTTTGAAGCACAGGGCATCTTGCACATCAAAGGAGAAGGGGTCCACAAAAATTTGAAAGGTGGCTCTGTGTGTCTTGAAGTCAGCAAATCTGTGATCAAATTCCTCCTGTAGCCTCAAAATGACATCAACATACTTGTCACCACTGAATGGTGTGCCTGCATCCACGAGTGCCTTGCATGCTGGGAAATGGCAAAGGTTTGTCAGAGGGAGCTGGGCTTTCCATAGCGCAAGTTTTGTGGAGAATGCTCTCACGTTGTCATAGGCAGCACTGACAAGTTGCCCCTGGCCTTGTTTAGTACATTAAGCTCATGTGTTATATCAACAAGAAAAGCTAGGTCCATGAGCCATTTGGGATCACTTAGCACAGGAAGACTAACTCCATCCTTCTCCATGAAGGCTTTCACTTCTGCTCTCAACTCAAAAAATCTCTTTAATACATTTCCCCTGCAGAGCCAATGTACCTCAGTGAAGTAGAGCACATCCCCATATTCTGACTCCATTTCCTCTAAAAAAGCACGGAACCTTCGGTGCTTTAAGCCCCTGGATCTGATTTGGTTGATGCATTTCACAACAATAGACATCACATTGTCAAACTTCAGGCATTTGCTGCAAAGGACCTGCTGATGGATAATGCAGTGCAGAGCAATGGCCTCCTCCACGCCTTCCTCTTCCAGCTTTTTTTTGAACAAGTGCCACCAGTCCATTTTTCCTCCATGTCATTGATGGCGCTCCATCTGTTGTTATTCCAACAAACCTCTTCCATGGCAAACCAACATTCTCAATGACATCACACAGCTTGTGAAATATCTCCTGAGCGGTGGTCTGGCCATGCATTGAAATTACTGTGAGCAGCTCCTCCATCACTTCAAAACTGTCATCAACACCACGGACACACATTGCGAGCTGGGCAGTGTCGGTGATGTCTGTTGTCTCATCAAGAGCGACTGAGTATACACTGAAACATTTGGCTTTCTCACACAGTTGGTAATAAATGTCATTTGACAGGTCAGAAATGCGATCTGCTACGGTGTTGGCAGAAAGGCTGATGTTGCTAAACTGACCTTTCTTTGCCGGACAGACTATATTTGCAGCCTGTAATATGCACTTTTTGACAAATTCACCTTCTGTGAATGGCTTTCCTGCTTTAGCAATCATCTCACTAACCACGTAGCTAGCTTCGACTGCTGCATTATTCTCTTTGGTTGCTTTCTTGAAGAAATCTTGCTGCCTCAGTAGATCTGTTTTAAGACTGGTAACCCGGTTCGCTCTCTCATCTCCCTGGTATTTTGCATACACCTCAGCATGTCTAGTTGTGTAATGACGTTTCAAATTGTATTCCTTGTGCACTGCAACTTTCTCTGTGAAAATAAGACACGCCGGGGTGCCCCTGTGCTCAACAAAGAAATATTGCATTTCCCATTGTCGGTGCTCATCACCAACCTTTCTCTTCACTGCAGGCTTTGAAAAAGACATGTTTGGGGCTATGTAACATTTATAATTCTACTTGGTGTCACTGTCGCATTGAAGTTTCAATCAAGCATTTAGCCAACGGACGTCTCAACGCATAGAGAACGTCATTTCCCCTTCTTTTTCTTGCAACCGTAGCACGGCGATCGGCGGATAAAAAGCCGGTAGCAGTCTCCTTTGTTTTTACGCTCGATGTTCATGTCTTTCATGATGACACGAACACCGTGGCATTTGCAGATGGTAGAAAGTACAGGGATAGCGAGCGCAAAAAAGGCGCCTGCTCACGGACTGTTAGCCGCCGGGCTGTTGTTACAGGAAAAAGAAGCGGAAATGACACCGTGACATATAACAAATAACATCACCTGTTTCTGATGTTAGTTGTTTTGACTGCTTTTACATTATATTGAAATATATGTAATGTTCATGTATGCTGCAATGCAAACGGAGTGATGCAAATAAAAAACATCGACCCACAAATTACGGTGCGACCCTATACTTAGTCCGGGTTACCGGGGACTGTTATTGCCGATGAACAGGTGTCGCTATGTGACTGCAGACTAAATTGGGCTGCATTGAGTTCATTACTTTTCTTTTACCCCGCCGCCTATGCATCACAGAGTTAATATGAGGCCTCTCTCTGTGAAAAAATAACTAAAAATCCCACTGACGTGTGTATAAATCTATATGCGTGTAATGTCCCGCTGTGCAGCAACTTAAAAAAAACCTAAACTTTTTTTGAAGTGTTGTGAACGCAGCGCGCTGGGGCGAATGTCCGCGTTTGCCCAATAGAAAGGAGGCAGCCAGCCAGGCACAGAAAAGAAAGAAGCACTCCAGGGCAATGCTGCTGTAACTTTTACTCATTGAGAAATGTTTCCCTGCTTGCATCAAGCCCGGCTGATCGTCACCTGAGATCCATATCCCACCCCGATTGGTAGGTTAGTTCAGCTCCGCACACAACACTGTAAAGTGTCATACATTATCAAACTCGTGGGCCGCACTAATATTAAATTTTCATATTAAGGTGGGGGCCAAAAACTATCGTCCTGCGGGCCGCAATTGGCCCGCGGGCCGCGAGTTTGAGACCCCTGCTCTAATAGAACATTTTTATTTAGGAGTTTTTCTTTTTTCATGGGAACTTGACTAGTTTATGACTTGGTAGAAGTTGGACCAGATGATCCTTAAATTAGAAATAAATAAAGTAAAGTTTGTACAAATTTCAGTGCAGCAAAACCTTTAGACAGTGATAAAACATCCAGATATCAACATTTTACCTTTAGTCAATACATTTCCTCACAGATGTCTTACAAGAGACACTGATATTCAAATGACATTCTCAAGGGAAAGGTGTGTGAGTCACCATCTTTGTATTTGCTGCCATTTGGAGAATCACTTGAAAGAGGCTGTGAGGTTTGCAATGCAGGACTCAAATGGACTTAATGGACAATTAATTTATTTAGAAGCTTCAAAACGTGCAACCAACAATCCCAAAACTCGATACACAGCCTTGATGATCCAGATGCCAATGATTCTCTTGAAGAGGCTGCTCTCCACTGGTTTCTTTGCACAAGAGGAGAGGTGGTAAGTTTCTTCACAAGATAACAAGAAGCAAAACAAACCAGGTAGACTCTTGAGAAGCTTTAATAAGGAGACCTGATGCTATCTTTTGAGGTGGTGTATCTTAGGACCATAAAAATTATGATAGTACAAAAAGGGGGGGGGGTGTAATTGTTCAACAAATCAGTCTGAAGCAGTATTATTATTATTTATTACCACAAGATGGTGCTATTAAGCAGCATTCTATTAATGTATTCACTGTGTTTTAGTGGCTTATCTGACATTATTGTAAAGAAGAGATCTTCAAGATTTGTACTATTAAAACTTTAAAGCTTTAAAAATGAACTGTAACTATTTTAATTATATTTTTGTATATATTCTCACAAATCCTCCCTTTCTAAATATGAAAGCAATCATTTTAGTGAACAGTGTTTGTAAATAGTTATTTGTCAACATCTGGAGTGACCTATTCTTATTCAACAGAGACTGGAAATGTATTATTAATAAAAACTCAATCTGTAATACAGGGAAACAGATTTCTCTTTTAGCATAAACAATATGTTTCCCTCTCCTTAAAAGCTAAAAAGGAAGAGAAACTGATACCACCACCTCTACACTACTGTAAGATCAACAAGCGGACTCTGTTGCCCCATCTACACACGCACGCTCTCTCTCTCTCACACACACACACACACACACACACACACATACAAGACAATCCACAGGTACACACGCTACCTAATTTAACCATCCCCTTCTGTGAAAGGACTGCTGCTATCTACCCGAACAAATGTGACTGGAGTTTGTTTTAGATTTAACTTAGATTTTATGCTATTTATGCCTTTTTTTTTGCTGCTCTTTTTTTAAACGTATTCTTTTTAAACTGTATTGCTTATTGCACTGTAGAGGCTGGTGAGAAACAGTATTTTCAGGCTGGGTAACACCATACGAAATGACAATAAACTTCTTGAGTCTTGAGTCTTTCATCCCCTCATCAACAAAACCTAACACCAAGGTTTTCGCACAGTATCCTCTGAGGCGGTTCACTAACAGGACAAACTGCAGTCTGTTCAGAGCAGCATACGCTTAGCTGAAGCTTTAAAGCCGATGTCTGGAGCAACAGAAGCTGAACAATGTGCAGACATGGAAGCTTTTGGATTGTTTTTAAATACTTAATGCTACACTTCAAAATAGAATAAAACGTTTTACAGCTATGGGATCCATTAAAGTCAGTGAAAAGGTTTGACTTTATTGTTATGGATGAAGAATCTCAAACACAGAAAAGAAGCAAAATTCAGCAATAGATCTGCTGAATATAATTACAATTACAGAACTGTTTAAATGTTTTTAAATGACACTGTTTGGTTTCTTGTAATAATAATATCAAATTATGAGATCAATTTCATATGGATATGCACTTAAAGTAAATACAGTTTGTTGAAAGATTTTATTATGTTTATGTTTAGAAGTACATTTCATTTAAGGTTTTCTAGATGTGTTTGCTCTTTTTTACTAGAGAAGTTACGTTGTGCAAGCTTTGTGTGCATTCCAGAGCTCTCTGACTTTCACACACACATCCTGGGAGCATGAGAGAGGTTGTAGCTTCTCTTACTGATTTATGGTACAGGAGGACACCTACTCTGTATCTGTTTTAGTCTAAGAGCCTTTTGTTTAGATGGACCGCTAGACTCCTGGCACCAGCTTTGGGGAGTCTTCACGGGGTCATATCTCGACACACACACACACACACACACACAAGGTATACGTCATATGTTAATGAACCTATGCATATTCATGTAACCACAATAAAAGAGCAGTGTTACGGGAGAGCGGACGAGAGCAACTGAGGTCAAGCGAAGGAACGGCGCCTGTCCAGTTCTCTCCCGTGCACGTTAATTTGTAAAACCTGTCTGAGTGTCATTTATTTCAATCTGAGTTGCATTACAGGAAAACTCCTGTCACAGTTATTGCAGAAGAACTGTTTAAATAATATATAACTAATTTTGAGCAGTTTAATTAGCTCCATAACTGTTCTATTAATAATCAAATATGATGAAAGAGGTATTATTTTTACAATTTTTATTTATTAAATCTATTTAGATTTTGTAAAAGCATTCAGTTATCTACAATGTAAATGTAATTTAAATGCTGTTTTCAGACACTACCTGTCACGGCTGTGGCAGCAGTTGTGTGGTGTTTGTGTGAAAGGACACAGAGCATTTGCTGTGATGAGATTCAATTCAATTCAATTTTATTTATATAGCGCCAAATCACAACAAAAGTCACCTCAAGGCGCTTTATATTGTACAGTAGATTGCACGATAATGAATACAGAGAAAAACCCAACAATCATATGACCCCCTATGAGCAAGCACTTTGGCGACAGTGGGAAGGAAAAACTCCCTTTTAACAGGAAGAAACCTCTGGGAGAACCAGGCTCAGGGAGGGGCGGGGCCATCTGCTGCGACCGGTTGGGGTGAGAGAAGGAAAACAGGATAAAGACATGCTGTGGAAGAGAGACAGAGATTAATAACAGATATGATTCGATGCAGAGAGGTCTATTAACACATAGTGAGTGAGAAATGTGACTGGAAAGGAAAAACTCAATGCATCATGGGAATCCCAGGCAGCCTACGTCTATTGCAGCATAACTAAGGGAGGATTCAGGGTCACCTGGTCCAGCCCTAACTATATGCTTTAGCAAAAAGGAAAGTTTTAAGCCTAATCTTGAAAGTAGAGATAGTGTCTGTCTCCCGAATCCAAACTGGAAGCTGGTTCCACAGAAGAGGGGCCTGAAAACTGAAGGCTCTCCCTCCCATTCTACTTTTAAACACTCTAGGAACAGCAAGTAGGCCTGCAGAGCGAGAGCGAAGTGCTCTAATAGGGTGATATGGTACTACAAGGTCATTAAGATAAGATGGGGCCTGATTATTTAAGACCTTGTATCTGAGGAGCAGGATTTTGAATTCAATTCTGGATTTAACAGGAAGCCAATGAAGGGAAGCCAAAACAGGAGAAATATACTCTCTCTTTCTAGTCCCTGTCAGTACTCTTGCTGCAGCATTTTGGATCAGCTGAAGACTTTTCAGCAAGTTTTTAGGACATCCTGATAATAAAGAATTACAGTAGTCCAGCCTGGAAGTAATGAATGCATGAACTAGTTTTTCAGCGTCACTCTGAGACAGGATATTTCTAATTTTAGAGATGTTGCGCAAATGGAAGAAAGCAGTCTTACATATTTGTTTAATATGTGCGTTGAAGGACATGTCCTGGTCAAAAATGACTCCAAGGTTCCTCACAGCATTACTGGAGGCCAAGGTAATGCCATCCAGAGTAAGAATCTGCTTAGATACCATATTTCTAAGATTTTCAGGGCCGAGTACAATAACCTCAGTTTTATCTGAATTAAGAAGCAGAAAGTTAGCGGCCATCCAGGTCTTTATGTCTTTAGGACATTCCTGCAGTTTAACTAATTGGTGTGTGTTACCTGGCTTCATGGATAGATAGAGTTGTGTGTCATCTGCATAGCAGTGAAAATTTATGCTATGTCTTCTAATGATGTTGCCTAGGGGAAGCATGTATAATGTAAATAGAATTGGTCCTAGCACTGAACCCTGTGGAACACCATAATTGACCTTAGTGTGTGAAGAGGACTCTCCATTTACATGTACAAATTGGAGTCTATTAGATAGATATGATACAAACCACTGCAGCGCAGTACCTGTAATACCTACAGCATGTTCTAATCGCTCTAATAGGATATTATGGTCAACAGTATCAAACGCAGCACTAAGGTCTAGCAGGACAAGCACAGAGATGAGTCCACTGTCAGAGGCCATAAGAAGATCATTTGTAACCTTCACTAAAGCTGTTTCTGTGCTGTGATGAGCTCTGAAACCTGACTGAAACTCTTCAAATAAGCCATTCCTCTGCAGATGATCTGTTAGCTGTTTGACAACTACTCTTTCAAGGATGTTTGATATGAAAGGAAGGTTGGAGATTGGCCTATAATTAGCTAAGACAGCTGGGTCTAGAGATGGCTTTTTAAGTAAAGGTTTAACTACAGCCACCTTGAAGGCCTGTGGTACATAGCTGATTATTAGAGATAGGTTGATCATATTTAAGATTGAAGAATTAATTAATGGCAGGACTTCTTTGAGCAGTTTTGTAGGAATGGGGTCTAAAAGACACGTTGATGGTTTAGAGGAATTAATAATTGAAGTTAACTCAGAAAGATCAATTGGAGAAAAAGAGTCTAACTTAACATTGATGGTACTAAAAGTAGCTGTAGATAATATTACATCTGTGGGATGATTATTGGTAATTTTTTCTCTAATGATAAAAATTTTATTTGTGAAGAAGTTCATGAAGTCATTACTAGTTAACGTTAAAGGGATTGTTGGCTCAGTAGAGCTCTGACTTTTTGTCAGCCTGGCTACAGTGCTGAAGAGAAACCTGGGGTTGTTCTTATTTTCTTCAATCAGTGACGAATAGTAAGATGTTCTGGCTGTGCGGAGGGCTTTCTTATAAAGCAGCAAACTATTTCTCCAGGCTAAATGATGATCCTCTAAATTTGTGACACGCCATTTCCTCTCCAGCTTACGAGTTATCTGCTTTAGGCTACGTGTTTGAGAATTATACCACGGAGTCAGGGACTTCTGATTTGAGACCTTAGTTTTCACAGGAGCTACAGTATCCAGAGTCATACGTAGTGAGGAGGTAAAATTATTAACAAGATAATCAACCTCTGTTGGAGTAGCGTTCAGATAGCTGCTCTGCTCTATGTTGGTACAGGGCATTGAAGATGATAACAGTGGGTGGATTATATTCTTAAACTTAGTTACAGCACTTTCAGAAAGACATCTACTTTGATAAAGTCTACTCTCCACTGCTGTGTAATCAATTATTGTAAATGTAAATGTTATCAGGAAATGATCAGACAGCAGAGGGTTTTCAGGAAACACTGTTAAATGTTCAGTTTCTATGCCATATGTTAAAACAAGATCTAGAGTGTGATTAAAGTGGTGGGTGGGTTCTTTTACATTTTGAGAGAAGCCAATTGAGTCTAATAACAGATTAAATGCCATGTTGAGGCTGTCATTTTTAGCATCTACATGGATGTTAAAATCACCCACAATAATTATTTTATCTGAGCTGAGCACTAAATCAGATAAAAAGTCTGAGAAATCAGAGAGAAACTCTGTGTAAGGCCCAGGTGGACGATAGATGATAACAAGTAAGACTGGTTTCTGAGTTTTACAGCTGGGGTGGACGAGGCTAAGCATCAGGCTTTCAAATGAATTAAAAGTCTGTCTTGGTCTTTTGTTAATTAATAGGCTGGTGTGAAAAATTGCTGCCACACCGCCCCCTCGGCCTGTGCTTCGAGATTTCTGGTAGTTAGAATGACTCGGGGGTGTTGATTCATTTAAACTAACATACTCATCCTGCTGCAACCAGGTTTCTGTAAGGCAGAGTAAATCGATTTGTTGATCAATTATTAAGTCATGTACTAACAGAGACTTGGAGGAGAGAGACCTAATATTTAATAATCCACATTTCACTGTTTTACTCTTTGGTTCAGATGTGGATACTGTATTGTTCTTTCTTTGTGATTTTTTATGTTTAAGTTGTTTATTGCTGGTTTTTGGTTTGTTTTTTGTCTGTTTGGGAGCTGACACAGTCTCAATGGAGATGGGTTTTTGGGGGGGTAGCAGGAGGATAGAAGCTGCAGAGAGGCGTGTAAGACTGCAACTCTGCTTCCTGGTCCCAACTCTGGATAGTCATATTTTGGGGGGTTTAATAAATTGGTCCATATTTCTAGAAATGAGAGCTGCTCCATCCAAAGTGGGATGGATGCCGTCTCTCCTAACAAGACCAGGTTTCCTCCAGAAGGTTTGCCAATTATCTATGAAGCCCACATCGTTTCTGGGACACCACTCAGACAGCCAGCAATTTAAGGAGAACATGCGGCTAAACATGTCACTCCTGGTCTGATTGGGGGACCAGAGAAAACTACAGAGTCCGACATTGTTTTGGCAAAGTTACACACCGATTCAATATTGATTTTAGTGACCTCCGATTGGCGTAACCGGGTGTCATTACTGCCGACGTGAATTATGATCTTACTGTATTTACGTTTACCCTTAGCCAGCAGTTTTAAATTTCCCTCAATGTCGCCTGCTCTGGCCCCTGGAAGACAATTGACTATGGTTGCCGGTGTCTCTAGCTTCACATGTCTGAGTACAGAATAGCCAATTACCAGAGTTTGACCCCCGGTGGGTGTGTCGCCGAGTGGGGAAAAACGGTTAGACACATGAACAGGTTGGTGGTGTACCTGGGGCTTCTGTTTAAGACTATGCTTCCTCCTTATTGTAGAAAGTGAAAATAACAAAGGTGAGGACAGAACTAAATATAAACCTAAACTGGGAAAACCTGAAACCATAACTCACAGAAAAACACGCAGGAAAAAACATAAGGAGGTTAACACAGGGGATGAGGAGCGGAGAATGAAGAGCAGAGAGACACGGATATTCACCAAGCTACACTGATGTAGCGACAACAAACAAATGCAAACAGACACTATATATACACAGGCAGGAGGGTGAGGGAACGAGGCACAGGTTCAATTCAGTTCAATTCAATTCAATTTTCGGGTCCAGAGTCTGAGTCGGAGGTCTCAGTTTGCTCTGGATTCCCAAAGGTGCGCACTTCGGCTCCCACTATGGTCTCACATCAACTTGTGCAGCACGGCTCTGGGCCAGCTGGAGGCTCAGACAAACCCAGACAGCAGTTTTTATTGTCAGCTGGGAGTTGACAATGAAATTTGGTTCTTCCTTCATTTGCTCCTCGCTCCAAGCTGACTGTGACAAGTCTAGTTTTGCTATAAGAAAGGAGCAGAATATAACCAAGAACAATCATGGAGAGGCTCTGCATGGTAAAATTTTCATGTACACTTGTGGTTTGTATGTTGAAACTTATTTTTGCTTCACTTCCTTTTGTGCAAAATAACTTGTATGGTGAAACTAATTAACATTTAACCACAACATACATAACTTCAGAAAACATTTCAAAACCAGTGAACAACAGAACAATTATTGATGTCTATGAATGTGTTTTGAGATTTGAAGTAATCTGTAATTTAAACTTAAATATAAATTGTAATTTTGATCATATCGGTGTTAAACTGGCTTCAAAATACATATTAACCTCCTACCTTTTATTAATTTCAATTTTATTTAGTTATTACATTTATTTTAGTTTAGTATGAATGTGAGAGTGAATGAATAGTGGTATTGTAAAGCGCTTTGAGGGGTCCCGAAAAGCGCTATATAAATGCAATCCATTATTATTATTATTATAGTTGTAAATATTACAGTGTCAGTGAAACTGCATGATTAGCTAAACAAGAAAATTACACATTTGGTTTGGAAGTATTAGTATGTCCAAACTGAAAGACAGCTTCTCTCTTTTCTCTCTCTTTAGCTCTTTTCTAATCACTTCCTGTCTTTCTGAGTTCACACATTCTTATCTGAATTTACATGTTTTGATTTGAAGCTGATCAGTAACAGGAATCACGGACAGTGTAAGTTGTGCCTTTTTGCATCTCAGTAAAATAGAGTAGTTTATCTGTGGGTTGCCAGAACGTGGAAGTTCCTATAAAAGTCTGTCAAACTGTCATGCTCATAATCATCAGTAGTGTAGTCCTATTTTAAATAATTAATTATTGACCATGTTAATTCAGGTTCCTCTTTGTGGAAAAAAATAATGATGATGGAGAAAAACAGCTATTATTGAGAATGCATCAATACATTAATAATGAGTAATAGTGTTACTTTTCAGAACTTGCATTGATATACAGTTAAGCCCATAATTATTCATACCCCTGCCAAATTTTGACTTAAAGTTACTTTTGTTCAACAAGCAAGTTCTTTTTTGAGCAGAAATGACACAGGCATCTCACAAAAGATAATAAGATGATGTACAAGATGCATCATTGTGGAAAAAAAATATTTCTCAGCTTTTATTTACATTTGAGCAAAAAGTATCATGTCCAGAATTATTCATACCCTTTACAAACTGTCACAGTCTCTGGGAAAATCCAAAGTTCCATACCATTCCAAATAGTCAAAGCTGTTCTAAAGCATCCTAATTACCCTGATTAATTGGAAATGGCTGTTTTAATCAACTTAACAGGTGAAAAACAGCAACTCTCTGCAGGTGGTCTGTGGACATTCATGGCTAAGACAAAGAAACTCAGTGAGGACCTGCAGCTGTGCATTGTGGCTGCTCACAAGTGAGGAATGGGCTACAAGGCCATATCCAAATGTTTTCAAGTTCCAGTGGCTACAGTGCAAAGTATTATTAAAAAATACAAGATGTTCCGCACTGTGGAAAATCTCAGAGGACGTTGTTGGAAGCCAAAAGTGAAACCTGTGGTGGCCAGGAGAATAGTGAGAGAGGTGAAAAAGAATCCAAGGATCACCACCAAGGCCACCCTGGTGAATCTGGGCTCTGCTGGTGGCAATGTCTCAAGGCAGACAGTCCAACGGACACTGTTGGGTTCCACGGATGCAGACCAAGGAAAACGCCACTTCTCCAGGCACTTCTAAGGCATGCAAAAGCTCATTTGGCCTTTGCAAATGCTCATCTGGACAAAGAAGAAGATTTCTGGTCTTCAGTGTTATGGTCAGATGAAACAAAAATTGAATTATTTGGTCACAATGATGTTGCCTTCATTTCGCATAAAAATGGAGAAGCCTTCAACCCAAAGAACACCATCCCCACTGTCAAACATGGTGGTGGGAACCTAATGCTTTGGGGGTGTTTTTCAGCCAATGGACCAGGGAACCTAATCACAGTAAACAGCACCATGAAAAAAGAGCAATACATGAAGATTCTCAACAACAACATCAGGCAGTCTGCAGAAAAACTTGGCCTTGGGAACCAGTGGACATTTTAGCACGACAATGACCCAAAACATACAGCAAACGTGGTGAAGAAATGGTTAGCAGACACCAACATTAAGGTTTTGCAGTGGCCAAGCCAGAGTCCTGACTTGAATCCAATTGAGAATCTGTGGAGGGAGCTAAAGATCAGGGTGATGGCAAGAAGACCCTCCAACCTGAAAGATTTGGAGCTCATTGCTAAAGATGAATGGGCAAAAATGCCTGTGGAGACATGCAACAAGCTGGTCTGCAATTATAGGAAGCGTTTGATTGCTGTAATAGCCAATAAAGGCTTTTTTCTATTGATTATTGAGAAGGGTATGAATAATTCTGGACATGATACTTTTTGCTAAAATATAAATAAAACCTGGGAAATATTTTTTTCCACAATGATGCCTCTTGTACATCGTCTTATAATCTTTTGTGAGATGCCTGTGTCATTTCCAGTCAAAAAATAACTTGCTAGTTGAATAAAAGTAACTTTAAGTCAAAATTTGGCAGGGGTATGAATAATTTTGGGCTTAACTGTAAATAAATGAGTACTGGCAAAAACAACAACTCAAACCACTAATTAGCCTAAATACCATAAATGCCAAATTCCGAAAGAGAAAATGTACACTTTTAAATGTTTTAAAAGTGTTTTTTTTCTTCACCTCTAGGAATCCAGAGCAAACTGAGACCTCCAACTCAGTCTCTGGATCCAACACAGCCAATGCTTTAGTTCCACAGGGCCCCAGCTTGGTCTCACAGTAAAAAACCTTAAATTGAACACTTGGAAGGCAGTCCACGTTTGAACAACATAATATCACATTATTACAATATACATAATTATCACATTCATACAATACAATATTTATATTGTATGAACGTGAAAGGTTTTTGTTATAACGTGATAATTATGTATATTGTAATAACATGATATTATGTTGTGATATTATTTAAAAGTGGGTTTTTTTCTTCATTGATGTGTTTATTACCAAAATATGGACTTAATATGGAATATACATGGGGCTGCTGTTGAACTAAACTACATGACATTGTGGTAGATACTAAGTGATGGGCAGGATAGTGTTAGTTTGTTACAGACTAAAAATAGTCCAGTGACAGTGTGAGTAATAATTAAAAAAAAAAAAAAAAAAAAAAATTCTGCAAAATAATGAACATGCTAGTTGTACTTCCTTTTTCACATTTCCACACACAGAGTGAGAACAGTCTTTCTGTTGGGTTTGTGGTATGTTGGTTTTGCTTCCGTTTCTAATGTGAGGAGCTTTTTAAAAGAAGCTGATCAGTAGCAGGAGCCATTTCTGACTGTTAGCTGCTGGACATATGTGCATACCATTTAATAAAGACACACACTGAACAGTGAGGAGACATGGAAGCTGTGCTGGGATTAATGGTGATTCTCCTGGGACTGTCTCATGGTGAGATACTCTTTTTACATGTGTCACTCATCATTTAATACTTTTAACCTGTACAAAATATTTGACATCGTCCTCAGAGTTTCTAAAGCAGCACGAATACTTACACAAAATTACAATATCTGTACTTTGTTTTATTTTATGAACTTAATGTAAGAATCTATTGGCTACATCTGTAGTACATGACGATTTGAGCAGAGCTTTAGTTCCTTTTTTTGTCTTTTTACCAGTTTTAGTAACAGTGGTAAATTCTTAGCTCACTATGCACCTTGGCAGACTTGTTGCAGTGTGTTTAAGTGAGTTCTGGCTTTTTAAAGGACTTTATTCTTTCCATCCTTATCAGAGACATCAAACTTATTTGTTACTTTGATGGACTGCCTGATTTTGAAGAATGTGTCTCAACTTATTGATTGGCTGTTTCTAGGAATCCAGATCTTAAGTTAGTTATGCCACGCCGTGACTACTGATATGCTGAAGAATGTATCGGTTGCTTTACTTTTTCATTTATAATGCCACCTTCAGAAATGGACATCTCCGTCCTGTTTGTGGGCAGATTCTTTCCTCTGAAATATGGGTTCCTGTTTTCTTTTTGACAAACACCCATTTCTTTTCTTTTTTTCCACATGAAAATACTTTAGTTTTTGCATTCGTCTAAAATGTGGAGAATGTGTCTACCTGTATTTCTTAATTATTAATATATTAGTAAAGGTTGGACACATTTGTGTGATAACTTTGGGATTATGGATGCAGAATTTTGTTCTTGAGCCTCTATTACCTACAAATTGCAAATGTAACGCGGTAAAGGACCAGGGCGCCTGACTGCAGCTTCATAGATAATAAGCAACCAGAAGTAGTTTTGACTATGGAGCCCGAGTGTGTGAATAAAACACAGGAAACCAAAATAGAGCTCAAATAAAAGAAATTATAATATTATTTATTTATTTATTTATTTATTATGTTGGTTATGAGAATTATATAGACAGATGTACAAAAAAAAATAAAAATATATGCATATATATCGCAAACAAAAATAATGTTGACAATACAAAACAGCTTATTAGGTTCCAAAAAGAAGTGGGATGAGGTTTAGTCCAGTATAAGATCAGTTTAGTTTCATTGACCTGTGATAGGTCATGTGGAAACAGTTCAGTTTAGTCCAGAGGTTCGCAAGTCCTACCGCAATACAGCGGTGGTCGGGTGGCTCGCCATCCCGCGCTGATCAGGGCTGATCGTGGGGGGGAAAAAAAAAACAAAAAACAAAAAAAAACAAAAAAAAAACCAAAAAAAACACCTGAACTAAACAAGGTCAAAAACATAAATTATCATTCACAGAAGAAAATGAAACAGCATTCTACTGTTATGACAAAATAAATAAGTAAATCCATAAACAACAAAGTCAAGTAATTAATGCCATGTTTCATACAACAATCAATAAACCAAAAACCAAACAAATCATAACATCATCTCTTATAATGAATTTTCAAAATACTATTATAGACAAACATTCTCATGGGTCCCATCAAAGTATATTAGCAATAAAGCTAATAAACATTATCCAAAGTTAATCAAATATTTACAAAACAAAATTCAATTCAAGGTGTTGCGCAACAAGTTCAATAATCTAAAGCATAGGTGTCAAACTCTGGCCCGCGGGCCAAATTTGGCCCGCAGCCTAATTACATTTGGCCCGCGAAGCCATACCAAATTACTATTAATGCTGGCCTACTGGTATTACACAGCTAATATATATATTGTTTAGTATTAAGCTTTGCTTGTTCCATATTCAGTTTTTCAGCAAAACTTGTTTGAGTCCATAAGAAAAGATTCATTCTTATATCTGGAGGAAGATTTTTTTTCAATAAATATTAATGTTGGCCCGCGACTTTGTTCCAGTTTTGAATTTTGGCCCACTGTGTATTTGAGTTTGACACCCCTGATCTAAAGGAAGTTTAACTCAATGCAAAATCTCATAGGCCGTTTTGGCATTTAATCAGAAAAGTAACAAAAAACATCCAAAACGGACAAAACTACAAAATTCAAATCACTCGTTCAACTCTTGATATGTCTATTCAACATTCGGCCATAGTGGAATAAACAAAAACAACAATATTCGATAAATAAAACTAGTAATTGCACTTTCAGTCACTAGCCTAGCATGAGCTTACCGGCGTTTTAGAATGCGCGACCGCGGCGCCGCATTTTCATTAATTGTGACCAAACAAAACAAACAAATAACTCACCGTTGAGTCGATTGTGAGGTGGTGTAAAGATGAATGAATCGGCCGGGTTATTGCACGCTGTCAACTAGTATGTAGTGTAAAAGTTGTCAATATCTGACAAGTACGCCAACCACAGGGACAACAGCAGCCAGAAGAGCAGGGGACATGCAGCTGATTGACCCGGAACTTATACAGGGTTCATTCCCGCCACAATAAAGGGATTGGCGGAAGTGGGGTCAGAGGTTACCGTGGTTACACAAAACTGCTATCCACTCTGAGTAAAATATTAAGAGCTGACAGATTTATGGCAGTAGTGCTACTACAAATAATTTGATACCATTCAATTAAAACACTGGGTTATCCAAAACATAATTTGATATTAGGTATAAACATGATAATACAACAAATACTTTTTAACAAGTGAAAGTCCTCACATCAGTAAATTTTGGTTTGCTGATAATGTTGATTCAGTTTTTGTTGTGATTTATTTGGTAGAAACTAACAAATCACAAATGTTTTTCTTTTTTAATATTTCAAACTTTACAGGTGTGGAAACCCACTGTGATGGCAGACAGGATGGAGCTCAGTGTTATGGAGCTTTGGGAGGAACTGTGGACATCCAGCTGATGGACAGCACCTCAGAAATACCTAGATACCACTTGTTAAAGGATTCATTAAAAATACTACTGTCTGTGAGAGATAATACGGTTCTTTATAATACCATAGCACACAGGTCTCTCTTATTTCCCAGTAATGGAACATTTAGGATCAATAACCTGAGCAGGAATGACAGTGGTGATTATACCCTTGAAACCTTTGATTCCAATGGAAGATCATCAGGCGTGCGGACTTTAAAGTTGTTCATTCAAGGTAAATGTTGGGAAATGCAGCCTTTAATTGATGTAAATGCAATATTGTTTTGGATATCTTTATAATATAGTATACATAATTTCAGATACGTATATTTTGTGCATCCCCTGTTTTGAATTAGCATATGAATTAGCCATAAATAATGATAATCTACATGATGCACACTACATTCACCGAAGTATTGGGCCACATCTCTTAATCTTTGAATTCAGCTGGTTTCAGTTCCATTGCCACAGATGTATGAAACCAAGCACCTAGCCAGTCTGCCTCTACAAACATTTGTGAATAAATGAATCAATTCTAAAGAGCTCATTGAATATGTGCATGTTACTGTAACAGGATACTACCTTTGCAGCAAGTCATTTTGAGATATGTCTTCCCTCTTAGATATTCCACGATGTACTGTAAGTGACTGCAAAGTGGAAAATTTTAGCTACTATGGAAAATCAGCCACCAAGTTACAGACCATGTAACGTTACACAGAAGGAAGCATAGTGTATGAAAGTGCATCTTATTATAATATCTAAACTCATATGTGTGTGTTTCTCTCAGCTCCTGTGTCCTCTGTCCTGCTGGTCTCTGAGTGTCTGTCCCAGGGAGAGAGGAGGGTGTCCTGCTCCTCTGAGGGAGGGGACAGTCCTCAGTACAGCTGGACTCTGGATGGACGCACACTGACAGATGCTGAGCTCCTTTCTGTAAATAATGAGGATAACATCATTATTCTGAAACAGCACGTCTCAGGACATCTGGTCTGCTCAGTCAGGAACAACGTCAATAGTGTCTCCAAAGAACAGAAGATATCTGCCTGTGGTGAGTGAGAACATTTTGATAAAACAATAATAATCATGACTTTGTTTATTATGGTCACTTTGTACATTTATTCATGAATTATATGTTTTTACGGTTAGGCTTTATTTTCATCAACTGCACCTCAATCAATGGGACACAGGTGTCAGGGTGGGTGTATGAAGCCAATAGAACCTTGTGTATTAAACCAACAAGTGAACCTAGTTTTTAAGCTTGATTTTTTATTTAATATATTAATGTAAGAATCTATTGGCTACATCTTCAGTACGTGACCATTTGAGCAGAGCTTTCATTCTGTTTTTGTCTTTTTACCAGTTTTAGTGGGAGTGGTAAATTCTTAGCTCACTATGAACCTTGGCAGCCTTGTTGTGGTGTGTTTAAGTGAGTTTGGACTCACTTAAACAGAAACTAATGCATCACAAATGTTTTTCTTTTTAATGTTTCAAAATTTTGCAGGTGTGGGAACTTACTGTGATGGCAGACAGGATGGAGCTCAGTGTTATGGAATTTTGGGAGGAACTGTGGACATCCAGCTGATGGACAGCACCTCTGAAATATATAGCTACCAACTGTTTAAGAATTCATTAAGAATACTAAATGTGAGGAATAAGGTTTTTCATAATACGATAGAACACAGAGCTCTCTTTTTTCCCAGTAATGGAAAATTTAGGATCAATAACCTGAGTAGGAACGACAGTGGTGATTATATCCTTGAAACCTTTGATTCCAATGGAAGATCATCAGGCGTGTGGACTTTACAGTTGTTCATTCAAGGTAAACGTTTGGAAATACAGCCTTTAATTGATAAGATAAGATAAGATAAGATAAGATAACCTTTATTAGTCCCACACGTGGGAAATTTGTTTTGTCACAGCAGATGTAAATGCAATTGGGTCACATCTCTTAATCTTGGAATTCAGCTGGTTTCAGTTCCATCGCCACACATGTATGAAACCAAGCACCTAGCCATGCACTCTGCCTCTACAAACATTTGTGAATTAATGAATAATTCTAATGAGTTCACTAAGGTTTTGTATGTAACAGGATACTACCTTTGCAACAAGTTATTTTGAGATATTTGTTCTCTCCAGGATATTCCATAATCAACTGTAAGTAATATTTTTGCAAAGTGGAAGATTTCAGGAGCTACAGAAACTCTGCGCCGAGTGGTAGACCATGTGAGAGAGTATGGGCATCAAGTGCTGAGGCACATAGTGCATGAAAGTGCATCTTATTATGGCATCAAAAGTCATGTTTGTGTTTTTCTCTCAGCTCCTGTGACCTCTATCCTGATGGTTTCTGAGTGTTTATTCCTGGGAGAGAGGAGGGTGTCCTGCTACTCTGAGGGAGGGGACAGTCCTCAGTACAGCTGGACTCTGGATGGACGCACACTGACAGATGCCGAGCTCTCTTCTGGAAATAATGAGAGTAACAACATCACTCTGAAACGGCACATCTCAGGACATCTGGTCTGCTCAGTCAAGAACAATGTCAGTGACGTCTCCAAAGAACAGAGCATATGTACTTGTGGTGAGTGAGAACATGATGAAAAAATAACTTAATGATTATATTATCTGTAATATATTGTCTGTGCACCTGCAGCCATAAACAGTCTGTCTTAAACCAACAACAGACGGTGGTTTTGATGGCAATTCCGGCTCTTTTTAGAGAACCGGCTCTTTTGGCTCAGCTCACTAAAAAGAGCTGACTCCCAAGCAGCTCTTTGGGTTGTTTTGTTGCTTTAATTAATTTATTATCAACAACAATATAAAATTATACACAAAATAAATTACTAATGAAAAAAACGTGTTTATTAATTATGTATGTTTATTATATACATATGCTTTTATTTATTCATGCCACAAATTATAAGTGATAAATGTTAAATATCAAATGAATTATAAAATACAAAAAACAACTATTTACAATTCAACTTTTAACTCTTTAAATTGTCTGGTTCTTTTTTTCCTTTTAAACAAATTTAAAGTGAAACAACACAAAACACTGCAAAGCACAACAAAATAAAATATAGATTCAAATATGCAAAACAAAAAGGAAAAAAAGCACCTTCAATAATATCACACTCATCTAACTGTGTTTTACCTTCCCATTGCACTGATGGGTGGACAGTTCTCTGGTGCCTGTGCCTTATTTGTGGAGCCGGCTCTACATGATATTCTTTTCTTGCAGACTCTACACTCTGCCTTTGTATTGTCAATAAAATTGAAATGGTTCCAGATTTTGCATCTTTTCTTGGTGTCACTCATTTTCTTCACTATACCTTTCTAATGCGTCAATGTTGTTTCTTGTTGTTGCCCTGGCTCTCTTTCTCTTTCTCCCTCCTGTTCTGTTTGTGTGCTGCTGCTGCTGCTGTGTAACTACCGCCCTTTCTCCCTCTGCTCAGCGTCATTCACTTCAAAGAGTCAGCCCTACGAGCCGTTTCGTTCACGACCACCCAACACTAGACTGTGTGCCTGCAAGTCTTAAAGATCACAATCAACAAAAAATACTGGCATCCACCAGTGATACCATTCATCCTCCTAGTAGACACACCTTTGTTATCTATTTCACCATTCTTGAATGTGAATGTGATTAGCCTTTGACAACTGGAAAAGGATTTAACTAATGTGAACCATAGTAGTGGCTGAATAGTAGTGGTGCAACGGATCAAAAATCTCACGGTTCGGATCACGGTTTTAAGTCACGGATCGGATCAATTTTCGGATCAGCAAAAAAAGAATATTATGCCTATTAAAAACATTCAACTCAAGACTCATTCCACGCAATTATATAAAAACAAATTAAGGTGCAATATAGGGCAGTACAGGGCTTTGTATCTACCACTCCGCTGTGATATAATGAGCGGTCACGGTCACGTAGCTTTCCGTTGCCCTGGAGGTCCACCCATTTGTAGTTGGGCAACAGAAGATGCCTGGGACAGTTCAGCCATAACTTTAAACTTTTCCTGCTCATACATGCCTGGGTACGATCTTGTCACTGAAGTGGACGCGCAAAGGGATATCATAGCGTGGCTTAAGCACGCTCATCATAGTTTAAACCCCTTGTTTTGCACAAGGGAATACGGCCTCCCATCTGCAGCTAAACACCCCAGTAGCTTTTGTAATAGCTGTAGCCCGGTCGAATTGGGCAGCAAAGGGCTGCTTAAATGCCGCAAACTCCTCTGCTCCTCCACTTGGACCGCTAGCGCTGGCCATAATTATCGCTTGACAGACTGACCACGCGCACCATACACATACTTTTTTTCCTTCTTTTTTGAATCTTCGGATCAAGTGCGTGCCGAACCATGGAGTGGGATCGGTTTGGATTATGGATCAACCGTGATCCGTTGCACGACTACTGAAAAGCGTAGTGGTTTGCACATTTGCCTAATGACCAAAAGATCTTTGGCTCTTTGGAGGAAACAAAAATCCCCTTGGGTTGCTTCAGAAAGGGTATCTGGAATGATATATGTAAAAAAGAAAATCTTACAAATCAAATACATGCCACTACCTGGTGTGATGAGTCTTTGTAAATAAAGAGTCAGCAAAAAGTAGATATGAACCACAGTACATAACAGATAACTCTCCTGTCACATCATTAACTTTGCCTGTGATTTTTGTGTCTCTGAACAGATATTTCCTTGCCTATATGTGGTTTGAGAGCAGTTGTGGTAATTGTCTTATTAATTGGGATTTCCATCTACTTTACTTGGAAGAAAAAGAAAAATGAAAAAGTTGAAGCCTCTGCTGTCCCGCAAACAGAATTCCCAGAAAACTCTGTTTTGATGGTCGAAATGAGAAGTTCTGCAAGTTAGGCCAACACTAAGTTGCAAATTTCATCTAGTGAAGCTATGAGTGTTTTTGGATTTGGATTCTGTGGAAACTAATAGAAAAAAAGATGTAAGAAAAGTAGTCCATAGTCATTTGCCACTGTTTTTCTAGGTAAAGCTGAGATTAGATAACGCTATAAACAAAAAGAATCAGCCCACTTGTTACTGCTGTTTATACTAAATTTTATTTCAGGAATCTTAAACAGTTTTTTAAATGATGCTTTCTGTCTTTTATTTGGGAATTTGTTGAAAAAACGTATTCAGCATTTTGGAGAGTTAAATATGTTTTTGCCAGTGTATTGACAAATAAATAAAGATGTAAATACTGTTCGCTTACTGAAGTGAAAAACCTATATCAAAATATGATGTTATAAAATAAGTTTACATTGTACTAAAGATTGCATTTAATTTAGTAAATATTCATATTGTATACTTTGCTTTTACTTCTACTTCTACACTGCAAAAATAATGTTGTATAACATATTAACATTTATAGTGTACATTAGGTGATTTACAGACATAGTCATACACCTCTGTAATGTTTGTGAGAACAAATATTTTAGTTGACTAAATAATCATGCATTAAACAGTAAATGATTTTTGTACTCAGTCTATTTCATGCCCATGCTTATCGTCACTGTCTTAAATTTATTAAAATACATCCATCCATTCTCTACTTATCCTTTTTAGCCTATCCCAGCTGTCTTAGGGCGAGAGGCAGGGTACAGGGGCAGGTCGCCAGTCTGTCACAGGGCTAACACATAGGTACAGACAACCATTCTCACCTATGGGCAATTTAGAGTTTCCAATTAACCTATCCCCACTAACTCCATGTCATTGGACAGTGGGAGGAAGCTGTCCAATGACATGTTTAGCCGCATGTTCTCCTTAAATTGCTGGCTGTCTGAGTGGTGTCCCAGAAACGATGTGGGCTTCATAGATAATTGGCAAACCTTCTGGAGGAAACCTGGTCTTGTTAGGAGAGACGGCATCCATCCCACTTTGGATGGAGCAGCTCTCATTTCTAGAAATATGGACAAATTCATTAAACCCCCCAAAATATGACTATCCAGAGTTGGGACCAGGAAGCAGAGTTGCAGTCTTACACGCCTCTCTGCAGCTTCTCTCCTCCTGCTACCCCCCCAAAAACCCATCTCCATTGAGACTGTGTCAGCTCCCAAAAAGACAAAAAACAAACTAAAAACCAGCAATAAACAACTTAAACATAAAAAATCACAAAGAAAGAACAATACAGTATCCACATCTGAACCAAAGAGTAAAACAGTGAAATGTGGATTATTAAATATTAGGTCTCTCTCCTCCAAGTCTCTGTTAGTACATGACTTAATAATTGATCAACAAATCGATTTACTCTGCCTTACAGAAACCTGGTTGCAGCAGGATGAGTATGTTAGTTTAAATGAATCAACACCCCCGAGTCATTCTAACTACCAGAAATCCCGAAGCACAGGCCGAGGGGGCGGTGTGGCAGCAATTTTTCACACCAGCCTATTAATTAACGAAAGACCAAGACAGACTTTTAATTCATTTGAAAGCCTGATGCTTAGCCTCGTCCACCCCAGCTGTAAAACTCAGAAACCAGTCTTACTTGTTATCATCTATCGTCCACCTGGGCCTTACACAGAGTTTCTCTCTGATTTCTCAGACTTTTTATCTGATTTAGTGCTCAGCTCAGATAAAATAATTATTGTGGGTGATTTTAACATCCATGTAGATGCTAAAAATGACAGCCTCAACATCGCATTTAATCTGTTACTAGACTCAATTGGCTTCTCTCAAAATGTAAAAGAACCCACCCACCACTTTAATCACACTCTAGATCTTGTTTTAACGTATGGCATAGAAACTGAATATTTAACAGTGTTTCCTGAAAACCCTCTGCTGTCTGATCATTTCCTGATAACATTTACATTTACAATAATTGATTACACAGCAGCAGAGAGTAGACTTTATCAAAGTAGATGTCTTTCTGAAAGTGCTGTAACTAAGTTTAAGAATATAATCCACCCACTGTTATCATCTTCAATGCCCTGTACCAACATAGAGCAGAGCAGCTATCTGAACGCTACTCCAACAGAGGTCGATTATCTTGTTAATAATTTTACCTCCTCACTACGTACGACTCTGGATACTGTAGCTCCTGTGAAAACTAAGGCCTCAAATCCAAAGTCCCTGACTCCGTGGTATAATTCTCAAACACGTAGCCTAAAGCAGATAACTCGTAAGCTGGAGAGGAAATGGCGTGTCACAAATTTAGAGGATCATCACTTAGCCTGGAGAAATAGTTTGCTGCTTTATAAGAAAGCCCTCCGCAAAGCCAGAACATCTTACTATTCGTCACTGATTGAAGAAAATAAGAACAACCCCAGGTTTCTCTTCAGCACTGTAGCCAGGCTGACAAAAAGTCAGAGCTCTACTGAGCCAACAATCCCTTTAACGTTAACTAGTAATGACTTCATGAACTTCTTCACAAATAAAATTTTTATCATTAGAGAAAAAATTACCAATAATCATCCCACAGATGTAATATTATCTACAGCTACTCTTAGTACCATCGATGTTAAGTTAGACTCTTTTTCTCCAATTGATCTTTCTGAGTTAACTTCAATAATTAATTCCTCCAAACCATCAACGTGTCTTTTAGACCCCATTCCTACAAAACTGCTCAAAGAAGTCCTGCCATTAATTAATTCTTCGATCTTAAATATGATCAACCTATCTCTAATAATCGGCTATGTACCACAGGCCTTCAAGGTGGCTGTAGTTAAACCTTTACTTAAAAAGCCATCTCTAGACCCAGCTGTCTTAGCTAATTATAGGCCAATCTCCAACCTTCCTTTCATATCAAAAATCCTTGAAAGAGTAGTTGTCAAACAGCTAACAGATCATCTGCAGAGGAATGGCTTATTTGAAGAGTTTCAGTCAGGTTTCAGAGCTCATCACAGCACAGAAACAGCTTTAGTGAAGGTTACAAATGATCTTCTTATGGCCTCTGACAGTGGACTCATCTCTGTGCTTGTCCTGCTAGACCTCAGTGCTGCGTTCGATACTGTTGACCATAATATCCTATTAGAGCGATTAGAACATGCTGTAGGTATTACAGGTACTGCACTGCAGTGGTTTGTATCATATCTATCTAATAGACTCCAGTTTGTACATGTAAATGGAGAGTCCTCTTCAGACACTAAGGTCAATTATGGTGTTCCACAGGGTTCAGTGCTAGGACCAATTCTATTTACATTATACATGCTTCCCCTAGGCAACATCATTAGAAGACATAGCATAAATTTTCACTGCTATGCAGATGACACGCAGCTCTATCTATCCATGAAGCCAGGTAACACACACCAATTAGTTAAACTGCAGGAATGTCTTAAAGACATAAAGACCTGGATGGCCGCTAACTTTCTGCTTCTTAATTCAGATAAAACTGAGGTTATTGTACTCGGCCCTGAAAATCTTAGAAATATGGTATCTAAGCAGATTCTTACTCTGGATGGCATTACCTTGGCCTCCAGTAACACTGTGAGGAACCTTGGAGTCATTTTTGACCAGGACATGTCCTTCAATGCACATATTAAACAAATATGTAAGACTGCTTTCTTCCATTTGCGCAACATCTCTAAAATTAGAAATATCCTGTCTCAGAGTGATGCTGAAAAACTAGTTCATGCATTTATTACTTCCAGGCTGGACTACTGTAATTCACTATTATCAGGAAGTCCTAAAAACTCGCTGAGAAGCCTTCAGCTAATCCAAAATGCTGCAGCAAGAGTACTGACAGGGACTAGAAAGAGAGAGCATATTTCTCCTGTTTTGGCTTCCCTTCATTGGCTTCCTGTTAAATCCAGAATTGATTTCAAAATCCTGCTCCTCACATACAAGGTCTTAAATAATCAGGCCCCATCTTATCTTAATGACCTTGTAGTACCATATCACCCTATTAGAGCACTTCGCTCTTGCACTGCAGGCCTACTTGTTGTTCCTAGAGTATTTAAAAGTAGAATGGGAGGCAGAGCCTTCAGTTTTCAGGCCCCTCTTCTGTGGAACCAACTTCCAGTTTGGATTCGGGAGACAGACACTATCTCTACTTTCAAGATTAGGCTTAAAACTTTCCTTTTTGCTAAAGCATATAGTTAGGGCTGGACCAGGTGACCCTGAATCCTCCCTTAGTTATGCTGCAATAGACGTAGGCTGCCGGGGATTCCCATGATGCATTGAGTTTTTCCCTTCCAGTCACCTTTCTCACTCACTATGTGCTAATAGACCTCTCTGCATCGAATCATATCTGTTATTAATCTCTGTCTCTCTTCCACAGCATGTCTTTCATCCTGTTTTCCTTCTTTCACCCCAACCGGTCGCAGCAGATGGCCGCCCCTCCCTGAGCCTGGTTCTGCCGGAGGTTTCTTCCTGTTAAAAGGGAGTTTTTCCTTCCCACTGTCGCCAAAGTGCTTGCTCATAGGGGGTCATATGATTGTTGGGTTTTTCTCTGTATTTATTATTGTGCTATCTACTGTACAATATAAAGCGCCTTGAGGCGACTTTTGTTGTGATTTGGCGCTATATAAATAAAATTGAATTGAATTGAATTGAATTGAGTACCCGGAGAGAAACACTGGGAGAACATGCAGACTCCGCACAGCAAGACCCCAGCCTGATGGTGGGAATTGAACTCTCTGGAACTGAATGCACTTCACTAGCTAAATGACAAAGCATTTGGCTACCTTAAGAGAGTCATAGTTACTCCCGCCGTTTACCCACGCTTCATTGAATTTCTTCACTCTGACATTCAGAGCACTGGGCAGAATTCACATTGCGCCAACATCCACCATAGGCCTTCCCCTGGTCCACACCAGATCACTTTGCCCGGTGCCGATCAGGGGCCCAAGTCCAAGTCCTTATTAAAATAATTAAACTTAAAGTTTTTTATTTAGTTGTTTTAATGTGTAATAAAAACAGTGTTATAGCTTTACATTTAGTGAGCTATCTTAGCTATTTTAACATATGGCGGAGAGTAATGATGGGTAGATTACTTCTAGTGGAGTGTATCGCTCAATACTGACATCTGCTGGACAAAAGAAATATTGCAGGCAAAGTGGAGTCCACAACAAAGACAGGTCAGGTGGGCGGCCACGCGGCCAGTGGCTGAGCCCGGACAGTTCAGGTGGGCGGCCACGCGGCCAGTGGCTGAGCCCGGACAGTTCAGGTGGGCGGCCGCGAGGAAGGCGGCGACGCTGAAGTCGGTCCGGTGGGCGGCCGCGAGGAGGGCGGCGACGGCCACTGAGGAGGTGATCCGGTGGGCGGCCGCGAGGAAGACGGCGGCGGCCACTGAGGAGGAGGTCCGGTGGGCGGCCGCGAGGAAGACGGCGGCGGCCACTGAGGAGGAGGTCCGGTGGGCGGCCGCGAGGAAGACGGCGGCGGCCACTGAGGAGGAGGTCCGGTGGGCGGCCGCGAGGAAGACGGCGGCGGCCACTGAGGAGGTCCGGTGGTCGACCACGCTGGCGATGACGTCCAGCTGTTGGCCTGGAAAGTGGCCAGCGATTCCGAGGTGCAGGCTCGGGCGGCGGCGTGGCAGCCGCAGGACCAGGCGAAGCTGAGTCTGGACCAGGCGGAGCGGAAGCCGAGGCCAAGGCTGTGCCAGGCGACTGCATGGGAGCCGGCAGTGATGGAGCAGATGAAGCTGAGGCCGAGGCCGGGCCAGGCGAGGGTGAAGCTGAGGCCGAGGCCGGGCCAGGCGAGGGTGAAGCTGAGGCCGAGGCCGGGCCAGGCGAGGGTGAAGCTGAGGCCGAGGCCGGGCCAGGCGAGGGTGAAGCTGAGGCCTCTGGCTGGAGAGAGGCTGGGCCAGGCGGCGCGGGGGCCTCTGGCTGGAGACAGGCTGGGCCAGGCGGCGCGGGGGCCTCTGGCTGGAGACAGGCTGGGCCAGGCGGCGCGGGGGCCTCTGGCTGGAGACAGGCTGGGCCAGGCGGCGCGGGGCCTCTGGCTGGAGACAGGCTGGGCCAGGCGGCGCGGGGGCCTCTGGCTGGAGACAGGCTGGGCCAGGCGGCGCGGGGGCCTCTGGCTGGAGACAGGCTGGGCCAGGCGGCGCGGGGGCCTCTGGCTGGAGACAGGCTGGGCCAGGCGGCGCGGGGGCCTCTGGCTGGAGACAGGCTGGGCCAGGCGGCGCGGGGGCCTCTGGCTGGAGACAGGCTGGGCCAGGCGGCGCGGAGGCCTCTGGCTGGAGACAGGCTGGGCCAGGCGGCGCGGAGGCCTCTGGCTGGAGACAGGCAGGGCCAGGAGGCGCGGAGGCCTCTGGCTGGAGACAGGCAGGGCCAGCGGGTGCGGAAACCCCTGGCTGAGGTGCGGCCGGGCCAGCGGGTGCGGAAACCCCTGGCTGAGGTGCGGCCGGGCCAGCGGGTGCGGAAACCCCTGGCTGAGGTGCGGCCGGGCCAGCGGGTGCGGAAACCCCTGGCTGAGGTGCGGCCGGGCCAGCGGGTGCGGAAACCCCTGGCTGAGGTGCGGGAGAGCTCACAGCTGGCTCTGGATGCTGTGGCTGCTGGTCTGGGGACTGAACAGGAGAGTGGACTACAGACGGTGAGAGAACGGATGACTGAATAACAGGATGCTGGACGACAGACTGAACTGACTGGACAGGCTGGAGGACAGGTGACTGGGTGACAGGAGGCAACCGGGGAGCAGGGCACTGAGCTACGGGGGGCGACTGGACTGACTGGACAGGAGGCGACTGGAGAACGGGGGACTGGAGGACAGAAGGAGACTGAACTACAGGGGACTGGAGGACAGGAGCAGACTGGACTACAGGGGACTGGAGGACAGGAGAGGACTGGACTACGGACTGGACTGGAGAGGACTGGACTACAGACTGGACTGGAGAGGACTGGACTACAGACTGGACTGGAGGCGGTTGGACTACAGACTGGACTGGAGGCGGTTGGACTACAGACTGGACTGGAGGCGGTTGGACAGACTGAGCTACAGGGGCTGACTGGACAGGGGCTGACTGGACAGGGGCTGACTGGAGTGGAGCAGGCTGTACTACTGACTGGAGTGGAGCAGGTGACTGAGCTACAGGTGACTGGACGAGAGCAGGTGACTGAACTACAGGGGAGTGAACTGGCTGGACCGGGAGCTGAACAGCAGGAGAGTGAACTGGCAGGGCTGGAGGCTGAACAGCAGGAGAGGGAGCTGACTGGGCTGGAGGCTGAACAGCAGGAGAGTGAACTGACTGGGCTGGAGGCTGAACAGCCGGTGAGTGAACTGACTGGGCTGAAAGCTGAACAGCCGGTGAGTGAACTGACTGGAGTGGGGATGCTAAGGGAGGAATAGAGGTGGGTGAGGCTGACGACGGAGCTGTGGTTGATGTGGCTGGTGGTTGAGCTATAGACTGTGCTAATGAGGGAGATAAAGCTATAGCCTGGGCTAGTAAAGCTGGTGCCTGAGCGGGAGAAACCTCAGCTAGCTTAACCAGTGATAAAGCGAGGGCGTGAAAGGCTGGATCAGGAGGTGGATGAAGAGGTGAAGTAGTAGATGGAGAGGCTAGCTCTTCCGAGACTCTAGGGAGGTCAGGCTGGGTTCTAGCTGCCTTCAGCCTAGGCGCTGGGACAGGCACGGGAGGTGGCTGGACACCAGTCACCCCCACCCGAGAACCAGGAGCGGGTGTGGAGGTAGGCTGGGTCGCAGCTGCCCTCCTCCTGGGTGCTGGCACAGGTGTGGGTGTAGGCTGGCTGATAGGAGTGGAAATAACAACTGGGTGAGTGACACTGACAGGTCTAACGGGTTTTAGTCTGATCTTTCTGCCATCACTATTTACAGTCTTTGGGGGAGCAGAACAGAAAAGATCTTCCCAGTCCACAGAATCCTCCAGGAGGGAAACATCCCATGAATCAGAGATGGGTTCATCGGTGGTTTTACTAAATGAGGAATCGAATGAGGGTGGAAAACAGTCACTGGAACTCACCACCGGGACTTGCTGGAAATAGTCCATTTTATGGCGGCGTGTGCGCCGCTTTCTCCGGGAAGAGGAAGCGGGTGGGGTACACAACGAAGCCTCTGGCGCGGTAGCCTCTGTTGAGCCGAGGTGGGAGGCGTAGCCGCTGTGCCATGGCGAGGTTGGAGGTTCGGCGAATGAGGCGGCGGGTGTGTGAGCGAGGAGCGGAGAGGCGAGAGAGGAAGCGGCCGCAGCGCGGCGTGAAACGTCCACTCTCCGCGGTGAATGATCCGGTGCAGGTGAGGCAGCAGGTGGGGAAACGCGGCGTCTTCGAGGCCCGCCCAGAGCCAGGCGAGTTCCCTTGAAGACGTGCTCTCGCTCCGCGAAGAGCCGCTGTTTCTCCTTGAGCTTCTCCGTCCAAATGGAGAGCGCTGCCTCCTGCCGCTCAAAAAGATCCGAGTCCGCTGGGTCAAAAGCGGGTCGTGTCATTCTGTCAGGGGTCGTGTGCGGAGGCGAGGAAAGGATGACCCAAACGCTGGACTCACTGGTAGGTTGGTGAAGGTTGATGTTTATTGTCAGCGGAGTGAACAAACAGACCAGAAGTAGGATAGGGCTGGCTGGCTGGACGACTGACTGAATGAAGGAATGAATGGACTGACTGACTGAAAGGCTAGCGGACTGAACGCAGGCGGAAACGACAACATAACATTAACATCACAGGAACATCAATGACACGACACTGGACTGGTTGAACTGAGGAACATAAATACACAGGCTGAATGATGAGTGATTAGAAACCGGTGAGTACACAGCTGAACATAATCTGGCTAATGACACGAGACGAGCTGACACAGGAAAAGCAGGAAGTGAGAACATGGAAGTGGCAAAATAAACTGAACATGAACAAAACTGAAAGCACTGGGTCAACGACCCAGGAACCCTGACAGTGTAAGGGGAAAAAGCAGATTTTTATTAAGAAAACAGAAGCTTTTGTTTGAGATCAGTTCTCCTGCTTTGGAAAAACACTCTTCCACACGGTACTGATGAGGCAGGAATACATAAGCATAGGAGCGGAAAAACATATACCTTATTTGACATTATGAGATTACAATGATTCCAGACTGGAGAAAGTTTACTTTTTTTCTCTCTGGTTCCATTGTAACTTTTTTTTGCTGGGCCCCCCTTTATTTTACAACATCGCCAAAATGTCATTATTAGAAGTGTTTGTGAACTGAAAATCAGTAATGTGGGATACTGCTTGTCCGTGATTTGGATAGCCCAGCGCGTGCTCCCGACGCAGGGGAAACAAATTCTGTCAGTATACCTACCTTGGCACCATCGTTGTGCAGGTGAAGCCAAATACAAGATATGCATCATCATATTTTCTAGCCTTTGACTTGGAAGGAAGTTGGTTTGGAAGCATATTTGGCGATGCTTCAACCTGTGCTTTGCTTTTATGTGAGAGCCCCCATCAAAAACCTGTTCATTATGCTAGCAGTGTCCAAGTATTCTTTTTTTTTTCTTTTTTTCTCTCTGGACAGCGATCTTGAATATTGTTCCTGGGATCTGCTGGGAGTCACTGCACCTAGTGCTTCGATTACCACTGGGACCACTGTTACCTTAACCCCCTACATCTTCTCAAACTCCTCTCTAAGCCCTTGGTATTTCTCAAACTTCTCATGCTACTTCTTCCTGATGTTACTGTCATCACTACATCTATCACTACGGCTGTCTTCTTCTGTTTGTCTACCACCACTATGTCCGGTTGGTTAGCCAACACCATTTTGTCTGTCTGCAGGACAAATCCAGGTGTGGGGCATCGAGTCATAAGCCTTCTTGTAATCAATCCAGTGCACAGGCTGGTCAGCCTAGTCTTGCAATCTTGGCTGTCTGCTCGGTCTATCAGGAGCTGATGTTTTGTGCCTCTGGTATTCTTGCCATGTGCCTGTTCATCTTGCATCTTGCCGGTAGATGGATGGGACCAGTCCCTTCTGGGGGTCCTTGAGGATCAGGGCTGTCCAGCCTTTCTGAGTGTCTCCCATCGACTAGCTAGTTCATTTGTGCTGCCAGACGCTCATGGAGTGCAGTCAGCTTCTTCAGCCACTAGGCGTGAACTATGTCGGGGCCTGGTGCTGTCCAACTCTTGATACTGGAGACCCTTTCTTGGATGCCTGCCTCTGTGATAAATACTGGACCCTGTTCAGGGTGGTTGCTGTGGTCTGTTCTTACATCCACTAGCCACTGAGCATTGCTGTTATGGGTTGGTCCTTCTCCCATATGCTCTTCCTATTGCTCCGTCACCAGCCTCGGTGGTGCTGTTCTCATATTGTTCCCCTGCAGTGTTGGGAAGGTTACTTTTAAAATATATTCCACTACAGATTACAGAATACATGCCCAAAATGTATTTTGTAATGTATTCCGTTACTTTATTCAATGAGAGTAACGTATTCTGAATACTTTGGATTACTTAATATATTATCATGCTTTTTACAACTACATGAAGGAACTATTGCTGTGTAATTTATTACTATTACTGAAGGTCCGCGGCTCCGAACTGTAGCAAAGGGACCTCTGGCTAATACGTTGGGTTCTGTGTCGGGCTCGTAGCCGACAAATAGCTTTACTTTGTTGTCTGGGTCAACTTTGCTTGCGAGAGACAGAGAGAGGCATTGAAAGGCTGCTCCAACGGAACTTATTGTTTCGGAGGAAAACACGAACACGGTGTACAGTCGAGCCTTAATAGCTTACTTACAACTGGGCTCGTCAGGCACTCTTCTTTGCTGCAGTGGTTATTATTATATTTCCATACTTTTCCACTCTCCTTTTTCTCCCTCCTCGCGCTCACAGACACATAACGGGTATGGCAGGCCATTCTCCCTGCAGCACGGACTACACTGCCCATGAGGCTACATTCTTTAGGGCAATGCCTGTAGCATTCTGCCTATTAGCTTAGCACAACAACAACAACAACAAAAAAGCGCTCTCTCACCCAGGAAACACACAGTCACAGAGAGAGCGCGTCACCCTGTAATGGCAACCGTAATGCTGCTGCCTGGAACAACAGAACATAGCTGTCAAACAAAACCCTAACAGTCCTGACCCGCCACAATATGAAACAGGAAAATACCGCGTGTAATCCATTTATTTCAACAAAGTAACTGTATTCTAAATACCACCTTTTTAAACGGTAACTGTAACGGAATACAGTTACTCATATTTTGTATTTTAAATACGTAACGGCGGTACATGTATTCCGTTACTCCCCAACACTGTTCCCCTGGTACTACCCAATCTGGAACTCTCCATCAATTGCTCTTAGAACTGAAGAAGCTTCTCAGATTAGAGGTGAAACATCTTCAAGGAAACTTAAAGAAGTCCTGATGTTCTTCTCTCCAAGCTCCTTAGACTACGATGACCCGGATGACTGAGAACCTTCACAGACAAGATAACAAGAAGCACAACAAAGCAGCACAAGAGCTGATTACACTGTAGTTACTCAATGAATATTCCCTGAATATTCAACATCCAGGGAGTGTTGCAGCACCCACAACAGAGTCAAAAGAAGTAGCCTGATCACTTTTTACACAGGCCTACAACTGTTTTCTTTCTCTGTTCCTATTATGACACTGACCTACGTTTTTCACATTATGCTCCTCTTGTTTGCAGTCCTCTGATGTTGCCCAGCACTTTTGATTTAATGCTGTATTTTGCTTCACATGTTTATCTTGTATTGCTTTATTCCAGTAGCCATTTTATACCAACTGAACAACTGAATTTGACTTTGTATTAGCAGCACTAGAAGTCACCATCCTTTCAAGAGCTAATGAGTAAGTGCCAGTTCTTCTTCATTAAGACATAAATGCTTGTGCTGTGACAATGTGTGAATGATGTTGAATTGCCCAATCAAATTCTTAAACAAGGTAGGTAATTCATGCAATTTGGTCGGGGATGCACACAATTGCGCCCAGAGAGGGCTCCAAGTGAAACTCCTGACTAAAAAAAACCTTCAAGAATGTAATGCATAATGTAAATTCAGAAAGAGCAGTAGAGCAGCAACAGCAGAGCTCATGACTATATTCATTTTTCTGTGCAGGTGTGTAGGCAAACAAAAAAAGTTTGTATTTGTTTCATGGGCCTATTAGATTTCTCTAGCATGGGGTTCAGTTATCTTTGTACAAAAACAGCTGGTAGAATTGTCCTTCAAAGAGGTAATTTTTACTTTCTCACATTGAATACATTCCACAGCCTGTGTTGTACTTTTTCATTCTTACTTGAGTAAAGAAGTTGAATCAATACATAAACCAGAGTGTTTTTTTAACGCATGTACTAATACGTTTACTTAAGTAAAGAATAACTGTACTTTTGTCACGTCTGAAGACACTCTGGTCCATACTGTTCAATAAAGAGACCCGTGGGTTGCTCTAATGCTGAGTTGCCTTAGTGATTAAGGTATTTTGTGGTGGCATATGCTGTGTCTCGGACTATATAAATAAAATAAAAACACATTGAAACAGATTATTATAATATTGAAAATAAAGTCTAAGAAAGGTGTAATGGGTCAACAAATCAGTCTGAAGCAGTATTATTTGTCATGGTCCAGGTGAGTGGCAGCATTTTTCCATAGAGCTACGTGTCTCCTCTCGTGTCACTACTCTTTGCCAGATTGTCTGCTATCAGCGTCAGTTCTTGGCTTATCCATGTCATGTTGTCGCTTCTAATGTGTACTTCACTTGTTGTCTCTTGTTTTCAGCCTTCCTCAATTAACCATACCCACTAACTGCCTGCAGTAACCCACAACTTGGACGCTGGTCTCATTTATCACCATCATTGCCTCATCTCCAGCATAGACTCCAACATTGCTCTCACCTGCCTGCCTCTCTGCCTGCTCACCCGGACCTCTGCATTGGATTATTTCATATACTTATACTTGGACCTTCACAGCGTCGCCTTCCCCACTCACACACCTCCACATGCAAACAAGTAAGCTGTGAAAATTATTTTCACTGGATCACTAATCTCCAAATCCCTATAACACCGCTTTGACTCTCGTTCTCCTTTGTTGCAGAGTGTCAGACCTCCAACCTGTTTACTCTCATTTCCCCCTCAGTGCTATGTCCAAACTCTGGAACCCCTGTGCCGTAGTCATGTTCATGCCGACCCAATTCATGTGATCAGTGGCGGTCCTAGCCTGTTTGGCCCCCCGGGCGAACACTCCCTCTGTAGTTGTTTTGCTAGTGATCATGTAGGACATCATTATATAAAAGCTAGACCGACTTCAGTAACCCTACAAAAGTCCCTGCTGTACGTTTTAATTTTTTTAGAAATCTCTCAGTCAGAACATGGCATATCATGTTTAGGTGGAAACTAGCGAACTAATTTCCTGCTAACTTCTAACTCCGTTGAATTTAATAAATCTGTTTTCATGGATGCCTGGATGTTAAACTTAATAGTTACACCTGGTTAAGCAGCAACGCTGATCATTTTATTAAAGATGAAAGAATTTAGACAGTTTTTAACTCTCAGTGATGCCGCAGTGTTCCTTTGACTTTGGGACCTGAAGCAGACGGAGTTTTGGACCCAGATTACTCCGCAAGGCTCCTGACTACGGCAGCCGTAATGCTCCGGCAAGCCATCAAGCGGTGCGCCTTCATAGCTTACCAAAGTTGTACTAAAACATTTTTGACAGATTTCTGCGCGCCGTGTACTACATAAAATCGGTTCGAGGTCAGTAAGCACAACCAGAATTCATACATAAGGCACACTGTCGATTTTTGAGAAAATTAAAGGATTTTAAATGCTCCTTATAGTGTGTACAATACATTAAGAAAAGAATATATCACGATATATATAGTTACCGCATATGCTTCAAATTATACCGTGATATGGATTTTAGGCCATATCGCCCAGCCCTGTTTGGGAGTATATTATTGATTAAATGTGTGTGCTCTTGAGGCTCTATTACCTGCACCTACTCAGAGTGAAATAATCGGAGCTTGTGTACTCATGGCAGTAGTGTTATTAAAAATAATTTGATAAATGTCATCATTTTATACAAAGCTAATCAAAACACTGGATTCACAATTTGGTATTAAGTAATAACATGTTAACATGAAACACTGAAAAAGAAAGAACTTTTTTAATGTTTCAAAATTTGCAGGTGTGGAAACTCACTGTGATGGCAGACAGGATGGAGCTCAGTGTTACGGAGCTTTGGGAGGAACTGTGGACATCCAGCTGATGGACAGCACCTCAGAAATACCTAGATACCTCTGGTTAAAGAATTCATTAGTAATACTAAATGTCATAAATAATAGTGTTCTTTCTAATACCATAGCACACAGGTCTCTCTTATTTCTCAGTAATGGAACATTTAGGATCAATAACCTGAGCAGTACAGACAGTGGTAAATATACCCTTCAAACCTTTGATTCAGATGGACATTCAACAGGTGTGCTGACTTTACAGTTGTTTTTTCAAGGTAAATGTTGTGTTAATAAGTGATTAATTAAATTAATTAATAACCAATTTAATATTGTTTTCGTAATGTATATATCTTACATAATTTCAGATACATATAGTTTGTGCATTCCCTGTTCTTTATTAGGAGAGTATAAGCAATGATGTCTAGACTTTACAGGTGTTTATTCAAAGTTAAAGGTTACTATTGGGAAATGACACTAATTAGTAGATAGAAACTTAACATTGTTTTGGTAATCTATATATCTCCTTTTTTTATTAGAGAGATTTAAAATCTAAAACTAAACTCATCTGTGTGTGTTTCTCTCAGCTCCTGTGTCACGTCTCAGGACATCTGGTCTGCTCAGTCAAAAACCTCGTTAGTAAAGTCTCCAAAGAACAGAGGATATCTACCTGTGGTGAGGGAAAAAAGTGATAGTTACAACTTTGACAATTATATCACTTTTTACATTTTTGATAAATTATTTGTTTTTTTGCTCATAGGCTTCATTTTCATCAACTGCACCTCAATCAATGGGACACAAGTATCAGGATGGGTGTATGAAGCCAATAACACCCTGTGCATTGAACCAACAAGTGAACCTACCACAACCACACAAACTGCAGTGGGTAAGAGGAATGACCCATGGTACAGTGGAAACTGAAAAAACAGCTAGATGCATTGATGTCATTTTATTCTTTCTTCATTTCATGTTTATTGACTTAATTCTTTCTGTGAAATAGGACATTTGCCACTGATCAGTGGTGTTCTCTCGACACTTATAATTCTCTTAGTTGTGGTTGTAACAGCAATCTGTGCTCAACGGAAAAAGCAAGCCAGCAAAACAAAAGGTACAAAACTTATTTTCCCTTACTCACTTTTCTTAAATTGCTTTTTCACTCCTTTTATAAATATACTTGATTAATGCAGTCTTAACAACAGTTTATTTATATCTCTGTTATATGTCACTTAAATATTGTTAAGCAGCCACAGTTAACACAGTAACTGTAAAAAGAAAAAAGTTAAACAGCTTAACAAAATCCAACATAATGTCTAAAGCTCACAAATGAAGTTTAATACAAAGTGCAACTATTCCTTTTATTATTCGTTGATTAATTTTAAAGCCACCCCTCCTTCTTGCTACTCTGCAGAGGAAGAAAATGATCAGGAAGAAATCTTTGCTGATCTCAGGGTCGTGAAACGGCAGGCGAAACAACTGGAGAAAAGAGAGGAGAGTTTGGCCAAGTCAAGTACTCAAAGTGTCCTCGGCAGACTGAACCAACAGGAGATGATTGTTTGTATGTTAACGTTCATAAATTCAGGTGATTTAAGTGTTCAGTGCTTCTACACAGACTGCATCACTGAAGATCCATGGAGAGAGGAGCTGATGTTAAAATGTCTAAAGGTCTTTCATTTAATGTGATTTCCCATCAGAAAAATGTAAAAGAGCTAATACTTACTGATTTATTTTACTTTCATCTGTATTATACCAGAGGATTACACATGTATTCTTTTATGATCTCTTGATTTACAGATAGTATGTTACATAAACACTGTGAGTGTTTTCTGCTTTTGTATTCTGCAGACGCTCTAATAGAACATTTTTATTTAGGAGTTTTTCTTTTTCCATGTGAACTTGTCTAGTTTTTGACTTGGTAGAAGTTGCACCAGATGATCCTTAAATTAGAAATAAATAAAGTAAATGGCGTTTGTACAAATTTCAGTGCAGCAAAACCTTTGGACAGTGATAAAACATCCAGATATCAACAGTTTAACCTTTAGTCAATACATTTCCTCACAGATTTCCTAAAAGAGACACTGATATTCAAATGACATTCTCAAGGGAAAGGTGTGTGAGTCACCATCATTGTATTTGCTGCAGTTGTATCACTTGGAAGAGGCTGTGAGGTTTCCTTTAAGGCAAAGCAGGACTCAAATGGACTTAATGGACAATTAATTTATTTAGAAGCGTCAAAATGTGCAACAAACAATCCCAAAACTCGATTCTCACAGTTGTGATGATCCAGATTCCAAGATGCCAGTGATTCTCTTCAACAGGCTGCTCTCCACTGGTTTCTGTGCACAAGAGGAGACAGGTAAGTTTCTTCACAAGATAACAAGAAGCACAACAAACCAGCACAAGACCTGGAGTTACACTGACTGTAGTTCCTCAATGATCCAGCGAAGACTGAGTAGCTCAGGTAGTGACTCTTGAGACGCTTTAAAATGGAGACCTGATGCTATCTTTTGAGGTGGTGTATCTTTGAAATATATATAAAAAACAAAAACCTATTGAAACAAATTATGATAGTACTCAAAGTAAAGTCCAAAAAAGGGGAAAAAGGTGTATCTGGTCAACAAATCAGTCTGAAGGAGTATTATTATTTATTACCACGAGATGGTGCCATTATGCAGTATTCTATTACTGTTTTAACTGTGTTTTAGTTACTTATCTGACTTTATTGTAAAGAAGAGGTCTTCAAGATTTGTACTATTAAAACTTTAAAGCTTTAAAGATGAACTGTAACTATTTTAATTATATTTTTGTATATATTCTCACAAAACCTCAGTTTTTAAATATGAAAGCAATCATTTTAGTACACAGTGTTTGCAAATAGTTATTAGTCAACATCCGGAGTGACCTATTCTTGTTTGACAGATATTGAAATTCTGAGATCAATTTCATATGTATTTGCACTTAAAGTTAAAATACACTTAAAATATAGTTATGGCAGAAGAACTGTTTAAATAATATCTAACTAATTTTAATCAGTTTAACTAGCTCCATCACTGTTTTATTAATAATCAAATATGATGGAAGATGTATCATTTTTACCATTTTTATTTATTTAATCTATTTAGACTTTGGAAAAGCACTCAGTTATCTACAATGTAAATTTATTTATTTTAAATGCATTTTTTAGACACTATCAGTGTAATTCAAACACTGTTTATTGGAGTATATTATATTATTTATTTTGGGTATAACTACAACTACGGTATATGTGAAAAGATTTGACATAACCAACAACTTGTCATAAGGACAAGTGAACTGAAACATCATCTTTACATTTTGTAGAAAGATTAAAGTCGAAAATCTATTTCAAGTCTAAATTTGGAGAGTACAGTTGTTTTAAGACAAACCGCTAGACTACCTATACTCACTGAGTCAGTGAAACCATACCTTTTGAAATCTACAAAAGGGATTTTGTACATTTTGTAGAGTCTGGCAGCTGTGCATATATAAAAAAAAAAAAAAAAACACCCAGCACGCCCCTGCAGGCGATTTATCCTGCAAGCTCGGGTCCTCTACCAGAGGCCTGGGAGCTTGAGGGTCCTGCGCAGTATCTTAGCTGTTCCCAGGACTGCGCTCTTCTGGACAGAGATCTCCGATGTTGTTCCCAGGATCTGCTGGAGCCACTCACCTAGCTTGGGAGTCACCGCACCTAGTGCTCCGATTACCACGGGGACCACCGTTACCTTCACCCTCCACATCCTCTCGAGCTCTTCTCTGAGCCTTTGGTATTTCTCCAGCTTCTCGTGTTCCTTCTTCCTGATATTGCTGTCATTCGGAACCGCTACATCGATCACTACAGCCGTCTTCTTCTATTTGTCTACCACCACTATGTCCGGTTGGTTAGCCACCACCATTTTGTCCGTCTGTATCTGGAAGTCCCACAGGATCTTAGCTTGGTCATTCTCCACCACCCTTGGGGGCGTCTCACATTTTGACCTCGGGACTTCCAGGTTATACTCGGCACAGATGTTCCTGTACACTATGCCGGCCACTTGGTTATGGCGTTCCATGTATGCCTTGCCTGCTAGCATCTTGCACCCTGCTGTTATGTGCTGGATTGTCTCAGGGGCATCTTTACACAGCCTGCACCTGGGGTCTTGCCTGGTGTGATAGACCCCAGCCTCTATGGATCTTGTACTCAGAGCTTGTTCTTGTGCTGCCATGATTAGTGCCTCTGTGCTGTCTTTCAGTCCAGCTTTGTCCAGCCACTGGTAGGATTTCTGGATATCAGCCACCTCCTCTATCTGCCAGTGGTACATACCGTGCAGATAGAGGACGGTATCGGACAGTTGATGGCCCCAACTGACCGAGTGCTCAGTGAATACCTCAGGCAGTAGAAACCCAAGAAAGAGGAGGGAGACGAGGAACCATCATGGAAGGAAAGGCCCCTGCATATATATATATATATAATTTCAAGCCCATAGCACAAGTCACCATCAAGTGCAGGATTTACCAAGGAGATGCTCTGTCCCCACTGCTGTTCTGCATAGGCCTGAACCCCCTCAGTGAGATCATTGACAAGACTTGCTACAGATACCGACTACGGAATAGAACCGTTGTTAGCCACCTCCTGTACATGGATGACATCAAGCTGTATGCCAAGAGTGAACGAGACATCGATTCACTGATCCACACCACCAGGATATACAGCAATGATATCGGAATGTCATTCGGACTGGAGAAATGTAGTCGGATGATAACAACAGGAAGATACTTCCGGCAGAACCAGGCTCAGGGAGGGGCGGCCATCTGCTGCGACCAGTCGGGGTGAGAGAAGGAAAACAGGATAAAGACATGTTGTGGAAGAGAGACAAAGATTAATACCAGGTATGATTCAATGCAGAGAGGTCTATTAACACATAGTGACTGAGAAAGGTGACTGGAAAGGAAAAACTCAAAGAGGATTCAGGGTCACCTGGTCCAGCCCTAACTATATGCTTTAGCAAAAAGGAAAGTTTTACGCCTAATCTTGAAAGTAGAGATAGTGTCTGTCTCCCGAATCCAAACTGGAAGCTGGTTCCACAGAAGAGGGGCCTGAAAACTGAAGGCTCTCCCTCCCATTCTACTTTTAAATACTCTAGGGACAGCAAGTCGGCCTGCAGTGCGAGAGTGAAGTGCTCTAATAGGGTGATATGGTACTACAAGGTACCATATCACTCCCAAACTAGGCGAGTGGCTCCAGCAGATTCCGGCAACAACATTAGAGATCTCTGTCCAGAAGAGCGCAGTCCTAGGAACAGCTAAGACACTGCACAGGACCCTCAAACTCCCAGGCCTCTGGTAGAGGACCCGAGCTTGAAGGATAGACCACCCGCAGGGGCGAGGGGGATTTTTTTTTTTTTAGGGAGAGAGAGAGAGAGAGAGAGAGAGAGAGAGAGAGAGAGAGAAAGTACTATTAGTAATTGGCTGTTCCTAACAGCATTTGGCTGTGTTAACAAATTAGTCTGTTTGCTAAACATTTTCAATAAATTCACATTTTGCAGTTTTATTTGTTTATTTAAGTGTTCAAATTCTGTGACAGTCTTATACATGCACTGCATGTAAAAATAAAAAAACTAGTGCCTTGGAAAACAGCACTAACAGTCTGTTAGTTTCAAAGGGCTGGAGTAACATGTAAGAGCTATTTATACTATTTAGAATTAACTGTCATGGTTCCTGGGTCGCCGACTAAGTGTTTTGAGTTATGTGGGTTCATGATTTACTTCGGTTTTATATATTTAATTATGTTCTAGTTCTTCAGTGTTTCATCCTTTGAGTATAATATTCCCAGCACCCAGCAGAGTGTTGTTATCCATGTTACAGGTTACTCCAGCCCTTTTAAACTAACAGACCCTTAGGTAGGGACGGTTCTTGTTTTCGAACCGGTTCCCACTGTTTCAATTAATTGGAATTGTTTGCCATTATTGCAAACGATTCCCCTATCGATTCCAGTCCCCTTGAATGATGTCACCACATTGCGTAGCGTCATTTACCCGACAGGAAACATGACGATTAAGTGGCACAAACGCTCAAAAGTTTGGTTATACTTTACGAGAACAGATGACAGCAGGGCAACAGCAGGGCAACTTGGGTTTCTGAGTCAGTTACAGCTGGGTGAGTCCCCTCACACATTGGTTTCATCAAAGCTTTGCACTGTTTGCTGGGTAAGATCGATAGGATCAGAGATTTGGACTCTTTAAACAGACAGCCAATCCCTACTTCCTGTATTGGGATGCTCAACACCACTTTACTGTCTGTCTTGAGTTCACTTGAGTTCACAAGAGAAATGTTTCAGTGGTTGAAGCTGAAGCTTTGCAGACATGTAGTATAAGTTTCAGAGAAGAGGAATTTGTGGAGAATTTCAAGTCAACTGTCAAAGAAAGATTATTTTTTTCTTGTAAAGTTTTGTTCATTAAAATAACCTTGTGGAATTTGAATAGAAATGTCCTTTAATTTCTCTGGAATCTTGCAGCATTTTTTGATAAAAATACGGACACATATAGAGAAGGTAAAAGAAAGGAGTATTCATTTGACAATTTCATGTCAACAACCACAGATGATATTTAATTAATTTTTTATTTGACGTTATAATCGAATGTGCATGTTGAAATTACCAAGAAAATTCCTTTAATTTCTCCAGTTATGCAGTGGATTGAGATGAAACTGTGCACACATATAGTGTGGGTGTCAAAGAAGAGGAATCCATTGCGAAATTCATGTCAGCTCTCACAAATGATTTTTAAATACATTTTAACATGACGTCATCACATTCCTTGAATGTTGTGAAATTTGAGCAGACTTGTCCTTTAATTTCTTGGGAGTATGAAAGCAGTTTCAGATGAAACTTGGCATAGACGTACAGAAGGTAGACCAGAGGAGGAATGTGTTGAATTTTCGACGTCAACTTTCAAGGACGATTTTTAATGAAATTTTGAATATTGGGGTTATGGTTTAGTCTAGTTAATTTCACTTTCTTCTGTGCAAAATAACTTTTATGGTGAAACTAACTAACATGTAACCTCAACATACATAACTTCAGAAAACATTTTAAAACCAGCAAACAACAAAACAATCACTGATGTCTATGAATGTGTTTTGAGATTTGAAATAATCTGTAATTAAAACTTGAATATAAAGTGGAATTTTTATCATGTATGTGTTGAACTGGCTTGAAAATACATATAAACCTCTTACTTGTTTTAATTTTAATTTTATTTAGTTATTGCATTTATTTTAATTGTAAATATTACAATGTCAAGGAAACTGCATGATTAGCTAAACAAAAAAATTACACATCTGGTTTCAAAGTATTAGTATCTCTAAACTGAAAGACAACTTCTCTCTTTTCTCTCTCTTTAGTTCCATTCTAACCACTTCCGTTCTTTCTGAGTTCACACATTCTTATCTGAAACTGATCACTAATGATAACTGCTTTCAGTAGTTAGACTAGAGTCGTTTATCTGAGGGTTGGCAGAACGTGGGAGCTCCTATCAAACTCTGCCATACTGGCATACTCATAATCAGCAGTAGTGTAGTCCTATTTTAAATACTTAATTATTGACCATGTTAATTCAGGTTCCTCCTTGTGGAAAAAAATAATGATGATGAAGAGAAACAGCTAGTTGCTTTTAGTTTTAGTGAGCTAACTTTCAAACCCAAGAGTTTTAGATTTAAATAATTTAATAATTTTAATAACAACTTCCTCTGACATTATAGGTGTGATGATTTGCCCTGTTATTTTTGACTGAAGCTCTGCAGTTACAGAAATAAACAAATCAAACAAAAAATGAAAGAAAGCAAAAAAGAAAGTAACAAATTTGCAGAGTACTTTTATTTTACAAATTTAAAAGAATAATAAGATGAGTATACCAATGGCTTTCATCAAAGTATTCACACACTGCTGCAGGCACAGCATGCCCATAAAACGTTTTTGGTTCACTGAGGCTCTGCTTTCACAGTATTAAACAAACTGATAATGAACAGTCTTCTTTGGTCAACAAACACAAAATGAAACCAATCACAAAAAGAAAGAAACTATTTTTCACAAATTTACTCATTTCAAAGAATAATTAAAAGATGATTATAACAATGTCTTTCATCAAAGTATTCACACACTGTTCTCTGAGGTTGAGATTCACATTTAGGATCAGTAGCCTGCAGACAATCTGAGCAGGCCTATGATTCAGATGAGCAATAAAATGTTTCACTCACTGAAAATGCTTTGAGCAGATTAAGACAGTTTTCTTAAATGTTTATATCTGGATTATTGAGAATGCAGTATTTAAAACATACTTTTGAATAATAATGTCACTTTTCAGAACTTGTACTGGTTTGAATGAGCATTGGCAAAAACAACCGCTTAAACCACCAATTAGCCTAAATACCACAATCCCTAAAGTCAGAGTGTACATTTTACAACGTTTTAAAAGTGTTTCTTTTTTTCTTCATGGATGTGTGTATCATATACTTTGTATCAGCACCAAAATATGGACTTAAGATGGAATATAAATGGGGCTGCTGTTGAATTGCATTAAACTGCATAACATTGTGATAGACACTGAGTGATGGGCAGGATATGGTTAGTTTGTTACCGATCTAAAAATAGTCCAGTGACAGTGTGAGCAATAATTAAACAAAGTCTGTGGAAGATCTGTGAGGTTCCTTTTATTTCTGCAAAGTCATGAACATGCTAGTTGTACTTCCCTTTTCACATTTCCACACACAGAGTGAGAACAGCTTTTCAAAACAGGCTGATCAGTAGCAGGAGTCATTTCTGACTGTTACCTGCTGGACAAATGTGCATCATTTAATAAAATACTCTGACGGCTGCCGACTGTGTCAACACACACTGAACAGTGAGGAGACATGGAAGCTGTGCTGGGATTGATGGTGATCCTACTGGGAGTGTCTCATGGTGAGATATTCTTTGTACATGCGACACTTATCATTTAATACTTTTTTAACCTGTACAAAATATCTGACCTCGTCCTCAGAGATGTTAAAGCAGGACAAATACTACACAAAGTTACAATATGTATACTTTGATTCATTTTATTAAATTAATGTAAGAATCTGTTGGCTCCATCTGCAGTATGTGACCATTTGAGCAGAGCTTTAGTTCCTTTTTTTTGTCTTTTTACCAGTTTGAGTAACAGTGGAAAATTCTTAGCTCACTATGGACCTTGGCAGCCTTGTTGCAGTGTGTTTAAGTGAGTTCTGGCTTTTTAAAGGACTTTATTCTTTCCCCCTCTATCAGAGACATCAAGCTTTTTTTTTTACTTTGATGGACTGCCTGATTTTGAAGACTCTATCTCAGCTTATTGATTGGCTGTAACTAGGAATCCAGATCTTAAGTTATTTATGTCATGCAGTGACTGATATGCTGAAGAATGTATTGGTTGCATTACTGTTTCATTTCTAATGCCACCTTCAGAAATGAACATCTCCGTCCTGTTTGTGTGTGGATTCTTTTTGCTGAAATACAGCTTCCTGTTTTCTGTTTGACAAACACCCTTTTATTTTATTCACATGAAAATACTTTAGTTTTTGCATTTGTCTAAAATGTGGAGAATGTGTCTACCTGTATTTCTTATTTATTAATACATTAGTAAATGTTGGAAAACTTTGGGATTATGGATGCAGCACTTTGTCCTTGAGCCTCTATTACCTACAATTTGCAAAACTGTTACCTACTCTGAGTAAAATATTAAGAGCTGACAGATTTATGGCAGTAGTGCTACTATAAATAATTTGATACCATTCAATCAAAACACTGAGTTATCCAAAACATAATTTGGTATCAGATATAAACATGGTAATAATAAAAATACTTTTTACTTTTTACTACAAGTAAAAGTCCTCACATCAGTAAATTTTGGTTTGCTGACAATGTTAATTCAGTTTTTATTGTAATTTATTTGGTAGAAACTAACAAATCGCAAATGTTTTTCTTTTTAATGTTTCAAAATTTGCAGGTGTGGAAACTCACTGTGATGGCAGACAGAATGGAACTCAGTGTTATGGAGCTTTGGGAGGAACTGTGGACATCCAGCTGATGGACAGTACCTCAGAAATACTTAGATACTACTTGTTAAAGAATTCATTAGTAGTACTATTGGTCAGAAATAATAAGGTTATTTCTAATACCATAGCACACAGGTCTCTCTTTTTTCTCAGTAATCGAATATTTAGGATCAATAACCTGAGCAGGACAGACAGTGGTGATTATACCGTTCAAACCTTTGATTCAGATGGATATTCATCAGGCGTGCGGACTTTACAGTTGTTTATTCAAGGTAAATGTTGGGAAATGCTGCCTTTAATTGATGCAATATTGTTTTGGTAAACTTTATAACATAGAGCACAGAATTTCACATACGTACATTTTGTGCATCCCCTGTTTTGAATTAGCAAACTATAAATAATGATAATCTACATGATGCACACTACATTCACCAAAGTATTCGGGCACATCTCTTAATCTTTGAATTCTGATGTTTTTAGTTCCATTGGCACAGATGTATGAAACCAAGCAGCTAGCCATGCAGTCTGCCTCTACAAACATTTGTGAATTAATGAATAATTGTAAAGAGCTCAGTGAAATTGTGTATGTTACTGTAACAGGATGCTACCTTTGCAGCAAATAATTTTGGGATATTTCTTCCCTCGTAGATATTCCATAACTGATAGTGCTGCAAAGTAGTAGATTTTAGGAACTATGGAAAATCACCTACCAACGTACAGACCATGTAAAGTTACACAGAAGGAAGCATAGTGCATGAAAGTGCATCTTGTTATAGTACCAAAAGTCATCTGTGTGTGTTTCTCTCAGCTCCTGTGTCCTCTGTCCTGCTGGTCTCTGAGTGTCTGTCCCAGGGAGAGATAAGGGTGTCCTGCTCCTCTGAGGGAGGGGACAGTCCTCAGTACAGCTGGACTCTGGATGGACGCACACTGACAGATGCTGAGCTCCTTTCTGGAAATAATGAGGATAACATCATCACTCTGAAACAGCACGTCTCAGGACGTCTGGTCTGCTCAGTCAGGAACAACGTCAGTAATGTCTACAAAGAACAGAGGATATCTACCTGTGGTGAGTGAAAAAGGTGATAATTACAACTTTGACAATTATCTCATTTTTACATTTGTGAGAAATTATCTGTTCTTTGCTCATAGGCTTCATTTTCATCAACTGCGCTTCAGTCAATGGGACACAGATATTAGGGTGGGTGCATGCAGACAGTAACAGCCTGTGTATTGAACCAACAACTGAACCTACACCAGTCACAGAAACTGCAGTGGGTAAGGAGACTAACACAGTGTCAAATAACCCTCTTTAATCAAACTGCCATCACTGATGACACATGGTATATAAATGAGTAAAAATGAACTCTGATAAAGGGGATTCATTCATGTATTTTTTTCCTTTATATAAACTATGGTACATGAGTGAAAACTTTACAGTGACTCGTCTTTCACAGCTCTAACTTGTCATAAACATTTTTGTGTCTAACACAGGTACTTCCTGGTTCATATTTCGCTTGAAAGCCGCTGTGGTAATTCTGTCATTAAGTGGGATTTGGATCTGGTTCACTTGGAAGAAAAAAACAATATTGGAAGGCTCTGCTGTCCCACAAAGGATGGAATCTCCAGATAACTCTGTTTTAATGATTGAAATGAGTCCTTACTCCAACACCTAGTGTCACCTTTCACTTGCTGTACATTTGTCAGATATCCGTTTAGGTGTGGAAAAAAGGATTAGAGTGTTTTTCCTTTCCTTTTCATTCATTCCACATTTTGTTCACAAGATAGCAACTGTGTATAAATTTCGATAAAAATGTGGTTCTTTCTGTAATTTCTGTAATTTTATATTTAGGTCCTCTTAAATATAATTAAAGTGGAAAAAACTCTCTGTCCTTCATAGTTTTTATTTTGCATTTATATTTCATCTGTAGTGCTGAAGGACACATTTGTGTACAGATGTTTTCACCATTTGTTGTTTGTTGCTGCATTTTAAAATAATCAACCATATAACTTACAATGTGATGTGAGTGTGTGAATAAAGTGCCAATAAAAGAGTTTATTTCTGGTAACCATGCAGGAAGAGACAAAGAAAAGACACCATGGAGAACACAGAAGTAAAAACCTGGTGCTTTAGATGAAAAGAGAAAAAAAGAACAAAACTTAAACTTAAACATTGAAGTAAAAAGTGGATATCTTTTTCTCTATGTGGTAATTAAGTAAAATTAACTTATTTAGCACTTTTCAAAGACAAAATTCTGCCTGTAGACTCTGCTGGAGCCACTCTGCTACCCCTGTTGTCGCTGCGGTGCTCCTCCTGTAAGCTACGAACAGGAAACTGAAGACACAGACTGGAAGGGCTCATCAAATTCTGAAGATCTGGTGACTGTTAAGGCCGTCAGCAGATCTCGGTTCCTCCACCACTATCTTTGGGATGTGGTGGATTGAGAAATTCGTATCTTTGCACATTTTTTAAAAGCAATATATTGTCGATTTGCAGGCCCAGTTCGCCTATACAGAAAGTCTGGTTCAGCTCTTTGTTGAAAATGTTTTAATCTCTGATCCTGTGAGCCTTATGATTCCTATCTTATGGAGTAGCTATTCTGCCTTCACTAAGTGTAAAGCTGGTTTCTAGCTTGGCAGCTAGCATCACATTTGAAGAAAATGATAAAGTAGAATTTATGATACAGTAGACAACAACAAGTGGTCTGCTTGACTACTTCTGATGCAGCAGAAAACAAGATTTTGAGGAAAATTTCCATGTTAATAAATTAGAAAGAATTATACACTATGAATCACAACAAGTCTTTCTATAGGGAAGTGAGGGAGGTAAGTGACGGAAGTGACGGACAAGGTAAGGGACTCATGTTGTAACTGACGTCAGACGCCGGAGATTTTGGCGGAAAATTAAAGCGAATGGTAGTTTAGATTTGAACAAATTCCTTTAAGCTTCAATCTTACCAAATACATTTATCAATTGTCTTACAACTAACGTTATTTGTCTAAATAATCTCCAACACCCTGGAGAACAACGGGGAGAGTTTAGAGGCTCTCCAAGATTACATTGACCAGTGCTTTCAGGATCTAGTGATGAAGAAGGCCCAGTGTGCAGCTTCCCCGGCTAAATCTGAGACGCCGTCGTCGAAAAGACTTCGCCCGGCAGATTCCCCCGGCACAACATCGCCAGCCGGCAAAGATATTGCCGACATACTGGAGTCAATCGACAAGCGATTGTCCACTTTCGACGCAAGGCTGTCCTTGGTGGAGCTTCTTCACCGGGAATTTAAATGCTTACGAGAATCACTGGAGTTCAGCCAGCAGCAGGTGGAAACGCTCGCTGCTGAAAATGCCACGCTAAGGGAGTCGGTGAAATGTCTCACAGACAATGTTACTGAGCTAAATAGAGAAAATAAAAAAATAAAAGAAACAGTCATTGATCTACAAGCTCGTAGCATGCGTGATAATCTGGTATTTTCTGGTATTCCAGAAGCCGCTGGAGAGGACGCGGAGACCACGGTAAAAAGCTTCATCAAAACCCACCTGAAGCTGCCGGAGGACACGGTGAAGAACATCGTCTTCGATAGGGTGCATCGCCTCGGCCCTATTCGGGCTGCAGCCGGGAGACCACGTCCTATCGTGGCCAAATTCGGCCACTTCAAACAAAAGGAACATGTGAAAAGCCGCGGCAGGGAATTAAAAGGAACGGACTTCAGCGTGAACGACCAGTTCCCCAAAGAGATCCTGGAACGACGCAGGGTCCTCTTCCCAATCCGACGCGGCTTCATCCAGAAGGGCTCCCGCGCTGTCATCGCTGTGGACCGGCTGTACGTGGACGGACAGCTCCACCGCGACCCCGACATCACTCCGTGGCTGTATTAACTTCACACCAGATAAGAATCCGCTACACCCTTTCCCCATCCACTCACACTAACTTGCATTAACATCTGTCTAACTTAGTAGTATTAAATCGCATCTTAAGTGTGATATCATAGCAGAATTAACACCGTCACTCTCGGTCAGTGGTTTAATTGGAATGTTTCCGTTTTTTGTTTCTTTTTTTTTTCCCCTCGTTTTTTCCTCTCTCTTTTCCCCCTCTTGTTTTTATGCTGCTCACCCTTGTCCTTGGTTTCTTTCTTTCTTTATTTATTTCACTGCTTCGATCGCCTGCTTCCACACTCATCCACAAACAACATCCTTTATTTCGACACATGCACAGCACGATCACGCACAGTCATGCGCGCAACGGCAGCACATTTACATCAGTCAGACAGCGCACACAGTCGTATAGGATACACACACTTAAGCCAAGCGTACTCATATTAGTAAATATGCAAACACATAGTCAGACTCAGGGAGCATCTCGCCACATATTCCTTCCCTCTCTCCGTCTCTTTATTTATGAACAAGTCATGCACTCTCTCCACCTGTCTAAGCGACACACACAGCATACACCCCTAGTTATACACAGACATCTATGGGTGCACTAAGATTCGTCTCATGGAATGTAAATGGAGCTGGCTCCAGAGAAAAGAGGTTAAAAATATTTAACCAACTCAAAAAACTACAGGCAGATGTTGTCCTTTTACAAGAGACCCACAGACCTCTTAGAGGTTCGAATGAACTTAAAACACCTGAATTTCCTAATGTGTTCTCAGCTTGTTATAACTCTAGACAAAGGGGAGTAGCGATTTTAATCCATAAAAAAATTAATTTCACAGTACTCGATACAGTTATAGATCCAGAGGGCAGATTCTTAATCATTAAACTATCTATACTTGATAAACAGCTATGTATTGTAAATGTATATGGTCCAAATGTTGATGATCCCTCATTCTTTCACGGTTTTTTCAGTGCACTCTCTGAGCACTTAGATGGCACACTTGTTCTTGGAGGCGACCTCAACCTTGGACTAAATGAAGAAATGGATAGGCTCAATACAGCAGGAAATCAGCGTAATTGGCAGTCCACAAATATAATCAAACAGTATATGAGCGACTTTGGTCTTTGCGATGCATGGCGCTCCCTTCACCCCACCAGTAAGGAATATACTTTCTTCTCACATGTTCATCGCTCCTACTCTCGTCTGGATTATTTTTTGGTCAGCAGCTCACTGCTGAGTGACATTTCAGACACTGAGATTCACCCTATAGCTGTCAGCGATCATGCTCCTGTATCTTTAACACTAATGCAGAAGAATAATACCACACTAAGTAAAAACTGGAGATTTAATACATCACTGCTTAAAGATGAAGACTTTATTAAATATTTAAAAAAAGAGTGGACTTCATATTTAGACTTTAATGACATTCCCGGAACATCAGCTTCTGTTTTATGGGAAGCAGGGAAAGCTGTGATGAGAGGTAAAATAATTTCTTTCTCATCACATAAAAAGAAAAAAGAAAACAAAAATATTCAGGAATTAGAAAAAACCATCAAATCACTAGAAGAAGCCTACGCGTCCCACCAAGATCAGGAAACATTGAACAAAATACGCAAAACAAAACTAGAATTAAATGAGATAATTGATAAAAAAACCAAATTCTTAGTACAAAGACTACGCTTACAAAATTATGAACATAGTAATAAATCCGGTCAATTTCTAGCAAACCAGCTAAAAATAAATAAAGAAAAAACAACTATATGTGCTGTTCAAGATTCATCTGGGAACACAGTATATGACCCGAAACAAATAAACAACATCTTCAGGGATTTCTATAAATCGTTGTATTCACCACAAATAAACCCATCTAAAAAGGAAATTGATCAGTTTTTAGACAACATAACTCTCCCAAAATTATCAGACTCTCAAGCAATTGCACTGGATTCGCCACTGACATTAGGTGAACTCCAGGAAGCCCTGATAAGTATGCCCAATAATAAGGCTCCAGGTCCAGACGGCTTTCCTGCAGAATTCTACAAAGAATTCTGGACGATTCTAGCACCAGTTTTTTACAGAACGTTGTTGGAAATCAAAGAAAAGGGCAGACTTCCATCAAATATGAATTCTGCAAACATTAATCTCCTGCTAAAACCAGGCAAAGACCCTGTATATCCCTCAAGCTATCGTCCAATATCCCTTATAAATGTAGACCTCAAAATTATCTGCAAAGCTCTCTCGAAGAGACTAGAGAAAATAACCCCCTCTTAATTCATCCTGACCAAACTGGTTTCATAAAAGGTAGGCACTCATCAACAAATACACGTAGATTACTTAATTTGATAGACTACTCATACAGTAAAAACCTTGAAACTACAATATTTTCTTTAGATGCAGAAAAAGCGTTTGACAGAGTTAACTGGAAATTTCTATTTACAACTTTAAACAAATTTGGTGTTGGATCTTCTTTCATCAGCTGGTTAAAAATATTATATAATTCCCCAACAGCTTGTGTCAGAACAAATGACCAGACATCCTCCAGCTTCTGTCTCCTGAGGGGCACCAGGCAGGGATGCCCACTCTCCCCTTCACTGTTTGCAATTTTTATCGAACCACTAGCAGCAGCAATTAGACAGAATTCAGTAATTAAGGGCATAAAATGCAAGAACATGGAACATAAAATCAGCCTTTATGCGGATGATGTGTTACTCTTTCTCCAAAATTCACAAACCAATATCTCTGGGGTGATTGAACTGATAAACTCTTTTGCAAGAATATCAGATTACTCAATTAACTGGTCAAAATCTACAGTCCTTCCGATTAATTGCTCCTTCCATAATTCCTCTTCTACTCCACTGCAATCGGGAAATATAAAATATTTAGGTATTAATGTTTCTCCCAAGCTTGCAGATCTAACTAAATTAAACCATATCCCACTTTTAAAGAAAGTAGAAGGTGATCTGGCTAGGTGGAAATGTCTACCCATATCACTCATGGGAAGGGTTGCCGCTATAAAAATGATGGTATTACCAAAAATAAATTATTTATTCTCAATGATCCCAACTAAACCGCCGCAAGATTGGTTCAGATCTCTAGATTCATATATGTCCAAATTCCTTTGGAAAAATAAGCCCCCACGTATAAGCTTAAAAACACTACAAAAGACCAAGGATAAAGGAGGATTAGAACTACCTAACTTTCAGCACTACTTCTTAGACAACAGGCTTCAGTTTATCTCAGGATGGCAAAAACATACCCTCTTAGATGAACCTTGGCTAGATGTAGAACAAGCACTTTGCAATAATCTAGAGATTTCAAATCTACCATTTATTAGCTCAAACATCCAACGACATGAATGCTTCAAAAGCATCAACATCAACTCTTCTCTGACAGCATGGTGGGAGTTTCTGAAGTTGACAGAGTCTTCATTAATCCCATGCAAACGTACACCTATCTGGAACAACCCTGACATATTACAAAACAATAATATGATAAACTTTTCAGATTGGAGTGGTAAAGGAATCAAATATTTAGAACATATACTAGAAGGAACAGAATTTATTTCATTTGACAGACTAGTTACACAATATGGGATCAGCAAGAAAAGATTTTTAGAATATCAGCAAATTAAATCCATAGTAAAAAAGAGATTTAAACCAGGTCAAGATGAACTACAAACACCACCAAGTGTGGTTCAATTTCTGACTCTTAAAACCCCAAATTACTGTCCAAAATATACAGAATGCTTTCTAAAATAGATGAATCAATATCACTTCCTATTGCAAAATGGGAAGCGGATTTATCAGTTAACTTAGACCAAAACTTCTGGTCTCAGATTTGCTCAAAACCTTTCATCTAATTAGAAATCCCAGTCTTCAATTAATTCAATACAAAATACTACATAGAGTGCACTATACAGGTCATCGGATGTTCAAGATGGGCTTTACATCTACCAACAACTGCTCACACTGCCAAACCAATTCACCGGACAATTATATCCACGCTCTTTGGTTCTGTCCACCAGTTCAGAAGTTTTGGCGCGAGATATGTGAAGACTTATCAAAGTGTCTGAAATGTAACATTCCAACTTCGCCTTTAGTGTGTTTGTTGGGCAGCTTAGATAATGTCACTACGGAAAAGAATATAGCCCATATGGTTTTCACTGCCCTATGCATAGCCAAGAAAACAGTCCTCATGAACTGGAAAAATAAAAATAATCTTAATTTTAACCAATATAGAAATTATCTATTAGATCACATTAGTCTTGATACAGCCTCTGCCACCACATCAGATCAATTGCTCTGGGCTCCTTTGATCAGCTCCATCACCTAGTGGGGGTGGGGGGTCATAGTTTGGTCCCACCTTCACTGTTGTGATAGGTGTGGGGGTAGGGACAGGCTTAGGGCATCGGGGGGTTCCCCAGGAGCATCTTCCTTGGGGGGCTCAACCCGGGGTAGCGGTCATGGCCAATTAGGGGCTCTGTTGGCTCTTGGGTGACGGTTTCCTCGTGGCTGCGTGCAGCGGGGTTAGGGGAGGGTCTGTGCTGACGGACGTGGGTTACTGACCTGGTAGCCTGGCTGCCCCTGGGTGGGTCCGGGATGGGCGTGAGGTTCTGGGGGCGTTCCGTCTCTGGGCTGGGGCCTGGCCGGGCCTCGGGGCCTGGGTCCTGGTTGGTGTGTTGCCGGGGTTGTGGGCGGGTGGGTGTATGGGGGCCCGGCCCTGGCGCAGGGTGCCGCCGGTGCATCGAGCCACCTGGGGGGGCTCTTCAACTGGTGGGGGAGGTTGTCACATCTTGCAGGAGCTTTCCTCTCTTCGGGAACTCTCTCTGCAGGAGGGGGAGATACAGGAGAGGTGGAGGAAGCTCTCAGCCTGGGCGTCTATTGTCTTGTGTAGTCTGGAAGATGAGTGGATGATGGGGTGGGTGTAGTTTTCTCTGTGGTGGGGTCGGGTGGACTGTCCCGGGCTCTGTGGGGCTGGGCGGCGCTGCTGCACTGGGCCCCCCTTTCCCTGGCGGGTTGCAGAGTATGGGGTGCCTACTGGGGTCAGCGGGGGAGCTGGCCCAGGGAGGGGTCACTTGCCCCTCCCTTCCTTCCCTCCCCATCTCCAGCTACCTCCCTCTTCTCGCTCCACCACAGTCACCCACACATGCAGGGCCTTGGGGTAGGGGTGTGTCACCAGGGTGCAGGGGAGGCATCCCCCCCTCTGTCCCCTTCTGGCTGCCTCTGCCTCAATTTTATCCCACAACTTAGACATTCACATTACTCACACTCTCATTACACATACATATAGGATCTTGGGGGTGGGCACGCCACACAGAATCCAAATTACCATCAGGGTGTACACCTCACCCCTGGCGTCGTTGCCCACCTCTCAATTTTAAATACACGTAGACATTGAGGGCTAGCAGGAGGGGCTATGCGCCTACCTGCTGCTCTGGCAGGTAGCTCCATGCCCTCCTGGGTTTTAAATGCACCTTAGAACACACATACATCAACACTACATATGAGCGGGTGGAGGGAGGTTTGGAGTCTTCACACACCCCCGTTCTCTGCGGCCTGCTGGAGCGGGGGGGGCTAGGAGGAGGAGTTGGCCGTCCGGCTGGGGTCTGGAATGTGGGGCCTCCCTGCTGCTGCGGAGTCGGGGCGGTCTGCTTCTCCCCACCACAGGGAAAAGGGTAACACCACCTGGGTCTGGGTGCAGTTTCCCCCTCCAGGGGCAAGGGTACCCGGACCCGGTTCTTAGAGTACGCTTGGGGAGAGTGATTGTGTGTACAGCGTCTCTTTATGTCTGTCTCCGCGTTGAGTGTGGAATAATTGCCTATGAGAGCATGAGGGTGGGAATGGATGTTTGTATCTGTGTGTGCCTGTATGTCTGTGTCTATATGTCAGGTTGGGTATCAGACGCCACCTCTCTGGGGACATCTCAGGCCCTCCAAGGTTTGGAGGCCTATCTCCCCCACCACTTCCCCTGCCGGTGGTGGACGCCCTCAGACATCGGTGCGTTGGTGGTTCTCTGTGTCCGGGGGGTGGGCGCCCAGGTACACACCGGCTCACTCCTTGGCGGCTGCTTATCGGGGCCTGGAGCCTGGGGCTCGCTCGGGCCACTTCGGAGGCGGGGTGCCCTCGGCCTCTCGGCCCGGGGCTCGGTCACTCAGGCACAGCTGGCTGCCGGCGGAGCTCACAGGCACGTCACTGCAACCCCCCGGCTTCTGCTCCGCGGCTGCTGAGTGACCCCTCATCTGGGACTCTCCTCAGCTCTTTCTGGGATAGTGACGCGGCTGTCCCTCTGTTGGTCTTCCTTGGTCTCTTGTGTTCTGGGGGCCTCTGGATGTCTGGAGTTTTGATCTCCTCCATACCTGCTTCATGCCCTGGAGGACGGGGCAGTGGCCCCCCACACCCTCTAGCAGATCATTACATGAAGGAACCTTTTAAAAACAAGCGCGTTCATGCTCACAGGTGTACACACAGGTGATCACACACAAACTACACCCTTTTTGGCTCTTACCTCAAAGCACACTGTGCGCTGTCGATCTTACGTGCTGCACAATAATGTCTAACATTTAGTATTTACTGTCATATTCCCATAGATCATTGTGATGTTGTTTATTACTCTCGTTTTCTTCTGCTTGCTTTCTCTTTCTTTCTCAACAGGTGATCCAGATGATCGATATATGTATTTTTTTGTCTGCTTATTTTGTTGGTTTTTGGTTTTTTGCCCTTTTTCCCCGTCCCTCTTCCCCGCTGTTTTTCTTTCCCTCTTTCTTTCTCCCCTTTCTTCCCCCCAGTTAAGTCTGTCCCGTATTCAGCAAGTGAAAATAAAATAAACAATAAAAGGTGAATCAAATGGACCATTACGGCAAGGCTGGGATGGTCAATTTGGTAAAGTAAATCCGTTGGGCATCTTTCTTCGCCTTTAGACAATAATTCTGATGGCAAAAGAACCAAACGGGACAGGTTAAAAAAAAAAAACAAAAAAAAAAACAAGTCTTTCTATAGCGATAAACACCAATTCTAATGCCCTTTGACAGTCTGACTTTTTATTTTCATAACTTGTCGTTTAAACATATTAGTTATACATAGTCCTATTACAGAACAAAAAATCTGTAATAAAAATAAATATTAAGAAAATGCTCCTAATCTGCATATATGTTGATATCATAGTTTTACAGCAGATGGATAAATATTAGGAGTGGGACTTGATTTTAAAAAAATTAAAGTAATTATAGGCTTTGTAATTAATCTCAATTAATCACATTTAATCGCACAAGAAAATTGGCTTGAAAGCGCAAATATTTTTTTTTTAATTTGAAAGGGTTTTAGTGGGCGACAGAATCAAATAATAGACATGGACATGAATACTGTAAACTCAAGCTCTTTTAATTTGTGGAAAAAAAGCATTTAAACTGCATTTCAATTCAAAACAGAGAAACAAAAAAAATATATTATACTTTGCCAAAATTGGACAGACTTAAAAATAAAGTGCTATTTTAAGTACATTAAGTACATTTTCAAAATGGTATTGTCTTTAAATAATAAAATTAATAGAAATTTCAACATGAAGTGCAGTTTTTCTTCCTAAAAAATAAGGCAGAAACATAACAGGTTATTTGACCAGCTTCACCTTTAAACTCTGAGTAACCTTAGCCAACATTATTTTGTACATTAGGGTAAAACAGTTTGATTATCGAACATTTTAGTGCAAAAACGTTGGACTCACAATACCTCCATTTTTATTTACCGTCCGTCTGAATCAGAGTCTGGTGACAATCAAAAGAGGAGAAGGTTCTTTGTCTTTGCTGGCTCCTTTGTATCTTCACACTTTTTCTGCAGCAGGCCCTCAAGGCCGGTCCAAACCTCTTCTCGCTCTCCCCTCAAAAGACATTTTAAATCCTTAACCCTTTAAGACCTACCATAGAACCAAGTCCGCCAGAGCTTATATTATATTTTTACATGCTGTAGTGCCAATTTTGGGAGCATTTCAAGTTGATATACATCAACAAAACCATTATAGCCCAAATTTTATGCATTAAGTGCATAGTAATTACATAAATTGCAAAAAAGTGCAATAAACTACAAAAAAATTGAAAATCGTTTTTGTTTTTTTAACATATTGTGGCGAGCTCAGTCACGGAGGAGACAAAGGTTTCTTTGGGAGCACCCATTTATTTACAACCGGCCCAGAACACTGTCGCTACCTCCCTCCTCAGCGCGGCAACAACATAAACAACAAAAAAAGGCGCTCTCTCACCGGAAACACAGTCACCGAGAGAGCGCGTCACCATAACAACATGACCACAAACGCATAACTGTAATAACTGAACAAACCCCGAACAGCCCTGGCCCGCTACAATATATTTCTAGTTAGAGAAGTTTAAGAGGCTTATCCCTCAAAACTGTAAATACAAAAAAGTTGCACAAAATAGTTTCCCACCACAGGAAATTTATTTTGAGTGTCTTCATAGTTTTATTTTTGAAATACACTAATTTTTATATACTGCAGGAAAAACGAAAATAAATATTATAGTACAAATTTGCAAAAAAGCAGCATATGCATCAAAATAAACTATTTCCAGCAGTGCAATTTGAGTTCTAAGCATCCCAGAAACGACACAGAAAGTCATAAAGTCAAAGATAACTTTTAAAAACACCAGTATAGGCTCTGAGGCCCTGATAGTAAAAAAAAAAACTACATTTCCGCGAAAATGACGTCACTTCCTGTTTCGGGCAGGTAATGGCGGTGTTCTGAGAAACCATCCTACTCCGACAAAACGTCCTACCCATATTATAATTTGACGGTGACATGCGACTAAACCTAACCCAACCCCTAACCATAACCCTAACCATAACCATAACCTTAAGAAGTATTCCGGATGGGTGAGAGAAAAAGAAGTTAATTCGGCGTTGGTTTTGTGCGCATGCGCGGCGTCTGCGCAGAAACAGTGGGTAGGATGTTTTGTCGGGTAGGATGGATTCCCAGAACAGCGGACATGCGAAAGTTCGCGCTGACGTCTATTCCAACGTAGAAAGTGTTATGAACAGCTGATCGGATCGGCAAAGTGTGTTTCTGGAATATTATGTTTTTGTTGAGGCAAGCGCTTTTTATGCAGTTTTTGCAAAGCTATATGTGGAAGGAAACCGTGACCTAGGACAAGCTGATGGCATAAGATGTAAGTACAACTCCTCCAGTTTCATATGCAAAAAAAATTATTGCTCTAGCTTACGTGGTTGAAGAGCTACCGGGATTTAAAAATAGTTACACAAAACGGAGCGTGCCAGCTCCGACCGGTTTTAAAGGGTTAAAGCATGGGTCAAGCACAGTAGCTATCTTGAGCCATTGATGGTTGAGTATAGCTACACATTGAGATCGGTCCTTTGTGAAGGCAGTATTAAATTTCACCATGTAGTTTGAGTCATCATCAGAGATCTCCGTGGGGTGATGCAGGTGGTATAAAGCAGGTAAAACCACTGAACATGAGACATATGTCTCACCTCCAAGAAGCTCAGTCACAAACCTGTAGTAAACAGTTCAAGAAAGTAACTATTATTCGACACAATAATTGTCAACTATAGAGCTTTTTGAAGAAACAGTAACAGTAAGTTGCAAAGTGGGGAGGAGAGGAGACCACAGTGGAAGGAGGAGGGGGAGGACACATGGAAGAACGCTGTTTAGTGTGGGAGATCAAATTGGGTTAGGGAACCTGGGGAGGAAAACCGACCGCCTTGGGGTGGAGAATTGAGAATGTTTCTGGAGCACCGCAAAGAGGAGGGGTATGTTATATCCCACCTGAATGTTCTTTCGCATACAAGGACGAGGGGAGCAAGTGAATCAGGGCACAGAGACTAAACAGGTCTTAAACACGCCATTTATTCCAGCGGAGGAAGAAAAACCAGAATTACAAATACAATTTTAAAATACCCTTATACAATAAAAAGAACGTTCTCAATATGCTACAAACCCTGTCGGCAGAAATAAATATACACTATCCAAAAAATAATACAATGTCTCCATACCCTAAAATTCCCCCCACAGTCGTCATCCCACTATCCAGCCATGCTCGGGCAAATGTTCCTTAAAACCAGGAGAGAAATTCCTCTTCTGAGACGGAGCCCACACCAGCCAGAAAACCAAGGTGGAAGCTCTCGTCGTGGACCTGTCTTTTCCTGACGGCGCGTCCCCGCACAGTCCAGCCACACTCCACACTTGGGCCCTTGATTACTGCAAACGCGGCCTCCCTCGTAGCACCGCCCTGAAACAAACAGACACGGGCCAGCAATGTTGTCGGCACGGCCACTGCGACCCTCCCCTGGCAGAGCTGCACCTGGCGCACAACAGTGGGAAAGCGATACTCACAGATGCAGGCAGAGGCGCACCCCTACCCTGCTGTTGATTTCACGCATCGCCTCCCACTGTCGCTATTCCTGTCATCGGGACTAGATCGCTGTGTTCGCTGTGTTCTGCTGCACCCGTCGCACCGCAAAATCAGGCAGCAGGTCCTTCTTTAGATATGCTGGCTTGCACGCGTTTGTTTCCCTCCTGCTCACTTTTCGTGCGTGTCATCCCCCCTGTCTCTGCGCTCACCCTCCCCTTTAACAAGTAAGTTTGGTGGCTGATAGGCCGCCTCAGAGAACGCCCTCACCTCCACAGGTGCCTACTATTGTCCGCCTAGTCCACAATGGATTAAAAGAACACTGCACAAGAAGACTAAAACATATATTATAAATATCAAAATAAAACCATGCAAATAAAATCAATACTCTATGTATCAATACACAATATGATCAAAACAACAAACCAAAAAACAAACAGAAATTTCCACTGTGTGACAGGTACACAAAAATTACATACACAAATAGAAAATGCATTAATCCAACACATAAACATGCAATGAAGATCAAGTGAAGTGAAGATAAGTGTAGACTCTAATAGATTATTGAGTTTCTTGTTTCTGATGTGTGGGAGAGGTTTTACCATGGGACACAACTCATTATCTAATAGAACAGTAGTGTTGTGTGGTGTGTGTGGCTGGTGGTTGAGTTTTTGGAATTTATTTGGCTGGTGCATTTTCTTTTGTTACCAAGTTGAACCTGCCAGTTAGTTTTGGTTTGATTTAACTTTCTAAGAAGAAGAGCATGCTTGGACATGTCCTAAACTGGGCCTTCATATTTTTTTAATTTTAACAGTGCACTGAGAGTTTTGTTTGACAATCTTCTCTCCTGTAAGCTGGCCTGCATTATTGGAATTAAAAATCACCTATGTGGGACACAATCAGATAGTGAGTCCCTTGTCTAAAAGGATTCAGCGAGGTAATCCATTTTAAGTTCTTCTTCTTCTTTGAAACAATGTCATATTGCTGGCAGCAGAAACGTAATGCGACTCGAGATGTTCTGCTATTAGCATAAACATGAGAAGACTGACTGGACTAAAAATGGGGTCAAAAGTTTGACTGACTTGACACCAATACGCAAGATTGCACTTACTCCACCCAGACGTGACAAAAGGGTGGATGTATGTTTTTTTTTTTTTCTTTTTACAGGAAGATGACAGCGGCATCCTAGGTCCACATGAGCTTATGGGCCATGCAGACTTAACCTTTTAGTTGCCACTTTTTGTGTGTATTTACCAGCTGTGTGTTATTCATGACTGTGTATTGTTTACAATGCAAAGGTCACTGTGAGAAAGTGTGCATACAGATGCACTGTGCTAACATCCACATCACCTTTTCCACAGCAAAGGGTTAATCATATTAATTTAGGCCTATAATTTAATCACATGATTTACAGCAGGACACACCACTGGCTAATGTTTTTTTTAAACACAGGGTTACAGGCCTGGATCAGAACTACTGCAGGGGAGAAGCCCTGGGATTTTTAAGAGACAATGTACATCTTTCTTGTGCATCTATAATCGTGTTAAGTTGACAGATGGCAAGGATCATGTGGCAAAAGAGAGTTTTCCAGGGAGTTGAAGAAGTTTTCATTTTTAAAATTACAGGTGCAGTGACTGGGGAGTGTTACTGAAGGAAATCATCCACAAGTTGCAGACTGAGACCAGGAGGGAAGGCTTCAAGAGGACCAGTGAGAAGCAGGGACCATTTCCAGCACAGCTGACAACCCAGAGAAGGGTTAAGGCAGAGGGTTGTACCACTTGGCTTCCTAGAAATCATCATGAGGAGATTTTTGAACAACAGTAAAATCCCAAAAAAGGTGGAAGGGATTCTGCGGTGATGTTGAGGAAGAGAACAAGGGTGCGTTTGAATGGAAACTAAGAGGTGAAGAGAGCGTGCCAAGCTCCAACTGAGCGACAGCGCAGAGAGAGATCAGCGATGGAACCATGACTCTGTACAGCACAAAACACAAGGAGCCATGACCCTGACTGGAAATGACTGACAACAATTTCCCATGAATGATCACCTAATGCTGTTCCATTTTGCCATGCATAATTTGATATTCTGGAAAGGGTCTTTCCTTTGTATCATTGTTGTTATCTTTAGATTGTGAGGATTACTGGAGATGAACAAAGGGTGGTAAGAGAATAGTGAAGTGAGGATGCACAGTGTGAAACTTCTTTAAGTGTACAATGGTGGTGATGTGATATACAGAATCTCAGGAAAGAAATTCTGTTATTAATGGGATTCGTTGATTGAAGAATCAAGGGTGGAATTGTATTGGAATTTCTTTCATTATGTATTGCAGGGGTCGGTAAACCTGGGCAGCGAAGGGTTAACTGATGGCACGACCATAGTTGGACTGGCCATCGAAGGTGATTTTTCGTTTTTATGGGCCGATGATTTTTTTTTTTATATGTATTTATTTATTTATTTTTAACGGTATAAACAATGAAAGGTGGTGGACTGGCCAGATGCTGGCCGATGTGTAAAAATAAGTCAGTTGTTTGGTGGTGGCCATGGTGGAGCTTCCACAGAGGCCAGCAGGTGGATGAGGGAAAGGGGAGGCAGGAGGAGAGATCCGAGGCAGCCGCCAGTCCGAGTGTCAGGTGAACTGAACTTCAGGTAAGAAGTTATGACCTGTATCTGGGTCAGATATAAACCAAGTTTAGGTGGAGTTTATTTTTACAGTCAGTTACAATAACTCGTACTGCGTACTAGCTAGCATGATGGAGTTTCTATACACTTGTGTGGGTGCTATGATGCTACTGATAGTGAACTTTATTTTATTCATAAGGTTAGTTAGTAGAGTTTCCAACCGTCCCGTAAAAAACAGAATCGTCCCCTAAAAAACGGAATCGTCCCGTATTCAGAGAAAATATTATGTGTTTCGTATTGAGGTGAAAAGGAAAACAGTTTGTCCCGGACTTCAGCTACAATGAAAAAGACACAAAGCTGGAGTTATTCTGTCTTCCCGCTACAGCTTCTTCTTCTTCTCTCATTCTCTCCCTCTCCTGTTTCTACTTCAATCATGAAACTGATCAATGATCAGCTGATCGACTTTTCTCTCTTGTTTGTTTATCGCCCACTTTGCTCCAGAAAGAGGAAACCAGCGGATGTCGCGCTAAACCACAGCAGCACGTTTAAGCTTGATCAGCTGTTGTTAGAATTTATTTAATATTAATTTCTAGTGTCAGCTGATGTTTGCTGGAGCCACAGCTGTAAAAGCTGCTGGTCATGATATCGGTTTGGATATGTGGTGAGAGGGAAACATGCAGATGAAACCAGGAGATGTCCTTACTGAATCATCAGAGCTGAACAGGTGATGGAGAAACAGGTTTACCTTTTAGGTGACATGGATGAGTTGAAGGGAAGTTCTGAACCATTTCTGAGAGACAAATAACACCAGGATCCTTTTTTTTACGTAGCTGACAGCTGGTAAGTGTGCAGGGGCGGGTCTAGCAAAGTTTTGCCAGGGGGCCAGCTAGGGCATTAACAGGGAAAGGGGGGGACAAAGAAATACTTTTCCTACTTATTCTCATTTAAAATGTCTAGCTTTTAATAAATAATTATCTTAATCTTACAACCAAAGTTTTTATGTATAATGTATAAAATGTATAAAAATCATACATATACCAACAAGACAGTGTACATCACTGTCACAACAGTGTTTGTTTTCATTCAAAGGCTTTATGGCTTTTCCTATAATACCTGGTGGGCCCGTCTCAAGTCAAAATGCCCGGGCTGATTTTTTGTCCCAGTCCGGCCCTGGGCACGACACGCAGTGAATTAATCTGAGAAGGTGCATTAAAAAATAAATGGCCGGGCCAGCGGTGCACATCGCAAATTAGCTCGCATAGACACATTAGTTGTGCCACTTCTTAATGACGGTGTCTTAGCTAACAACCCAAACTACCAGATTCAGCTTGTAATTGGCTAAAAATAACTTAGCCTACTGGTGAGAGGGACGTGGCTAGCTGGCAGTATTTTCAAGCGATGTTGAAATTTCCACATTCCAACACTTCAAATGCTTCAGGAGCTGTCTGCTCGGAGCAGCAACAGCACCGCGGAAATACACGGATACATCCGTAGACTCGAGACAGAATTCACAATGTGCTTTCAGGACTTTCAGGTGTAAGGACCAATGTTTTCTTTTCTGATCAAACCAGAAAGCTTTAATGAGCAGCTGGATTGTATAGTTGTGTGTGTGAGAGATAAAATTTCAGTAGTGTGTGTGAGAGCGTTTCAGTAATAATGTCCCTTACGGCACCTCATATTAAAACCTCTTGTAGTATACATGAAAAATGTTTTTCTCTCTTAATCTCAGTCCGTCACCACTGATTCTCTTTTTCTTGAAGGCTAAAAGGGGAACTAAAAACAACGTCACTTTCTTTTGTCCTCTTAGCGTATGAAAAGTAAAAAACTAGAACCAAAAACTAGAACCAATTCATCATAACCTGACATCGACATTTTCAACCGTTCTGCTCTCAGGCTGATCGCTACCAGGACACACTGGGGCTGCCGTGTAATCTGAGCAGTACACACGACACAATTGATCTTATACTTGCTTTAACTGCATATTTAACATGAAGATGCAGTTAAAGTAAACTTCAAAAGAGAAAAAGGTTGCTGACTGGATCAACACAGGCTGAACAGTGAGGAGAAATGGGAGTCTCTCATGGTGAGCTACTACACTTCTTTCATGTGTTCCTTCATTAATACTTAATACTTGTATATGTTAATATGTTTCGAAGCCACAGGAATCAGTACAGTCAATTAGATACATTTGAAAAAACCTAAATTCAGCTAAAGATGTGTTGAATAATTTTTACGAATGTTGCTTGGTTTAATTTAAATATGAATGCCTCATTCTGAGATCATTTCAAAAAGAGTATGCAGTTAAAGTAAACACAGCCATGAACCTGAAGATACAGCAGTTACTTGAAATTTATTGATTTTATTATTTGGATTTATAATTTTGGAGCTTTATTTTGTAAATGTTCATCTAGAAAAAGATCAGCACAACAATAATAGTGCTGAACTCTAACTGTTTTTAAGTCACAGACCTGTGCAATGCTCTTCTGCACTATAATAAATGCTCATTTGTATAGTTTGCACTGAAACAGACAAACAATATCTACATAAAAAAATCTATTTCTGTTTTATGTAATTATTTGCAAATGCTGCCACAGCCCTTCTGGTATTGACTAACCACTTACATTTGTTATAATTTTGCTTCTGTTGACTTTTTCATTTGCAGGTGTGGAAAATTAGTGTGAATGGAGAATGGAGCTCAGTGTTATGGAGCTTTGGGAGGACCTTTGGATGTTCAGCTAATGAACAGCACCTGAGAAAAATCCCAATACAGTTTGTTAAAGAGTTATTTCAAAATACTAAATGTGGAAGATAATAAGGTTATTTCTAATGGCATAGCACACAGATATCTTTTTTGTCCCAGTAATGGAACATTTATCATTAATAACCTGAGCAGGAATGACAGTGGTAAAAATATCCTTTCAACCTTTGATTCAGATGGAAGAATACCAGGTGTGTTTTTCAAGGTAAATGTTGGGAAATGGAGCCTTTGATAGATATAAATGCAACATTGTTTTGGTAATCTATATAATGTACATAATTTCAGGTACATATATTTTGCGCATTCCCTGTTCTGAATTAGAAGACTACAAACAATGATAATCTGTATAATGTACCCTTCATGCACTTCTTAATCTTTGAATTCAGATGTTTTCAGTTTCATTGCCACAGATGTATAAAACCAAGCACCTAGCCATGTAGACTGCCTCTGCTCACTGAATTTGTGTATGTTACTGTAACAGGATGCTACCTTTTAAGATATTTCTCCTCCTAGATAGTCTATGTTCAACTGTAAGTGATATTATTGCAAAGTGGAGATTTTAGGAACTACAGAAACACAGCCACCAAGTTACAGACCATGTGAAGTTACACAGCAGGGAAAATTGCTGAGGTGAATAGTGCATGAAAGTGCATCTTATTATAATATCAAAAGCCATCTTTGTGTTTTTGTCATCTTTGACCTCTGTCCTAATGGTCTCTGAATGTCTGTCCCAGGGACAGATGAGGGTGTCCTGTTTGTCTGAGGGAGGGGACAGTCTTCAGTACAGCTGGACTCTGGATGGACGCACACTGACAGATGCTGAGCTTCTTTCTGGAAAAACAGAGTAGTGATGAGTTAATGACATTGGAGCGTGTGTTACTCAATATCGACATCTGTTGGATTAAATAATTATTGCAGGCAATCTGGATAAAGCGTGTGGAGCGAGACTGAACTAGATACATTTTTGCTGACATCTGCAAACCAAGTGAGTGATGTATGTTCCTGTTTACATAACCAGCTGATGATAAAGTATTAATCTAAATTAAAGAGAAGTCTATATATTCCAGTCAATTTTAATATAACAAAAAATAACATGATTGACTAATACAATATGTAATGTTGTATGACAAAAAAATTAGTGTCGCAGGGAATCATTAGAGAAAAACATATGAAATAAAAGTGAAAGTTTTTTTAAGGAAATATTTTGACTATGGGAGTGCTCGTGTACTTGTGTGTAAAGGAAAAATGCAGATTTTTATTAAGAAATCAGAAGTTTTTGTAGGTGATTTTGTCTCTTTGAGATCATTCTCCTGCTTTGGAAAAACACTCTTCCATAAGGTATTAATGAGGCAGGAATATATAAACACAGGAAAGAAAAAACATATACCTTATTTGCTATTATGGAATCAAAACGATTCTAGACTGGAGAAAGTTTCCTTTTTTTTCTTGGTGGTTCCATTGTATAATATGTGATCATGAGTCAAACATGTAAACAGCAGCAAAGAGAGTCTCCTCTCCTCCTCTCAGAATGAAAATGAATTAGAAGGTTTTTTCCTTAAATGTAAAATGTATTTTTTTTAAATGAATTAACGAGGTCTGATCACTTACGGGAATCATGGTCAGTTATGTTGTCCATGTTGTTTGCATTTGAGTAGAATAGAGGACTTTGTGTGAAATCTGTCTGCTGATTTGATTAGTGAGAGGCTAAATTGCGATGAAACATTCACAGAGAGTTGGGGAATTGCTGCAATCATAGAACTGTAAGATGGTGAGAGACGTAGTCTTAAGTCTCCACAGTTGACTGCTCCTTTTTTACATAAATGGCTTCTTTGACTCCCTCCTGAAACCAGTGTTTCTAAGAGTACATCTTTCACCATCTGTAATGACCCGACACAACGGTATGTTTGAATGCTTGGAGAGTGTTTATTAAGGCGCCACAAACATATTGCTGGACGTTTCTGTACACAGTTCATTAACTTCCCAGTCAGACGTCAGTTCATGCTCCTCCCTCAGGTCTCCAGCTTCACTATATATAAAGAGAGAAACCTCATTAGTTAAATAACCGCCACTTGTCCCTCCAGCCTCCTTGGCACTTCCCCCTTGAGCTCACTGTCCCACTCCTCCCCTGCAACTGACCCAGGGACCACACCTCTGCCACGTCTTACAATGCTATGATGATTGCAGCAGTTCCCAACTCTCCGTAAATAGTACTCATGGCAGTTGATCAGTGCTCATGATACTGGGCGTTTGGCTTAGGCAATGGTGGTAATTTCGGTCATTATGTAACTGTACTATTTATAAGGTAGGAAACATTTAGTCAGCTGAGAATGAAGAAGTCACTTGGATAAGTGATGAGATGTTTCTCTCATTGGAAATTAATTTTGGCAACAATAACAACCACTCAAACCATCAATCCTAAAAAACAATCCTTAATTCTTTTTTTTATGTTCAAAGCTGTTCAAAAGTGTCTGCTTCCCTCGTGGATGTAAATATGATGTATTAGATACTAAAACAAATTAAAACCTAAACTAAAATAAGATATAACAAGAATTCACTTTAGATGAGATATAAACATGACTGCTGTTAAACTGCACTAAACTAAACTTTATTAGTCTACTGCCATCACGGGAAGGATAGTGTTATTTTGTTACAGATGTTGAAAATAGTCCAATGACAGTATGAATAATGATAAAAAAAAAGTCTGTGGAAGCTGTGTGAGGTTCCTTTTATTTCTGCTAAGTAATGAATATGTTAGTTTTGCTTCTGTTTTTAATGTGATGAGCTTTTTAAAAGAAGCTGATCAGGAGCCATTTCTGACTATTAACTGCTGTCTGCATGTCATTAAACAATGATAGTAGTGGTTGGATTTATGGTGATTCTACTGGGGGTGTCTCATGGTAAGCTGTTCTGGGTTTTTCATGTGGCATTTTATAAAAATGACAATTAATAATATGTTGTTTATCACCAATGTGTTCTGAAGCAATACGATTTTTAAAATCAGTACATGAAGTTGGACATTGTCCTTAGGGGCGTTAAAAGACCTGTACTAATACTTGAAGAAAAGGCAAGAGAATTGCTCTTGTATTTCTATTCTTTACTTCTTTTTTGGCTACATCTTTAATTTGTGAACATTTAAACAGAGCTTTAGTTTGGTTTTTTGCCTTTTTACCACTTTAAGCATCAGTGACTCTGTAAAAAAAGGAGAGTAGCAACTTTGTTCACAATAATGGTCTTCCATAGACGTGATTTCAGTGTTGTTGTTTTAAGTTCCAGCAGATTTTACAGTGGAGCATCTGTTTAACTGTTTTTCTTAGTTATTAACATAGTTGTAATGCTGGAAACATTACTGTGGTAACTTTGGGAGTATATTATCGATTAAAATTGTGTGCTCTTGAGGCTCTATTACCTGCACCTACTCAGAGTGAAATAATCAGAGCTCGTGTACTCATGGCAGTAGTGTTATTAAAAATAATTTGATAAATGTCATCATTTTATACACAGCTAATCAAAGCACTGCGTTATCTAAAAATCACAATTTAGTATTAACAACATGTTAATCCAAAAAATACTTTTTAACATGTAAAAGTCCTCACATCAATTAATTCTAATTTGCTGAAAATGTTAATTTAATTTTCATTGTAATTCATTTGGTAGAAACTAAAGAATCACAAGTGTTTTTCTTTTTTCATGTTTCAAAATTTTGCAGGTGTAAAAACTCACTGTGATGGCAGACAGGATGGAGCTCAGTGTTATGGAGCTTTGGTAGGAACAGTGGACATCCAGCTGATGGACAGCACCTCAGAAATATATACATACCAACTGTGGAAGAATTTCTCAAAAATACTAGATGTGAGAAGGAAAAGGGTTATTTTTAATGTCATGGAACATAGATCTCTCTTTTTTCCCAGTAATGGAACATTTAGGATCAATAACCTGAGCAGGACAGACAGTGGTAAATATACCCTTCAAACCTTTGATTCAAATGGAAGATCATCAGGTGTGCGGACTTTACAGTTGTTTTTTCAAGGTAAATGTTGTGAAAATAAGTGATTATTAGATTCAAATTTAACATTGTCTTAGTAATCTACAGGGTGGGCCATTTATATGGATACAACGTAATAACATGGGAATGGTTGGTGATATTAAAGTCCTGTTTGTGGCACATTAGTATATGTGAGGGGGCAAACTCCTCAAGATGAGTGGTGACCATGGTGGCCATTTAGAAGTCGGCCATCTTGGATACAACTTTTGTTTTTTTCAATAGGAAGAGGGTCATGTGACACATCAAACTTATTGGTAATGTCACAAGAAAAACAATGGTGTGCTTGGTTTCAACCTAACTTTATTCTTTCATGAGTTATTTACAAGTTTCTGACCACTTATAAAATGTGTTCAATGTGCTGCCCATTGTGTTGGATTGTCAATGCAACCCTCCTCTCCCACTCTTCACACACTGATAGCAACACCGCAGGAGAAATGCCAGCACAGGCATCCAGTATCCGTAGTTTCAGGTGCTGCACATCTCGTATCTTCACACCATAGACAATTCCCTTCAGATGACCCCAAAGATAAAAGTCTAAGGGGGTCAGATCGGGAGACCTTGGGGGCCATTCAACTGACCCATGACGACCAATCCACTTTCCAGGAAACTGTTCATCTAGGAATGCTCGGACCTGGCACCCATAATGTGGTGGTGCACCATCTTGCTGGAAAAACTCAGGGAACGTGCCAGCTTCAGTGCATAAAGAGGGAAACACATCATCATGTAGCAATTTCAAATATCCAGTGGCCTTGAGGTTTCCATTGATGAAGAATGGACCCACTATCGTTGTACCCCATATACCACACCAAACCATCACTTTTGTTGTTCCAACAGTCTTGGAGGGATCCATCCAATGTGGGTTAGTGTCAGACAAATAGCGGTGGTTTTGTTTGTTAACTTCACCATTCACATAAAAGTTTGCCTCATCACTGAACAAAATCTTCTGCGTGAACTGAGGGTCCTGTTCCAATTTTTGTTTTGCCCATTCTGCAAATTCTGTGCGCCGATCTGGGTCATCCTCGTTGAGATGCTGCAGTAGCTGGGGTTTGTAAGGGTGCCATTTGTGAGTAGCTAATATCCGCCGAAGGGATGTTCGACTAATGCCACTCTCCAGTGACATGCGGCGAGTGCTACGCTGTGGGCTCTTGCTGAATGAAGCTAGGACAGACACTGATGTTTCTTCATTAGTGACAGTTTTCTTGCGTCCACATTTTGGCAAATCCAACACTGAACCAGTTTCACGAAACTTAGCAAGCAGTTTGCTAACTGTAGCATGGGAGATGGGTGGTCTCGTAGGGTGTCTTGCATTGAAATCTGCTGCAATGACCCGGTTACTGCATTCACCAGATATCAACACAATTTCGATCCGCTCCTCACGTGTTAACCTCTTCGACATGTCAATGGCTGTGAACAAAGAGAAACTTGTAAATAACTCATGAAAGAATAAAGTTACGTTGAAACCAAGCACACCATTGTTTTTCTTGTACATTACCAATAAGTTTGATGTGTCACATGGCCCTCTTCCTATTGAAAAAACAAAAGTTGTATCCAAGATGGCCGACTTCTAAATGGCCACCATGGTCACCACCCATCTTGAGGAGTTTGCCCCCTCACATATACTAATGTGCCACAAACAGGACTTTAATATCACCAACCATTCCCATTGTATTACGGTGTATCCATATAAATGGCCCACCCTGTATATATCTTACAAAATTTCAGATACATATAGTTTGTGCATTCCCTGTTCTTTATTGGGAGTGTAAGCAATGATCTGCAAACTTTAAACTTGTTTATTCAAGGTAAATAAAACACCAAATAGTAGATAGAAACTTAACATTGTTTTGGTAATCTATATAGCTCCACGTTTTTTGTAATTAGATTTTACATTCTGATGTAAAATCTAATCTGTGTGTGTTTCTCTCAGCTCCTGTGTCCTCTGTCCTGCTGGTCTCTGAGTGTCTGTCCCAGGGAGAGAGGAGGGTGTCCTGCTCCTCTGAGGGAGGGGACAGTCCTCAGTACAGCTGGACTCTGGATGGACGCACACTGACAGATGCTGAGCTCCTTTCTGGAAATATTAAGACTAACATCATCACTCTGAAGCAGCACGTCTCAGGACATCTGGTCTGCTCAGTGAAAAACCGTGTTAGTAAAGTCTCAGAAGAACAGAGGATATCTACCTGTGGTGAGTGAAAAAGGTGATAATTACAACTTTGACAATTATATCACTTTTGCAATTTTGATAAATTATCTGTTTTTTTGCTCATAGGCTTCATTTTCATCAACTGCACTTCAGTCAATGGGACACAGGTGTCAGAGTGGGTGTATGAAGCCAATAACACCCTGTGCATTGAACCAACAAGTGAACCTACCACAACCACACAAACTGCAGTGGGTAAGAGGAATGACCCATGGTACAGTGGAAACTGAAAAAAAAAAAAAAAAAAACAGCTAGATCCATTGATGTCATTTTTTCCATTCTTCATTTCATGTTTATTGACTCAGTCATGTGGTTTTGTTATGTCTTCTTTCTATGAAATAGGAAATTTGCCACTGATCAGTGGTGTTCTCTCAACACTTATAATTTTCTTAGCTGTGGTTGTAGCAGCAATCTGTGCCCAACGGAAAAAACAAAACAGAAAAACAAAAGGTACAAAACTTCTTTCCCCTCACTCACTTTTCTGAAATTGCTTTTTTACTCTTTTTAAAAATATACTATATCTCTGTTATATGTCACTTAAATATTGTTAAGCAGCCACAGTTAACTGTAAAAATAAAAAAACTCAAGAACTTAAAATCCACCATAAAGTCTCAAAAATGAAGTTTCAAAAAAAGTGCAACTATTCCTTTAATTATTCGTTGATTAATTTTAAAGCCACCCCTCCTTCTTACTCTGCAGAGGAACAAAATGATCAGGAAGAAATCTTTGCTGATCTCAGGGTCGTGAAACAGCAGGCGAAACAACTGGAGAAAAGAGCGGAGCTAGAGTTTGGCCAAGTCAAGTACTCAAAGCGTCCTCGGCAGACTGAACCAACGGGAGATGATTGTTTGTATGTTAACGTCCATAAATTCAGGTGATTTAAGTGGTCAGTGCTTCTACACAGACTGCATCACAGAAGATGCATGGAGAGAGGAGCTGATGTCAAAATGTCTAAAGGTCTTTCATTTAATGTGATTTCCCATCAGAAAAATGTAAAAAAGCTAATACTTACTGATTTATTTTACTTTATCTGTATTATACCAGAGGATTACACATGTATTTTTTTTTTATGATCTCTTGATTTACAGATATTATGTTACATAAACACTGTGAGTGTTTTCTGCTTTTGTATTCTGCAGACACTCTAATAGAACATTTTTATTTAGGAGTTTTTCTTTTTTCATGTGAACTTGTCTAGTTTTTGACTTGGTAGAAGTTGCACCAGATGATCCTTAAATTAGAAATAAATAAAGTAAATGGCGTTTGTACAAATTTCAGTGCAGCAAAACCTTTAGACAGTGATAAAACATCCAGATATCAACAGTTTTACCTTTAGTCAATACATTTCCTCACAGATTTCCTAAAAGAGACACTGATATTCAAATGACATTCTCAAGGGAAAGGTGTGTGAGTCACCATCGTTGTATTTGCAGCAGTTTTAAGAATCACTTGGAAGAGGCTGTGCGGTTTCCTTTAAGGCAAAGCAGGACTAAAATGGACTTAATGGACAATTAATTTATTTAGAAGCTTCAAAATGTGCAACAAACAATCCCAAAACTCGATACACAGCTTCGATGATCCAGATTCCAAGATGCCAGTGATTCTCTTCAATGGGCTGCTCTCCACTGGTTTCTGTGCACAAGAGGAGACAGGTAAGTTTCTTCACAAGATAACAAGAAGCACAACAAACCAGCACAAGACCTGGAGTTACACTGACTGAAGTTCCTCAATGATCCAGCGAAGACTGAGTAGCTCAGGTAATGACTTTTGAGAAGCTTTAATAAGCAGACCTGATGCTATCGTTTGAGGTGGTGTATCCTTGGACTATATAAATAGAACAAAAACCTATTGAAACAAATTATGATAGTACTCAAAGTAAAGTCCAAAAAAGGAGAAAAAGGTGTAACTGTTCAACAAATCAGTCTGAAGCAGTATTATTATTTTTTTACCACGAGATGGTGCTATTATGCAGCATTCTATTACTGTTTTAACTGTGTTTTAGTGGCTTATCTGACTTTATTGCAAAGAAGAGGTCTTTAAGATTTGTACTATTAAAACTTTAAAGCTTTAAAGATGAACTAACTATTTTAATTATGTTTTTTGTATACATTTACATACATATACATCAGTTTTTAAATACGAAAGTAATCATTTTAGTGAACAGTGTGTGTAAATAGTCATTCGTCAACATCCGGAGTGACCAATTCTTAGTTGACAGAGATTGAAAATTTATCATTAATAAAAACTAAATCTGTAATAGAGGGAAACTGATTTCTTAGGAATTTACATAATTAGTCTCAAAAAACCTCTTTTAGCATAAACAATGTGTTTCCCTCTTCTTGAGCTTTGCTAAAAAGAAAGAAAAACTGATACCACTTCCTTTCATCCCCTCATCAATAAAACCTAACACCAAGGTTTTACCACATTATCCTCTGAGGCCGATCACTATATGCAGTCTGTTCAGAGCAGCATACACTGAGCTGCTGTCTGGATCAACAGATGCTGAACAGAGAGCAGACATGACAGCTGTTGGATTGTTGTTGATGGTTTTTACAGTGTCTCGTGGTTAGCCACTAAAAGTTTTTTCATTAATATTTAATTCTACACTTCAAAATAGAATAACATGTTTTACAGCTTTATTCTTATGGATGAAGAATCTCAAACACAGAAAAGAAGCTAAATTCAGCAATAGATCTGTTGAATATAATTACAGCTCTTTAACTGTTTTTAAATTACACTGTTTGGTTTCTTGTAATAATAATGTTAAATTCTGAGATCAATTTCATATGGATATGCACTTTAAGTACAGTTATGGCAGAAGAACTGTTTAATATATACCTAATTTTAATCACTTTAATTAGCTCCATCTCAATGTTTATTAACAATCAAATAATATGGAAGATGTACCATTTTTACAATTTTTATTTATTCTAGTTAGATTTTGGATAAGCACTCAGTTATCTACAATGTAAATGTTATTTAAATGCAGTTTTCAGAAACTATCAGTGTAATTCAAACACTGTTTATTGGAATACATTACATTTTTTATTTTGGGTATCAACTACAACTATGGTATATGTGAACAGATTTTACATAAACAACAACCTGTCAGAATTATGGGGGCGAGTTAACTGAAACATCAAAGTGTCAGAATTGTTCATTGTTAGCACAGCAGGCACCTTTACACTTTGTAGAAAAAGTACAACCATTTAAAATGGCTGTATTTTACAGTATGATGGAGTGCTTCGAGCCACATTAAGAAAAAAATATTACTGATAATTTCATGTCACGGTTTGCGGGGCAAGCCGTGTGTAAATTATTAAGGGATCCAAGATGCAGGCAGCTTCTGAAGTGAGCAAGCTTTATTAATATGAAAGGAGGAACTAACAGGAACGTGCTGGACATAAACCAAAACCTAAGAATAACCTGGGAAAAGCTAAGCAAAAACAAACCTGAAACCTTGAGACATGAAACAGAGATGCAGGGAGATGTAAAAAGACACAGGGAAACCACACAGGATGACGGCGGAAGATACGCAGACGAACCAGCAACGCACACAAGAAAACACAGGGCTTAAATACACACAGGGCAATCAGGGAATGGAAGACAGGAGGGAGACACAGCTGAGATTAATTGGACATAAGGCGACACAGGGAAGCGAAACTAGAAATACTGACAAGAGACACGGACCTTCAAAATAAAACAGGAAACACACCGACTGAGCTCTACACATGCAAACTTAACCCAGACTGGGGAGACAGAACATAGGAACGTTAAACGTGGAACAGGAGAGTACAAAGGACACAAAACACTGGGGATAATCATAAAAAACAACCCAAAATAAACAAAACCACAGAATATTAATAAACTTAAACATAAACACGGAGTCCACAGACCATGACATTTCAAGAATAATGTCGAAATTTTGAGATTTAAGTTGAAAATCTATTTCATGTCCAAATGTGGAGAGTACAGTTGTTTTAAGACAAACTGCTATAGTAGCTATACTCCGAATGCTCTTTGTGGACTACAGCTCAGCCTTTAATACTATCATCCCGGACATCCTCATCACCAAACTGGTCACTCTTGGCCTCCCTCCTCTCACATGTGCCTGGATAAAGGATTTCCTCACAAACCGGCCCCAGACTGTGAGACTCGGCCCTCATCTCTCCTCCACTCGCACACTGAGCACCGGCTCCCCACAGGGCTGTGTGCTGAGCCCCCTCCTGTATTCTCTCTACACCCACGACTGCAGTTCGACCCACAACAACACTCTCATCATCAAGTTTGCTGATGACACCACGGTAGTCGGACTCATCTCAAAGGGAGACGAGGCAGAGTACAGAGAGGAAGTCCTGAAGTTGGCAGCATGGTGTTCAGAAAACAACCTGGCACTGAACACCAAGAAAACCAAAGAGCTCATTGTTGACTTCAGGAGACACAACACCGACTTGGCCCCCCTCTACATCAACGGGGAGTGTGTGGAGAGGGTCCACACTTTCCGGTTCCTTGGTGTCCTCATCTCTGCTGACATCTCCTGGACAGACAACATCTCAGCGGTCGTCAAGAAGGCCCAACAGCGGCTGCACTTCCTGAGAGTCCTCAGGAAGTACAAGCTGAACTCCAACCTGCTGCTGACCTTCTACCGCTCGTCCATTGAGAGCCTGCTAACCTACTGCATCACGGTATGGTACGGCAGCTGCACCAAGGCGGATAGAGTGAGGCTTCAGAGTGTGGTCAAGACATCACAAAAGATCATCGGCTGCCCTCTCCCCTCCCTGATGGACATTTATTCCTCCCGCTGCCTCAGCAGAGCAGCAAACATTATCAAGGACAGCTCCCACCCTGGCTTCAACATGTTCAGCCTGCTTCCCTCAGGGAAGCGCTACAGGTGCATCAGCACAAAAACCCACAGACTCAAAAACAGTTTCTTCCCCAAAGCGATAACCACCCTGAACTCACACATGCACCGATAACACAGCCCCCCACTTCCCACTTCCTCTATGGACCACCACTATTTATACCAATTCCATGTGCAATAACTCAACTGTACATACATAACACTATTTATTACATATTACTTACGGCTTGTAAATTGTACATTTTATATATATATACACATCTTCTTCCATATGTTAATACTGTCCATATGTATATAGCGCTGCAGAACTGTACCCCCCCCCCCCCAGCAAGTTTACACTGAGTAGGAGATGCTCTGTATCTCATTGTACAACTGTATAGTGACAATAAAGGCATTCTATTCTATTCTACTCACTGAGTTAGTGAAATTGTACCTTAGAGTCGATTTTGGTAACAAGAAGGGAAATGATTTCTCTTTTATTTCATAAACAGAATTTGGTGATCAGTTTAAGCACTTTGAAAAGATGGTGCAGAAAGCTGCACCTGATGGAAAAAAAATGAAACTTGGAGGAGTTGACTGGATTTGTACAAAATGAAATGGCTGGTAATGGACAGATGCAAGGCTATTTATGGTTACACCCTTGTGCAATAAAGAGGATGTATGCTATTTAATGTAAGACGGCTGATTAGTTTGTTTCACTAATTCATCTACAAAAGACATTTTGTAGAGACTATGGCAGCTGTGGCAGCAACTATAATTGATCAATAACATATATTTTTTTCTTAATGTTGCCCTAATACTCCTTTGTACTATCTTAAGTACTTAAGTACTTATAAGTATCACAGTAGACCATTCGTGTGATGATAAGGCAACACGTACAAGCTGCAACTTCATTAAAATCATTTTACTGTTTGGACTTCCAGACAAAAATGTCAAAATTTGACACTCTAAATAGTGCTGCTAGCTGCGCCATAACTCAATGCATTTCACTCTGTCAGGAGTTTATTTTTAATAAGACATTCTTCAGGTTGAATAAAGACACTCAGACAGTTAGAATATAATAACAGCAACGTGCACGGGTGAGGACTCTGGCGAGACCCACACTGAGTGCAGGCAACAGTTCTTTATTTATAGGTTACATCGCGTATGCAAGTACATCACATTTCCTCTTTTACAAGTTCCTCTAAACCAATGGTTGTGTGTGTGGGTGTGTGTGTGTCACATGTGTGTCTGGCTGCTTCCTCTAGGAAACGTGGTGCACTTTTGAACTCTTGTGGTTTGGGTGCTGCATCTGTTTCCTGTTTAACTTATTTGTGTTGCAGAGTTAAATGTCAGCTTGCAAAACAGTGGAAAAGTTCAGCAAATCTTGTGAAATATATGAACACTTTATGATATGCTTGTTAATGAAAGATAATAAAACAACAAATAAAAACACATAAAACATAAAATCTTACAACATTCCCTCCTGTTGTTAATATATTTCACACATACTCTATAGACTTCAGTAGACAATCACTTGCTCGCGCATTTTCAATTGCTACATCATGTGAAGTACAGGAAATTTTTAAACACAGTCTTCTTCTTCCTCAGTTGCTATCGGGCTATAAGCTTGTGCCAGGAAGATTCCGGTTGCAGTGTCTTATTTGGATAAACAAAAGATACACCCTGCTTTTCTGGGACTCTAAGTCTCCATAGGTAGACCATGGTCATGTTATGGGCTAGTTCGGGCGGTGTGACCGGAAGTGTTATTAAGCTCTTTATTGGTTCCTTTGGAGCACATGCACGCAGACTTGTATTTATTACTATTTCTAGAGTTTGTAGTAGGTTTACAAAGAATGCCATTTCAGTTTTGTTATGGGGTACATAATTATGCATTAGTTGGCATTCCTCTGACCAGCATCGTCGTCGAGTCCTGTTGGGGACTGGGTCCTCTCCATCTGAAATGTCTGAATGTTCATTTTGCACGTCTATGTCAGGCATTGTTTGTGAGTGTCTGAGTAGTTACTTGAGTGATGGGTTGCTCTTCTGGTTTTGCAGGTTGGACTGATCTTCCTTTACTCTACCGGGCAGGTGGGGCTAGGTCGGTGCTCGGGCTACAATGGGGTTTCTTCAGGTCGACCAAGTTCACCAGATCACCTAGTGTGTCGACTGAAAGCGAGAAGTCAAGAGGGCGGGGTATACCCAATCTGCCCTCTCCTCCACTTACAGATCACTAGATGATAGGTGGACTGGCGTCTGGGCTTGTGTCCCCTTGTACTTTTTTGGCGTGGCTCTGGTGGATCCACGAAGGTCTTTCAGCGATTTTGCACGCTGTCGGTGTTGTGAGCAGGACCTGATAAGGGCCCTCCCACCTCGGAGAGCTCCAGTTTTTCCTCTGGAGTACCTTGATCAGGATCCAGTCGCCTGGTTTCAACCTGGAAGAGACTGGAGAAGAATCATTCGGCAGTTGGTTGCTCAGAACTATTTCTTTGTTCTCTAGCAGTTTTGTCATCCATTCTGCTAGGGTTGTTTCTCTAACTGATTTGTCTATTGGTTCACTGGTGATGGGCAGAGGAAAAGGTCTACCGTGTACGATTTCAAATGGTGTCAGTTTCTGCGAGCATTGGGTTAATCTCATCCACATTTTTACTAGGCCTATACACTCTGGCCACGGCCTTCCTGTTTCTTCCATGCATTTTCTAAGCCTCTGTTTTATTGTGCTGTTTGTCCTTTCTACTAGGCCGGCACTTTGAGGATGATAAGCACAGTGATATTTGATGTTGAACCCTAGTGCTTCAGAGACTTTGCTGATTACCTCATTGACAAAGTGTGTCCCATTATCTGATCTTATCAGAGTGGGGATGCCATATGTTGGAATAAAATGGTTACATAAGCATTTTGCTGAAGTTTCGAAATTTTCGAAATTTAGAGTGTGTTTTGGAGATTATATCTCCTATCCCTCCTGTTGACGCATGGAGAGTAACTCCATGTGTCACTAAGGCTGCTGTTTTGTGTAGAGATTTTGGAAGTATTGGTTTTCCTTCACAAATCATCAAGTCATCTCTTAGTTGCGCTCCGCATTTCAGCCATTTCTTTTGCTCAGCTGTGGGAGCTGCTTTTTGTTCATCCTTTGTCAGTAAAATTGTTTCCCTTTGTAATTTCATAGTCATTCTTCTGATGTGCTGCACACTTGCAAATTGCTAAATGTCGCATCACATGAGGAGTTTCCTCCCGTGTAAACAGATGTGTGCCATGATAAAACCTTCTCCACACACTAGAAACAAAAAACTAATTTCAACCGTTGTTACATCTTATTCACTTATTTTATAATACAGTTATTTTTTCAAATCTAATATCAATCAACTAATTTGCATATCAGCTTATAATGCGCTAAATTAACAGGTCAACAGAAATGCACGTTCAAAAGATTATCACAAAAGAGAATTTCCTCCATACAGTAAATTACTTGTGTTGCATCAATCAAGGAGAAAGCATCTCACAATTTATTGTATTACCAACTAAATTTATTGTCTGATCACTGCTTGGTCATACCAGACTCTCTCTGTGTCTTTATTTTTCCTTCTCTGTTTTCACAAACGTTTCACCTATTGTCCTGCAAGCTGGAGAGTTAAATGTCAGTAGTGGGTAAATTCAGCAGTTGATAACAAAACTATTAAGTTTTTCCTGTTTTAACACCAATGTGAGATATAGAGGCGCACATATAGTGTGTGCTCTAGTGTAAGCTGCTCTTCATTGCATGTATGTGTGTTAGTACGCTTGCATGCAGGGCCTCTGGGCCTGTCTCACCCAAAAGGGCATTTTCTTAACAGTTGCCTTTCACTCGCGTGTGTTAAGAAAGGCAAATGTGCTTGTAGCAGTTGTGAGTTATGCTGTCATATATTACATTATACCTGTAATCAAAATGAGTGAATCATGATACTGCTGTAGGCCACATCATACTTCTTGTGTAATCAGTATGTAGTTTTAGTTTGCATCACACTTCTTAGTTAAAAGAATGTGAAAATCATTAGATTTATTAGATAGGTTTGTATTATCCTATACTGCTGATTTACTGTGAGTGAGTTACACTGTTTCATGACATTTCATACTGCCGAGTTATGAAGAGGATATTGTATTCAGAGAGTAGGGGTCTCTCTCTTTTTTTTTCTTTGTGATAGTAAAGAGAACAGAGCACATGCCACGGGAGCGTCACCCCCACCCTTGGGGGAAGCAGAAAAACAGGGAGCCAAGGTCATAACTCAGGCTCACAAAGAGTCAGAAAGAATGTGAATACTTAGTTTTGTGGCTGTGGCGCATTCTGTATAGCTTTTTTCTTTGTTTTAGTAGCTTTCTGCCTTCACCTGAGGGTGTGCCCTAAGCATGTGACTTCAGGTCTCCATAATTGGAGTTTATTTAAAGATAAATAAGATGATTTCATATATTGCTCGCAGATCATGCACTAGACGGTATGTTGCAGTATTAGCCTGGTTCAACACTTAAACAAAACATCACTCTTTGTTTTATTATTATTATTATTATTATTATTATCCTGTCTCAAAACAGAAAATGAAATTGTAGTTGTTCTTGGCTGAGAAACACAAAACCTCTCTTTTTTTTTTTTTTTTTTTTTCAAAACAAGAAACTAAGTTTTAATTTCTCAGCCTTGTCACATAAAACAAAACAGATAACCCAGCCCTCAGCTGGCTCTGGACTTATCATCATCAAGGACACAAAAAGAAAAAGAAAAAGCTGCTGCCAGAAACAGAGCAGAAGTGTGAGGAAAAAACTGAGCTCACAGACAGCTGCATGTGTGACCTTTAATATGCAGCTTCTGCTCTAAAAAACAAATAAAAATAAAAAAAATGTGTAACTTGCTCATCAGCTTGGCAGTGTCCACATATTTAATTCATTTTATTCAGCTTCTCAAACCTGTAGCTTTAGCTGTTGTATACAGGGTTTGGCTTATTAGTTGTTAGTATAGGTTTGCTCTTCATCTTAACAAAGTCTCATCTAAGATGACAGGTTTACAAGCAGGTCAGGTGTCTCTATGCACCTGATTAGTGTAGTTATTTCCTTATTTTCTTCATCTCCTATATCATTGTACTGAGTTTGAGCAAACCTTAAGCTTGAATCAGACTACTTTTAACAATCTTCCACCTCGCATCATAACTGACTGAAGTGCCTCTTCCTATTAATAGTATGTCATTATTAATGTTATCATTGTATTGTTTTTCCTTTTTTATAACAGCAATAGTATATTACAATACACTACTTTACTACTAATATACAATAGTATATTAGTTTATATTTTATTATGTATCCATCACGGGTCTGTGTGAACCTGCAGCTTCACACCTTCCCAAGCTGGAGACATTTTCCTTGGCTGAACAATGACGCAGCCTTAATATGCCTTATGCAGCTCTCTTTTTTATTTGATATATTTTGTGTGAATTATCTGGTTTCACGCATTCTATTCATTCAGCTTGGTTGTCTTCCCAATTTTGTTTCATTGCTTTAATTTAAGTTAACCTTAATTTAACCTTTTGTTTATTCCACTTCATTCCTCTTTCCATGCTTTAAAATATTACAACTCTTGTGTATGTTTTGATTTCTTTTTAGCTTCCTTTTCAGTATTTATTTCTGCTTGGAGGGTTTCTTATAATTTAGTCAATGCGGAGGGGCTACATTTTCCCTCTCACATGGGACATTTAGTTTTCTTTGGATTTCTCCATCTATATGCACTAATTTGTCCGGCGCCTGGACATTTCTTTTCTAGCCACTGCTCGTCAGCAGTGAGTTTTGTTGTTTTATTTCCCAGTTTGATTTTGTGTTATTAATACTACAAACAGAACTGTGTGACCTTCTCTGGTATTAGAGTTAGGGGAGGTTATTAAGGCAGCCTTCTACCCTTGTCCTAATGTCAAGGGCGGCCTTAATTTTATGCGATGAAGCGCAACCTTTTCCCTTCCTCACCAGTATTTCAGTCGACACAGGAAAACAATAGAAGTGGTGTAGGGTCCTAATGTCCCTCTTCAAATGACACTCACTTCCTCTTTTTAAATACAAACAATTCACATACGCGGCAGTGTAATCCTATTTTAATTGACACTTTCCTTTTCCCATTTACTCCCGGAGTAAATTTTGTCGACTACCAGCTTTTATTATTGCGAAACGAGTCTCTTCTGGACTGCCAGTTTCGTCTTACAAGCGAGTCTTTTAGACTACCAGCTTGTATTGTTGCGAAACGAGTCACCTCTGGACTACCAGTTTCGTCTTATAAGCGAGTCTTTTTTTAAACTGCCAGTCCCTACAGGACGAGTTTTTCTCTTAGAAAAGTGTCAATCTAAAAGACGATTATTCGCGATGTGTCTTTGAGTGTTAATATTCACCTGGTTATGATGATATAAGTGCCGGTCAGAGATTCCTCCTCGTTCCCCAGGATCGTGGACCTCTTACTAAGAACGCTGGCCAACCCCGAATTCACGTAGTTGGTCTTTTTCTCCTTCATAGGAAAGAGGCTGTCGACAGACTTCAGCGCGGGCTCTCCACGATGTCAGGAAACGACGAGGTCACTCTGTTGGAGCATAAAATTAGTTATAATTCGATGTCCTACATCCGGCTCGAAGGACCAATTAAATGTCAGGAGTTTATTTTTAATAAGACATTCTTCAGGTTGAATAAAGACACTCAGACAGTTAGAATATAATAACAGCAACGTGCACGGGTGAGGACTCTGGCGAGACCCACACTGAGTGCAGGCAACAGTTCTTTATTTATAGGTTACATCGCGTATGCAAGTACATCACATTTCCTCTTTTACAAGTTCCTCTAAACCAATGGTTGTGTGTGTGGGTGTGTGTGTGTCACATGTGTGTCTGGCTGCTTCCTCTAGGAAACGTGGTGCACTTTTGAACTCTTGTGGTTTGGGTGCTGCATCTGTTTCCTGTTTAACTTATTTGTGTTGCAGAGTTAAATGTCAGCTTGCAAAACAGTGGAAAAGTTCAGCAAATCTTGTGAAATATATGAACACTTTATGATATGCTTGTTAATGAAAGATAATAAAACAACGAATAAAAACACATAAAACATAAAATTTTACAACACACTCAGAGACCTGTGCAATGATAATCTGCATGCTAATAAATGCTTCTTCACATAGTGTGAACTGAGACAAATATTTATTAATGTTTCAAAGTTTTCTGAAACATTAATAAATATTCAGTAAACTTACTGTGAGGGTGCGTGTATGAAGCCAGTAACACCCTGTGCATTAAGCCAACAACAGAACCTACCACAATCAGACAAACTGCACTGCATAAGGAGAAAAATATGGTGTCAAATAACCCTTTTTAATCCAACTACCATCAGTGATGACACATCATTTGTTGTTTTTCCACATGTAGGATAGTAAGTAACAAACATATAAGAAACTTACTGTTTCCACACATTGCCTCTAAAAATATCTTCCACAGTTTCTGGCCCAACTTTTCTGGCCCACTTTTCTAAATTTCTAAATCACACATTTCTAAATGTTTATAAACTTCTATACAATGCAAATATGATGTACTTAATCAACTTGGACTAAAAACAAATGCCCCCTTAGAAAATCAATCAGAAAACCTGCAGTGTGGTCAGACAATCTTTAGTTAATAATAACATATTTTTGTTGCAGTACGGTGGCTCTAACATCAACACATACAAAATGTTGTACCAGGTATACCCAACAGAATTACTAAGATTTAAATGTAAAAGATGTCAGACATTATAGATTACTCAATCTGAAGACATACCCTCTGCCGGCATTACTACAGTGCCACCTGTGCTCCTCAGCACTCTGTACACCTGAAGAGAAAAGAAGGGAGGGAAGAGTCCAAAAAGTCAAATGTACAAAGAATCTTCAGTGAAGAATAACATATTTGCCTTCCAAAATGTGGTGTTAGACACCACTGTACCTCTGCCATTTAAGAAGATGTTTGATAACATTTTGGGTCAAAACACTTTGTGTTTTAGTTCATAATCTTTTTTTCCCCTTTTTAAAATTCAAACTAACAACATATGTAGCTTTTTAGCTAATAAAAATATAATTTTCTTCTTTAGATGACAGATCGTGATAGATTAATCCATCACAATCAAACTGATATTTCAAAAGACAAAAATATTGATTTTACAGTAACTTTTTTGGAGAAGTTGTAAACAGATCAGTGTTTTAGGGTTTTACTAACAGAACTGGAGTGTATCTGAAACCAGTTGAGAGTGCTGATCATCACCACTCAGTTTTCTATTATAATCTATTTTACATTTGAGATTAAATTACTTTCTGTAGTGAAATATAATAAAGATGTTTAGTGAGCCATTGTTTTTGATTCCCTTTATTAAAGTATATCCAATTTAAAGTCAGCTTGAGTTTTATTTCTTTATGGCAAACTGCTGGTTATGATGCTATGTTGAGCTGCTTATGAAATAAAAACACACAATGTACATTTAATGCACACAAACTGAAAAATCTCCCTCAACATATGACCATCTAGAACATACTTAAATGTACCCTATGGTTAGATGAGGTACAGTGGCTTGCAAAAGTATTCGGCCCCCTTGAACTTTTCCACATTTTGTCACATTACAGCCACAAACATGAATCAATTTTATTGGAATTCCACGTGAAAGACCAATACAAAGTGGTGTACACGTAAGAAGTGGAACGAAAATCATACATGATTCCAAACATTTTTTACAAATAAATAACTGAAAAGTGGGGTGTGCGTAATTATTCAGCCCCCTGAGTCAATACTTTGTAGAACCACCTTTTGCTGTGATTACAGCTGCCAGTCTTTTAGGGTATGTCTCTACCAGCTTTGCACATCTAGAGACTGAAATCCTTGCCCATTCTTCTTTGCAAAACAGCTCCAGCTCAGTCAGATTAGATGGACAGCGTTTGTGAACAGCAGTTTTCAGATCTTGCCACAGATTCTCGATTGGATTTAGATCTGGACTTTGACTGGGCCATTCTAACACATGGATATGTTTTGTTTTAAACCATTCCATTGTTGCCCTGGCTTTATGTTTAGGGTCGTTGTCCTGCTGGAAGGTGAACCTCCGCCCCAGTCTCAAGTCTTTTGCAGACTCCAAGAGGTTTTCTTCCAAGATTGCCCTGTATTTGGCTCCATCCATCTTCCCATCAACTCTGACCAGCTTCCCTGTCCCTGCTGAAGAGAAGCACCCCCAGAGCATGATGCTGCCACCACCATATTTGACAGTGGGGATGGTGTGTTCAGAGTGATGTGCAGTGTTAGTTTTCCGCCACACATAGCGTTTTGCATTTTGGCCAAAAAGTTCCATTTTGGTCTCATCTGACCAGAGCACCTTCTTCCACATGTTTGCTGTGTCCCCCACATGGCTTGTGGCAAACTGCAAATGGGACTTCTTATGGTTTTCTTTTTGCCACTCTTCCATAAAGGCCAACTTTGTGCAGTGCACGACTAATAGTTGTCCAATGGACAGATTCCCCCACCTGAGCTGTAGATCTCTGCAGCTCGTCCAGAGTCACCATGGGCCTCTTGGCTGCATTTCTGATCAGCGCTCTCCTTGTTCGGCCTGTGAGTTTAGGTGGACGGCCTTGTCTTGGTAGGTTTACAGTTGTGCCATACTCCTTCCATTTCTGAATGATTGCTTGACCAGTGCTCCGTGGGATGTTCAAGGATTGGGAAATCTTTTTGTAGCCTAAGCCTGCCTTAAATTTCTCAATAACTTTATCCCTGACCTGTCTGGTGTGTTCTTTGGACTTCATGGTGTTGTTGCTCCCAATATTCTCTTAGACAACTTTTGAGGCCGTCACAGAGCAGCTGTATTTGTACTGACATTAGATTACACACAGGTGCACTCTATTTAGTCATTGGCACTCATCAGGCAATGTCTATGGGCAACTGACTGCACTCAGGCCAAAGGGGGCTGAATAATTACGCACACACTTTGCAGTTATTTATTTGTAAAAAATGTTTGGAATCATGTATGATTTTCGTTCCACTTCTCACGTGTACACCACTTTGTATTGGTCTTTCACGTGGAATTCCAATAAAACTGATTCATGTTTGTGGCTGTAATGTGACAAAATGTGGGAAAGTTCAAAGGGGCCGAATACTTTTGCAAGCCACTGTACATACACCGTTGTCAAAAACTATGTGAGAAGGGTGCCAGTTTAGCTCACTGGGATGAGCGGGTGACCTGGGTTCGAGTTCGACCTGTGGCCTCTTGTCACATGCCTTCCCCTTTCTCTCTCCCTCTGCTTTGCTTTGCTTTGCTGTCACTCTTCACTGCTCTGACCAATAAAGCTGAAAAAGGCCAAAAATTATATATATATGTATATGTATATATATATATATATATATTATTAGAACCATAGTATAGTGTAGTATAAAATATATATATGTATATATATTAGAAAAAAAATGTGAAAACCACTTACCTATTTGAAAAGAAATCTGCCCTGCAGTCTATAAAATGTCTTCTAACTTCTGACTTCTAAATTATTATTTTTTTTTACAAACATTCACAGTTCAGCACACACCAGACAACTGAATAATCAGCCTACAGACCTCTGATAGTATTCATGATTCTGTAACTGGCCTCTGTATTTCAGAACAGTATGTGTAAAGACACATACTGAACTTACCTTTAGTGTAATAAAGGTAGTCAATAAAACATAGCTAGTTTAGTAATCTTTTGCATGAGTCTAAACTTATCATCCCTGGGGCAGGGATAGCTCAGTAGGTGGAGTGGTCGCCCCATGATCGGAAGATCGGGGGTTCGAATCCAATGAACGGTTACCCTGAGTTGCCCCTGAGCAAGGTACAGTCCCTACACATTTCTCCCCGGTTCGCCTGCTTAATGGCTGCCCACTGCTTCACTGAGTGAATGGGTCAAATGCAGAGAGAGTAATTTCCCCACGGGGATCAATAAAGTATACATTAACTCCTAATAAAAAAAAAGGCCTATCTCCCCTCACCACACTCCCTGCCGGAAACTGATGCCCTCAGAGGTCGGTGCGTTGGTGGTTCTTGGTGTCCGGGGCTGGGCGCTCAGGTATGTACCAGCTCACTCTCGGTGACTACTTGGCGGGGCCTGGTGCCTGTTGCTCGGTCAGGCCTCTTCCGGGGCAAAGGGGGCCCTCGAGCCTCCGGTCTCTGGGCCTGCGGCTCGGTTCACTCTGGCACAGCTGGCTGCCGGCAGAGCCGGCGGGCACGCCAGTGCAGCCCCCTCTGGCTTCTGCTCTGTGGCTACTGGGTGACCCATCATCTGGAGCTCTCCTCAGCTCTTCCCAGGAGGGTGGCAAGGATGCCCCTCCGGTGGTCCTCCTTGGGCTCTCGCACTCTGGGGCCTCTGGATGTCTGGAGCCTGGATCTCCTCCATGCCTGCTTCATGCCCTGGGGGACAGGGCTATGGCTCTCTACATCCTCTAGCAGATCGTTACATGGGGAAACCTTTTGAATACAAGCGTGCTGATCCACACAGGTGTGCACACGGGTGTTCACTGTTCATAGACATAAACTACACCTTTATTGGCCGCTATTTCCAAGCACAATGTGCGCTGTCGGTCCTGCTTGCTACACAACAACATTCAATATTTAGTATTTACTGCTGTTTACACTTAGCTAGATTAATGTGATGGTGTTGTGTTTAGTATGTTGCTTTGGTTTTGTTTTTCTTCTTTTTCTCTCAACAGGTGATCCAGGAGATTTTTTTTCTCTTTTTAAGTGCCCTTTCTCACTGTCCCTCTTCCCTTCTGTTTTTCTTTTCCTTCATCTTTCTTTCTCCCTTTCCTATTGCACCTTCTTCACAAGGACATCAACTGGTTCTTTGGCAGCAGAAGCAGTTAAGAAGCTTCCTGAAAATGCAGTGGAAAAACTGAACAGTGAGTTAACTGTGACAAATTACAAATTCAACTGTGGCATATGACAAATTCAGGTTTATCCATGTCTGTGTCAACCTTCAAAATGTAAAGTGAAACTGTTAAGTGTGTCTGCTGAATCGAAAAAAAGCAGCAGCTCTTTCACTTCTCACTTCATGTATGTCTAAGTTGTCTTTTTGACAGTTGAACGACATAACAGCTGTTTCCACCCCCAGTGTCTCAAGACTGGATACCTTTATCTATATAGGATCAGAGATTTAGACTCTTTAAACAGAGAGCCAATCCATACTTCCTGTATTGGGGTGCTCAACACCACTTTAGTGTCAGTCTTGAGTTCACTATCCAATAAAGGCAAAAAGAGAAATATTTCAGTGGTTGGAGCTGAAACTTTGCAGACATGTAGTGTGAGTTGCAGAGAAGGGGAATTTGTGGAGAATTTCATGTCAGCTATCAAAGAAAGCTGTTTTTGTTCTGTAAAGTTTTGTTAATTAAAATAACCTTATTGAATTTGAGTTGAACTGTCCTTTAATGTCTTTGGAATCTTGCAGCATTTTGTGATGAAAGTTGGCACACATGCAGAGAAGGTAACCGAGAGGAGTATTCAACTGACAATTTCATGTCAACAATCACAGATGATTTTTAATTATTTTTTATGTGATGTTATAATTGAATGTGCATGTTGAATTTGACCAGAAAAGTCCTTTAATTTCTCCAGAATTATGCAGTGGATTGAGATGAAAAGACATATAGTACGGGTGTCAAAGAAGAGGAATGCGTTGAGAATTTCATGTCAACTATAGATTTTAGATGATTTTTTAAAATACATTTTTAACATGATATTATTGCATTCCTTTAAAGTTGTTAAGATTTAGAAGACTTGTCCTTTAATTTTTTGGGAGTATGAAAGCAGTTTCAGATGAAGCTTGGCATAGTAGGAAGACCAGAGGAAGAATGTGTTGAAAGTTTGACATCAACTATCAAGAATGAATTTTAATGAATGTTGAATATTAGGGTTAGGGTTTAGTCTAGTCAATGCTATCATCCATGTTTCTTATTTATTAGTCTATGTATGTCCATGTTTCTATGGACAATTGTGCCAAGAATCTTATTCATGTGAGTGACCTGTCTACTTTGGAATCAGAAACTGTTAGACTGAAAGGACTGTGTTTAGCTTCTCTGTGTCAGGGGGGAAGAATTGTCTTTTGAGGTCAGGCAGTTTTGAAATTATCTCTCCTGGAACGGCTAGTTCACTTTCTGAACAGTCACCCCCTTCCATGTGTATTGAGAATGTTCAATTTAAGGCTTTTTACCGTGAGACCAAGCTTGGGCCCTGTGGAACTAAAGCACTGGCTGCGTCGGATCTAGAGGCTGAGTCGGAGGTGCACGTTTCAGCTCCCACTATTGTCTCACATGAACTCATGCAACATGTATCTGGGCCAGCTGGAGGCTCAGACGAACCCAGGCTGCAGTTTTCATTGTCAGCTGGGGGTTGTCAATGAAATTTGGGTCGTCCTTCATTTGCTCCTCACTCCAAGCTGACTGTGACAAGTCTAGGTTTAGCTATAGGCAGGAGCAGAATATAACCAAGAACAATCATGGAGAGGCTCTGCATGGTAAAAGCTGCATGTACACTTGTGGTTTTTTATGTTGAGAGTTATTTTTGCTTCACTTCCTTCTGTGCAAAATAACTTGTATGGTGAAACTAACTAACATGTAACCTCAACATAAGAAACACCAGAAAACCTTTTAAAACCAGTGAACAACAGAATAATCATTGTCAATGTCTATGAATGTGTTTTGAGATTTTAAGTAATCTGTAATTTAAACTTGAATATAAATTGTAATTTTTATCATGTATGTGTTAAACTGGCTTCAAAATACATATAAACGTCTTACTTGTTTTTATTTTTAATTTATTTAGTTCTTACATTTGTTTTAGTTGTAAATATTACAATGTCAGTGAAACTGCATGATTAGCTGAACAAGAAATTACACATTTGGTTTCAAAGTACTAGTATCTCTAATCTGAAAGACAACTTCTCTCTTTTCTCTCTCTTTAGCTCTATTTTAAACACTTCCTGTCTTATTTCACACATTCTCACAGCTGCTTTCAGTAGTTAATACTTGTCAAGTGTTCTGTGTCTGTGAGGAGCCTACACTTGAAAAAGACCCGACTTTGGATTTCACTCCATTTATTTTTGACAAGTTTCAGCTTCATTCAGGTAGGTAGCTGTTTTGCTAGATAGGTAGTAGGTAAATAGGTGAAAAACCTTTAAACACAACAAAATAAAGAACATTTCGTTAATCATTCAGATTAATTAAATGCATTATACAGAATATATAACAAAAATATATACACTTTAGTGAAGCCATTTAACATAAACAAAAGTATTTAGCTTTAGCTAAACTATCATTTAACCCAGTTTTAGTTTTACATTCATTGGTTTTTAAATCACAAAGCTAAGTAATTTCAAACAATGAAGACGAAATAAACTGTGGTACTTAAATACACAAAATGCGTCTACCTTGCATTTTACTTTTGAAAATGTAATTGTTTATAAAAGTATACATTTTTAAAGTCTGCAAATATTTTAATAGAGACTTTAACCAAGGATTTTCTTTTACACAGAATTGTTCACCTTAAATTAAACCAAACATATTTACACTAGTTTTAAGATTTAACCACAGATTTGGGGTAGCTATTTTTAGTATTAATTAACATAAATGTGGGAAACACTATCTACATAAACAATTTATTCAAACTTAAACATTCCTTTTAATATCAATATAATGCTTTAAACTTAAATGCAGTAACTATTTCCCAAAGCATAAATACATTTCCACAATTGAGCTTCCATAGGTCCCAAACGTATAAGCAGCAAATATGAGACCAAGAGCTTACCGATAGCCCGTCTAGTCCAAAGTCTTCCTCACAGTGGCAAGTGGATTGCCTTGTTTGCTGTCCTCTCAGTATGTCGCTCTCCGGTCAAATGACTGCTGCATGCATTTTAAGGCTTACTAGGCACACCCGCCCTTGATTGCTCTAATTCAGCTCACCTGGCGGAGCAGCACGCATCAGGTCTAATCAGCAGCAGCGCAGAGCAGGTAGTGCAGGAGGAGGAAGAGAAGAGCAACAGCCACACCTACTAAGTCAGCGCGACACCTCCCACTCGATCTTTCCTCAGCACTGCATGGAAAGATTGCACTCAGGTGGGCTGGTCCCTGGCTTGATCTTCCACCGGTAAAAGGACCACAAGACGTCGGATGTCCCGATGTAAAAATGGTGCTCAGCTCAGGACTTCTGGTAGCAGATTTTGGACTCTTGACTGCAATGCTGGAACTTGGAGAGACCCTCACCTGCACATCCCGAACGATCCCTCTGGAATCAGGATTCACGCTGATGACTTTTGCGAGTCTGAACTGCCCTCTAAGGGCGTTTTGGTCGCAGAGCCAAACTATGTCTCCAACAGCAATGTTTCTCTCTGCAGTATGCCACTTACTGCGGATGAACAGATTTGGTCCAGCGAGTTGGCTCCAGGACCTCCAGAAGTTATTGACCGTGGTTTGTACTTCTTTCAGCCTTTTAAAAGGATAATTTGTGAAGTCGATCGTTTTGAAGTCCCCACTTTGTGTGGCTCGACCAAGCAACAGATTATTCGGCGTGATGTAGTCAATGCGATCTTCTCGGCTCTGAATTCTGGCATCAATGGGTCTTTCATTTGCAAGGTTGGCAGCTAGCTGGAGTGCTGTCAGAAACTCACTGAAGGCAAGAGCCTCTACATTGCCAAGCGTATGAAGAGCTCTCTTTGTAACTGACAGCGGCTTCGGCGGCCCCGTTTCGGTGAGGTGAGTCAGCGGGAAGAATCTTCCATGCCCAGGTGGTCTCATTTTTGGCAGAGTATTCTTCAAGCGACTCCTTGTTTTGTTGTCTCAGGTAAGCATACATTTCTTCTAATACAGGTTTGGCGCCGACAAAGTTTGTGCCAGGATCTGACCAGATTTTCCGGGGATGGCCTCGGACAGAAGTGAACCTCTGGTAGGCAAGCAGGAAGCTCTCTGTTGATAGTGTGCTTGCTAGTTCGACATGAATGGCTCGGCTTGCCATACAGCAAAACACAACTCCCCAAACTTTCATGGTCACTCTTTTCTTGACATCATCCCTCACATGATAGGGTCCAAACAGGTCGACAGATGTGAATTCGAATGGTGCAGCAGGATTTGACCTCTCTTCAGGTAAGTCTCCCATTACTTGCTTACAGGTTCTTGCCTTTGCCTTCTTGCAGATGATGCACTGGTCCACGACCTTTTGGGCAATAATTCTTCCTCTGACAACCCAAGCCTTCTTTCTCATCCGCAGTAAGGTTCCTGCCACTCCGTCATGTCCCTCGCTGTGTGCTTCTCTGGCAAGGAGGGTGGATAACCAGGCTTGGAATGGTAGAAGGGGAACGGCTTTGCGGTCTTCTTTGAAGGTCTGGATTCTGCCACCACAGACTAGAAGTCCACTTGTTTGGTCTCTGTAAACGACTAGTCTGTCTGTTGTGGTGCTTGGGAAGTTGACGCCCTCTTGTGCTGCTAGGCAAAGGTCTCGAAAAGCATCTCGTCTCTCGTTGACTGTGAGGACACCCGAAGATGGTACTACCTCCCACTTTTCTTGGTCTCTGGTCTTGGATCTCATGAACTTTTTGGCAACCCTCCAGACCCACGCCACGGTCCCAATCAGCCTTCTCAGGTTGCTGAATCGCCTTTTGTTGATTAGCTGTTGGGTTGCTACTCCTGCCAGTGGTCTTCTCGACTCTACGTGTACGGAGTCCTGAGCTGCATTGGTGTGGATTCTGGTAAGGACCGCAACAAAAGCCTTTTTCTGTAGCGTTGTGACCTTTTCTCGAGCTTGGGCAGCGACTTCTCTGGCAGATTTCTTCAGCCACTCATCTTCAGGAAGTTGGAGAAACTTTGGACCCGACTGCCACTCGGAGTCCTCGGTTAGGGCATTTGGACTGGCCCCTCTGGTGAGAACGTCTGCAATGTTTGCTGACCCGGGAATCCACCACCAATCTTGGACATCAGTGCTACTCTGAATCTCACCAACACGGTTTGCGAAGAAGGTCTGGAAACCGTAGCTCTCACGATGGATTGCACCCAAGACGGTCTGGCTGTCGACAAGGTGGTACCATTTTTTGACCTGGATTCTGCAGTGTCTCTGGAAGTAGGTCTTCAGACTGGCAGCAAAGACGGCGCCACACATCTCTGCTTTAACAGGATCGCCTTTATGGTCGAGAGGCGTCAGTTTGGCTTTAGACTCTACTAGTCTCACGATGACACTATGGCTGCAACTCCAGCGAAGGTACATCACTGCGCCATATGCGTGTTCACTGCCATCAGAGAACGTGATGGCACTGGGCTCTGCACAGGGATCTGGTGGAGTCAGGGCTCTAGTGAAATGCAGTTTCTTCAGGTCAGCATACTCTTCCAGAAGCTTTATGGCATCTTCTCGGAGACCTTCAGACAAGGCTGCGTCCCATGTGTCTTCGAGGCGGTACTTTACTTTTGCTTCTTGGAAAGCTCTCCTTACCAGGATGGCACCCTTCTGTTTGACAGGAGTCACAAGACCGAGTGGGTCATATAGGCCGGAGACTTGGCTTAGCAGTTCTCGCCTGGTTAGTGGATCAGGTGTTCGCTCTCTGACTTCTTCTCTGAGCAGGTCTTGACCAAGGCGCATTTTCCTCCTTTTCTTTGAAAAGTTCACTGCAACCATGACATGAAGTTTGTCATCATTGATGGTGTAGCCAAGGCCAAGGGCTTTGTTGTCATCTTCCGTCAGCTGGTTTGGCAGGATTATGGTCTTTGCCTCTGATCGAGGCAACTCTCTCTTTGCCTCCTCCCTCCCACTTTGACTGGAGTAGACCCAAGGCTTCATGTAGAATCCTCCAGCTCTCAGGATGTGCTCGATGTTGGCTGTTAGGCGTCTCAGATGGTCGAGGTCATTGTGTGATGTCAGGATGTCATCGACATAAGCATCTTCTTCCAGCACACGCTTCTCTTCTTTGAAGTGACTGAATGAAGGTAGGTTTGCAGTTTCTCTCATGGCGACTTGGGCTATGCAACCAGCAGGTTTGTCTCCAATGTTGACTCTCGTTATGGCATAGTCTTCTATGCCTGCATCTTCTGTGTCACGCCACAAGAATCTGTGCAAGTGGACTTCTCGATCTTCCAGCCAGACGGAGTTGTACATCTTGCGGATGTCACCAAGGGCGGCGTAGACACCAGCTCGGAACCTCAGCAGGACAGCTCTTATCGGGTTCAGGACATCAGGACCTTTGATGAGGATGTCATTCAGGCTGAGGCCTCTGTACTTCTGGCTGCTGTTCCACACCAACCTCACTGGGGTAGAGACCGAGTGTGGATTTGGCGCAATGAGGTGGCTTATATACCATAGTGGCCCAGTCCAACTCTGCAGGACTTCTTTGGACAGCTTCACTGCAGCTCTGCGGTTTACCATCTCATGAACTTGTGCAGCATAGGCTGTCCTCCACTCAGGTTCTTTCGATAGCTTCATCTCGGTTCTGATGAATGTTCCTTCTACTGCTTTCCTGTTATTTGGCAAGGTTGCTGGATCTTCTACCCATGGGTACTTGGCATGCCAATGCGGTTCACTGCTGTGGTCATCTCCAGTTGAATAATTCAGGCCATTTCTCACGATCTCCATCTCCCTCTCTTCTGCGAGCGTCATTTCTTTACCCCCTGGCTGGCAGTTCCCACAACGACACCCTCCACATCTCGGCTGGCAAGCGGCACCGATGCTTTCCCACCTCCACCACTTCAGAAAGTCTCTGCTGCTGGTAGCTGTGGTGGATAGAGTCTCAGGGTGATCAGGACGCTGACAGGAAGCTAGGTCTTTAGTGAACTCTTGGTACTTGAATGCAGCAGCTCTCATTGATCTTGCGAAGTGCGTCTTGGAGGCGTGGGCCATCAAGGTGACTTCCTCAAAGAGGTCTGGATGCGTGCCCCCGATTGTCTTGCCAAGTGGACCATCCCAGAGCACCAGGTCACCGATGGAGCGGATCTTTTGGGGCACCAGCTGGCCTTCTTTATGGCTGATTAGAAGCTGGATCTCTCTGGGTCTGATGAGGTCTTGGAGAGGGACGTCAGGGAAGATCTTCTGTAGCTTCTGATGTGGAACATGTCTTTCCACTTCAGCAATTTTGTCAAGACCATAGCAGACTAACTGGTGAGGCTTTAAAGTTCCTCTTGAGGTGTTGACACGGATCTTGAGAAGGTAGCGCTTGGTTGCCACAGATACCTTCATACCTCCGACACCCTGGATGACAAGCATGACGTCTTCACTGCGAAGGTTGAGCTTACTTGCAGCTTTGTGGGTTATGTAGTTTGTGTCAGATGCTAGATCAATTAGTGTCCCAATTCTCTGCCCATCACTGGCGATGACGTCAAGGAGCATCAGGATCACAGGGTACTCTTTTAGACCAGTCTCCTCCAGTAGACCTTTCTCCGCTGCCATGGAGTTGAAGGCTCGTGATGCGACGTTGCAGAAAGCTTTCCGACACTGCTGCGCTAGCTCTGGCGATAGTTTAGAGATGAACTCTTCTTGAACCTCTGTGTACCTCCTCCCCTCAGCTCTCACTGGACCAGACTTGGGCCTTTGTGATAAGGGTCGTGGCAGGGGACAAAGAAGGTAATGATGCTGGTCTTTGCACTCTGGCTTTCCACACAGGTAAGTAGTCTTTCTGCAGGGTTCGTCGTGGATCTCGAGACACCTCTCGCAGGCTCCAAGTTGCTGCACTGCATCCTTTTTCTCCTGTAACTTTGTGTTGGTTCTAAACCGTCTGCAGATGTAGAGCTTCCTCTTGTGCTTCGGGTCCCCACAGATGATGCAGCCTGCTGGATCAGTACTGGATTTGACTGACTTGGTACGGGCGTACTTTGTTGGGAACTTTGTTCTCTCCTTGGCAGGGTCGATGTCTCTCAGCTGGTCTAACTGCTCGTAGATGGACTCTTGAGATTGGAGGTAGGCGAGCAGCTTGTCAAACCGGTTCTGATGAGTCACAGCATTTTTTGGATCAGCAGCGTGGGTAAGCCAGTCTTTCTTTAGGGACTCAGGCAGCTTGCTTTCAATAGACTTTATTACTAATAGGTTCTTTATGGCATTTGCTTTATCCAGCTCATTCAAATCATAGAGGGCCTTTTCAACTGCGTGGATAAGCTCTATTATTCTTCTAGGCTGGTTGCTACGGACAGGAGGGATAGCTTGAAGCTCCTCAATGATTTCAATGGCGATGGTGGCTTGATTTCCATAGCGGTTCTCAAGGACTCTGAAGATCTCATCTGCCGAGGTGTATGTGGACAGGCGCAGATCTTTGGCCACTTTCTCATCGAGGCTATCGAGAAGTTGGAATTTCTTAACTTCCATGGACCCGGTTGGTTCACCTTGCTTTTGCAGAGCCTCCCATTCCTTCCGCCATCTGTAGAACTCACGCTGGCTGCCGGTGAACTTTGGTAAAGCTGTGGCTTTCAGTTTTATGCCTGTGACCGGGGCTGCGTTGCGGACTGTGACAACTGCTTGGTCGGCATCTCTTTTAATCCTCTCTGCTTTGATCAGGGCTGCCTTCCCTGACACCAGCTTTGGAAGGCAGGTTTCGAGCTCCATTAGTCGACGATCACAATCCCGCCTCTCAGCAGGTGGAGCCCAGCGGTTCCATGTCTGGTGTGCCTGCTTAGCTTTCTTCACTAGTTCTTCTAGGTGGTGGAGCATAAAATCATATACCTCCAGGGGCGTATCAGGCTGAGTGGATGAGATGTTCTCACACTCCATTTCTGCTGATTTTAGAGCAAGGGTCAGTTCTCTTTCACCATATGATGTCCACAGGGTCTCTCTGATCATGTGCTTTGCCTCCTTCAACTTCTGCTCACATTCTTTCTCCGTTTTCTCGACGTCTGCTCTCTGTTGGCCCATCAGCTCCGGTGTGCCCTCTGCTTCACACTGCGTGATGTAGGCGGCCTCAAGCTCCTCATTCACGTCAATTACTTTGGAGCCCTCTGCTGTGAGTCTCTTGAAGGAATCCTGTAGCTCCTCTACAGACATATCCATGTGGGTCCTTCTTATATGGTTGGTGAGTCTGGAAAACAGTCTCTTTGCAGTGGTTCGCTCTATTTTCAGCTCTTCGAGTGACTTGGACTCAGCCATGCTGCTTTCTTGGTTATTGGTTGGACAGGCAAACGGCAAGTTGCGATTTCCTCCAGGCCCAGGTGGAATCTTCTCCGTCTTTGTGGTGAGCTTTTGTGGAGTCTTCACTGGTCAAGGCCGGTTTCTTTACTGGCCAGGCCGGTTTTTCACTGTCAAGTGTTCTGTGTCTGTGAGGAGCCTACACTTGAAAAAGACCCGACTTTGGATTTCACTCCATTTATTTTTGACAAGTTTCAGCTTCATTCAGGTAGGTAGCTGTTTTGCTAGATAGATAGGTAGTAGGTAAATAGGTGAAAAACCTTTAAACACAACAAAATAAAGAACATTTCGTTAATCATTCAGATTAATTAAATGCATTATACAGAATACATAACAAAAATATATACACTTTAGTGAAGCCATTTAACATAAACAAAAGTATTTAGCTTTAGCTAAACTATCATTTAACCCAGTTTTAGTTTTACATTCATTGGTTTTTAATCACAAAGCTAAGTAATTTCAAACAATGAAGACGAAATAAACTGTGGTACTTAAATACACAAAATGCGTCTACCTTGCATTTTACTTTTTATAAACAATTACATTTTCAAAGTATACAAGTATACATGCAAATATTTTAATAGAGACTTTAACCAAGGATTTTCTTTTACACAGAATTGTTCACCTTAAATCAAACCAAACATATTTACACTAGTTTTAAGATTTAACCACAGATTTGGGGTAGCTATTTTTAGTATTAATTAACATAAATGTAGGAAACACTATCTACATAAACAATTTATTCAAACTTAAACATTCCTTTTAATATCAATATAATGCTTTAAACTTAAATGCAGTAACTATTTCCCAAAGCATAAATACATTTCCACAATTGAGCTTCCATAGGTCCCAAACGTATAAGCAGCAAATATGAGACCAAGAGCTTACCGATAGCCCGTCTAGTCCAAAGTCTTCCTCACAGTGGCAAGTGGATTGCCTTGTTTGCTGTCCTCTCAGTATGTCGCTCTCCGGTCAAATGACTGCTGCATGCATTTTAAGGCTTACTAGGCACACCCGCCCTTGATTGCTCTAATTCAGCTCACCTGGCGGAGCAGCACGCATCAGGTCTAATCAGCAGCAGCGCAGAGCAGGTAGTGCAGGAGGAGGAAGAGAAGAGCAACAGCCACACCTACTAAGTCAGCGCGACAATACTGAAATACTGTGAAAGTAGTCCCATCCTAACAGATCTAAATTTACATGTTTTGATTTGAAGCTGATCACTAACAGGAAACATGGACAGTGTAGGTTGTGCCTTTTTGCATCTCAGTAAAATAGAGTAGTTTATCTGAAGGTTGCCAAAACGTGGAAGTTCCTATTAAAGTCTGTCATACTGTCATGCTCATAATCATCAGTAGTGTAGTCCTATTTTATAATTAATTATTGATCATGTGAATTCAGGTTCCTCCTTGTGGAAAAAATAATGATAATGAAGAAAAGCTTAAAATGCCTAAATACCATAAATACCAAATCCCTAAATTGAAAACGTACATTTTTAAATATTTTAAAAGTATTTCTTCTTTCTTCATGGATGTGTGCATCATATACTTTGTATCGGCACCAAAATATGGACTTAAGATGGAATATAAATGGGGCTGCTGTTGAATTGCATTGAACTACATGAATGTTGTAGATACTGTGTGATGGGCAGGATAGTGTTAGTTTGTTACAGATCTAAAAGTAGTCCAGTGACACTGTGAGTAATAATTAAAAAACATCTGTGGAAGATCTGTGAGGTTTGTTTTATTTCTGCAAAGTAATGAACATGCTAGTTGTTCTTCCTTTTTCACATTTCATCACACACAGAGTGAGAACTGTCTCTGAGGTTGGTTTTTTGTTATGTTGGTTTTGCTTCCGTTGCTAATGTGATGAACTTTTTAAAAGAAGCTGATCACTAACAGGAGCCATTTCTGACTGTCAGCTGCAGAACATATGTGCATCTCATTTAATAAAGTACTCTGACGGCTGCCGACTGTGTCAACACACACTGAACAGTGAGGAGATATGGAAGCTGTGCTGGGATTGATGGTGATTCTACTGGGAGTGTCTCATGGTGAGCTGTTCTTTTTACATGTGGCACTTATCACTTAATAATATTTAACCTGTGTAAAACATTGTACATCGTCCTCAGGGATGTTAAGGAAGCACAAATATAAAAAAAAAAAACCTACGATATGTGTACTTTGATTTCTTTTAATAAAGTAATGTAAGAATCTATTGGCTTTACACCTTGGCAGCCTTGTTGCAATGTGTTTAAGTGAATTCTGACTATTGAGAGGACTTTATTCTTTCCCTCCTTAATAGAGACATCAAGCTTATTTGTTACGTTGATGGACTAGTATGATTTTGAAGAATCTGTCTCAACTTATTTATTGGGTGTAACTACGAATCCAGATCTTAAGTTATTTATGTCATGCAGTGACTACAGATATGCTGAAGAATGTATCGGTTGGATTACTTTTTCATTTTTAATGCCACCTTCAGAAATGAACATTTCCGTCCTGTTTGTGTGCGGATTCTTTTTTCTGAAACATGACTTTCTGTTTTCTTTTTTTTTGCAAATCTCTTTTTATTAGCATTTTTTCCCTTTTAACAAACAGAACGTAGACACTGTATAGTAATCATAGAAAGTAAAAACAAAAAGTATATATTAAAAAAAGACAAAAGGAGCCAGTGGAGAAGTTACAGTGAGTAGGAGATTCGTTCAGTCGCAGAAACCTTATTTCAAGTTAGAATTTAATTATAAAATAAAATAAAATTCAAGATTCCTATGTGATAACAAAACCTTCATCTTAAAAATTTGTAGAAATTAGGACATTTGTCCAAATAAAAGACAGTAATGTCTCTTTCCACCACTGAACTCCTCATACAGATTATAAATAGGTTTAAAAATAAAGCACGCATATACTAAAAAAGTTACATCCATGAAAATCCAAACAGGAATATTTGTCGTTATTGTTATACTTTCCAGATCAGAGCCAATTCTCAGAGAGTAAAGTCATTTCTTGCATCAGAAATGATAAACATTGACCATTTCTTCCAGTTCTGAGTAAAGAGCTGTAGTTTCAGTCGTATTGCGAAAATTAATTTTTCCATTATGTATAGATTTTGAATTATGCTTGTCCAGTGAAGGAAAGTTGGAGTCTCAGGCTTTTCTTGCCACAGTGAGAAGAATCTTAGTTAAATATAAATCCTCTCTTTTAACCTTATCATCAATATTTCCTAAAAATAATGCAGTACATGCCTCAGGAACCTTGTAACCTAAAACTTTTTTGTAGAGTATTACCCACTGTTTTCCAGAATGAGTGAATTTTAGAGTAAGACCAGAAGATGTGAGAGTGGTTAGCTGCCATTTCACCACAGTTTCTCCAACAATGCCGCTATATGCCCAACTGCTTACTCCTAATGTGAGGAGTGATAAAAAAACCTAATAAAGCATTTCCAATTAAATTCCCGCCACTGTTGGGAATTTGTCGATGTTTGAAGTGAACCACATATCTGGTACCATATTTCATCTGTAATTGATAGTTTTAGTTCCTGTTCCCATTTTGTCTTTACATATAATGAGGTAAATCTTTGGTTCTTCATCAAATTGAGGTATAATTTAGATACTAGTTTGGTAGTTTTTTGTTGGTAGGCGTTGCACATCATTTCAATTAAAGGGTTAATCATCTCAGCCCCAGCTATCTCTTTATTGTAGCAGTCTCGAAGTTGTAGATATTGAAACAAATCCTGGTTTTTAAATTCAAACATGTCTTTAAGCTCTTGAAAGCTCCTAACTTTGTCCGTTTTAGTATTTAAACAGAAAGCAGTTAGGCCCCTGTTGGTCCACTCTTTAAAAGCCTTGTCATCTTATCCTGGTTTAAAACTATTCTCCAAGGCCATCTCAACTTTTTGTGACATTTTTCAGTTTTAAATGTTTGACGATAGAGTACCACATTTGAAGTGAAAACTGGGTTATGGGATTGAGTTTTGACTTAACAATGTCAGTTAAGGTATCTTCTCCTAACAGTGTTTGGACATAATAATCCGTGCTATCTTGTGTCTCAATCTGTTTCCACTTTGCAGTGTATGAATTATCACACCATAGGCATAAAGGGCGTAATTGTGCTGCCTGAAAATATAATTTCAAATTAGGCATAGCCATACCCCCTTTGTCCCTTGGCAACTGCAGAGTGGAGAAGTGTATTCTTGCGTTTTTGCCTCCCCATATGAATCTTGACAACATTTTATCCCAGTCCTCACACTGTTGAGATGGAATTTCAACCAGCAGTGCCTGAAAAATGTACAGTAGCCTTGGCATTATATTCATTTTTATCACATTTATTCTGCTGCTTAAATCCAACGGGTATGTTGACCACCTGTCCAAGTCTTTTCTAATATCATCTGTGATCAGAAAATAATTTCAAGTGTACAATGAATCTGGACTTCTTGTTATGAAGACTCCCAAATATTTTATTTTTTTAGTTTTCCAATTGATATTAAAGCATTCTTTAACCCTTTAAGACCTACCATAGAACCAAGTCCGCCAGAGCTTACTTTATATTTTTACATGCTGTAGTGCCATTTTTGGGAGCATTTCAAGTTGCTATACATCAATACAACCGTTATAGCCCAAATGTTAATAATATGTATGCATTAAGTCCATAGTAACTACATAAATTGCAAAAAAGTGCAATAAACTACAAAAAAAATTGAAAATCGTTTTTGTTTTTTACATATATTTCTACTTAGAGAAATTTAAGAGGTTTATCCCTCAAAACTTTAAATACAAAAAGGTTGCAAAAAATAGTTTACAGCAACAGCAAATTTATTTTGAGTGTCTTCATAGTTTTATTTTTGAGATACACCAATTTTTATATACTGCAGAAAAAACGTAAATAAATATTATAGCGATTGTCTCAGCGCGTCATAGGCCACTGCTGACCAGCTTTCGACCCCCGCCACTTGTGTTTCGGCTTCCTCAAGTTTCTCACTGTATTTTTAGACTGCTAGCTTATTAGCAGTTAGCTGTTGGTTTGTGTCTTCTTTGAATTTATTCAGGTCTTCTTTCAACTCACGCCTGAAATCTTCTTTGAATGCGTTGAAGTCAGCTTTCATCTCCATCCGGAGGTCAAAGATTTTTTGGCTGATACTTTTAATGCACTCTTGCAAAGATTCGAGTTTGGCCCCCTCGCCATTTTCTTCATCTAAGTTAGCCATATCAGCATACGTGTCCTCTTGTTCTTCTGGAAAATACTGTTCAGTTGGTTCATGTATCTTCTTGTTCTTTTTCTAGAAACTAATGAATCACAAATGTTTTTTCTTCTTAATGTTTCAAAATTTGCAGGTGTGGAAACTTACTGTGATGGCAGACAGGATGGAGCTCAGTGTTATGGAGCTTTGGGAGGAACTGTGAACATCCAGCTGATTGACAGCACCTCAGAAATACATAGATACCTCTTGTTAAAGAATTCATTAAAAATGCTAAATGTCAGAAATAATAAGGTTATTTCTAATACCATAGCACATAGATCTCTCATTTTCCTCAGCAATGGAACATTTAGGATCAATAACCTGAGCAGGAATGACAGTGGTGATTATACCCTTCAAACCTTTGATTCAGATGGAAGATCATCAGGCGAGCGGACTTTACAGTTGTTTATTCAAGGTAAATGTTGGGAAATGCAGCCTTTAATTGATGTAAATGCAATATTGTTTTGTTAATCTTTATAATATATTCCACATAATTTCAGATACATGTATTTTGTGCATTTCCTGTTCTAAATTAGGAAAAAATAAATAATGATAATATACACGATGAGAACAACATTCATTAGGCCACATCTCTTAATCTATGAATTTAGATGTCTTTACTTCCATTGCCACAGATGTATTAAACCAAGCACCTAAGCATACAGTCTGCCTCTAGAAACATTTGTGAATAAATGAATAATTCTAAAGAGCTCACTGAATTTGTGTATTTTACTGTAGGATGCTACATTTGCAGCAAGTCATTTTGAGATATTTATTCCCTTCTAGATATTCCATAATCTACTGTAAGTGATATTATTGCAAAGTGGTAGATTTCAGGAACTACGAAAAATCAGCCACCAAGTTACAGACCATGTAATGCTACACAGAAGGAAGCATAGTGCATGAAAGTGCATCTTATCATAGTATCAAAACTCATCTGTGTGTGTTTCTCTCAGCTCCTGTGTCCTCTGTCCTGCTGGTCTCTGAGTGTCTGTCCCAGGGAGAGATGAGGGTGTCCTGCTCCTCTGAGGGAGGGGACAGTCCTCAGTACAGCTGGACTCTGGATGGACGCACACTGACAGATGCTGAGCTCCTTTCTGGAAACAGTGAGGATAACATCATCACTCTGAAACAGCACGTCTCAGGACATCTGGTCTGCTCAGTCAGGAACAACGTCAGTAATGTCTTCAAAGAGCAGAGGATATCTACCTGTGGTGAGTGAGAACATTTTGATTGAAAAAATTATAATCATGACTTTGTTCATTATGGTCACTTTGTACATTCATTCTTGAATTATTTGTTTATACGCATAGACTTCATTTTCATCAACTGCACCTCAATCAATGGGACATAAGTGTCAGGGTGGGTGTATGAAGTCAACAAGATGAACCATTTTTAACCCCTACAAAATATCTGACATCACCCTCAGGGAATTCAAAATAGCACAAATAGTTACATAAAGTTAAGATATGTGTACTATGATTTCATTTAATAAACTAATGTAAGAATCTGTTGGCTTCATCTGCAGTACGTGACCATTTGAGCAGAGCTTTAGTTCCTTTTTTGTCTTTTTACCAGTTTTAGTACAGTGGTAAATTCTTAGATCACTATGCTCCTTGGCAGTCTGTTGCAGTGCGTTTAAGTGAGTTCTGACTTTATAGAGGACTTCAAGCTTTCCCCCCTTGTCATTATTTGTTACTTCTATGGACTACATGATATTGGAGAATGTCTCTCAACTTATTTATTGGCTATAACTAGGAACCGGGATCTTAAGTTATTTAACTCATGCAGTGACTACAAATATGCTGAAGAATGTTTCAGTTGCTTTATCTTTTCAATTTTAATGCTACCTTCAGAAATGAACATCTCCGTCCTGTTTGTGTGCTAATTCTTTTTTCTGAAATATGGCTTCCTGTTTTCTGTTTGACAAACAGCCATTTCTTTGTTTTTGTGAAAAAAATGTCGCGTTTGCATTTGTCTAAAATGTGGAGAATATGTCTACCTTTATTTATTAGTTATTAATGTAGTTGTAATGTTGGACACATTCACGTCATAACTTTGGGATTATGGATGTAGTATTTTGTTCTTGAGACTCTTTAACCTTCAATTAGCAAAACCGCTACGTACTCTGAGCTGACAGATTTATGGCAGTAGTGCTAATATAAATAATTTGATGCCATTCAATCAAAACACTGGCTTATAAAAAACATAATTTGGTATTAGGTTAAACATGGTAATACTAAAAATACTTTTTAACAAGTAAAAGTCCTCACATTAGTAAATTTTGGTTTGCTGACAATGTTAATTTAATTTTAATGTGATTTATTTGCTAGAAACTAATAAATCACAAATGTTTTTGGAACATTCAGCTATCTGAACGCTACTCCAACAGAGGTCGATTATCTTGTTAATAATTTTACCTCCTCACTACGTACGACTCTGGATACTGTAGCTCCTGTGAAAACTAAGGCCTCAAATCCGAAGTACCTGACTCCGTGGTATAATTCTCAAACACGTAGCCTAAAGCAGATAACTCGTAAGCTGGAGAGGAAATGGCGTGTCACAAATTTAGAGGATCATCATTTAGCCTGGAGAAATAGTTTGCTACTTTATAAGAAAGCCCTCCGCAAAGCCAGAACATCTTACTATTCGTCACTGATTGAAGAAAATAAGAACAACCCGAGGTTTCTCTTCAGCACTGTAGCCAGGCTGACAAAAAGTCAGAGCTCTACTGAGCCAACAATCCCTTTAACGTTAACTAGTAATGACTTCATGAACTTCTTCACAAATAAAATTTTTATCATTAGAGAAAAAATTACCAATAATCATCCCACAGATGTAATATTATCTACAGCTACTTTTAGTACCATCGATGTTAAGTTAGACTCTTTTTCTCCAATTGATCTTTCTGAGTTAACTTCAATAATTACTTCCTCCAAACCATCAACGTGTCTTTTAGACCCCATTCCTACAAAACTGCTCAAAGAAGTCCTGCCATTAATTAATTCTTCGATCTTAAATATGATCAACCTATCTCTAATAATCGGCTATGTACCACAGGCCTTCAAGGTGGCTGTAGTTAAACCTTTACTTAAAAAGCCATCTCTAGACCCAGCTGTCTTAGCTAATTATAGGCCAATCTCCAACCTTCCTTTCATATCAAAAATCCTTGAAAGAGTAGTTGTCAAACAGCTAACAGATCATCTGCAGAGGAATGGCTTATTTGAAGAGTTTCAGTCAGGTTTCAGAGCTCATCACAGCACAGAAACAGCTTTAGTGAAGGTTACAAATGATCTTCTTATTTCCTCTGACAGTGGACTCATCTCTGTGCTTGTCCTGCTAGACCTCAGTGCTGCGTTCGATACTGTTGACCATAATATCCTATTAGAGCGATTAGAACATGCTGTAGGTGTTACAGGTACTGCACTGCAGTGGTTTGTATCATATCTATCTAATAGACTCCAATTTGTTCAAGTAAATGGAGAGTCCTCTTCACACACTAAGGTCAATTATGGTGTTCCACAGGGTTCAGTGCTAGGACCAATTCTATTTACATTGTACATGCTTCCCTTAGGCAGCATCATTAGAAGACATAGCATAAATTTTCACTGCTATGCAGATGACACGCAGCTCTATCTATCCATGAAGCCAGGTAACACACACCAATTAGTTAAACTGCAGGAATGTCTTAAAGACATAAAGACCTGGATGGCCGCTAACTTTCTGCTTCTTAATTCAGATAAAACTGAGGTTATTGTACTCGGCCCTGAAAATCTTAGAAATATGGTATCTAAGCAGATTCTTACTCTCGATGGCATTACCTTGGCCTCCAGTAATGCTGTGAGGAACCTTGGAGTCATTTTTGACCAGGACATGTCCTTCAATGCACATATTAAACAAATATGTAAGACTGCTTTCTTCCATTTGCGCAACATCTCTAAAATTAGAAATATCCCGTCTCAGAGTGATGCTGAAAAACTAGTTCATGCATTTATTACTTCCAGGCTGGACTACTGTAATTCTTTATTATCAGGATGTCCTAAAAACTCACTGAAAAGCCTTCAGCTGATCCAAAATGCTGCAGCAAGAGTCCTGACAGGGACTAGGAAGAGAGAGCATATTTCTCCTGTTTTGGCTTCCCTTCACTGGCTTCCTGTTAAATCCAGAATTGAATTCAAAATCCTGCTCCTCACATACAAGGTCTTAAATAATCAGGCCCCATCTTATCTTAATGACCTTGTAGTACCATATCACCCCATTAGAGCACTTCGCTCTCGCTCTGCAGGCTTACTTGTTGTTCCTAGAGTATTTAAAAGTAGAATGGGAGGCAGAGCCTTCAGTTTTCAGGCCCCTCTTCTGTGGAACCAGCTTCCAGTTTGGATTCGGGAGACAGACACTATCTCTACTTTCAAGATTAGGCTTAAAACTTTCCTTTTTGCTAAAGCATATAGTTAGGGCTGGACCAGGTGACCCTGAATCCTCCCTTACTTATGCTGCAATAGACGTAGGCTGCCGGGGATTCCCATGATGCATTGAGTTTTTCCCTTCCAGTCACCTTTCTCACTCACTATGTGTTAATAGACCTTTCTGCATCGAATCATATCTGTTATTAACCTCTGTCTCTCTTCCACAGCATGTCTTTATCCTGTTTTCCTTCTTTCACCCCAACCGGTCGCAGCAGATGGCCGCCCCTCCCTGAGCCTGGTTCTGCCGGAGGTTTCTTCCTGTTAAAAGGGAGTTTTTCCTTCCCACTGTCGCCAAAGTGCTTGCTCATAGGGGGTCATATGATTGTTGGGTTTTTCTCTGTATTTATTATTGTGCTATCTACTGTACAATATAAAGCGCCTTGAGGCGACTTTTGTTGTGATTTGGCGCTATATAAATAAAATTGAATTGAATTGAATTGAATTTTTGTTTTTAATGTTTCAAAATTTTCAGGTGTGGAAACTCACTGTGATGGCAGACAGGATGGAGCTCAGTGTTATGGAGCTTTGGGAGGAACTGTGGACATCCAGCTGATGGACAACACCTCAGGAATATCTAGATACCAACTGTTAAAGAATTTGTTAATGATACTATATGTGAGAAATAGCACGGTTATTTCTAATGCCATAGCACATAGATCTCTATTTTTTCCCAGTAATGGATCATTTACGATTAATAACCTGAGCAGGAATGACAGTGGTAATTATACCCTTCAAACCTTTGATTCAGATGGAAAATCATCAGGCGTGCGGACTTTACAGTTGTTTATTCAAGGTAAATGTTGGCAAATGCAACCTTTAATTGATGGACATACAATATTGTTTTGGTAATCTTTATAATGGTGTGTACATAATTTCAGATTTGTGTATTTTGTGCACTCCCTGTTCTAAAGTAGGGAACCATAAGTAATGATAATCTACATGATGCACACTACATTCACCAAAGTATATTGAAAATCAGCCACCAAGTTACACACCATGTAAAGTTACAGAGAGGGAAGCATAGTGCATGAAAGTGCATGTTATTATAGTATCTAAACTCATCTGTGTGTGTTTCTCTCATCTCCAGTGTCATCTGTCCTGCTGGTCTCTGAGTGTCTGTCCCAGGGAGAGATGAGGGTGTCCTGCTCCTCTGAGGGAGGGGACAGTCCTCAGTACAGCTGGACTCTGGATGGACGCACACTGACAGATGCTGAGCTCCTTTCTGGAAATAATGAGACTAACAACATCACTCTGAAACAGCACGTCTCAGGACGTCTGGTCTGCTCAGTCAGGAACAACGTCACTAATGTCTACATAGAGCAGAGGATATCTACCTGTAGTGAGTGAGAACATTTTAATTTAAAAAGTAATAATCATGACTTTGTTCATTATGGTCAGTTTGTACATTCATTCATGATTTTTTTTTTTTTTACCCATAGCCTACATTTTCATTAACTGCACCTCAATCAATGGGACACAGGTGTCAGGGTGGGTGTATGAAGCCAATAACACCTTGTGTATTAAACCAGCAAGTGAACCTACCACAATCAGACAAACTGCAGTGGGTAAGGAGAATAACATAGTGTCAAATAACCCTCTTTAATCAAACTGCCATCACTGATGACACATGGTATATAAATGAGTAAAAATGAACTCTGATAAAGGGGATTCATTCATGTATTTTTTTTTCTTTTTGTCTTATAAACTATGGTACATGAGTGAAAACTCCAGCGACTCGTCTCTCACAGCTCTAACTTGTCATAAACATTTTTGTGTCTAACACAGGTACTTCCTGGTTCATTATTGGTTTGAAAGTCGCTGTGGTAATTCTGTCATTAAGTGGCATTTGGATCTGGTTCACTTGGAAGAAAAAAATAGCATTGGAAGGCTCTGCTGTCCCACAAATGGTGGAATCTCCAGATAACTCTGTTTTAATGATTGAAATGAGTCCTTACTCCAACACCTAGTGTCACCTTTCACCTGCTGTACATTTATCACATATCTGTGTAGGTGTGGAAATAAGGATGAGAGTGTTTTTCTTTTCTTTTTCATTCATTCCACATTTTGTTCAGAAGATAACAACTGTGTATACATTTCCGTAAAAATTTGGTACTTTCTGTAATTTCTGTAATTTTACACTTAGGTCCTCTTAAATATAATCAAAGTGAAAAGAACTCTGTCCTTCATATTTTTTATTTTGCATTGATATTTCATCTGTAGTGCTGAAGGAAACATTTCTGTACAGATCTTTTCACCATTTGTTGTTTGTTGCTGAATTTTAAAATAGTCAACCATGTAGCTGACAATGTGATGTCAGTGTGTGAATAAAGTGCAGAGAAAAGTATTTATTTCTGGTAACTATGCAGGAAGAGTCAAAGAAAGGAGACCATGGGAAACGTAGAAGTACAACCTTGGTGTTTCAGAGGAAAAGAGAAAAAAAGAACTGAAATTATTTTTGAGTTAAACATAAATACAATGGTCCCTCGCAATAATGCGGTTTACTTTCATAAATCTTCGATCGCTAGCAGTGTGACTCTGAAGTGCTGTACTGCATGTTTATAAGTTTTCTCACCTCAAACACAACAATGTCAACAAAATGTTTTGCACCGTCAAAGGCACCTGCTGTAGCACCCAAAAGGCAGAGGAAGATGCTAACAATCTCACAAAAAGTTGGATTTCTGGACATGCTAAAGGGCGGTAGAAGTTACTGTATTTTTCAGAGTATAAGGCGCATTAAATTAAACAAAACAGTCAGATAAGTCAAACTTTACTTCCTCTACATCCGTACCATTGATTCATTAATGTTGAATTCTCTGGCAGCTGCTCTATTCCCATGTTCCGGACCTGACAACAGGGTTTGATCTCTGGTTGTAGTGAGGGGTTTTACACTCTTAAAACATCTATAATAACTGTAAAAAATAAAGCTGACTATTTTGTGGATTTCACCTATCGCGGGTTAACTCCGCGATAAACGAGGGACCACTGTATTCAAGTAAAAAGTTAATATCTTTTTCTATATGTGGTGTGTAAGTAAATTAACTTATTTAGCACTTTTCACAGATAAAAATCACAAAGTGCTTCACAAAATTGTGCAGTTTCGGGCAACAGAACTATGATTGACATGTTCATATGTACTGGGTTTAAATGAACTTCAAACTGTAATTCACTTAACACGTTTTTACACATGATAATAGGACAGTGAGTGAGTCTTCATAATTACAAGTGCACCTTAAGGTGTCTAATTCTGGCAATGAATACAAATGTTCTTTTTAAAACCACATGCCATGTGTGACCACAGCTGAAATGCACTGACGCCACTCGCACCATTTTTTCATAGAGTTCTTCCTCTTGTCATTGAAATGAACATGACAGATGCAGCAAAAGTAAGAGGCCTCTAAAATACACAAAAAGTGTGGTTGTTGGATCAGAATATTAGATGTAATGAATATAAAAGACAGATAATACACTACTTTATCTGAAGCCATACCATCTGTAGCTACTAGCACTCCTCAATTCTGCATGTTTTCACAGATTCCTCTGGGCTCTGTGTACCTAAAGAAAAGGTCACAGGTTGTAGTTGTGAAAATTCTTAATTTGCAAACAACGGCTGCACAAAAATGCAATTATTTTCCTCCCATTACTGCTTCTCACTTCAAGAAATTGCCCTGTAAGATTTACAAGTCAGTATTTTGTCAAAATAAGTAGTATGTTGTGACATTAATGTTGTGGAAGTTTTCATTTAATAAAGCCTGTAGACAAGCGGTGAGAGGTAGCCAACATCCTTTAACCAAAAAAGAACAAAAACCCAAGCTTGGTGAGAGCAGCCATCACACAGGGCAAACGACCGGCAGAGTCTCTACTGAACCCAGAACAGCCCCAGGTTAAATACTTCCTAAAGGAACAAAACTGTCTCATTTTATTAAAACAATCCACATTTGCATCCATTCATGGTGCATTTTACATATCGCCTTAACACGTTTTTACACATGATGAGAGGACAGAGGGTATTTGTGTGTTGTGCAGACAAGATTTTACATCCCATTGTAATTAATGTTATGTGTTATAATTTAGAACTACTTAGAACAAAGTATCAACAGTTTGAGAGCAAATGTGCGAAAGTAACATCCTGGCAGTACATTTTCTTAAAGCAAATTAGAGCTGCAAGACGACTGTGAGTCTTCATAATTACAAGTGCACATTAAGGTGTCTAATGCTGGTAATGAATACAAATGTTCTTTTTAAAACCACATGCCATGTGTGACCACCGCTGACATGCACTACACTGACGCCACTCACACCATTTTTCATAGAGTTCTTCCTCTTGTCGTTGAAATGAACATGACAGATGCAGCAAAAGTAAGAGGCCTCTAAAATACACAAAAAGTGTGGTTTTAGGATCAGGATATTACCTGTAATGTATATAACAGATGAATAATACATTACTTTATCTGAAGACATACCATCTGTAGCTGCTAGAACTGCCAGAGCCCCTGACTCCTCTGGGTTCTGTGCACCTAAAGAGAAGGTCACAGGCTAGCAGCACATGTAGTTGGGAAAATTCTTAATTTACAAACACCGCTGCACAAAAATTATTCTCCTCTCATTACTGCTTATCACTTCAAGAAATTGTCAAAATAAGTAGTATGTTGTGACATCAATGTTGGAAGTTTTCATTTGATAAGGCCTGCAGACAAACGGTGAGCAGCAGCTAACATCCTTTAACCAAAAAAGAACAAAAACCCAAGCTTGGCGGGAGCAGCCATCGCACAGGGCAAACGACCAGCAGAGTCTCTCCTGAACACAGAACAGCCCTGTGTTAAATACTTCCTACAGGAACAATAGGCTGTACACAGCTGTTTTCACACCTTTTGGTCTTCCCCAAAAAGAAAGTTCACACTTCCTTGCTACTTCTTACAGTGGTTGAAACCAAAAGACTCTTCCCCCACTCTGGGGTCTTTGTGTGTGAATGCTTCCCCCCAACTTCCTGAGATACTATCTGTTAACAGCATGAGGCTACGTCCACACTAATGCGTTTTCGTTTTCTCTCCGTTTTGGCCTCCCGTCCACACTGAGACGGCGTCTTCCCACAGGAAAAACGCAGCGTTTTGTAAACGCTCTCAAAAACAAATACATTTAAAAATGGAGCTGTCACGTCGCAGTGTGGACACTCGAAAACGCAGACTTTCTAAAACGATGACACATTTTAGTCATGTGATGCAGTCATGTGACCAATTAAACAAAGATAGCGGCAGTTGTTTTGTTTGCTCTCAATTTTGACAGCCCTAAAAAAGATGAATATCAGTTTGTACATGCTCCAGATAGCTTTTCTTCAAATTCTTTGTCTCACTCGCTTTTGCGCATGCGCAAGACTGGAACGTAAGCGTTTTCGGCCGTTTCAATGTGGACGCACAACTCTGTGAAAACAACTGAAAATGCTAGTGTGGATGCTGAGCGTTTTCAGACGAAAACGTCATTTTCAAATCTATCCGAGCTAGTGGATGTAGCCTGAATGTGTGAGACACTGAAACATGATAAAAACCATCGGCACCAAAGCATTATACAATAAATAATGTGAATAACACATAAATAAAACAAATTCCTTTACATCAAAAACAATAACATATTTTTGTTGTAGCACAATGGCTCTAACATCAACACATCCAAAATGATGTACCCAGGTATACCTAACAGAATTACTAAGATTAAAATGTAAAAGATGTTAAACATTATGTGAAGATCTGCTGGGAATACAACAGTACAACCTATTTCAGCGGCTCCTCACTGTACACCTGAAGAGAAAAGAAGGGAGGGAAGAGTCCAAAAAGTCAAATCTACAAAGTGTTTAAGGATCTTCAGTCAAGAATAACATATTTTCCTTCCAAAGCGTGGTGTTAGACGCAACTGTACCTCTGCCATTTAAAAAGCTGGTTGATAATATTTTGGGTTTAAACACTTTGTGTTTTAGTTCATAATGTTTTTTTTTTCTTTTTTCTTTTATTAAATTCAAACCAACAACATATGTAGCTTTTTAGCTAATAGAAATATAATTTTCTTCTTTAGATAACAGTTGATTGTGATAGATTAATCAATCACAATCAAACTGATATTTCAAAAGACAAAAATATTCATTTTACAGTAACTTTTTTAGAAGCTCTAAACAGATCATAGTGTTAGGGTTTTACTAACAGAACTGGGGTATATCCTAAACCGGCCAAAAATAAAATGTATATATAAAAATGTGAAAACCCCTTAGCTATTTGAAAAGAAATCTGCCCTGCAGCCTCTAAAATTTCTTGTAACTGCTTTCATCTGATGACTTTTTCACAGCCAGCATTTATGATGATTTTATGATTTTGAAAAGACTAGTACGGTAGCTTCCCATTCCCCCCAACCTCATCTAAATTGACATTCAGATGTAACATAGTTAAATAGAGTTCAAGTTAAATCCCGCTAAATGGGACATTGGCACCACCTACTGTTAAAAAAGTCACACTGCAATAGTTCCAAAGGGCTAATCCTCAGAGTAATGTAGGATTCCCATAGAGGTAAGGAATGTGCAAATGTCGTGGAAAAAAAATCATGTTGCTAGCTGTAACAGTAATACAAGTTGACCCAGTTATTTTTGGTTAAACATTATTTGCTGTGGGTTTTTTCTTCCATCCTTGGAGGATAGTTAGCTAACACTGATGTCGCCTTTCCACACAGGTCTCACTCTGATTGTCCACGACAATAAAAAAAAGCATTCTACTTTGTTGCCCTTTGTTGTGAATGCAGGTATGTGACTGTGCAGTACTGTTTAGAGAATAATACACATTGTGCTATGTACAGTTCTGAAATATTTTTCTGTATCCCTTTCATTTGGGAAATTTAAGATGCAGATTATTCTTGTTGAGGTTCTTTTTTTTTTTGTTGGCATAGATGTAGCCACTGTATGATTACACTGCCAGCGTAAATGTAATCCTCAGAGTAATGGAGGATTACCGTAGAGGTCTTGAGCTGATTGTCCACGACATTAAAAGCATTCTACTTTGTTGCCCTTTGTTGTGAATGCAGATGCAGATGCTGAATAAAAGAGGCTGTTCTGCAAAATTGGCCTGACCCCGTTTATTCATTTAAAGGCCTGAGAAGACACAACACAGTGGTCACACAGACATTTTTTACAAACATTTACAGTTCAGCACACACCAGACAACTGAATAATCAGCCTACAGACCTTTGATATTATTCATGATTCTGTAACTGGCCTCTGTATTTCAGAACAGTATGTGTAAAGACATATACTGAACTTACCTTTAACGTAATAAAGGTAGTCAATAAAACATAGCTAGTTTAGTAATCTTTTGCATGACTCTAAAGTTATTATAGTATTAAAAAGTGTGCTTACTGTATTTTTTGTTGATTACTTCCTGCACCTTCTTCACAAGGACATCTACTGTTTCTTTTGCAGCAGAAGCAGGTAAGAAGCTTCCTGAAAATGCAGTGGAAAAACTGAACAGTGAGTTAACCATGGCAAATGACAAAATCAGGTTGTGTGAATGTGTCTGTGTCAGCCTTTAAAATGTAAAGCAAAACGTTGAACGTGTCTCTTGAATCGAAAGAAGCAGCAGCTTTTATGCAGTTATTTATTTAGTTATTTATGCAGTTATCTAGTTCTTCAGTGTTTCATCCTTTGAGTATAATATTTCCCAGCACCCAGCAGAGTGTTCAATCAATCAATCAATCAATCAATCAATCAATCAATCAATCAATCAATCAATCAATCAACTTTATTGATCCCTAAGGTTGACCCCGAAGGAAATTATGGGTTAAGGCTGCCAGCCCTATGCCAGCACCATCTTACCTTTCCGACCATACATACAAACATCACATAGGGAAGACAGGTCAGAGAGTTTTAACAATGGAAAATGCACAGATTGAGGAAAGTCGAGGAGAAAAAGAGAACTTATCCAGATCTCACAACATAGAAGACATAAGTGCTTCAAAGGCATTTGGGGGGGGGGGGGGCATGTATTTAGATCTGTGTCAGTGTACATGCATATGTGTGCGTGTGTGTGTGTTCCATGTTCAGCTGAGAGAAAGTGTCCTTTCACCCGCTCAAGCGAAAGTCAACAATCTTCAGTCGACGCAGGTGGCCTTGAAGGATGTGGATAGAGAGTCACAACAACAGTCTTCTTATCTAAGGAGTATTTTCTTATTCCCGTCAGCCTTTGAATGACCATTCAGCTGGTGCCAGGGGGGCCGCACGAGATGAAGATGGTGGTTGTTTGGGTTAGTGCGAGCAAACTGCATCCACTTTTACAGTTGGTCTAATGTCTGTCACTGGTCACCAGGTCTCTCAATTTCTTGTTGAAGAGCAGTGAGCTTCTCCAAGATCTTATCCAATGTTGCATTCAATGAGCAGCGTCTGAGTACTCACAGCCTTTCCTGTTGCTTCGATCATAGCGGTCTGACTTGTGGGGTTTTGAACAGCGGTAACAGCTTTCTTTAATTTTCGATAAGCCAGGGCCGAGCCAGCTTCAATCGGCAAGAACCCTGTTATCATGGTTCCAAACAGGTAGATTTCTTCAATGGCCTCAATCAACAGTCCCGCCAGGCACACAATGCGCCAATTTCGCCACCCATCCATCGTGTATCAGGCAGGGAATGTCCATCCAGGACAGGCAGGCTGGGTTTTTGAGGCAGTCACAACTAGGCAAGTCCCCTCACACATTTGTTTCCTCTAAGCTTTGCACAGTAGGCAGACCAGAGGTAGAATGTGTTGAAAGTTTGACGTCAGCTATCAAGGATGATTTTTTAATGAATTTTTGAATATTAGGGTTAGGGTTTAGTCAGTGTTATCATCCATGTCTTTTTATTTATTATTCTCTGTATGTCCATGTTTCTATGGACAATTGTGCCAAGAGTGTTATTAATGTGGGTGAACTGGCTCCTTCAGAGTCAGAAACTTTGTCATGTTGTAAGACTGAATAGACTGAGTTTAGCTTCTCCGTGTCTGGGGGATGGACTGTCTTTTGAGGCCAGGCAATTTTGAATTTATTTCTCCTGGAACTGCTAGTTCACTTTCTGAATACTCATGGACTGTTATTATTATACAATGTTGAGACTGGACTCTCTGCGCTAAAGCCAGCGAAGACTGTTGGTGCCACCTCGCATTAAGTGAACTGGCTCCTCAGTCACCCCCTTCCATGTGTATTGAGAATGTTCAATTTAAGGCTTTTTACTGTGAGACCAAGCTTGGGCCCTGTGGAACTAAAGCACTGGCTGGGTCGGATGCAGAGGCTGAGTCTCAGTTTGCTCTGGATTCCCAGAGGTGTGTGTTTCAGCTCCCACTATGGTCTCACATGAACTCGCGCAGCACGTCTCTGGGCCAGCTGGAGGCTCAGACGAATCTTTCATTGTCAGCTGGGAGTTGACAATGAAATTTAGGTCGTCCTTCATTTGCTCCTCACTCCAAACTGACTGTGAGTTTAGGTTTAGCTATAGGCATGGAGCAGAATATAACCAAGAACAATCATGGAGAGGCTCTGCATGGTAAAGGTGGCATGTACAGTGGCGTGTCCAGCCCCCCAACCAGATTGGCCACCCCAGGTGCCACCCCGAAGCTAAAACAATAAAATTCAATGAAATATCAAATGTAGGATTATGTTTTCACAGTGAAGCTGAGATATCCGAGTGTAAGTGAATGCAGCATCAGCTTCTGCACTATGAGCATCATGCAAAGGTAGGAGAGCCAAGCACGAAAGACAGCATCGCAGAAAACAATTTTTCGGTGAAAGATTAACAGGTTAACATAGCTGGACTGGCCATCGGGCATACCGGGCATTTGCCCGGTGGGCTGATGACTTATTTATTTATTTTTTTTGTAACGGCATGATCAATGAGAGGTGGTGGATTGGCCAGATGCTGGCCGATGTGTAAAAATAACTCAGTTGTTTGGTGGTGGCTATGGTGGAGCTTCCACAGAGGCCAGCAGGTGGATGAGTGAAGGGGAGGCAGGAGGAGGAGAGACCCGAGGCAGCCGCCAGTCCGAGTGTCAGGTGAACTGAACTTCAGGTAAGAAGTTATGACCTGCAGTCTATCTGGGTCAGATATAAACCAAATTTAGGTGGAGTTTATTTTCGTTGTGCTGACTTTTTACAGTCAGTTACAATAACTCGTACTGCGTCCTAGCTAGCATGAAGGAGTTTCTATACAGCTGGGTGGGTGCTATGATGTCACCGATAGTCAACTTTATTTTAGTCATAAGGTTAGTTAGTAGAGTTGCCAACCGCTCCTTAAAAAATGGAATGGTCCCTCATTCAGAGAAAATATTACACGTTTCGTATTGAGCTGAGAAGAGACGCAGTTTGTCCCGTGCTTCAGCTATAATGAAAAAAAGACACAAAGCTGGAGTTATTCTGTCGTAACGCTGCACAGCTGCCTCTTCTTCTTCCATTCTCTCTCCTGTTGCAACTTCAATCATGAAACTGATCAATGATCAGCTGATCGGCTTTTCTCTCTTGTTTATTTATCGCCCACTTTGCGCCAGAAAGAGGAAACCAGCAGATGTCGCGCTAAACAACAGCAGCACGTAAGCTTGATCAGCTGTTGTTAGAATTTATTTAATATTAATTTCTAGTGTCAGCTGATGTTTGCTGGAGCCACAGCTGTAAAAGCTGCTGGTCATGATATCGGTTTGGATATGTGGTGAGAGGGAAACATGCAGATGAAACCAGGAGATGTCCTTACTGAATCATCAGAGTTGAACAGGTGATGGAGAAACAGGTTTACCTTTTAGATAACATGAATGAGTTGAAGGGAAGTTATGAACTGTTTCTGAGAGACAAATAACACCAGGATCCTTTTCTACATAGCTGACACCTGGTAACTGTGCAGGGGCGGGTCTAGCAAAGTTTTGCCAGGGGGACCAGGTAGGGCATTAACAGGGAAAGGGGGGCACAAAGAAGTACTTTTCTTTCTTATTCTCATTTAAAATATCTAGCTTTTATTAAATAATTATCTAAATCTTGCAAACAAAGTTTTTATCTGACGTAAAATGTATAGAAATCATACATATACCAAAAAGACAGTGTACATCACTGTCACAACAGCGTTTGTTTTTATTCAAAGGCTTTATGGCTTTAACACCTGGTGGGCCGGTCTGTAGTCAAAATGCCCAATTTTTTTGTCCCAGTCCAGCCCTGCAGGTTAATACTGACAGTGTCACCATGCCAGCTGAATGTATTTCATCATCAGCCAGTGTTGTTCTTTATACATCAATATTACCAAAGTTTACCATAAAGCAGCATAGAAAGTATTTACTTGCTTTCAGGTTTTATTCAAATGTTAGTCTGTCATTTGTTTCCCCACTTTTTTCCTGTTTCAAAATCAAACACCAGTTTGTGAGAAGATTATCTTCTTTTTTAATTGGCAGATAAAGTTTTGCATTGGCATTGGCTAATTTGCCAATTGTATGTTAAAAATGTTCGTATTTTAATATTCAAAAATGTTTTTGCCCAAAACATATGTGCACTATATGTCAGTAAAAATACTATGCAAATATTGCTGTCCTTGAATGCTGAATAAACACTGACAAAGCACTGATTGTATCTCTTGTACTTTATCAACGCAGTATCTAAAAACTTTGCACCGTAGTGGTTAAAATCTCATTTTAATAAGAGTTAAAAGCGCATTCGGTTATTAGGTTTATAGGGTTATTGAATTATGGTTAACGGTTGGTAATGGTGATTCTACTGGGACTGTCTCATGGTGAGCTTTTCTTTTTACATGTGGCACTTATCACTTAACAATTTTTTAACCTGTACAAAATGTCTGACATCGTCCTCAGAGATGTTAAAACAGCACAAATACTTAAAGTTACAATATGTGTACTTGATTGATTTTATTAATTTAATGTAAGAATCTATTGGCTACATCTGCAGTACGTGACCATTTGAGCAGAGCTTCAGTTCCTTTTTTTTTTTTTGTCTTTTTACCAGTTTTAGTAACAGTGTTAAATTCTTAGCTCACTATGAACCTTGGCAGCCTTGTTGCAGTGTGTTCTGACTTCAAATGAGTTCTGACTTTTTAGAGGACTTTATTCTTTCCCCCCTTATCAGAGACAGCAAACCTATTTGTTACTTCACTGGACTACCTAATTTTGAAGAATCTGTCTCAACTTATTGATTGACTGTAACTACGAATCCAGATCTTAAGTTGTTTAACTCATGCAGTGACTACAGATATGCTGAAGAATGTATTAGTTGCTTTACTTTTCATTTGTAATAATGCCTTCAGAAGTGAACATCTCCCTCCTGTTTGTGTGCAGATTCTTTTTTCTGAAACATGGCTTCCTGTTTTCTGTTTGACGAACACCCATTTCTTTTTATCACATGAAAAAATTCTAGCTTTTTTTCATTCGTCTAAAATGTGGAGAATGTGTCTACCTGTATTTCTAATTTATTCATATATTTGTAAATGTAGGGCACATTTGTGTGATAACTTTGGGATTATGGATGCAGCATTTTGTTCTTGAGCCTCTATTACTTACAATTTGCAAAACTGCTACCTACTCTGAGTAAAACATTAAGAGCTGACAGATTTATGGCAGTAGTGCTACTATAAATAATTTGATACCATTCAATCAAAACACTGAGTTATCCAAAACATAATTTGGTATTAGGTATAAACATGGTAATACCAAAAATACTTTTTAACAAGTAAAAGTCCTCACATCAGTAAATTTTGGTTTCCTGACAATGTTAATCTAATTTACATGGTGATTTATTTGGTAGAAACTAACAAATCACAAATGTTTGTCTCTTTAATGTTTCAAAATTTGCAGATGTGGAAACTTACTGTGATGGCAGACAGGATGGAGCTCAGTGTTATGGAGCTTTGGGAGGAACTGTGGACATCCAGCTGATGGACAACACCGTAGAAATACATAGATACCAACTGTTTAAGAATTCATTAAAAATACTAGATGTCAGAAATAATACAGTTATTTCTAATACCATAGCAGACAGGTCTTTCGTTTTTCTCAGACATCAAACATTTAGGATCAATAACCTGAGCAGGACAGACAGTGGTAATTATACACTTCTAATCTTTATATCAGATGGACGTATGTTGCCCGATCGGACTTTACAGTTGTTTATTCAAGGTATTTTTTTCTCTGTTCGGAACAGATTATAGATATAAATTTAACATTGTTTTGATAACCTTTGTAATATGCAAAAAGTACTCAAGATACATGTATTTTGTGCTTTTCATTTCAGACTTAAAAGAAGGTCGAAGATTCTGATTTAACATATAAACTAATCTGTGTGTGTTTCTCTCAGCTCCTGTGTCCTCTGTCCTGCTGGTCTCTGAGTGTCTGTCCCAGGGAGAGATGAGGGTGTCCTGCTCCTCTGAGGGAGGGGACAGTCCTCAGTACAACTGGACTCTGGATGGACGCAGACTGACAGATGCTGAGCTCCTTTCTGTAAATAATGAGAGTAACATCATCACACTGAAACAGCACATCTCAGGACATCTGGTCTGCTCAGTCAGGAACAACGTCAGTAATGTCTCAGAAGAACAGAAGACCTGTCGTGAGTGACAACATTATGAATGAAAGTCAATAATAACAACTAATTCACTTCGAACATCTTTCACGAATTATGTGTTTTTTTCTGTCAGGCTTCATTAACTGCAAGTCAATCAATGGGACACATATATTAGGATGGGTGCCTGTGGACAGGAATGGCCTGTGTATTGAACTAACAACTGAACCTACACCAGTCACACCAACTGCAGGTAAGGAGACTAAAATTGTGTCAAATAACCCTCTTTAATCAAACTGCCATCAGTGATGACACATGGTATATAAATGAGTAAAAATGAACTCTGATAAAGGGGATTCATTCATGTATTTTTTCTCTTTTTCTTATAAACTAAGTTACATGAGTGAAAACTCGACTGTGACTCTTCTTTCACAGCTCTAACTTGTCATAAACATTTTTGTGTCTAACACAGGTACTTCCTGGTTCATATTTGGCTTGAAAGCCGCTGTGGTAATTCTGTCATTAAGTGGGATTTGGATCTGGTTCACTTGGAAGAAAAAAACAATATTGGAAGGCTCTGCTTTCCCACAAAGGATGGAATCTCCAGATAACTCTGTTTTAATGATTGAAATGAGTCCTTACTCCAACACCTAGTGTCACCTTTCACCTGCTGTATCGGATATCCGTGTAGGTGTGGAAATAAGAACATTTTTTTCACAAGATAACAACTGTGTATAAATGTCCATAAAAATGTGGTTCTTTCTGTAATTTCTGTAATTTTATATTTAGGTCCTCTTAAATATAATCAAAGTGGAAAAAACTCTCTGTCCTTCATAGTTTTTATTTTGCATTTACATTTCATCTGTAGTGCTGAAGGACACATTTGTGTACGGATGTTTTCACCATTTGTTGTTTGTTGCTGCATTTTAAAATAATCAACCACATAACTTAAAATGTGATGTCAGTGTGTGAATAAAGTGCCAATAAAAGAGTTTATTTCTGGTAACCATGCAGGAAGAGTCAAAGAAAAGAGACCATGGAGAACACAGAAGTAAAAACTTGGTGCTTTAGATTAAAAGAGAAAAAAAAGAACAAAAGTTCAACTTAAACATTGAAGTTAAAAGTGGATATCTTTTTCTCTATGTGGTAATTAAAATTAACTTATTTAGCACTTTTCACAGATAAAAATCACAAAGTGCTTCACAAAATGGTGTAGTGTCGACAATAGAACTGAAATTTTGGGAAAATGATGCCAACAAAACTTTAACCTTGTTAAAGTGGGAGAAGAGATCAGATACAGATTTGATAACTGACAATATACCCTTTTTTATCTTATGGGGGAATTAAGTAAAGATATTTTTCTGTTATCCCTTACATATTCAGCTTCATAAGAACATGCGCTAAAAATTCTGCCTGTAGACTCTGCTGGAGCCACTCTGCTACCCCTGTTGTCGCTGCGATGCTCCTCCTGTAAGCTAAGAACAGGAAACTGAAGACACAGACTGGAAGGGCTCATCAAATTCTGAAGCTCTGGTGACTGTTAAGGCCGTCAGCAGATCTCAGTTTCTCCACCACTATCTTTGGGATGTGGTGGATTGACAAATTCGTATCTTTGCAAATTTTTTAAAACCAATATATTGTCGATTTGCAGGCCCAGTTCGCCTATACAGAAAGTCTGGTTCAGCTCTTTGTTGAAAATTTTTGATCTCTGATCCTGTGAGTCTTATGATTCCTATCTTATGGAGTAGCTATTCTGCCTTCACTAAGTGTAAAGCTGGTTTCTAGCTTGGCAGCTAGCATCACATTTAAGGAAAATAATAAAGTAGAATTTATGATACAGTAGACAACAACAAGTGGTCTGCTTGACCCCTTCTGATGCAGCAGAAAACAAGATTTTGAGGAAGATGTCCATGTTAATAGATTAGAAAGAATTATACACTATGAATCATGACAAGTCCTTTTATAGCGATAAACACCAATTTTAATGCCCTTTGGAAGTCTGTCTTTTTATTTTCATAACTTGTCGTTTATGGATATTAGTTATACATAGTCCTATTACAGAACAAAAAATCTGTAATACAAAATAAATATTAAGAAAATGCTCCTAATTTGCATATATGTTGATATCACGTACTTTTACAGCAGATGGATAAATATTAGGAGTGGGACTTGATTAAAAAAAATTAAAGTAATTATAGGCTTTGTAATTAATCTCAATTAATCGCACAAGAAAATTGGCCCCAAAATACAATTTTATTTTTTTTTTTTTTATTTAAAAGGGTTTTAGTGGGCGACAGAATCAAATAATAGACATGGACATGAATACTGTAAACTCAAGCTCTTTTAATTTCTGGAAAAAGAAAGCATTTAAACTACATTTCAATTCAAAACAGAGAAACAAAAAAATATTATACTTTGCCAAAATTGGACAGACTTAAAAAATAAAGTGCTATTTTAAGTACATTAAGTACATTTTCAAAATGGTATTGTCTTTAAATAATAATAATAATACAATTTTCAAAATAAAGTGCCATTTTTCTTCCTAAAAAAAATAAGGCAGAAACATAACAGGTTATTTGACCAGCTTCACCTTTAAACTCTGAGTAACCTTAGCCAAAATTATTTTGTACGTTAGGCTAAAACAGTTTGATTATCAAACATTTTAGTACAAAAAATAACAAACCTATTGGTCTCACAATACCTCCATTCTTATTTACTGTCCATCTGAATCAGAATCTGATGACAATCAAAAGAGGAGGCGGTTCTTTGTCTTTGCTGGCTCCTTTGTATCTACACTGTTCCTGCAGCAGGGCCTCAAGGCTGGTCCAAACCTCTTCTCGCTCTCCCCTCGCAAGACACTTTAAATCCTTAAAGCATGGGTCAAGCATAGTAGCTATCTTGAGCCATTGATGGTTGAATGTAGCTACACATTGAGATCGGTCCTTTGTGAAGGCAGTATTAAATTTCACCATGTAGTTTGAGTCATCATCAGAGATCTCCGTGGGGTGATGCAGGTGGTAGAAAGCAGGTAAAACCACTGAACATGAGACATATGTCTCACCTCCAAGAAGCTCAGTCACAAACCCGTAGAAGACAATTCAGGAGAGTCATTATTAATCTACACATATTAACTGTCAAGTATGGAGCTTTTTGAAGAAACAGTAACAATAAGTTAAAAATAGTTTTATTTACCTGTTCAGGTCCATCACAGGGACGATAGTTTTAGTCCAGTGTCGGGAATCCTTTCTGCATACTACAGTGCGTAGAGTGATGGTATTTTAGCACTTTTCTGCAGAAGGGAACATAGGGAAGGGAAGAAGGCCATTGCAGAGGACGCTCTGAATGTAAAGGGAAGCTGGATCCAGTAAGTAGCTGAGCCAACTTAGCGGGCTAAAGAGGCGGCTGCGGGCAGGCACTACACTTCAGCCTGATGAGAAGCTCCGGGGAGTTGTGACTGTATGGTAAGAACTGTAGGTAAAAGTATGTTGTGAGATGGCAGAGAAGGTTGAATGGTTGTGTGGGAAAGGGATGACTCAGCATGAACCAGTTGAAAAGTAGAAGAGCAGTTGGAGAGAAAGGAAAAGACAAGTAATGCAGTTTTCGGACATCAAGAGTTGACAGCAGGTCAAGAGAAAACAGCAGTATCCTGAGCAGTGAGAGGTCCAGCAGCAGCAGTATGTGCAAACGACATCAGCATGGAGAAAACACCATCATCAGGACTGGATGGATGGAGATGCATTTCCAACAAGCGGCAGCTTTACTGTGCATGAATGGACCTTGGGAAGACTGTCTGAGTTTCATAATTGCCACATTTGGAGTGAAATGGCAATGGAAAAGACAGCGGGATTACAAAGGACAAAGCTGAAGAGAACTGACTGCAGCTGGACTGGTGCAAAGTGGGGAGGAGAGGAGACCACAGTGGAAGGAGGAGTGGGAGGACACATGGAAGAACGCTGTTTAGTGTGGGAGATCAAATTGGGTTAGGGAACCTGGGGAGGAAAACCGACTGCCTTGGGGTGGAGAATTGAGAACATGTCTGGAGCAACGCATAGAGGAGGGGTATGTAATATCCCACCTGAATGTTCTTTCGCATACAAGGACAAGGGGAGCAAGCGAATCAGCGCTCAGGGCACAGAGACTAAACAGGTCTTAGACACACCATTTATTGCAGCGGAGGAAGAAAAACCAGAACACAAATACAATTACAAATACAATTTTAAAATACCCTTATACAATAAAAACAACTTTCTCAATATGCTACAAACCCTGTCGGCAGAAATAAATATACACTGTCTAAAAAATAATACAATGTCTCCCATACACTAAAATTCCCCCCACAGTCCCGTCATCCCTCTGTCCAGCCACGCTTGGGCAAATGTTCTTTATGTTTAAAACCAGGAGAGGAACTCCTCTTCTGAGATGGAGACCACGCCAGCAAGAAACCCAAAGAGGAAGCTCCCGTCGTGGACCTGTCTTTTCCTGATGGCGCGTCACCGCGCAGTCCAGCCACACTCCACACTTGGGCCCTCGATTACTGCAAACGTGGCCTCCCTCATAGCACTGCCCTGAAACAGACAGACATGGGTCAGCAACGTTGTCGGCACGGCTGCTGCGACCCTCCCCCGGCAAAGCTGCACCTGACACACAACAGTGGGAAAGCGATACTCACAGATGCAGGCAGAGGCGCACCCCTGCCCTGCTGTTGATTTTTCTACCCCCTCTGTCTTCTACCACTGATAGTGGTCTACAGTCAGAGCAATCCATTTTGCGAGAGAGTTTGTAAGTTTGTTCGATATTGACTTACTAATTTTGGTCCTGAAGCCAGTCATTTCATCTTGTTTGGGCTGCCAACACCTTTTATTGGTACTCGAACTGGGACTGCTAATGCTAACAGCTCCCACAGTTTCTGTGCTCGCTGCAACATGTTTTGCATTTAGATGGTACCGTAAGGTTGAAATGCTTTGATGGTATGCAAACTCCTTTTTGCACAGTTTACACAAAACCACACTTTTATCAAGGCTTCTGTTGGGTAGACATTTGAAATGAAATGTGCTTCTGATCAGTCCTAGTAACATGCTTTTTCGGATTCTTTGTAGCTGTGATGTGTGCATCACTGTAATCAGTATACCAGGAAATCATACACTGACAAAAGTTCTCCTTCGCTTGGAATGTAAAGTGCGATTAAATGTGGCTTTTTTAACCTGTTATTTTTTTAAATTAATTAATAGCAATTAATGCATTAAATTCCCACGGCTAATAAATATATACACATATTTAATTTTTTTACTGCCTGATGTTTGAAAAGCAAAATGTCATCATTAAAGCGATGGTGTGTAAGATTCTGGTTTACTTCTTTTGGGCAGTCGTTAGCGTAACATATTTTGAATGTTTCATGTTGCCCTAATGCAGGGGGGGGGACCACAACTGCAGGCCTCAAGGGCCGGTGTCCTGCAGGTTTTAGATATCGCCGAGGGTGAACACACCTGAATCAAATGATTAGCTCATTACCAGGCCTCTGGAAAACTTTAAGACAGGTTCAGGAGGTCGTTTAGCCATTTAAATCAGCTGTGTTTGAACAACGACACATCTAAAACCTGCAGGACACCAGCCCTTGAGGCCTGCAGTTGGACACCCCTTCCCTGCCTTCTTCTTCTTGTTGTCTAAAATTTGTTTGGATTAACACAGGGGTCCCCAATCTCATTCCACGGGGGCCACGCAGGTTTTAGATGTGTCCTTGATCCATCACAGCTGATTTAAATGGATAAATTACATTCTCAACATGTCTTGAAGTTCTCCAGAGGCCTGGTAATGAGCTAATCGTTATTCAGGTGTGTTGACCCAGGGTGAGATCTAAAACCTGCAGGGACACCGGCTCTCGTGGACTGAGATTGGGGACCCCTGGATTAACATGTTCATGTTCATATGCACTAGGTTTAAATGAACTTCAAACTGTAATCCACTTACAAAACTGTCTCATTTTATTAGAATTCTAATAGATGGATTGTTAACAATCCACATTTGCATCCATTCATGGTACATTTTATATATCGTCTCAACACGGTTTTACACATAATGAATGGACAAAAGTTTGTGTGTTGTGCAGACAAGATTTTACTTCCCATTGTAATGAATGTCATTTTTCATCATTTTGAACCACTTAGAACAAAGCATCAACAGTTTGAGAACTCATTTAGGAAAGTCACATCCTGGCAGTACATTTTCTTAAAGCAAATTAGAGGTGCAAGTGTGAGTGACTGTGAGTCTTCATAATTACAAGTGCAGCTGAAGGTGTCTAATGCTGGCAATGAATACACATGTTCTTTTTTAAACCACATGCCATGTGTGACCACCGCTGACATGCATTACACTGATGCCACTCGTGCTATTTCTTCATAGTTCAGAGTTCTTCCTCTTGTTGTTGAAATGATCTTGATAGATGTAGCAAAAGTAAACGGCCTCTAAAATACACAAAAAATGGAGCTGTTGGATCAGGATATTAGCTGTAATAAATATTAAAGACAGATAACATGCTTCTTTATCTGAAGACATACCATTACTAGCTGCTAGCACTGCCTCAGTTCTGGATGTTTCCACAGACTCGTCTGGGCTCTGTGCACCTAATAAGGTCAGAGGTTAGCAGTACATGTAGTTGCACAAAATATACAATTATTTTCCTCCCATTAGTACTTTTCACTTCAAGAAATTGCCCTGTATGATTCACAGGTAATTATGCTGTGAAAATAAGTAGTATGTTGTGACATCAGCAACTAGTTACTAATTGTATATTGATTCACTCACTTGAGTAAAAATGTGTTGTTTCCTACACTAACCTAACACAGAGAGCCAATAAGGTAAGGAAGTAACAGATATTGTACTGTAGTAGTACTAAAGTAATACTTAGTGTTCTAAATTATGAATTAATTATTATATTTATCTTGGACAGTACTGTCAAAGATCAGAGAAAGTGGGGAGAGAGAGCGGACAGACTCAAACCTGGGCCACTCCATTCAACCATGTGGCATATGGTCATCTTGTCAAGTAGTGAGCTAAACCAGTGCCCTAACATTATGAAATTTATCACAAAGTTAGAGAATATAACAAATTTCTACTGATGACTTCATCTCATGAAATTACTGATAGATGTCAATGTGTTGATCAGCTGAGCTGGTAATGATGTAGTAAGTTTTTGTACTCAAAATGCTGTTAGAACAATTCTAATTTTATAACTTGTGTTACGAGCCATTATAACCTGTGCTGTCACAGGAAACCTAAAATGGGTGCCAGCTGGTCCACCACATCATTTGTTGTTTTTTCCACATGTAAGGTAGTAATAAACAAACATACAAGAAACTTACTGTTTCCAAACACCGCCTCTAAAATATCTTCCACAGTTTCTCCCTGCCTGATCCTAATAAAGCACAAAATTACCATATCTTGTTAACATTGTTTTCAATGTGTCTCCTTACAAAACATTTAACCAATGAACAAATATGTAATAATTGTGGAGGCCTAATAAACAGAAAACCTGCAGTGTGAGCAGAGAATATTTAGTTAACAATAACATATTTTTTTTGCAACATAATGGCTCTAAGATCAACACATCCAGAATTTTGTACCAGGTATAACTAACAGAATTACTAAGATTTAAATTTAAAAGATGTCAAACATGATAGATTACTCAATTTGAAGACATACTCTCTGCTGGCATTACTACAGTACCACCTGTGCTCCTCAGCACTCTGTACACCTGAAGAGAAAGTAAGGGGGAAGTGTCCAATAAGTCAAATCTACAAAGTGTTAAAGAATCTTTAGTCAATAATAACATATTTGCCTTCCAAAGTGTGGTGTTAGACGCCATTGTACCTCTGCAGATTGTTAAGATGAAAATCTTAACAATCTGCAGAGGTACAGAATTTTTTTTAATTCAAACTAAGAACATATGTAGCTTTTTAGCTAATAAAAATATAATTTTCTTCTTTAGATGACAGATCATGATAGATTAATCAATCACAATCAAACTGATATTTCAAAAGACAAAAATATTGATTTTACAGTAACTTTTTTGGAGAAGCTGTAAACAGATCATAGTTTTAGGGTTTTACTAACAGAACTGGAGTGTATCTGAAACCAGTTGAGAGTGCTGATCATCACCACTCAGTTATTCAAAATAAACTTATTTTACATTTGAGATTAAATTACTTTTGTTGAAATCTCCCAATTCTTTTAATCTTTAGGCTGAAGGAAGGACAATACTCGGTGTATAAATGCTCAATCAACAATATTTTATTTCCATACAATTCAACACTTAAGAGCATAAGAACCATCATGATGGGGAGACCTGCCTGCAGAGGGTCACAGCAAGTCTCAAAATGGTGACGGGTTACTCAGCCTTTTATAGCCTCTAGTAGCCCCCACCTAGTCGTAAAAGCCTAAACATTCACATTCTTTCTCTCACACGGCGCCTAAGTTATGACCTCGGCTCCTTGTTTTTCTGCTCTCCATAAAGGTGGGGGTATGGAATGTGGTCTGTTTCTTCTATTCTAGACACAAGGTCTCCTGCACACAACATTCTCTTCATGATGCAGCAGTATGAAATGTCAAGATGAACACCATGTAACACATTCAACAGTGTCGAGTAATACAGGTCAATCCAATAGATCTAATGATTTTCACACTCTTTTAAGTCAGAAGTATAATGCAAACTAAAACTACATACTGATCACACACTCTATATTAAGGGGTATAATATGATCTACAGCAGTATCATAATTCAACTACTTTGATTACAGATATAAGGTAACATATGATAACAGAAATCTCACACTTTCTGTAGTGAAATATAATAAAGATGTTTAGTGAGCCATTGTTTTTGATCCTCTGTATTAAAATATGTCCAATTCAAAGTCAGCTTGAGTTTTATTTCTTTATGGCAAACTGCTGCTTATGATGCTATGTTGAGCTGCTTAGGGAATAAAAACTCACAATGAACATTTAATGCACACAAAATGAAAAATCTCCCTCAACATATGACCTAGTACATACTTAAATGTACCCTATGGTTAGATGAGGTACATACACAGTAACTGTCAGAAACTGTGTCAGAAGGCTGCCGGTTTAGCTCACTTAGATGAGCGGCTGACCCAGGCGTGCGGTTGACCTTTGTCGCATGCCTTCCCCTTTCTCTCTCCTTCTGCTTTGCTGTCACTCTTCACTGCTCTGTCCAGTAAAGCTGAAAAAGGCCAAAAATAATGTAAAGACACATACTGAACTTGAACTGAACTGAAGTGTAATAAAGGTAGCCAATAAAACATAGCTAGTTTAGTAATCTTTTGCCTTAGTCTAAAGTTATTATAACTACTATTATAACTACTACTTCCTGCATCTTCTTCACAAGGACATCAACTGGTTCTTTGGCAGCAAAAACAGTCAAGAAGGTTCTTGAAAATGCAGTGGAAAAACTGAACAGGGAGTTAACTGTGGCAAATGACAAATTCAGGTTTATTTGTCTGAATGTGTCTGTGTCAACCTTTAAAATGTAAAGCAAAACCTTTGAGCGTGTCTGTTGAATCGAAAAAGCAGCGGGTCCTTCGCTGCTCACTTCATGTGCTTCTAAGTTGTCTTCTTGACAGTCGAACCACATAAAGCTGTTTCCACCCTCATCCTATTCATGTAACCCCTTCCGCCAGGGTCTAAATACCATAAGGCCAAATCCCTAAACTGAAAATATACATGTGTATATAGTCTAAGAAGCTTGGAAAGAAAAGTGTCTGGACTGCACTTTAAGTGGCTTGAAGACGTTTCAACTCTCATCCGAGAAGTTTCTTCAGTTCAATGATGTCCAGATGCTTTTCTTTCTAAGCTCCTTAGACTACGATGGTCTGGATGACTGAGAGCATTCACATACATTTTTAAATGTTTTATAAGTGTTTCTTTTTTCTTCATGGATGTGTGTATCATATACTGTGTATCAGCACCAAAATATGGACTTAAGATGGAATATAAATGGGACTGCTGTTGAATTGCATTAAACTGCATGACATTGTGGTAGATACTAAGTGATGGACAGGATAGTGTTAGTTTGTTTAATTATTACTCACACTGTCACTGGACTATTTTTAGATATGTAACGAAGTCTGTGGAAGATCTATGAGGTTCCTTTTATTTCTGCAAAGTCATGAACATGCTAGCTGTACTTCCTTTTTCACATTTCCACACACAGAGTGAGAACAGCTTTTCAAAAGATGCTGATCAGTAGCAGGAGCCATTTCTGACTGTTAACTGCTGGACAAATTTGCATATCATTTAATAAAGTACTCTGATGGCTGCCAACTATGTCAACACACACTGAACAGTGAGGAGATATGGAAGCTGTGCTGGGATTAGTGGTGATTCTCCCGGGGCTGTCTCAGGAGCTGTTCTTTTTACATGCGACACTTATCATTTAATACCTTTTTAACCTGTACAAAATATCTGACATCGTCCTCAGAGATGTTAAAGCATCTGAATACTTACACAAAGTTACAATATGTGTACTTTGATTCATTTTATTAAATTGATGTAAGAATCTATTGGCTCCATCTGCAGTACGTGACCATTTGATCAGAGCTTTAGTTCCTTTTTTTGTCTTTTTACCAGTTTTAGTAGCAGTGGTAAATTCTTAGCCTACTATGCACCTTGGCAGCCTTGTTGCAGTGTGTTTAAGTGAGTTCTGAGTTTATAGAGGACTTTATTCTTTCCCCCTTATCAGAGACGTCAAGCTTATTTGTTACTTTGATGGACTGCCTGATTTTTGAAGAATCTGTCTCAACTTATTGATTGGCTGTAACTAGGAATCCAGATCTTAAGTTATTTATGTCATGCAGTCACTACTGATATGCTGAAGAATGTATTGGTTGCATTACTTTTTCATTTTTAATGCTACCTTCAGAAATGAACATCCTCCGTCCTGTTTGTGGGCAGATTCTTTTTTCTGAAATACAGCTTCCTGTTTTCTGTTTGACAAACATCCATTTCTTTTCTTTTTTCCACATGAAAATACTTTAGTTTTTGCATTCGTCTAAAGTGTGGAGAATGTGTCTACCTGTATTTCTTAATTATTAATATATTAGTAAATGTAGGACACATTCGTGTGATAACTTTGGGATTATGGATGCAGCATTTTGTCCTTGAGCCTCTATTACCTACAATTTGCAAAACTGCTACCTACTCTGAGTAAAATATTAAGAGCTGACAGATTTATGGCAGTAGTGCTACTATAAATAGTTTGATTCCATTCAATCAAAGCACTGAGTTATCCAAAACATAATTAGGCATTAGGTATAAACATGGTAATACAAAAAATACTTTTTAACAAGTAAAAGTCCTCACATCAGTAAATTTTGCTTTGCTGACAATGTTAATTGAGTTTTTATTGTAATTTATTTGGTAGAAACTAACAAATCGCAAATGTTTTTCTTTTTTAATGTTTCAAAATTTGCAGGTGTGGAAACTTACTGTGATCGCAGACAGGATGGAGCTCAGTGTTATGGAGCTTTGGGAGGAACTGTGGACACCCAGCTGATGGACAGCACCTCAGAAATACCTAGATACCAACTGTTAAAGAATTCATTAAAAATACTAAATGTCATAAATAATAAGATATTTTTTAATACCATAGCAAATAGGTCTCTCTTTTTTCCCAGTAATAGAACATTTTTGATCAATAACCTGAGCAGGAACAACAGTGGTGATTATACCCTTCTAGTCTTTAATTCAGATGGAACATCAACAGGTGAGCAGATTTTACAGTCGTTTATTCAAGGTAAATGTTGGGAAAATTGACGGACATACAATATTGTTTTGGTCATCTTTATAATGTAGTGCTGATAATTTCAGATACGTATATTTTGTGCATTCCCTGTTCTAAAGTAGGGAACCATAAGTAATGATATCTACATGACGCACACCACATTCGCCAAAGTATTGGGCCACATCTCTTAATCTTTGAATTCATATGTTTTCCATTGCCACAGACATATGAAACCAATCAGCTAGCCATGCAGTGTGCCTCACTGTAACATTTGTAAATTAATGAACAAATCTAAAGAGCTCACTGAAATTCAGTGAGTATGTTACTGTAACAGGATGCTGCTATTGCAGCAAGTCAATTTGAGATATTTGTTCCCTCCTAGATATTAGATAATCTACTGATATTTTTGCTAAGTAGTAGATTTTAGGAACTACGGAAAGTCAGCTACCAAGTTACAGACCATGTAAAGTTACATAGAAGGAAGCATAGTGCATGAAAGTGCATCTTCTTATAGTACCAAAAGTCATCTGTGTGTTTCTCTCAGCTCCTGTGTCCTCTGTCCTGCTGGTCTCTGAGTGTCTGTCCCAGGGAGAGATGAGGGTGTCCTGCTCCTCTGAGGGAGGGGACAGTCCTCAGTACAGCTGGACTCTGGATGGACGCACACTGACAGATGCTGAGCTCCTTCCTGGAAATATTAAGACTAACATCGTCACTCTGAAACAGCACGTCTCAGGACGTCTGGTCTGCTCAGTCAAAAACTTTGTTAGTAAAGTCTCCGAAGAACAGAGGATATCTACCTGTGGTGAGTGAAAAAAGTGACAATTACAACTTTGACAATTATATCACTTTTACATTTTTGATAAATTATCTGTTTTTTGCCCATAGGATTCATTTTCATCAACTGCACTTCAGTCAATGGGACACAAGTGTCAGGGTGGGTGTATGAAGCCAATAACACCCTGTGCATTGAACCCTGTGATTGTAGTGAACCTACCACAACCACACAAACTGCAGTGGTTAAGAGGAATGACCCATGGTACAGTGGAAGCAGATCCATTGATGTTATTTTCTCCTTTCTTCATTTCATGTTTATTGACTTAATCGTGTGTTTTTGTTATGTCTTGTTTTTATGAACTAGGACATTTGCCACTGATCAGTGGTGTTCTGTCAACGCTTATAATTTTCTTAGTTGTGGTTGGAGCAGCAATCTGTGCTCAACGGAAAAAGCAAAACAGAAAAACAAAAGGTACAAAATTTCTTTTCCCTTACTCCCTTTTCTCAAATTGCTTTTTTACTTTTTTATAAATATACTATATCTCTGTTATATTTCACTTAAATATTGTTAAGCAGCCACAGTTAACTGTAAAAAGAAAAAAATCTCAACAGCTTAACAAAATCCACCATAAAGTCTAAAGTTTCATACAAAGTACAACTATTCCTTTAGTCATTCATTTATTGTTTTTGAGCCACTCCTTTTTCTTACTCTCCAGAGGAAGAAAATGATCAGGAAGAAATCTTTGCTGATCTCAGGGTCGTGAAACGGCAAGCGAAACAACTGGAGAAAAGAGCGGAGCTAGAGTTTGGCCAAGTCAAGTATTCAAAGCGTCCTCGGCAGACTGAACCAACAGGAGATGATTGTTTGTATGTTAACGTCCATAAATTCCGGTGATTTAAGTGGTCAGTGCTTCTACACAGACTGCATCACAGAAGATCCATGGAGAGAAGAGCTGATGTTAAAATGTCTAAAGGTCTTTAATTTAATGCGATTTCCCATCAGAAAAATTTAAAAAAGCTAACACTTACTGATTTCTTTTACTTTCATCTGCATTATACCAGAGGACTACACATGTATTCTTTTATGATCTCTTGATTTACAGATAGTATGTTACATAAACACTGTGAGTGTTTTCTGCTTTTGTATTCTGCAGACGCTCTAATAGAACATTTTTATTTAAGAGTTTTTCTTTTTTCATGTGAACTAGTTTTTGACTTGGTAGAAGTTGCACCAGATGATCCTTAAATTAGAAAGAAATAAAGTAAATGGCTAAATGTTTGTAAAAATGTCAGTGCAGCAAAACCTTTGGGCAGTGATAAAACATCCAGATATCAACAGTTTTACCTTTAGTCAATACATTTCCTCCCAGATTTCTTACAAGAGACACTGATGTTCAAATGACATTCTCAAGGGAAAGGTGTGTGAGTCACCATCGTTGTATTTGCTGCAATTTGGAGAATCACTTGAAAGAGGCTGTGCGGTTTGCTGTATGGCAAAGCAGCACTTGAATGGACTTAATGGACAATTAATTTATTTAGAAGCGTCAAAATGTGCAACAAACAATCCCAAAACTCGATACACAGCTTCGATGATCCAGATTCCAACACGCCAGTGATTCTCTACAACAGGCTGCTTCCCACTGGTTTCTGTGCACAAGAGGAGAGGTGGTAAGTTTCTTCACAAGATAACAAGAAGCACAACAAACCAGCACAAGACCCGGAGTTACACTAACTGAAGTTCCTCAATGATCCAGCGAAGACTGAGTAGCTCAGGTAGTGACTCTTGAGACGCTTTAATAAGCAGACTTGATGCTCTCTTTTGAGGTGGCGTATCTTTGGACTATATAAATAGAACAAAAACCTATTGAAACAAATTATGATAGTACTCAAAGTAAAGTCCAAAAAAGGGGAAAAAGGTGTAACTGTTCAACAAATCAGTCTGAAGCAGTATTATTATTTTTTACCACGAGATGGTGCTATTTTGCAGCATCCTATAACTGTATTAACTGTGTTTTAGTGGCTTATCGGACTTTATTGCAAAGGTCTTTAAGATTTGTACTATTAAAACTTTAAAGCTTTAAAGATGAACTAACTATTTTAATTATGTTTTTGTATACATTCTTATGAAACATCAGTTTTTAAATATGAAAGTAATAATTTTAGTGAACAGTGTGTGTAAACAGTCATTCGTTAACATCCGGAGTGACCGATTCTTAGTTGCCAGTGATTAAAAATTTATTATTAATAAAAACTAAATCTGTAATACAGGGAAACTGATTTCTTAGCAATTTACATAATTAGTCTCAAAACCTCTTTTAGCATAAACAATGTGTTTCCCTCTTCTTGAGGGAAACTTTGCTAAAAAGGAAGAAAAACTGATACCACTTCCTTTCATCCCCTTATCAATAAAACCTAACACCAAGGTTTTCACACATTATTCTCTGAGGCCGATCACTATATGCCGTCTGTTCAGAGCAGCATACACTGAGCTGCTGTCTGGATCAACAGATGCTGAACAGAGAGCAGACATGACAGCTGTTGGATTGTTGTTGATGGTTTTTACAGTGTCTCGTGGTTAGCCACTAAACTTTTTTTCATTAATATTTAATTATACACTTCAAAATAGAATAACATAATTTTCAGCTTTATTCTTATGGATGAAGAATCTCAAACACAGAAAAGAAGCAAAATTCAGCAATAGATCTGTTGAATATAATTACAGCTCTTTAACCGTTTTTAAATTACACTGTTTGGTTTCTTGTAATAATAATTTTAAATTCTGAGATCAATTTCATATGGATATGCACTTTAAGTACAGTTATGGCAGAAGAACTGTTTAATATATACCTAATTTTAATCACTTTAATTAGCTCCATCTCAATGTTTATTAACAATCAAATAATATGGAAGATGAACCATTTTTACAATTTTTATTTATTCTATTTAGATTTCGGATAAGCACTCAGTTATCTACAATGTAAATGTTATTTAAATGCAGTTTTCAGACACTATCAGTGTAATTCAAACACTGTTTATTGGAATACATTATATCATTTATTTGGGGTATCAACTACAACTATGGTATATGTGAACAGATTTTACATAAACAACAACCTGGAAGAATTATGGGGGCGAGTTAACTAAAACATCAAATATCAGAATTGTTCATTGTTAGCACAGCAGGCACCTTTACATTTTGTAGAAAAAGTACAACCATTTAAAATGGCTGTATTTTACAGTATGAGGGAGTGCTTCGAGCCACATTAAGAAAAAAATATTACTGATCATTTCACGGTTTGCAGGGCAAGCCGTGTGTAAATTATTAAAGGACCCAAGATGCAGGCAGCTTCTGAAGTGAGCGAGCTTTATTAATATGAAAGGAGAAACAAACAGGAATGTGGTGGACATAAACCAAAACCTAAGAATAACCTGGGAAAAGCTAAGCAAAAACAAACCTGAAACCTTGAGACATGAAACAGAGATGCAGGGAGACGTAGAAAGACACAGGTAAACCACACAGGATGACAGCAGAAGATAAGCAGACAAACTGGCAACACACACAAGAAAACACAGGGCTTAAATACACACAGGGCAATCAGGGAATGGAAGATAGGAGGGAGACACAGCTGAGATTAATTAGACATAACGAGACACGGGGAAGCGAAACTAGAAATACTAACAAGAGACACGGACCTTCAAAATAAAACAGGAAACGCACCGACTGAGCTCTACACATGCAAACTTAACCCAGACTGGGGAGACAGTACATAGGAACGTGAAACGTGGAACAGGAGAGTACAAAGGACACAAAACACTGGGGATAATCATAAAAAACAACCCAAAATAAACAAAACCACAGAATATTAATAAACTTAAACATAAACACGGAGTCCACAGACTCCGGACCATGACATTTCAAGATTAATGTCGAAATTTTGAGATTAAAGTCGAAAATCTATTTCATGTCCAAATGTGGAGAGTACAGTTGTTTTAAAACAAACTGCTATAGTAGCTATACTCACTGAGTTAGTGAAATTGTACCTTAGAATTGATTTTGGTAACAAGAAGGGAAATTATTTCTCTTTTATTTCATAAACAGAATTTGATGATCAGTATAAGCACTTTGAAAAGATGGTGCAGAAAGCTGCACCTGATGGAAAAAAATGAAACTTGGAGGAGTTGACTGGATTTGTACAAAATGAAATGGCTGGTAATGGACAGATGCAAGGCTATTTATGGTTACACCCTTGTGCAATAAAGAGGATGTATGCTATGAGATGTAAGATGGATGATTAGTTTGTTTCACTAACTCATCTACAAAAGACATTTTGTAGAGACTATAGCAGCTGTGGCAACAACTATAATTGATCAATAACATATATTTTTTTTCTTAATGTTGCCCTAATACTCCTTTGTACTATCTTAAGTACTTAAGTACTTATAAGTATCACAGTAGACCATTCGGTAGTGATGATAAGGCAACACGTACAAGCTGCAACTTCATTAAAATCATTTTACTGTTTGGACTTCCAGACAAAAATGTCAAAATTTGACACTCTAAATAGTGCTGCTAGCTGCGCCATAACTCAATGCATTTCACTCAGAGACCTGTGCAATGATAATCTGCATGCTAATAAATGCTTCTTCACATAGTGTGAACTGAGACAAATATTTATTAATGTTTCTAAGTGTTCTGAAACATTAATAAATATTCAGTAAACTTACTGTGAGGCTGCGTGTATGAAGCCAGTAACACCCTGTGCATTAAGTCAACAACGGAACCTACCACAATCAGACAAACTGCACTGCATAAGGACAAAAGCATGGTGTCAAATAACCCTTTTTAATCCAACTACCATCAGTGATGACACATGCTATATAAATGAGTGAAAAATAACTCTGAACTGGTGATGATGCAGTTTTCTTCATCTTGGACAGAAACATTTAATGTTTTTTAAATCAGTAAATAACTCTGACTACTCTACTTTTCTACCTTTTCCTACTCAAAATGCTGTTAGAACAATTCTAATTTTATAACTTCTGTTACGAGCCATTATAACTTGTGCTCTCACAAGAAACTTTAAACGGGTGCCTGCTGGTCCACCACGTCATTTGTTGTTTTTCCACATGTAGGATAGTAAGTAACAAACATATAAGAAACTTACTGTTTCCACACATTGCCTCTAAAACTATCTTCCACAGTTTCTGTCCCAACTTTTCTGGCCCACTTTTCTAAATTTCTAAATCACACATTTCTAAATGTTTATGAACTTCTATACAATGCAAATGTGGCGTACTTAATCAACTTGGACTAACAAAAAATGCCCCCTTAGAAAATCAATCAGAAAACCTGCAGTATGGTCAGAGAATCTTTAGTTAATAATAACATATTTTTGTTGCAGTACAGTGGCTCTAACATCAACACATACAAAATGTTGTACCAGGTATACCCAACAGAATTACTAAGATTTAAATGTAAAAGATGTCAAACATTATAGATTACTCAATCTGAAGACATACCCTCTGCTGGCATTACTACAGTACCACGAGTGCTCCTCAGCACTCTGTACACCTGAAGAGAAAAGAAGGGAGGGAAGAGTCCAAAAAGTCAAATGTACAAAGAATCTTCAGTGAAGAATAACATATTTGCCTTCCAAAGTGTGGTGTTAGACACCACTGTACCTCTGCCATTTAAGAAGGTGGTTGATAACATTTTGGGTCAAAACACTTTGTGTTTTAGTTCATAATCTTTTTTTCCCCTTTTTAAAATCCAAACTAACAACATATGTAGCTTTTTAGCTAATATAAATATAATTTTCTTCTTTAGATGACAGATCGTGATAGATTAATCAATCACAGTCAAACTGATATTTCAAAAGACAAAAATATGGATTTTACAGTAACTTTTTTGGAGAAGTTGTAAACAGATCATAGTTTTAGGGTTTTACAAACAGAACTGGAGTGTATCTGAAACCAGTTGAGAGTGCTGATCATCACCACTCAGTTATTCAAAATAAACCCATTTTACATTTGAGATTAAATTACTTTCTGTAGTGAAATATAATAAAGATGTTTAGTGAGCCATTGTTTTTGATTCCCTTTATTAAAGTATATTCAATTTAAAGTCAGCTTGAGTTTTATTTCTTTATGGCAAACTGCTGCTTATGATGCTATGTTGAGCTGTTTATGGAATAAAAACACACAATGTACATTTAATGCACACAAACTGAAAAATCTCCCTCAACATATGACTATCTAGAACATACTTAAATGTACCCTATGGTTAGATGAGGTACATACACCGTTGTCAAAAACTAAACCAGTTTAGCTCACTGGGATGAGCGGGTGACCTAGGTTCGAGTTTGACCCGTGGCTTTGCTGTCACTCTTCACTGCTATGACCAATAAAGCTGAAAAAGGCCAAACATAATATATCTACATATATATATATATATATATATATATATATATATATCTATATCTATCTATATATATATAAAAACACCCAGCACGCCCCTGCGGGCGGTTTATCCTTCAAGCTCGGGTCCTCTACCAGAGGCCTGGGAGCTTGAGGGTCCTGCGCAGTATCTTAGCTGTTCCCAGGACTGCGCTCTTCTGGACAGAGATCTCCGATGTTGTTCCCGGGATCTGCTGGAGCCACTCGCCTAGCTTGGGAGTCACCGCACCTAGTGCTCCGATTACCACGGGGACCACCGTCACCTTCACCCTCCACATCCTCTCGAGCTCTTCTCTGAGCCCTTGGTATTTCTCCAGCTTCTCGTGTTCCTTCTTCCTGATATTGCTGTCATTCGGAACTGCTACATCGATCACTACAGCCGTCTTCTTCTGTTTGTCTACCACCACTATGTCCGGTTGGTTAGCCACCACCATTTTGTCCGTCTGCATCTGGAAGTCCCACAGGATCTTAGCTCGGTCATTCTCCACCACCCTTGGGGGCATCTCCCATTTTGACCTCGGGACTTCCAGGTTATACTCGGCACAGATGTTCCTGTACACTATGCCGGCCACTTGGTTATGGCGCTCCATGTATGCCTTGCCTGCTAGCATTTTGCACCCTGCTGTTATGTGCTGGATTGTCTCTGGGGCATCTTTACACAGCCTGCACCTGGGGTCTTGCCTGGTGTGATAGACCCCAGCCTATGGATCTTGTACTCAGAGCTTGTTCTTGTGCTGCCATGATTAGTGCCTCTGTGCTGTCTTTCAGTCCAGCTTTGTCCAGCCACTGGTAGGATTTCTGTATATCAGCCACCTCCTCTATCTGCCGGTGGTACATACCGTGCAGGGGCCTGTCCTTCCATGATGGTTCCTCGCCTTCCTCCTCTTTCTTGGGTTTCTGCTGCCTGAGGTATTCACTGAGCACGCTGTCAGTTGGGGCCATCTTCGTGATGTATTCGTGGATGTTTCTTGTCTCATCCTGGACTGTGGTGCTGACACTCACCAGTCCCCGGCCCCCTTCCTTCCGCTTAGCGTACAACCTCAGGGTGCTAGACTTGGGGTGAAACCCTCCATGCATGGTAAGGAGCTTTCTTGTCTTGATGTCAGTGGCTTCTATCTCCTCCTTTGGCCAGCCTATTACCCCAGCAGGGTACCTGATCACGGGCAGGGCGTAGGTGTTGATGGCCCGGATCTTGTTCTTACCGTTCAGCTGACTCCTCAGGACTTGCCTGACCCTCTGCAGGTACTTGGTGGTTGCAGCTTTCCTAGCGGCCTCTTCATCGTTCCCATTCGCCTGTGGGATCCCCAGGTACTTGTAACTGTCCTCTATGTCTGCAATGTTGCCTTCTGGTAGTTCAATCCCCTCAGTTCTGACTACCTTCCCTCTCTTTGTTACCATCCGACTACACTTCTCCAGCCCGAATGACATTCCAATGTCATTGCTGTATAGCCTGGTAGTGTGTATCAGTGAATCGATGTCTCGTTCACTCTTGGCATACAGCTTGATGTCATCCATGTACAGGAGGTGGCTGACAACCGCTCCGTTCCGTAGTCGGTATCCGTAGCCAGTCTTGTTAATGATCTCACTGAGGGGGTTCAGGCCTATGCAGAACAGCAGTGGGGACAGAGCATCTCCTTGGTAGATCCCGCACTTGATGGTGACTTGTGCTATGGGCTTGGAGTTGGCCTCTAGTGTTGTGTGCCACATTCCCATTGAGTTCCTGATGAAGGCTCTTAGGGTCCTGTTGATCTTGTACAATTCTAGGCATTCCAGTATCCAGCTGTGGGGCATTGAGTCATAGGCCTTCTTGTAATCAATCCAGGCTGTGCACAGGTTGGTCAGTCTGGTCTTGCAGTCTCGGCTGACTGTTCTGTCTACCAGTAGCTGGTGTTTTGCGCCTCTGGTATTCTTGCCAATCCCTTTCTGTGCCCCGCTCATGTATTGACCCATGTGCCTGTTCATCTTAGCCAATATGATGCCTGACAGGAGCTTCCATGTAGTACTGAGGCAGGTTATTGGTCGGTAGTTGGATGGGACCGGTCCCTTCTTGGGGTCCTTGGGGATCAGGACCGTCCGACCTTCGGTTAGCCATTCCGGGTGTCTCTCGTTAACTAGCAGCTGGTTCATTTGTGCTGCCAGACGCTCGTGGAGTGCAGTCAGCTTCTTCAGCCAGTAGGCGTGAACCATGTCAGGCCCTGGTGCTGTCCAACTCTTCATACTGGAGACCCTTTCTTGGATGTCTGCCACTGTGATGGTTACTGGACCCTGTTCAGGGAGGTCGCTATGGTCTGCCCTCAGATCCACTAGCCACTGAGCATTGCCGTTATGGGTTGCGTCCTTCTCCCATATGCTCTTCCAGTATTGCTCCGTCTCCAGCCTTGGTGGTGCTGTTCTGTTATTGTTCCCTTGCCACTGAGAGTACACCTTTGCTGGTTCTGTGGAGAACAGCTGGTTTATTCTCCTGCCTTCTATCTCTCTGGTGTACCTCCTCAAGCGGCTGGCCAAGGCTGTGAGTCTTTGCTTGGCAGTTTCCAAGGCCTCAGGTATGGACAGCTTGCTGTATTTCTTATGCACCTTCTTTGTCGCGTCTTTCTGCAACTCCGTTAGTTGGCTAACCTCCCTTCGTGCTACTTTGATCTTGCCCTCTAGCCTCCTTCTCCATGGAGGGTACTGCCCCTTGTGGCTGTTCAACTTGTAGCCAAGCATCTCACTGATCACTGCTGCCGTAGTGTAGATCAGCTTGTTAGTGTCGGTAATCGTGGTTGTAGGTATCATCCGTAGTGCTGCATTAACATCATCTAGCAGACCTTCTGAGGGTACTTCACGTAATCTTGGTAACCGGCTAGGGGGGGTCCAGGTTTCAAGCTTGGCCATGATCCTATCTTTCAGGTCAGTTCCTCTCGCACTCAACGATCCTTCTCCTATCGCACTTGGGGCTATGTACCCAATCTCGGGTGGGGGTGATGATATCTCCCCCCTGACCTGGCGTCCTGACTCCTCCTTGCCGTAGCATTTATGTTGTACCTCGTCAATCTCTAGCTGTGAGAGCAGTCCCTTCTTTCGAATGTTGGAACACTGAGCTACTAGTTGTTTCGCCGTCATTGTGGATGTTGGGTATCGAAGAATCCATAGGTCCCTCATCCTATTCATGTAACCCCTTCCGCCAGGGTTACTTGCGTAGTAGCATTCCAACAACGCCCTGTTTTCGTCTCTTGCCCACCGATGCCTTCTTGTTCCAGTAGCCCACTTGTCGTCAGGGTGCCCTGGTTCCTCAACACCTGACGCGGACCTTGTTGATCCGGGCGACGTCCGAGCCGGCATGCCTTCATATTTATCTGTCTCGCTCATGTCTGCGGTAGGCTCACTTTAGCATAGGGGGTCTAGCCTTAGGACCCTTACTGGATACAGACGCCCCAGGCAGGAATCGAACTTGCGATCTTCTGCTCCAAAGGCGTGTAGTTTAACCACTACGCTATCCAGCTGCTATATATATACCTGATCACGGGCAGGGCGTAGGTGTTGATGGCCCGGATCTTGTTCTTACCGTTCAGCTGACTCCTCAGGACTTGCCTGACCCTCTGCAGGTACTTGGTGGTTGCAGCTTTCCTAGCGGCCTCTTCATCGTTCCCATTCGCCTGTGGGATCCCCAGGTACTTGTAACTGTCCTCTATGTCTGCAATGTTGCCTTCTGGTAGTTCAATCCCCTCAGTTCTGACTACCTTCCCTCTCTTTGTTACCATCCGACTACACTTCTCCAGCCCGTATATGCTGTATAGCCTGGTAGTGTGTATCAGTGAATCGATGTCTCGTTCACTCTTGGCATACAGCTTGATGTCATCCATGTACAGGAGGTGGCTGACAACCGCTCCGTTTCGTAGTCGGTATCCGTAGCCAGTCTTGTTAATGATCTCACTGAGGGGGTTCAGGCCTATGCAGAACAGCAGTGGGGACAGAGCATCTCCTTGGTAGATCCCGCACTTGATGGTGATTTGTGCTATGGGCTTGGAGTTGGCCTCTAGTGTTGTGTGCCACATTCCCATTGAGTTCCTGATGAAGGCTCTTAGGGTCCTGTTGATCTTGTACAATTCTAGGCATTCCAGTATCCAGCTGTGGGGATACTGGAGCCCCACAGCTACTACAGCCTTCTTGTAATCAATCCAGGCTGTGCACAGGTTGGTCAGTCTGGTCTTGCAGTCTCGGCTGACTGTGTTTTGCGGTGTTTTGCGCCTCTGGTATTCTTGCCAATCCCTTTCTGTGCCCCGCTCATGTATTGACCCATGTACCTCCATGTGTCTCCAGCCTTGGTGGTGCTGTTCTGTTATTGTTCCCTTGCCACTGAGAGTACACCTTTGCTGGTTCTGTGGAGAACAGCTGGTTTATTCTCCTGCCTTCTATCTCTCTGGTGTGTTCACACCGAACGCGATAGAGGCGGCCAGAGCGTCAGGTTTACATGTAAAGTCAATGGAAAGAGCGCGATGACGCGCGATTGCGCGTCAAGCGAAAATTCGGAGGCAGATTTGCGTCGCGAAAACGCCCGAAACGCGCGTCAGTGTAGCGCGTGGGGCACGTTTGACTCGCGAAAAAAACCACGCGCGTGAATTTTTGTGTTGCATTTTGTGCATACACGTGTTTCGCCTCTGCCGCTCGAGTTGGAAAATCTGAACTCCAGCGTCAAATCGCGCCGCGACAACCAATCAGGAGCCTGGTGACGTGGCTGTGACCTAGGTCAAAGGGGCAGATCCAGCCAAAGCCCTTCATTCTTTAATGGAGGGAAGGCTAATCAACCCCGTAGCAAACAACCCGGAGCTGTACGACACCAGCTGCTTTGTGTACCGAGACAGGAATATAAAGGACCGAGCTTGGAGGAAGATATGTGAAGAGATCGGGCAACCTGGTAAGTTCATTAATTTCTCTTTTTACATTTTTCACTGACCCGGGGAAGCCGCACAAAAGCTAGCAAGCCACCGCTATTTTCCCACTGATGTACAAATACCGTTCTGCTTTTATGCATGTTGTCATATAGGAATATATTTTGTTTATTAATAAACAGCACACAGTGGTCCCGCTCATCCGTCACTGCCTCGCTTTTTCGCTGATTTTTTTTTTTTTTTTTGCACAGTACAGCATTGCATTCTGCAGCCTGATTGACAAATCTCCTCCGTGCTGTGTCTCCTGCGCTTGTCAAATTTATCATGTTTTGTTTTGATAACCATCACATCCAATAGATAAAACAGCACAAAAACACCCATAACTATGACCCTCATTCGGAAATAGACACCTGCACCGCGAGGGAAAAAGGCGCACGAAAGTGGCAGGCAGATGAAGACAAAACACAGCATAATACTTTTACGTTTTGCAATCTACAAAGGTTTGCACTTTGAGAAACAACTTGTGAGAACTGTGACTAATGTTCATGTGTGTGGGGGAAAAAGTGTATAAAATGCATGGCGAGGGGCTAGTTATTCTGACAACCCCTGCTGCAATAAATGAGGGACCACTGTATATACTTTCTCTATGATTATTGTATTCAACCTGTTAACATTTAATATTGTCTTGATAGAACCAACTGATTCTGCAGCAGAGCATCCCATTGCTTCTCCTTGCACCCCAGTCCCTGAGCTCCTGCTGCTGCACCCACAGGTATGCAATTGTAGCATCAGATGTACAGCAAGCACTGATAGCTTTTTACTCGGTGGGATTCCCTTGTGATCACCTTTACTAAATATCTACAACTAATCTGATTATATCCTGTTGTTTTTTTTTTTTCAATGTTGAAATGAAAATCTAGTAGCAGCCTTCTCATTTCTTTGTGTTTTGTGCTGTTTTACAGGCCCAGAGAGGAGGACAGCTCCGAGGCAGATGAGGGATGGGTCCCAGGACGGTCCATCGGTGGTGGAGCTGGCCATCCTGGTGTCCCTGAAGAGGCCACGCCAGTCTCCAATGGAGCATTTCCTCCTCAGCCTTATATCCAACAAAAGGGAATAGAAATACATTGTACTGCCAATACTTTGGTTTATTCTTTGTATGACTTGAAAATCAGGCTTTAGGGAAAACTAAATGACATGTTTCTATCATCAATTACATGAAGTAAACACACAAGCACTTGCATACACATTTAAGACATGAGACACGCTAATTCCATCTCATAAAATGTGTCTATAGGTGAGACGCTTTGCGTTGATTGGTGCTGCTGGACCACACTGGAGGTGCGAGTCCGCCATGTAATGGTTTATGCCATTACAAAGGAGCTGGCCTCTGTACTCAACTGGGCAGGGGAAAAAACCAAGGACCAGACAAAGCAAAAAAGGGCATTTAAAGAGACAGCGCTGTGCAGATGCATATTTGGTAAGTTTTAACATTTATTGTAGTTTTATGAGCCTAAAGTGAACAATAAAGGGATCAATTGATGTGCTGGGTGCATTTCACATTTCCTATGTTTTTTTTTTTTTTGCTATATTACTTTGTCTTTCTTAATAACAAGACTTTCATGTCCGGTTAATCTGGAGATGGAGTCTTTGGTCTTCGGCTTGTTTTGTCCTCGGGTTGTACACTTTGTACAGCCCGAGGACCCCATGTTTTCTTTTTTCTTTTTTTTTTTAAAGGATACACGGCACACCATGCTAAGACATATCACATTTTCAGCTTATAGCTCTTTGGGAATCAAATGCGGCAGTTTGCTGATTTCTGCCTGGTGACTTTCATGTTTATCAGCCTAGGAGTTTACATACTTTCTCCCTGCTGAAGACAATTAACAAGAGCTTATTCATGTGCTCTAATTCCCTTTTTTTGTCTTTGTTTTTTTTGTGTGTGTGTCTATTTTTGTCCTAGATGGCCTGGTGCAGCAGCTAGGGGCGAACTCTGTCTGAGTTGGTCTTTGCTCAAGCAGTCCAGAAATGGCTCAGATATGCTCCAGATCATACGGGTGGCGCGCAGGACGCACATCATCCATCCCCATCCCGGAGTAAATAATAAAAAGTGACGTGAAACATAGAAATGTAAATAGGAAACTTTGTCTTTTAATAAAGTATTTTGCAAATGATACATGTCTATTGACCTTTTTTGTTGTTTTTTTTCAATAAAAAGCAACTGTACGAAAGAGGTGGAAAATCAATACCATAGCTCAACAGTGTTTCAATATCAGAATCTGACATTGTTTCAATGTCAACAGTGTTAGAAAATATAACGTCGAATCAATGTCAGGTTTCAACATTGATTCAACATCAAAACCTGACGTTGTTTCAACGTTAAAAATGGGTGCAAGAGTGATGTTGGGTCAACGTCACACTTCAACGTTGCTTCAATGACGTCGCCTGATATTGACTCAACACTGTTTCAATGTTTCCTTGCTATCTGGGTTGTTCCTGCTCTGGAGAGCAGCTGGGTCCTTTTTATTCCTGTCTCTCTGTAAATACTTATATTTTATATATTTATGTTTAATGTTTTTCTGTTTGTGAATTTTATTATTTCAAATAAATTTTTATAATGACTAATGTCTCAGTTCTACTACACAGCAAATGTTGGCACACGACTTGACACATGTAGAATTTATTTCATATTATACTAATGACAGAATATACTAATACAGTGGGATGCAAAAGTTTGGGCAACCTTGTTAATAGCCATTATTTTCCTGTATAAATCGTTGGTTGTTACAATAAAAAATGTCAGTTAAATATATCATACAGGAGACACACACAGTGATATTTGTGTTAAATGTGATAAATCAAGCAGGTGCATAAATTTAGGCACCACAAAAAAAGAAATGGAATAAATATTTAGTGTATATCAATGTGTGTGTCTCCTATGTGATATATGGGTGCCTTTGTCTGGACGTGCTTCCCATCCAGAGCTCCACAGCAGAGAGGGAAGTTCCAGCGCTCCTGGAATCCCTCTGTGATGGACCGCCAGTCTCCAGGTGAAGGCACAGCCATGAAGTCGTCCACTAGACAGTCCCAGATGGCCGTCGCTACCTGGGGGTGATCTGGCACACCGTGGACACACCGACTCTGAAACTGAACGCGATGGTCCTGAAGGAGTCCCCGGTGGCAAGGAACCTGGACAAAATTGTTCAAAATTAGTATTATGTGTACTGCAGTTACAAAATACATTATTCAAATTCCAAAATACTTTTGTGATGTCAGATTTAAATTACAAAACATAAATCTTACATAAAACATTTTGTAGTTATAAGGATAATTACATAACATATATTAGATATAATATAAAACAGTCAGTTGTGTTTTGTTTTAACTTTACCATATCATAATTTGATTGGTAACAACTTTTACCCCTACAGTGAGCCAATCACTCATAATTCCTAGACATGTCAATCAGGTAGGAATGAAGTAAGACATTAATAGAAATAAAGAGTTGTATGTTGACATGTAGCCCTTTCCTTGCTTAAATCATTGTTAATATTTTTGAAAAATTAACCTGTGATAAGACAGCTTATCAAGATAGAATATGCTAGATAGAACCATATAACTAAAGATGAACCAAACTGTTCACAATTTTATCTAGCTCTCAGTTTAAAGAAAGGCTGCTGACCCCTGTTATAGAGTCTGACAGCTGTGGGGATTATATACAAATATTCAACTATACCAGAATTAAACCAGGTCTAAATAAAAAAGAAAAAAGGAGTATCACTACAAAGATTAACCCACAGTGGTCCTCATACCACAGTTTGATATCAGCAAACACCGAGAGCATACATTGATAGACACCACAGCCATGCTATCGTTGCTAACACTGATAACAGCATAAATCGAATTAAATCAGGACTTGATGAGACCTTTCGAGTATCACTAGAAATATTATAAACAGTCGTCTCCATACCACAGTTTGCTATCAGTAAACACCGACGGCATTCACTGATAGCATAACACAGCCATGTTAGCAGTGTATAAACGATAGTTTAGCATATATTAGCACAGGTATCAATAAAGGACTACCGTATTAAACACTTTTACTAACCTCAGGCAGATGGACAGGCGCTCTGCAGGTGGGATTGAGCGCCTGTAGTTGGTGTCTAGGCGGGCGATTCTGGGACCGACGCGGGACAGCAGGTCCTCAAACTGGGCGAGTGAAAGACGGTGATATCGCTGAAATCGGCCGTCATCCAGGCGCTGCTCCTCGAGCAAGTGGTGAAACTCACCAAACTGCTCACGCCTCTGGAGGACCTGATGGACCCAGGTACGGCGGGGACGTCCTTAACGCCGCTGCTCTGCTCTCCACAGTAAATAGAGAAGGGAGACTCTCTCTTCAAACGCTAGCTCGACAGCTGCCATCTAGCAAAGATACCGTCTGGCACAACTTCCTCCCACATCCCTCCCACATTTCCGGTTCACGCGCGTCAAAATATGCAATTTTGACGCGCGATGGATTTTTCTTCGACACGCGTTGAGGTGCGAATGTGCACGCGTCAAATTAGGGGCGTTTGGGGCGTTTTCGCTCGCGCCTATCGCGTTCGGTGTGAACACACCGTAAGAACAAGATCCGGGCCATCAACACCTACGCCCTGCCCGTGATCAGGTACCCTGCTGGGGTAATAGGCTGGCCAAAGGAGGAGATAGAAGCCACTGACATAAAGACAAGAAAGCTCCTTACCATGCATGGAGGGTTTCACCCCAAGTCCAGCACCCTGAGGCTGTACGCTAAGCGGAAGGAAGGGGGCCGGGGACTGGTGAGTGTCAGCACCACAGTCCAGGATGAGACAAGAAACATCCACGAATACATCACGAAGATGGCCCCAACTGACAGCGTGCTCAGTGAACACCTCAGGCAGCAGAAACCCAAGAAAGAGGAGGGAGACGAGGAACCATCATGGAAGGACAGGCCCCTGCACGGTATGTACCACCGGCAGATAGAGGAGGTGGCTGATATCCAGAAATCCTACCAGTGGCTGGACAAAGCTGGACTGAAAGACAGCACAGAGGCACTAATCATGGCAGCACAAGAACAAGCTCTGAATACAAGATCCATAGAGGCTGGGGTCTATCACACCAGGCAAGACCCCAGGTGCAGGCTGTGTAAAGATGCCCCAGAGACAATCCAGCACATAACAGCAGGGTGCAAGATGCTAGCAGGCAAGGCATACATGGAACGCCATAACCAAGTGGCCGGCATAGTGTACAGGAACATCTGTGCCGAGTATAACCTGGAAGTCCCGAGGTCAAAATGGGAGATGCCCCCAAGGGTGATGGAGAATGACCGAGCTAAGAAGGAACACGAGAAGCTGGAGAAATACCAAGGGCTCAGAGAAGAGCTCGAGAGGATGTGGAGGGTGAAGGTAACGGTGGTCCCCGTGGTAATCGGAGCACTAGGTGCGGTGACTCCCAAGCTAGGCGAGTGGCTCCAGCAGATCCCGGGAACAACATCGGACATCTCTGTCCAGAAGAGCGCAGTCCTGGGAACAGCTAAGATACTGCGCAGGACCCTCAAGCTCCCAGGCCTCTGGTAGAGGACCCGAGCTTGAAGGATAAACCGCCTGCAGGGGCGTGCTGGGTGTTTTTATATATATATAGATAGATATAGATATATACATAGATATATATATACATATATATTATTAGAACCATAGTATAGTGTAGTATAATATATATATATGTATATATATTAGAAAAAAATGTGAAAACCAATTACCTATTTGAAAAGAAATCTGCCCTGCAGCCGATAAAATGTCTTCTAACGTGTCTTTATTTTTTTTTTACAAACATTCACAGTTCAGCACACACCAGACAACTGAATAATCAGCCTACAGACCTCTGATAGTATTCATGATTCTGTAACTGGCCTCTGTATTTCAGAACAGTATGTGTAAATACACGTACTGAACATACCTTTAATGTAATAAAGGCACTCAATAAAGTAATCTTTTGCATGAGTCTAAAGTTATTATAACTCCTATTAAAACTACTACTTTTTGCACCTTCTTCACAAGGACATCCACTGGTTCTTTGGCAGCAGAAGCAGTTAAAAAGCTTCCTGAAAATGGAGTGGAAAAACTGAACAGTGAGTTAACTGTGGCAAATGACAAATTCAGGTTTATCCATGTCTGTGTCAACCTTCAAAATGTAAAGTGAAACTGTTAAATGTGTCTGTTGAATCAAAAAAAAGCAGCAGCTCTTTCACTTCTCACTTCTTGTATGTCTAAGTTTTCTTTTTGACAGTTGAACAACATAACAGCTGTTTCCACCCCCAGTGTCTCAAGACTCTGGATACCTTTATCTATATAGGATCAGAGATTTAGACTCTTTAAGCAGGGAAACAATCCATACTTCCTGTATTGGGGTGCTCAACACCACTTTAGTGTCAGTCTTGAGTTCACTATCCAATAAAGGCAAAAAGAGAAATATTTCAGTGGTTGGAGCTGAAGCTTTGCAGACATGTAGTGTAAGTTGCAGAGAACAGGGATTTGTGGAGAATTTCATGTCAGTTATCAAAGAAAGATGAATTTTTTCTGTAAAGTTTTGTTAATTAAAATAACCTTGTTGAATTTGAGTTGAAATGTCCTTTAATTTCTCTGGAATCTTGCAGCATTTTGTGATGAAAGTTGGCACACATGCAGAGAAGGTAACCGAGAGGAGTATTCAATTGACAATTTCCTGTCAACAATCACAGATGATTTTTAATTAATTTTTTATGTGATGTTATAATTGAATATGCATGTTGAATTTCAGTAGAAAAGTCCTTTAATTTCTCCAGAATTATGCAGTGGATTGAGATGAAAAGCCATATAGTACGGGTGTCAAAGAAGAGGAATCCGTTGAGAAACTCATGTCAACTATAACAGATGATTTTTTAAAATACATTTTTAACATGACATTATCACATTCCTTTAAAGTTGAAACTTGAGAAGACTTGTCCTTTAAATTTTTGGGAGTGTGAAAGCCGTTTCAGATGAAGTTTGGCATAGAGGTACAGTAGGAAGACCAGAGGAAGAATGTGTTGAATGTTTGACGTCAACTATCAAGGATGATTTTTTAGTGAATGTTTGAATATGATGATATATTTTAGTACCTGTATTGAACACTCAAGGCTGTGTGATGAGCCCTTTCCTCTACTCCCTCTTCACCCACGACTGCAGACCTGCTGATGGTTCCAACACCATCATTAAGTTTGCAGATGACACCACGGTGATTGGCCTCATCAGTGACAACGATGAGACCGCCTACAGGGAGGAGGTGGATCGCCTGGCTGAGTGGTGCGACACAAACAACCTGCTGCTTAACACTGAGAAGACTAAGGAGCTCATCATGGACTACAGGAGGAATGCTGACCCACATCCACCCATCCACATTAAGGGGACGGCTGTGGAGCGTGTGAGCAGCTTCAAGTTCCTGGGAGTCCACATCTCCGAGGATCTCACCTGGACGACCAACTGCTCCAAGCTGGTCAAGAAGGCTCACCAGCGCCTCTTCTTCTTGAGGACTCTGAGGAAGAACCACCTGTCCTCAGACATCCTGGTGAACTTCTATCGCTGCACCATCGAGAGCATCCTGACCAACTGTATAACAGTCTGGTACGGGAACTGCTCTGCCTCGGACCAGAAGGCGTTGCAGAGGGTCGTGAAAACTGCCCAGCGCATCGCCCGAGCACCACTTCCTGCCATAAAGGACATCAACAGGAAGCGGTGTCTGAAAAGGGCTGGGAAAATTATCAAAGATCCCCGTCACCCATCACATAGACTCTTCACCCTCCTGCCCTCTGGGAGGCGCTACAGGAGCCTCCGGACTAAGACCACCAGGTACCGGAACAGCTTCTTTCCCACAGCTGTCAGACTCCTGAACTCTGCCTCCTGACATCTGACCCACGTTAAACTCATGGACTGAACATACACACACCCACAACCACCTACACACACACACACACAATGGACAACCATACCCTCAAACACACAATAATAACATGGACTGAACCACCACTCATAACCACTAGCACTTTATATAGCCTCTGTAGAAATTATCCACATATCTCACTTATCGTAACTGCACTACTGTATAGTTCTGTGTAAATAATCATTCTGTACATACGATAATTTTTAATCCTACAACTGTTCATAACTTGCATAGTTCACATTTCTGTATAACTGTATATCTCATATTTCTGTATAGTTTTTTATTTCATATTCTGTATAGTTTTTCATATTTATATCCTGTTCATAGCCTGTACATAGCTTGTACTCACTACAGCCTGTACATACTTATAGTTATAGCATATTCATAACATACTTCATACCGTGTACATTATAACATACCATAATAGACCCATTTCTGTAATATACTTACATATCTATATTATTGCTAATATATATTGTAATATATCTATATCATGGCTAAAGCACTTCTGGATGGATGCAAACTGCATTTCGTTGCCCTGTACCTGTGACATGTGCAATGACAATAAAGCTGAATTCTATTCTATTCTATTCTATTCTATTCTATAATATTCTCAGCACCCAGCAGAGTGTTGTTATCCATGTTACAGGTTACTCCAGCCCTTTTAAACTAACAGACCCTTAGGTAGGGATGGTTCTTGTTGAGAACCGGTTCCCACTGTTTCGATTAATTGGAATTGTTTGCCATTTTTGCAAATGATTCCCCTTCATTTACCCGACAGGAAACATGACGATTAAGTGGCACAAATGCTCAAAAGTTTGGTTATACTTTATGAGAACAGATGACAGCAGGGCAACAGCAGGGCAACTTGGGTTTCTGAGTCAGTTACAGCTGGGTGAGTCCCCTCACACATCGGTTTCATCAAAGCTTTGCACTGTTTGCTGGGTAAGATCGATAGGATCAGAGATTTGGACTCTTTAAACAGACAGCCAATCCCTCCTGTATTGGGGTGCTCAACACCACTCTACTGTCTGTCTTGAGTTCACTAAAGCTCACAAGAGAAATGTTTCAGTGGTTGAAGCTGAAGCTTTGCAGACATGTAGTGTAAGTTTCAGAAAAGAGGAATTTGTGGAGAATTTCAAGTCAACTGTCAAAGAAAGATGTTTTTGTTTTTGTAAAATTTTGTTCATTAAAATAACCTTGTGGAGTCCTTTAATTTCTCTGGAATCTTCCAGCATTTTTTGATTCCAGCATTTGGGACACATATAGAGAAGGTAAAAGAAAGGAGCATTCATTTGACAATTTCATGTCAACAATCAAAGATGATATTTAATTATTTTTTTTACTTATTGTTATAATTGAATGTGAGAGTTATGCAGTGGATTGAGATGAAACTGTGCACACATATAGTGTGGGTGTCAAAGAAGAGGAATCCATTGCGAAATTCATGTCACCTCTCACAAATGATTTTTAAATACATTTTAACATGACGTTATCACATTCCTTGAATGTTGTGAAATTTGAGCAGACTTGTCCTTTAATTTCTTGGGCGTATGAAAGCAGTTTCAGATGAAACTTGGCATAGACGTACAGACCAAAGGAGGAATGTGTTGAAAGTTTGACGTCAACTATCAAGGACGATTTTTAATGAAGTTTTGAATATTAGGGTTAGCGTTTGGTCTAGTCAATTTCACTTCTTTCTGTGCAAAATAACTTCTGTGGTGAAATAAACTAACATGTAACCTCAACATACATAACCTCAGAAAACATTTTAAAACCAGTGAACAACAGAACAATCACTGATGTCTATGAATTTGTTTTAAGATTTGAAATAACCTGTAATTTAAACTTGAATATAAATTGGAATTTTTATCATGTATGTGTTGAACTGGCATGAAAATACATATAAACCTCTCACTTGTTTTAATTTTAATTTTATTTAGTTATTGCATTTATTGTAAATAAATGTAAATAAATAAATAAATAATTGTAATTGTAAATATTACAATGTCAGTGAAACTGCATGATTAGCTAAACAAGAAAATTACACATTTGGTTTCAAAGTATTAGTATCTCTAAACTGAAAGACAACTTCTGTCTTTTCTCTCTCTTTAGTTCCATTCTAACCACTTCCGTTCTTTCTGAGTTCACACATTCTTATCTGAAACTGATCACTAATGATAACTGCTTTCAGTAGTTAGACTAGAGTAGTTTATCTGAAGGTTGCCAGAACGTGGGAGCTCCTATCAAACTCTGCCATACAGGCATACTCATAATCATCAGTAGTGTAGTCCTATTTTAAATAATTAATTATTGACCATGTTAATTCAGTTTCCTCCTTGTGGAAAAAAATAATGATGATGAAGAGAAACAGCTAGTTGCTTTTAGTTTTAGTGAGCTAACTTTAAAACCCAAGAGTTTTAGATTTAAATAATTTAATAATTTTAATAACAACTTCCTCTGACATAGGTGTGATGATTTGCCCTGTTATTTTTGACTGAAGCTCTACAGTTACAGAAATAAACAAATCAAACAAAAAATGAAACAAAGCAAAAAACAAAGAAACAAAAATGCAGAGTTCTTTCCCTAAGATGAGTGTACCAATGGCATTCGTCAAAGTATTCACACACTGCTGCAGGCACAGCATGCCCATAAAAAGTTTTTGGTTCACTGAGGCTCTGCTTTCACAGTATTAAACAAACTGATAATGAACAGTCTTCTTTGGTCAACAAACACAAAATGAAACCAATCACAAAAAGAAAGAAACAACTTTTCACTATTTTACTCATTTCAAAGAATAATAAGATGATTATAACAATGTCTTTCATCAAAGTATTCACACACTGTTCTCTGAGGTTGAGATTCACATTTAGGATCAGTAGTCTGCACAGGCAGACAATCTGAGCAGGCCTATGATTCAGATGAACACTTAGATGAGCAATAAAATGTTTCACTCACTGAAAATGCTTTGAGCAGATTAAGACAGTTTTCTTAAATGTTTATATCTGGATTATTGAGAATGTAGTATTTAAAACATACTTTTGAATAATAGTGTCATTTTTCAGAACTTGTACTGGTTTGAATGAGCATTGGCAAAAACAACCACTCAAGCCACCAGTTAGCCCAGTGGTTCCCAAAGTGTGGGGCCCGCCCCCTGGGGGGGCGCAGAGCTATTGCAGGGGGGGCACGGCATGAAAAGGGAAAAAAAACAAAAACAACGCTTGGACAATGCTAGCACGGGGCGCCCACACAAACGCAAAGCAGGAGATGAAGCATTGCTGAATATGTTTCCAAACCAACTTCATTCTAAGCCAAAGACTAGAAAATATGGTGAAGCATATCTTCCCTTTGGTTTCACCTGCACAAGTGCTGAGGTAGGTCTCCCTGCAGAATTAGTTTTCCCTGCATCGGGAGCAGCGCTGGGCTGTTCAAATCACGGACAAACAGTATCCCACAGTTGTTTATGTTTTTGAACCCATTTTGTAGAGGGGTTTTTTTGAAAAATGTATTGACAGCAATGTTGAACATTATTACACAGGAAAAAAACAACTACATGTAAAATAATTACACCGTGATGCCTCTGCCTTTCTAAATGCAGGGACAGTAATGGCCTGTATATGTAAGCGTGTAAAACCTGCAGAGTCAGATTAACAGTATTTTGTCTCTATCTGCCATTCTGCAATTCATCTCATGTAAACAATAACGTGGCGCACAGTGTGACGTGAAAAAGGCACATACCTTTGACATTGTGTGACAAACTCTGTATTCCTTGTCCACACGTAAACGCATAAAAAAAAGGAGTTTTAAAAATCTCCGTTCTCGATGATTCGATATGCCGTTTACATGTGCCCGAAACAGCTGCGCGTTCAAAAATACCCGTGTAGGTGCGGACGGAGCGTAAAAGAGTTGGTAGTTTATTTTCTTACTACCTGTAATTTATTGCAGATTATTTGTATTTGCTTAATTGTTTAATAAATGTTTGAGGTGTGAAATAAACCGCAATGGAGCAAAATATGGGTGTGCGTGGTTGAAGGATGTGTTTGTGCGTGTTTGTGCGTGCGCGCGTACACGCGTGGGGGTGGGGGGGCGCGAACATTTTTCTTGTTAAACAAGGGGGGCCCAGCAAAAAAAGTTTGGGAACCACTGAGTTAGCCTAAATACCACAATCCCTAAAGTCAGAGTGTACATTTTATAATGTTTTATAAGTGTTTCTTTTTTTCTTCATGGATGTGTGTATCATATACTTTGTATCAGCACCAAAATATGGACTTAAGATGGAATATAAATGGGGCTGCTGTTGAATTGCATTAAACTACATGAATGTTGTAGACACTGAGTGATGGGCAGGATATGGTTAGTTTGTTACCGATCTAAAAATAGTCCAGTGACAGTGTGAGCAATAATGAACCAAAGTCTGTGGAAGATCTGTGAGGTTCCTTTTATTTCTGCAAAGTCATGAACATGCTAGTTGTACTTCCTTTTTCACATTTCCTCACACAGAGTGAGAACAGCATTTCAAAAGAGGCTGATCAGTAGCAGGAGCCATTTCTGACTGTTAACTGCTGGACAAATGTGCATCATTTAATAAAATACTCTGATGGCTGCCGACTGTGTCAACACACACTGAACAGTGAGGAGACATGGAAGCTGTGCTGGGATTGATGGTGATCCTACTGGGAGTGTCTCACGGTGAGATATTCTTTGTACATGTGACACTTATCATTTAATACTTTTTTAACCTGTACAAAATATCTGACCTCGTCCTCAGAGATGTTAAAGCAGGACAAATACTTACACAAAGTTACAATATGTATACTTTGATTCATTTTATTAAATTAATGTAAGAATCTGTTGGCTCCATCTGCAGTACATGACCATTTGAGCAGAGCTTTAGTTCCTTTTTTTGTCTGTTCTTTCTCTCTTTTTTCTTTTTCTTTTCTTAAAAAAAAAATGACTGTGAGAGAAAGCAGCAAGCCAGGCTGAGCACACTCACACACTCCGAGCAGACAGGCTGGCAGAGCAGCACGGAGCGAGTCACTCGCTGGAGATTCTTCACACTGTCTTTTTTTTTGGGGGGGGGGGGGGGAGGGGAATTGTACTTACATGCGGACAACCGTGGAGCCCCCCCCAGGATCTAATGATGTGGACAGAGGTCAGAAAGCTCGTGCTATTACATCTGTTAGTCCTGGAGCTCCATTGCGCTAAAGGTAGGGGACTTGTTTCGAGGTATAGAGGGGTGAATTTGCATCGCAGCGCGGACACTGGCAACACTTTCTCAGGGGTTCTGCGTTGCCTGTTTGAAAAAAAATAAATAAAAAAAAATCCCCAAACAAACGAGTTGTCTGTCAGTGCGATCGACGTCTTCTTCTTCTTTTTTTTTTTTTTTGCCTGTCCCGTTTGGCTCTTTTGCCATCAGAATTATTGTCTAAAGGCAAAGAAAGATGCCCAATGGATTTACTTTACCAAATTGACCATCCCAGCCTTGCCGTTATGGTCCATTTGATTCACCTTTTATTGTTTATTTTATTTTCATTTGCTGAATACGGGACAGACTTTACTGGGAGAAAGAAAAGGGGAGAAAGAAAGAGGGAAAGAAAAACAGCTGAGAAGAGGGACGGGGAAAAAAGGGCAAAAAACAAAAACCAACAGAGCAAGCAGACAAAAAAAAATACATATATCGATCACCTGGATCACCTGTTGAAAAAGATCGACGTCTTCTTAAGTGCCGAGCTAATGTGCTGTGTGCATCGTGCGTACATTTGGACTGCAATGAGCGGCGGTAGGTGACAATGAATGAAATAAAGGGCAGCACATGCTCTCTAGCTGATGCTGGATGATGGAAAAAGGCTGTCAGTGGTGATGTGATCGCTGAGTGGAGATTGTAATGGTGTGCATTGAATGCATTTTTTGTAATTGGAGCTAACATTTTGAACAGAAAATAGCCTGAAATTGGTCTGAATGTTTAAGTGCCAGCAGGAACTTCGGCAGCAACCTGAGTTAACCAAAGGTGGCATAGTGGTACATAAACAACAGCATGCCCATTACAGTCTTGGTGGAAAAAGGGATAGTTGGCATGTGAGCAACACTTGAATTAATACTTGATTACAGCAGCAACATTATTGATTGGGGCAACTTTACCAATTTCCCACTTTCATTAGTCACAAATGAAAGTTTGTCAGTTAACCTCTCAAACTTGTTTGTAATTTGTTGTATTTTTGTTTCTCTGATTCACTCCTGTGACGTTCACAATGTGATCTCTAAATGAGAAATGAAAGTGACGGACAGTTTGTCTTTCTTTCTTTCTTTTAAAAAAATATTCCCCTCAAAACACAGGAACTCACACGCAGTCAGAGTGTGAGACCGGGCAGTTTCAATGCAAGAGCGGAGCGTGCATCCCGATCATGTGGAGATGTGATGGAGATGATGACTGCCCCGACAGCAGCGATGAGGAGAATTGTCGTAAGTAGCCTGTACAGAGTCTTTTGTGTTGGCTGATTGAACATAATGATGCCTTTGCTCGCTGCTTCCTGGAGTTTGAACCTGCCGTGACGGATAGCTGCGTTCCTGCTTCCATAGGAGCAGGCGCCTTTGGATGAACTCTGGATTTTCAGCGGCAGGCATCAGTGTCTAAATACTGCAATCTGGAGTTTTAATCCAGGGCAAGACATGCACATGAATGGATAATGGTGGATGCTGTAGATAACCAATTAAATTCCAAATATAACTTTGGAATGAATGAAGTTATACTAAGAGTTGGCTCCTAATCATTTTGCTTGGGGCCCCTCTGGAATCTCTCATTCAGTTGTTCTACACAATGGAGCGCAGAAACTGTTGATCCTGGATCAAAGTCACATGGCCACAGGAATTTTTTTACTAAGCAAACCTCTGACATAAGCAGATTTTTTTTTTTTCAAAAGATGATTTTTTTTGTTTTTTGAATCTTTCTCTGGCTGTTTGGAGATAATGTCAGTCTGGTTATCAGTTCTCAGCATTTTACAGTCTCATAATTCGGAAGGGAACCATAGCATTTCAGGGTTATGTTACATGACATCTAAATGCTGAGTAATGCCGGCTCTTCTGAAGTACTCGGGCTTTTTGATGGGGCTAACCACTAATTTTCTGCTTTTCTGGCCTTTGGTTATTGTATTAGTGTTATGTTAGGGAAGGGGAATGGGGGCTGGTAGTTTATGCCTCTGAACTGGATCCTATCAGGAAATTGCACTGACAACCAACTTTACTAATCATCGTTTATGAATTTGTCATGGTACTAATTGCTCGAATGGTTCCATTAGCAGCCAATTGATTCTTCACTGATGGCAGGGACCAGCACACCGAGCGCATGATTCCATCCTCTGGCACGCCGGTTGCTGCTGACTGTCTCGAGAGTTTTGTGCAGGAATGCCGTGACATTTACAGGCGCGTGTTGCTGACTGCGGAGACTGATTGGGATTGTTGGACATTTAGTGGCCAATACTCGACGGTAGCTGAATTGGATTTTAATGAGCTCCACTTCAGTCTAACAGGTTGGGTTTACTTTTTAATTCAGTACGGGGTTGTTGTTTACTTTTGTTTTGTTTTTGTTTTTTTTTTAAAAGCATTAGAATGGTACTTAAGCCACAAGGTGACAGAATGACCTTTCAACTGAGCTGCTCTGTCTGCACCAGAAATGTGCTCCTGTAAGCCTCAGATGTGGGTTTGATTTCCTCCTGGGCTCTCTGTCACTCTCTTGATCTGTTCTCCTGCTCAGACTCTAAGCCCCTCTCACTGTGCCTTATATACTCTTCATCCCTTGCTTGTGCTCTCCCTTCCTAACAGCTTTATGCTCTATTCTTTGAGAGCTTCAGCCCTCAACTTGAGCTGGAAGTGATTTGATTTTATTTTTTTAATAAAAAGCCACTCCTCTCACTTCCTTAGCGTTCAAGCACCCATGGCATAGTGGTACATAAACAACAGCATGCCCATTACAGTCATGGTGGAAAAAGGGATAGTTGGCATTTGAGCAACACTTGAATTAATACTTGATTACAGCAGCAACATTATTGATTGGGGCAACTTTACCAATTTCCCACTTTCATTAGTCACAAATGAAAGTTTGTCAGTTAACCTCCCAAACTTGTTTGTAATTTGTTGTATTTTTGTTTCTCTGATTCACTCCTGTGACGTTCACAATGTGATCTCTAAATGAGAAATGAAAGTGACAGACAGTTTGTCTTTCTTTCTTTCTTTTAAAAAAAATATTCCCCTCAAAACACAGGAACTCACACACAGTCAGAGTGTGAGACCGGGCAGTTTCAATGCAAGAGCGGAGCGTGCATCCGGATCCTGTGGAGATGTGATGGAGATGATGACTGCCCCGACAGCAGCGATGAGGAGAATTGTCGTAAGTAGCCTGTACAGAGTCTTTTGTGTTGGCTGATTAAACGTAATGATGCCTTTGCTCGCTGCTTCCTGGAGTTTGAACCTGCCGTGACGGATAGCTGCGTTCCTGCTTCCATAGGAGCAGGCGCCTTTGGATGAACTCTGGATTTTCAGCGGCAGGCATCAGTGTCTAAATACTGCAATCTGGAGTTTTAATCCAGGGCAAGACATGAGTAGTAATATAGCTATAGCTTTTTTTTGCTCCCCCACCCCCCACCCCCACCCGCATCCCCCTCCGCATCCCCCTCCGCGTCCATGTGTGCGCGCGAACGGACTTTGCGCGTGAACGGACTTGTGAGTTCAGAGGTCATATGAGTTTACATGTGTTTAATAGCGTTTTATTTAATGAAACCATTATGTGTTTTAATTAAACTCTTTTTTAAAGGATTGTATAGGTCTCAGAGCTCTGTTATTTAGACATAGATGATTTAATTTAACTAGTTTAGGGGTATTTTTCTTTAGGGCTCTGAAACACACAGAGGCTAATAGTTTCAAACAGAAAGTTTTCCACCTTCTAAAAAACACATATTCACACACAGCATTTAATTTAACTGTTTTAGGAGCATTTCAAACAGAATACCACAAACAGCAGGCATTCCTTTAGAAATAAACAGGGATTCTTAATTCTGCAACAGCTAGACAGGGGGGGGGTTACAGTTAGACCCCCTACAGTCAGCAGAAGAGGTCATCCTTATCAAGAGCATCTCAATTGTACTGCCATAGTTTTCAATACAAACAGTCTCCTTTATCTTATGGCAGGTCCATCGGAGCCACCATAGCTTTTTCACCTTTTATCATGCCATTACACTTTCTACTGACCATCCTCCAAACAGGCTTCACCTTTTGTTTACACCTTTATCTCTGCATCTCAGAGGCCAGCTGAAACCAAGCCCCACACCTATATAAAAAAACGCCCTAATCAAACACCCTGTATTTTTCCTCACTACTTCACATCGGTCCTTGAGAGCATAACACTTTCGTTCATCAGCACGAGCATTTTACTTTTAATTTAACTAGTTTAGGGGTATTTTGCTTTTTTCTTTAGGGCTCTGAAACACACAGAGGCTATTAGTTTTCAAACAGTGTCACAAATAACATGTATTCCTTTAGAAATAAACTGTGATACTTCTAAAAACAAACAAACACATATTCTTTCCTCATGACTAGCCAATTCGCCATTTTATTTAAATATCTGAATTTTCGGAATGATGATCCAAGCGGGACACAGAGGCTGCTAGTTTAATGCACCAGAATGCAAATATAAATAAAAGCATGACTATCCTGAGAGCCTAGCTGCAGCGACACCTTTCTTTCAGACGGATGCCTGGATGTGCGTTGGAGCCGACTGTGCTATCCGCACACAGCGTTTCTGACCTACGGGCGCTGCTTATACAACAGAGAAAAGCAACAATACAGCGTGTTTCTCTGCTCCAAGACATCGGTGGGCCTTTCACACGGTAAGCATGTCTGTTATACCCAGCACATAAATGTCTGTATGTCTGTATGTCAGTGCTGATTATACAAACCCTGTTTAAAATGTGACACATATGTTGTCCGAAAACAAATCCTCTAAATTTGCAAAGTTCCTGATTTAAAAATATATTTTCGAATTTTTAGTTGCATGTCAAACACACGATAGACTCTTGAGCGTATTTATTTATATAGCTACATTCACAACGGTACAACCATGCTAAATAAAAGATACCCAAGCACCAAAGCACTCTAATGCAAGCCTCTAAACTACATGTTGATAAGTGCATGAAGTTAACCTCTACAGCTGAAAACAGTATGTATCCGCACTCTGAGGGTCTGCTGAATTGTTTTTAATATTGCGCTTTTTCACGAACTGCAGATGATGAATTCCTCTTTATTGGACATAGTGTCCTTAAGCTATTGTTGCTCATACTTACAGAGTTCCCTAGCTACTTCTTTACTATGTCAGTAAACTTTTCGAAAAGGAAGGTGTTGTAGATTTAAAGAAACATCCTAATTGAAGCAAAGGCAAAAAATTGGAATGAATTTTATGTGACTGTTCATATTAAAGCCATCAACAAGTGAAAATCCAAAACCGACTCCAATGCTTTGTATTAATGATCTCCCCCTCTCTCTCTCTCTCTCTCTCTCTCTCTGTGTGTGTGTGTGCGTGAGTGTGAGTGTGTGTGCCCTCACAGAAGGAAGGTCACAGCAGGAGCTTTTTCAAACGCGTTTCCAATCATCTTTACAAGAAGTGTAGCTCATACAATGGTATTATTGTATTATTTGCGATACTTTATAAATATGAAACTCTAAAGATTTGGAGTTCATGCAAATTGTGAAACAAGAATCTAAATATTTGTGTCACAATGATTTCTATAAAAGCATGTTGTTTATGGGGATAATGTAACAAATCTTTTGTGGCCCTATTAATGATCAATGGTAATTGAAGAGGAAGCTGAACCCCGGCTCTGGACATTTTCATGACAAGTGACAGTGCAGACATCTACTAATGAGAGAACATGTTTTATCATCATAAACACGGTGATATGAAGCATCGTTAAAGTGTCACTTCAGTAATGTTTTTAATAGATGACTTTAAAACACTAAACTCTAATTTCTGTGGTTTATTTTAAGCTTACAGAATATAACGTGGTAAGACGATGAGTTTTACTTCTCACTGTCCGTGTTATGTGTATCTATTTATCATGTATGCTACTTTGCTCTGTGGACTGTAAAATGTTTCATTGTGTTCATGAAATAAACCAGACTTTCACCGTCTGAATCTTTTACTGTTTTTTCTGCTTTTGTTCACTACAAGTTTGACAAACCCACAGACATCCAGAGTTAACTTGCTAACAATGTGGAGCAGTCTCAGTGTATTTAGCTGCTTTTTCCCTAAACACAACCAACTGAGAGAAACGCTTGCAGGCCTCACTTTGGTCATTTTGAACGTTGAAGGAGATTTGTTCCATAGACACCTTATACTAGTGTTCTATTTAAATTCAGATTCCTTTTATAGTTTGCAGTTTCTTTACTAACACATTTGTAGATAAGTTTATTGCTGAACCACACAGCTAGCAGTCTCACTCACTCTCTAGGTTTTGAAGTTTTGTGTGTGTGTGTGTGTGTGTGTAATGGTTTAGTCTATCAAACCTATACCCTTTTTCTCCCCAGTATCACAACAGTATGACTCCCAAAGTACAGATCAGTAAACAACCAATGATTCTAAAGCCAGAACAGAAAGATACAGTTGGAAGATGCATGATGGTGTTTTTATGACGCATAGTAAAACTACCCCCTCTTCTTCTTCTCTGTGTTGTTGTTGTTGTTCTCTGTGTTGTTCTTGTGTGTGTGTGTGTGTGTGTGCCTTAGAAGTCAAATAATACATTAGCCACACTTAAAAATACAAAAAACATCTGAATTTCATTTAGAGCTGAGATTCTAAGTTGTAAGCAGAAATCTTATCCTCAGCCACAAACATGTTTCCCCACTTTCACAATGCTGAGGTGTCAAATCCACAACCCCCAACAAATGGTTTGTTACACGCGGGTGTGAAGGGCATGCTTTACTTACACAGCCTCACACACAGTAGATTTTTAAAGTTTTTGGGTACAGTGGTTTAGCCACAGATGTAACTTCTACTTTTGATAAAAACCACTCCACCTGTTTATTTCTTAAGAAATTAAGCTCTTATTTATACATGTCTACACAATAATAGACACCGTGTGCTCTGTGACATTATAGTCTTCTACTTCAGCGTTCATTGGTTTGCATTTTAATCTCTCAACCTTTCAGGTTGTTATGAACGACTTATATTTCTAACATTTTGTGATATAAAAGTGAACCATGTGGGGTTTTTTTTAATTTTCTGTGTGATGGAAGGACTTAAGACACGAGTTATTTAAACAATTCTAAATGACAGTGTGATGGCCATAGTACTTTATGCTGGACCAAATATGTTAAGGATAATGTTTATCAACGTAAAATTGCAAAGAACCTTTGAATAGATTATAACATTTTGTAAACAGTTACCTCAGAACCTGTACTGTCAGCCCTATGTATGTATGTAAGGTGAAACTTTCCACAGTACTTACACTTAAGTAACTAAACACCAGTGTTGGTCAAGTTACGTGAAAAAAGTAATCAGTTACTAATTACTGATTACTTCCCCCAAAAAGTAATCCCGTTACTTTACTGATTACTTATTTTCAAAAGTAATCAATTACTTAGTTACTTAGTTACTTTTTAAAAACACGATTTACAACCTGAATAGGTGATAAAGCGATAGATCTTTCAGCCCAATTCTACTTTTTCTGCATAATCCATCATACAAAATGTAATCAAATGGAAAAGTCTCTTTTTAAAACTTGTTTTATTAGTTTTAATCTTTTAACTTTATGCATCAAGCAAAAATTAAATTATATGCAACATTCTCTGACTGGAAGAAATTTGTTTAACATTTAAACCTATTTTCTGCACATTCCAGCACATAAAATAAAATATTTTTTTGTGTTTACACTCACTCTTTCAAATAGATGCAAGTAAAACACAGCAGAAAATAAATAAAATCAAAGACTAGCGGTCCTGTTGCTCTATTTTCACCTGTAAAGCAGGACTGGGGTAGGCGGAGGAGGTTTACCATGGTGCAGGTGTGCTGCAGCGGTCAGTGGAAGAATCCGCGAGTTTCATTGTGAATTTCACATTACGTCGTAGTACACTCGGTGCTTGCTTGGAAGTTTAGGGGTTTTTTCGCTGTAAAAAGAAGTTTTCTTCCCACGCACAACGGACACTAATGTTTTTGTCACTTTTTATGGAATCAAACTCAAAATAAGGTCAGTACTTCCACGCTTTAAACGCTGCATGCTACACTCTGTCCCGCACTCGATATATTATGATCTGCACACAGCTGTTGTCACGAACGTCGCACTCGCTTACGTCACTGTCATGAGACGTTCTCGCAAAAAGTCACGGTTTTAGTAACGCAGTAACGCAGCGTTCCTACGTGAAAGTAACGGTAATCTAATTACCATTTTTGCAATAGTAATCCCTTACATTACTCGTTACTTGAAAAAAGTAATCAGATTACAGTAACGCGTTACAAGTAACGCGTTACTGCCCATCTCTGCTAAACACATAAAGTCACCCTTTACCAATAATCCACTGCTCCTTGAAAAAAGTAGCACAAACAGACAACTGACTCAGCAATGATGAGTAGAGCTACCCTGAGGCCGAGACTCAAGCGGAAGAAAATTAAAAGTTTTGGTTTTGTGGCTCGAAAAATTAAAGAAAGTATGTTTAATAATTCAACAAGACCTACACTTTCAACACACGTACATTCAAATTTTGGATCAGACTAACATCGATGTTGTTCAATAGTTTTTATCCGTTCAAAAAGCCATTTTACGGCTTTAATGTTTCCAGCTGATAAGGAGAATGAGTGCATTTCATCAAATGGGCGTCCAAAGGCTTTAAACATCCGCTTTGTCTGTAAAGACAGTATCAAACTACAGAGCATTGTTTTTACTAAAATTCAACATTTTCAGATGAAAATTTGGCTGCTTTTTTCACTGTAACACCCCCCTCAATGCCATTTTTAGGATATTCTCGGTGATCCCATTTTTATCATATTTATGCTTTTGGGACTGAGGGCATCTAATACGTACGTCGTCACAGTGTATTGTACTACCAACTGTGAGGGCTCTGCTTTTGCTTTGAGCAGACTGTTTTTTATTTTGTCTCCTGAGTGTGTGTTTTTCAAACGAGATCCTCCTCCTCAGTTTGATTTTGTTACCACAAACTTTGTGTAAAGTTCACAACAGAGGTAAAGAGATTTAAACATCCCAGTTTAAGGAGGCAGGGGTTGGACCAGCTGCGCAGGGCAGGTGCAACAGAAGCAGAGGGAACATTTTACAAGATGATAAATGGCACATTTAGGTGATTAAGGATTTGTTGACAAGATTAAAAGACACGGCCGTCAGAGTTCAACAACATTACAGTTTGATTAAATAAAAAGTTTTAAACTACACAAGGTTCATTTTCTCCTCTGATAGTAATCATATTAAACATGTCAAGAAAGAAAGAGTACAAAGAAAAATAGTAAATGTGTGTCTAATTAAACTCTTCCTGTGAACCTTATATGGTGATGGCCAGAGGGGCCGATGGCGCGATATGGCAGCCTAGCCTCTGTCAGCCTGCCCCAGGGCAGCTGTGGCTACAACAGTAGCTTGCCGCCACCTGTGTGTGAATGTGAGAGTGAATGAATAGTGGCATTGTAAAGCAATTTGGGTGCCTTGAAAAGCGCTATATGAAACCCAATCCATTATTATTATTATCATTATTATATCATCCCTTAATATGTTCGGTGTTACAAACTTGAAGAATCAGAGAAAAGATCATCAGACATTAATCTAATCAGTTTTCAGCCTTCATTCATTCATATTGAAAAGTTGGAAATCTTCCCTGCTAGACCAAAGTGTAGCGTTTAACACCGTTGGCCATAACATTTTATTACAGCTATTATTAAATGGAGAGGCCTCTTCACACACCGAGGTTAATTATGAAGCTCCACAGGCTTCTGTGCAAAGACCAGTTCTGTTTACATTATACGTGCTTTAGAAGGCATAGCGTACATTTTCACTGCTATGCATATGATACCCACTTTTATTGGTTAAACTGCCGGGATGTCTTAGACACATAATGAGCTTTAATTTTCTGCTTCTAAGTTCAGATAAAACTGAGGTTATCGTAACGGGGCGTAAAAATCTTAGAAACACTGGCTAACAAAATCCTTACTCTGGACGGCATTGCCTGAGTAGTCTGTTGTAGTCATTTGGCACATTATAAGTAAAATTGAAACATACAATCCCATAGCACAACATCAACATTTATTTATATACAAAAATAAAAATGCTTTTTTACAGAAAAGAATTGTAACTTCATATTTTATCAACGATTACGCGGGTACATAGGGTAAGTCCTCATCATTATCCCATAGCGGTTCCGGTAATCTCTCAGGACCTTGGAAGGGTGGCCATGCCCAGTCTACCTCATCAATGTCTGGAGAGTCGCCGAAATACAAAAAATCTTCCTCGTTGTCAGTGTCCATAGTCCACAGTTGAGGTGGTGAAGGGGGTGGGCTCCACTCTGATACTGGTGAATACGGTGCGTCTTCACTCCAATCTTCAATGCAGGGTTGGTGGATGGCTCTTCAGAGAGTAAAGATTGCCCAGCATCCCTGATAGTACCAAGTACCAAGTATGTACCAGGTTCAGCCACTTTGATGGTTGATTGAACAGAAGGGCTGGAAGATGCCATTTTCATGGAGAATTTCAAGCCCAACAGATGAAAATTAGCGCTCTTTTCCAAAGTTGCAACTGCTAGAGAGACACGGTGGCCAACTCTACGGTTTTTGAAAATTGTTGCCACTCCTACCCACACCCTTTAAGATCAACCCACTTCCAGATCACGCCCCCTCCTGTTATTTTAAAAAGAACACCGCCGTCTCAATCCTTCAAACCTTTTTAGCTCAAAAACCAGAAGTATGGCCTCTACAGCCCTGCGCCACACTGAGGAGGAGGAAAGTTCTGCGGCCGAGGGCACAATAGTACCCGACACGCCCGGTTACTATCGCCCCTTGGAGAAGCAGCAGCAGCATGCCGACGAGCTTGACGGTTGGGCATCTTCTTTTTTCATCGATACCGTGAAAACCGCGGTGTATCATCTAGTAAACCTAGTAATCAACAGGTACCTCACTGACGAATGCAACGGCTGTAAGTCCGATCACCCCCGCCAGAAACAACACGAGTGTGTGCAAGTCTTGGAGGATGACTTTCACGCTGAAAATTATCACAGCATCAGAAAAAGACTCCTCACCCCACGTTTCATTCCATCTATTCAACGGCTTCTGATTGCTCGCAACATCAAAATGGACGACGTCAAAGTCCGCATGGTGGCGGAAACTCTCTTGCACGAACTGAAATCGGAAAGGAAAGTCTTTGACGCCATAGCCGAGGCATACACCAATCTGGTGGGGTTGGACATGGTGAAAATCAGACAGTTACGGCTGGTCGCAGAGTGTTACAAAGGAGGCTGCTAATGTTTTCTCTGAAAGACTGATTTTTCTTTCTTAAAACGTGTAACCTGCATTTTACCAAACAATGTATCCTACATTTAGTGCATTTTTAAAACATGTACCCGCGTAATCGTTGATAAAATATGAAGTTACAATTCTTTTCTGTAAAAAAGCATTTTTATTTTTGTATATAAATAAATGTTGATGTTGTGCTATGGGATTGTATGTTTCAATTTACTTATAATGTGCCAAATGACTACAACAGACTACTCAGGCAATGCCGTCCAGAGTAAGGATTTTGTTAGCCAGTGTTTCTAAGATTTTTACGCCCCGTTACGATAACCTCAGTTTTATCTGAACTTAGAAGCAGAAAATTAAAGCTCATTATGTGTCTAAGACATCCCGGCAGTTTAACCAATAAAAGTGGGTATCATATGCATAGCAGTGAAAATGTACGCTATGCCTTCTAAAGCACGTATAATGTAAACAGAACTGGTCTTTGCACAGAAGCCTGTGGAGCTTCATAATTAACCTCGGTGTGTGAAGAGGCCTCTCCATTTAATAATAGCTGTAATAAAATGTTATGGCCAACGGTGTTAAACGCTACACTTTGGTCTAGCAGGGAAGATTTCCAACTTTTCAATATGAATGAATGAAGGCTGAAAACTGATTAGATTAATGTCTGATGATCTTTTCTGATTCTTCAAGTTTGTAACACCGAACATATTAAGGGATGATATAATAATGATAATAATAATAATAATGGATTGGGTTTCATATAGCGCTTTTCAAGGCACCCAAATTGCTTTACAATGCCACTATTCATTCACTCTCACATTCACACACAGGTGGCGGCAAGCTACTGTTGTAGCCACAGCTGCCCTGGGGCAGGCTGACAGAGGCTAGGCTGCCATATCGCGCCATCGGCCCCTCTGGCCATCACCATATAAGGTTCACAGGAAGAGTTTAATTAGACACACATTTACTATTTTTCTTTGTACTCTTTCTTTCTTGACATGTTTAATATGATTACTATCAGAGGAGAAAATGAACCTTGTGTAGTTTAAAACTTTTTATTTAATCAAACTGTAATGTTGTTGAACTCTGACGGCCGTGTCTTTTAATCTTGTCAACAAATCCTTAATCACCTAAATGTGCCATTTATCATCTTGTAAAATGTTCCCTCTGCTTCTGTTGCACCTGCCCTGCGCAGCTGGTCCAACCCCTGCCTCCTTAAACTGGGATGTTTAAATCTCTTTACCTCTGTTGTGAACTTTACACAAAGTTTGTGGTAACAAAATCAAACTGAGGAGGAGGATCTCGTTTGAAAAACACACACTCAGGAGACAAAATAAAAAACAGTCTGCTCAAAGCAAAAGCAGAGCCCTCACAGTTGGTAGTACAATACACTGTGACGACGTACGTATTAGATGCCCTCAGTCCCAAAAGCATAAATATGATAAAAATGGGATCACCGAGAATATCCTAAAAATGGCATTGAGGGGGTGTTACAGTGAAAAAAGCAGCCAAATTTTCATCTGAAAATGTTGAATTTTAGTAAAAACAATGCTCTGTAGTTTGATACTGTCTTTACAGACAAAGCGGATGTTTAAAGCCTTTGGACGCCCATTTGATGAAATGCACTCATTCTCCTTATCAGCTGGAAACATTAAAGCCGTAAAATGGCTTTTTTGAACGGATAAAAACTATTGAACAACATCGATGTTAGTCTGATCCAAAATTTGAATGTACGTGTGTTGAAAGTGTAGGTCTTGTTGAATTATTAAACATACTTTCTTTAATTTTTCGAGCCACAAAAACCAAAACTTTTAATTTTCTTCCGCTTGAGTCTCGGCCTCAGGGTAGCTCTACTCATCATTGCTGAGTCAGTTGTCTGTTTGTGCTACTTTTTTCAAGGAGCAGTGGATTATTGGTAAAGGGTGACTTTATGTGTTTAGCAGAGATGGGCAGTAACGCGTTACTTGTAACGCGTTACTGTAATCTGATTACTTTTTTCAAGTAACGAGTAATGTAAGGGATTACTATTGCAAAAACGGTAATTAGATTACCGTTACTTTCACGTAGGAACGCTGCGTTACTGCGTTACTAAAACCGTGACTTTTTGCGAGAACGTCTCATGACAGTGACGTAAGCGAGTGCGACGTTCGTGACAACAGCTGTGTGCAGATCATAATATATCGAGTGCGGGACAGAGTGTAGCATGCAGCGTTTAAAGCGTGGAAGTACTGACCTTATTTTGAGTTTGATTCCATAAAAAGTGACAAAAACATTAGTGTCCGTTGTGCGTGGGAAGAAAACTTCTTTTTACAGCGAAAAAACCCCTAAACTTCCAAGCAAGCACCGAGTGTACTACGACGTAATGTGAAATTCACAATGAAACTCGCGGATTCTTCCACTGACCGCTGCAGCACACCTGCACCAGGGTAAACCTCCTCCGCCTACCCCAGTCCTGCTTTACAGGTGAAAATAGAGCAACAGGACCGCTAGTCTTTGATTTTATTTATTTTCTGCTGTGTTTTACTTGCATCTATTTGAAAGAGTGAGTGTAAACACAAAAAAATATTTTATTTTATGTGCTGGAATGTGCAGAAAATAGGTTTAAATGTTAAACAAATTTCTTCCAGTCAGAGAATGTTGCATATAATTTAATTTTTGCTTGATGCATAAAGTTAAAAGATTAAAACTAATAAAACAAGTTTTAAAAAGAGACTTTTCCATTTGATTACATTTTGTATGATGGATTATGCAGAAAAAGTAGAATTGGGCTGAAAGATCTATCGCTTTATCACCTATTCAGGTTGTAAATCGTGTTTTTAAAAAGTAACTAAGTAACTAAGTAATTGATTACTTTTGAAAATAAGTAATCAGTAAAGTAACGGGATTACTTTTTGGGGGAAGTAATCAGTAATTAGTAACTGATTACTTTTTTCACGTAACTTGACCAACACTGGTGTTTAGTTACTTAAGTGTAAGTACTGTGGAAAGTTTCACCTTACATACATACATAGGGCTGACAGTACAGGTTCTGAGGTAACTGTTTACAAAATGTTATAATCTATTCAAAGGTTCTTTGCAATTTTACGTTGATAAACATTATCCTTAACATATTTGGTCCAGCATAAAGTACTATGGCCATCACACTGTCATTTAGAATTGTTTAAATAACTCGTGTCTTAAGTCCTTCCATCACACAGAAAATTAAAAAAAAAACCCACATGGTTCACTTTTATATCACAAAATGTTAGAAATATAAGTCGTTCATAACAACCTGAAAGGTTGAGAGATTAAAATGCAAACCAATGAACGCTGAAGTAGAAGACTATAATGTCACAGAGCACACGGTGTCTATTATTGTGTAGACATGTATAAATAAGAGCTTAATTTCTTAAGACTATTTATGGTGTGGTCTGCTGGGGAGGCAGCATCTCTGCTGGGGACAGGAAGAGACTGAACAGGCTGATCCGAAGGGCCAGCTCTGTTCTGGGATGCCCTCTGGACCCAGTGGAGGTGGTGAGTAACAGGAGAATGGTGGCTAAGCTGTCATCCCTGTTGGACAACATCTCCCACCCTATGCATGAGACTGTGACAGCACTGAGCAGCTCCTTCAGTGGGAGACTGCGGCACCCACGGTGTGGGACGGAGAGATTTCGCAGGTCTTTCCTCCCCACTGCTGTCAGACTCCACAATAAAGCATTTAACTGATCAATCACACACATCCACAAATGTGCAATAACACAATGTGCAATAATCTTTCTGGCAACCGTTGTATTTTTCACTCTGTTGTATATAACATTTGTATTCTATTTTTATCCTATTGTATATTTTACTCTATTTATTCTACTGTATATATTATTCTATTTTTATTCTATTCTGTACAGTTGTGTACTGTATTTATTCTTTTTTATTTTATTCTAATTGTCCTTCATAACTTTTGCACTGTCCACTTCCTGCTGTGACAAAACAAATTTCCCACGTGTGGGACTAATAAAGGTTATCTTATCTTATCTTATCTTAAGAAATAAACAGGTGGAGTGGTTTTTATCAAAAGTAGAAGTTACATCTGTGGCTAAACCACTGTACCCAAAAACTTTAAAAATCTACTGTGTGTGAGGCTGTGTAAGTAAAGCATGCCCTTCACACCCGCGTGTAACAAACCATTTGTTGGGGGTTGTGGATTTGACACCTCAGCATTGTGAAAGTGGGGAAACATGTTTGTGGCTGAGGATAAGATTTCTGCTTACAACTTAGAATCTCAGCTCTAAATGAAATTCAGATGTTTTTTGTATTTTTAAGTGTGGCTAATGTATTATTTGACTTCTAAGGCACACACACACACACACACACAAGAACAACACAGAGAACAACAACAACAACACAGAGAAGAAGAAGAGGGGGTAGTTTTACTATGCGTCATAAAAACACCATCATGCATCTTCCAACTGTATCTTTCTGTTCTGGCTTTAGAATCATTGGTTGTTTACTGATCTGTACTTTGGGAGTCATACTGTTGTGATACTGGGGAGAAAAAGGGTATAGGTTTGATAGACTAAACCATTACACACACACACACACACACACAAAACTTCAAAACCTAGAGAGTGAGTGAGACTGCTAGCTGTGTGGTTCAGCAATAAACTTATCTACAAATGTGTTAGTAAAGAAACTGCAAACTATAAAAGGAATCTGAATTTAAATAGAACACTAGTATAAGGTGTCTATGGAACAAATCTCCTTCAACGTTCAAAATGACCAAAGTGAGGCCTGCAAGCGTTTCTCTCAGTTGGTTGTGTTTAGGGAAAAAGCAGCTAAATACACTGAGACTGCTCCACATTGTTAGCAAGTTAACTCTGGATGTCTGTGGGTTTGTCAAACTTGTAGTGAACAAAAGCAGAAAAAACAGTAAAAGATTCAGACGGTGAAAGTCTGGTTTATTTCATGAACACAATGAAACATTTTACAGTCCACAGAGCAAAGTAGCATACATGATAAATAGATACACATAACACGGACAGTGAGAAGTAAAACTCATCGTCTTACCACATGTTATATTCTGTAAGCTTAAAATAAACCACAGAAATTAGAGTTTAGTGTTTTAAAGTCATCTATTAAAAACATTACTGAAGTGACACTTTAACGATGCTTCATATCACCGTGTTTATGATGATAAAACATGTTCTCTCATTAGTAGATGTCTGCACTGTCACTTGTCATGAAAATGTCCAGAGCCGGGGTTCAGCTTCCTCTTCAATTACCATTGATCATTAATAGGGCCACAAAAGATTTGTTACATTATCCCCATAAACAACATGCTTTTATAGAAATCATTGTGACACAAATATTTAGATTCTTGTTTCACAATTTGCATGAACTCCAAATCTTTAGAGTTTCATATTTATAAAGTATCGCAAATAATACAATAATACCATTGTATGAGCTACACTTCTTGTAAAGATGATTGGAAACGCGTTTGAAAAAGCTCCTGCTGTGACCTTCCTTCTGTGAGGGCACACACACTCACACTCACGCACACACACACACACAGAGAGAGAGAGAGAGAGAGAGAGAGAGAGAGAGAGGGGGAGATCATTAATACAAAGCATTGGAGTCGGTTTTGGATTTTCACTTGTTGATGGCTTTAATATGAACAGTCACATAAAATTCATTCCAATTTTTTGCCTTTGCTTCAATTAGGATGTTTCTTTAAATCTACAACACCTTCCTTTTCGAAAAGTTTACTGACATAGTAAAGAAGTAGCTAGGGAACTCTGTAAGTATGAGCAACAATAGCTTAAGGACACTATGTCCAATAAAGAGGAATTCATCATCTGCAGTTCGTGAAAAAGCGCAATATTAAAAACAATTCAGCAGACCCTCAGAGTGCGGATACATACTGTTTTCAGCTGTAGAGGTTAACTTCATGCACTTATCAACATGTAGTTTAGAGGCTTGCATTAGAGTGCTTTGGTGCTTGGGTATCTTTTATTTAGCATGGTTGTACCGTTGTGAATGTAGCTATATAAATAAATACGCTCAAGAGTCTATCGTGTGTTTGACATGCAACTAAAAATTCGAAAATATATTTTTAAATCAGGAACTTTGCAAATTTAGAGGATTTGTTTTCGGACAACATATGTGTCACATTTTAAACAGGGTTTGTATAATCAGCACTGACATACAGACATTTATGTGCTGGGTATAACAGACATGCTTACCGTGTGAAAGGCCCACCGATGTCTTGGAGCAGAGAAACACGCTGTATTGTTGCTTTTCTCTGTTGTATAAGCAGCGCCCGTAGGTCAGAAACGCTGTGTGCGGGTAGCACAGTCGGCTCCAACGCACATCCAGGCATCCGTCTGAAAGAAAGGTGTCGCTGCAGCTAGGCTCTCAGGATAGTCATGCTTTTATTTATATTTGCATTCTGGTGCATTAAACTAGCAGCCTCTGTGTCCCGCTTGGATCATCATTCCGAAAATTCAGATATTTAAATAAAATGGCGAATTGGCTAGTCATGAGGAAAGAATATGTGTTTGTTTGTTTTTAGAAGTATCACAGTTTATTTCTAAAGGAATACATGTTATTTGTGACACTGTTTGAAAACTAATAGCCTCTGTGTGTTTCAGAGCCCTAAAGAAAAAAGCAAAATACCCCTAAACTAGTTAAATTAAAAGTAAAATGCTCGTGCTGATGAACGAAAGTGTTATGCTCTCAAGGACCGATGTGAAGTAGTGAGGAAAAATACAGGGTGTTTGATTAGGGCGTTTTTTTATATAGGTGTGGGGCTTGGTTTCAGCTGGCCTCTGAGATGCAGAGATAAAGGTGTAAACAAAAGGTGAAGCCTGTTTGGAGGATGGTCAGTAGAAAGTGTAATGGCATGATAAAAGGTGAAAAAGCTATGGTGGCTCCGATGGACCTGCCATAAGATAAAGGAGACTGTTTGTATTGAAAACTATGGCAGTACAATTGAGATGCTCTTGATAAGGATGACCTCTTCTGCTGACTGTAGGGGGTCTAACTGTAACCCCCCCTCTGTCTAGCTGTTGCAGAATTAAGAATCCCTGTTTATTTCTAAAGGAATGCCTGCTGTTTGTGGTATTCTGTTTGAAATGCTCCTAAAACAGTTAAATTAAATGCTGTGTGTGAATATGTGTTTTTTAGAAGGTGGAAAACTTTCTGTTTGAAACTATTAGCCTCTGTGTGTTTCAGAGCCCTAAAGAAAAATACCCCTAAACTAGTTAAATTAAATCATCTATGTCTAAATAACAGAGCTCTGAGACCTATACAATCCTTTAAAAAAGAGTTTAATTAAAACACATAATGGTTTCATTAAATAAAATGCCATTAAACACATGTAAACTCATATGACCTCTGAACTCACAAGTCCGTTCACGCGCAAAGTCCGTTCGTGCGCACACATGGACGCGGAGGGGGATGCGGAGGGGGATGCGGGTGGGGGTGGGGGGGCAAAAAAAGCTATAGCTATATTACTACTGACATGCATATGAATGGATAATGGTGGATGCTGTAGATAACCGATTAAATTCCAAATATAACTTTGGAATGAATGAAGTTATACTAAGAGTTGGCTCCTAATCATTTTGCTTGGGGCCCCTCTGGAATCTCTCATTCAGTTGTTCTACACAATAGAGCGCAGAAACTGTTGATCCTGGATCAAAGTCACATGGCCACAGGAATTTTTTTACTAAGCAAACCTCTGACATAAGCAGATTTTTTTTTTTTTTCAAAAGATGATTTTTTTTTTTTTTTTATCTTTCTCTGGCTGTTTGGAGATAATGTCAGTCTGGTTATCAGTTCTCAGCATTTTACAGTCTCATAATTCGGAAGGGAGCGATAGCATTTCAGGGTTATGTTACATGACATCTAAATGCTGAGTAATGCCGGCTCTTCTGAAGTACTCGGGCTTTTTGATGGGGCTAACCACTAATTTTCTGCTTTTCTGGCCTTCGGTTATTATATTAGTGTTATGTTAGGGAAGGGGAATGGGGGCTGGTAGTTTATGCCTCTGAACTGGATCCTATCAGGAAATTGCACTGACAACCAACTTTACTAATCATCGCTTATGAATTTGTCATGGTACTAATTGCTCGAATGGTTCCATTAGCAGCCAATTGATTCTTCACTGATGGCAGGGACCAGCACACCGAGCGCACGATTCCATCCTCTGGCACGCCGGTTGCTGCTGACTGTCTCGAGAGTTTTGTGCAGGAATGCCGTGACATTTACAGGCGCGTGTCGCTGACTGCGGAGACTGATTGGGATTGTTGGACATTTAGTGGCCAATACTCGACGGTAGCTGAATGGGATTTTAATTAGCTCCGCTTCAGTCTAACAGGTTGGGTTTACTTTTTAATTCAGTACGGGGTTGTTGTTTGTTTTTGTTTTTTTTAAAAGCATTAGAATGGTACTTAAGCCACAAGGTGACAGAATGACCTTTCAACTGAGCTGCTCTGTCTGCACCAGAAATGTGCTCCTGTAAGCTTCAGATGTGGGTTTGATTTCCTCCTGGGCTCTCTGTCACTCTCTTGATCTGTTCTCCTGCTCAGACTCTAAGCCCCTCTCACTGTGCCTTATATACTCTTCATCCCTTGCTTGTGCTCTCCCTTCCTAACAGCTTTATGCTCTATTCTTTGAGAGCTTCAGCCCTCAACTTGAGCTGGAAGTGATTTTATTTTATTTTTTTAATAAAAAGCCACTCCTCTCACTTCCTTAGCGTTCAAGCACCCATGGCATAGTGGTACATAAACAACAGCATGCCCATTACAGTCATGGTGGAAAAAGGGATAGTTGGCATTTGAGCAACACTTGAATTAATACTTGATTACAGCAGCAACATTATTGATTGGGGCAACTTTACCAATTTCCCACTTTTATTAGTCACAAATGAAAGTTTGTCAGTTAACCTCTCAAACTTGTTTGTAATTTGTTGTATTTTTGTTTCTCTGATTCACTCCTGTGACGTTCACAATGTGATCTCTAAATGAGAAATGAAAGTGACGGACAGTTTGTCTTTCTTTCTTTCTTTTTTAAAAATATTCCCCTCAAAACACAGGAACTCACACACAGTCAGAGTGTGAGACCGGGCAGTTTCAATGCAAGAGCGGAGCGTGCATCCCGATCATGTGGAGATGTGATGGAGATGATGACTGCCCCGACAGCAGCGATGAGGAGAATTGTCGTAAGTAGCCTGTACAGAGTCTTTTGTGTTGGCTGATTGAACATAATGATGCCTTTGCTCGCTGCTTCCTGGAGTTTGAACCTGCCGTGACGGATAGCTGCGTTCCTGCTTCCATAGGAGCAGGCGCCTTTGGATGAACTCTGGATTTTCAGCGGCAGGCATCAGTGTCTAAATACTGCAATCTGGAGTTTTAATCCAGGGCAAGACATGCACATGAATGGATAATGGTGGATGCTGTAGATAACCGATTAAATTCCAAATATAACTTTGGAATGAATGAAGTTATACTAAGAGTTGGCTCCTAATCATTTTGCTTGGGGCCCCTCTGGAATCTCTCATTCAGTTGTTCTACACAATGGAGCGCAGAAACTGTTGATCCTGGATCAAAGTCACATGGCCACAGGAATTTTTTTACTAAGCAAACCTCTGACATAAGCAGATTTTTTTTTTTTTCAAAAGATGATTTTTTTGTTTTTTGAATCTTTCTCTGGCTGTTTGGAGATAATGTCAGTCTGGTTATCAGTTCTCAGCATTTTACAGTCTCATAATTCGGAAGGGAACCATAGCATTTCAGGGTTATGTTACATGACATCTAAATGCTGAGTAATGCCGGCTCTTCTGAAGTACTCGGGCTTTTTGATGGGGCTAACCACTAATTTTCTGCTTTTCTGGCCTTCGGTTATTGTATTAGTGTTATGTTAGGGAAGGGGAATGGGGGCTGGTAGTTTATGCCTCTGAACTGGATCCTATCAGGAAATTGGACTGACAACCAACTTTACTAATCATCGTTTATGAATTTGTCATGGTACTAATTGCTCAAATGGTTCCATTAGCAGCCAATTGATTCTTCACTGATGGCAGGGACCAGCACACCGAGCGCATGATTCCATCCTCTGGCACACCGGTTGCTGCTGACTGTCTCGAGAGTTTTGTGCAGGAATGCCGTGACATTTACAGGCGCGTGTCGCTGACTGCGGAGACTGATTGGGATTGTTGGACATTTAGTGGCCAATACTCGACGGTAGCTGAATTGGATTTTAATGAGCTCCGCTTCAGTCTAACAGGTTGGGTTTACTGTTTAATTCAGTACGGGGTTGTTGTTTACTTTTGTTTTGTTTTTGTTTGTTTTTAAAAAAGCATTAGAATGGTACTTAAGCCACAAGGTGACAGAATGACCTTTCAACTGAGCTGCTCTGTCTGCACCAGAAATGTGCTCCTGTAAGCTTCAGATGTGGGTTTGATTTCCTCCTGGGCTCTCTGTCACTCTCTTGATCTGTTCTCCTGCTCAGACTCTAAGCCCCTCTCACTGTGCCTTATATACTCTTCATCCCTTGCTTGCGCTCTCCCTTCCTAACAGCTTTATGCTCTATTGTTTGAGAGCTTCAGCCCTCAACTTGTGCTGGAAGTGATTTTTTTTTTTTTTTTTTGTTAATAAAAAGCCACTCACTTCTCTCACTTCCTTAGCGTTGAAGCACCCACTGAGAGCCCTATGGAGAGGGGGAGGTGGTGGTTGAAGGGGAGGAGGAGGGGAAGATATGATCGGGAGGAACAGGATGCTGTAGGGCAGCCATGATAAGGAAAATAGAAGCAAGTAATTTTCCAGAGTGGGCGCGGGGCAGCATGGAGAAGGTCTACAGCACAATTGTGGGAAGAATTAACCCAGCGAAGCCAAATAATAAACTTTTCTGTCACTCATAATGGTGGGATAGGCTAAACAGGGTACAGGCATCTTTTAACACACTCTTATTCACAAAGAACCCTTTTAGTGCTCTTTGGTAATTCAACATGATTTCTTTTATGGCAAATTAGCCAAAGAATACTCTGTACAAAAAAATGATACTGTGTAAAATTGTGGGGACATGGGACTAGTTATTCTCAGTTTCCCTGCATGAGATTTAAACAGTTTATTATGGAGAACTTACCCCAAACATCAATGGTTCCTCGAGCTTGGAGGGTTATTGGATAAGTCGATTGCATAATTTGGTTTCTGAACAAATTGGAAGCAGGAAATACTTAAATTTCATGTGAAACACTGAAGGAGGACATTGCATGAAAACCGACATGCGAACATGTGTTTGTGTCATTGCATCCACTGTCACATAGAGTTTAGGCAGTAGTTTGTATGCAAATAAACCAGACATCATTCTTTTACACATACCAAGGCCAGATATAACTGTCTGAGCATGTACTCCATTATCTGTATCCATCAGACGGTAGCCACATTATCCACACTCGCCCATAGACAGGTGTCCCACAGCAGGGATTACCCCTATAGTATCCTCCTCCTAGCAGCTTATTAGAATAAGTCTTGGTAGATTGGGTTGTCTTTTGTGTCCGTCTCCCCGTTCTTTCATTCTCTCTTCTTCTTCCTCCTCCTGCTCCTCTCCTTCATTCTCAACATGCCTCTTGGTAGATTCCGCTCTTGTTGCCCTGGGAGACGGGAGGTGGTGGTGGTAGTTGGATTTTGTGCACGCACTTTCTTTGTAGGGAACAGAACACTGCTGCACATGTGTGTGCATCAACTCTGCATCTCTGCTTGGCTCTGTGTGACCTATATTTCAACTGTGGAACATACAGAAAAAAGCCCGTATCGTTTTAACAGCGGATTTTAGTACATGACCATTTGATAAGAGCTTTAGTTCCGTTTTTGTCTTTTTACCAGTTTTAGTAGCAGTGGTAAATTCTTAGCCCACTATACACCTTGGTAGCCTTGTTGCAGTGTGTTTAAGTGAGTTCTGGCTTTTTAAAGGACTTTATTCTTTCACCCTCTATCAGAGACATCAAGCTTTTTTTTACTTTGATGGACTGCCTGATTTTGAAGACTTTGTCTCAACTTATTGATTGGCTGTAACTAGGAATCCAGATCTTAAGTTATTTATGTCATGCAGTGACTACTGATATGCTGAAGAATGTATCGGTTGCATTACTTTTTCATTTTTAATGCTACCTTCAGAAATGAACATCTCCATCCTGTTTGTGTGTGGATTCTTTTTGCTGAAATATGGCTTCCTGTTTTCTGTTTGACGAACACCCATTTATTTTATTCACATGAAAATACTTTAGTTTTTGCATTCGTCTAAAATGTGGAGAATGTGTCTACCTGTATTTCTTATTTATTAATATATTAGTAAATGTTGGATAACTTTGGGATTATGGATGCAGCATTTTGTTCTTGAGGCTCTATTACCTACAATTTGCAAAACTGCTACCTACTCTGAGTAAAATATTAAGACAGATTTATGGCAGTAGTACTACTATAAATAATTTGATGCCATTCAATCAAAACACTGAGTTATCCAAAACATAATTTGGTATTAGGTATAAACATGATAATACTAAAAATACTTTTTACTTTTTACTACAAGTAAAAGTCCTCACATCAGTAAATTTTGGTTTGCTGACGATGTTAATTCAGTTTTTATTGTAATTTATTTGGTAGAAACTAACGAATTACAAATGTTTTTCTTTTTTAATGTTTCAAAAGTTGCAGGTGTGGAAACTCACTTTGATCGCAGACAGGATGGAGCTCAGTGTTATGGAGCTTTGGGAGGAACTGTGGACATCCAGCTGATGGACAGCACCTCAGAAATACCTAGATACCAACTGTTAAAGAATTCATTACGAATACTAGATGTGAGGAGGAATAAGGTTATTTCTAATACCCTAGTACATAGATCTCACTTTTTCCCCAGTAATGGAACATTTAGGATCAATAACCTGAGAAGGAATGACAGTGGTAATTATACCCTTCAAACCTTTAATTCAGATGGATATTCATCAGGCGAGCGGACTTTACAGTTGTTCATTCAAGGTAAATGTTGGGAAATGCAGCCTTTAATTGATGTAAATGCAATATTGTTTTGGTAATCTTTATAACACACAGCACAGAATTTCACATACGTACATTTTGTGCATCCCCTGTTTTGAATTAGCAAACCATGAATAATGATAATCTACATGATGCACACTACATTCACCAAAGTATTCGGGCACATCTCTTAATCTTTGAATTCTGATGTTTTTAGTTCCACTGGCACAGATGTATGAAACCAAGCAGCTAGCCATGCAGTCTGCCTCTACAAACATTTGTGAATTAATGAATATTTGTAAAGAGCTCACTGAAATTGTGTATGTTACTGTAACAGGATGCTGCCTTTGCAGCAAATAATTTTGAGATATTTCTTCCCTCCTAGATATTCCATAACCGATAGTGTTGCAAAGTAGTAGATTTTAGGAACTATGGAAAATCACCTACCAAGTTTCAGACCATGTAAAGTTACATAGAAGGAAGCATAGTGCATGAAAGTGCATCTTGTTATAGTACCAAAAGTCATCTGTGTGTTTCTCTCAGCTCCTGTGTCCTCTGTCCTGCTGGTCTCTGAGTGTCTGTCCCAGGGAGAGATGAGGGTGTCCTGCTCCTCTGAGGGAGGGGACAGTCCTCAGTACAGCTGGACTCTGGATGGACACACACTGACAGATGCTGAGCTCCTTCCTGGAAATAATGAGACTAACATCATCACACTGAAACAGCACGTCTCAGGACATCTGGTCTGCTCAGTCAGGAACAACGTCAGTAATGTCTCAGAAGAACAGAAGACCTGTAGTGAGTGATAACATTATGAATAAAAGTCGATAATAACGACTAATTCACTTTGGAGGTCTTTCATGAATTATTTGTTTTTTGCTCACAGGCTTCATTAACTGCACCTCAATCAATGGGACACAGATATTAGGGTGGGTGCATGTGGACAGTAACAGCCTGTGTATTGAACCAACAACTGAACCTACACCAGTCACACCAACTGCAGTGGGTAAGGAGACTAACTTAGTGTCAAATAAGCCTCTTTAATCAAATTGCCATCATTGATGACACATGGTATATAAATGAATAAAAATTAACTCTGATAAAGGGGATTCATTCATGTATTTTTTTCCTTAATATAAACTATGGTACATGAGTGAAAACTCTACTGTGAATCTTCTTTCACAGTTCTAACTTGTCATAAACATTTTTGTGTCTAACACAGGTTCTTCCTGGTTCATATTTGGCTTGAAAGCCGCTGTGGTAATTCTGTCATTAAGTGGGATTTGGATCTGGTTCACTTGGAAGAAAAAAACAATATTGGAAGGTTCTGCTTTCCCACAAAGGATGGTATCTCCAGATAACTCTGTTTTAATGATTGAAATGAGTCCTTACTCCAACACCTAGTGTCACCTTTCACCTGATGTACATTTGTCTGCTGGAGCTACTCTGCTACCCCTGTTGACACTGCGGTGCTCCTCCTGTAAGCTAAGAACAGGAAACTGAAGACAGACTGGAAGGGCTCATTAAAATACAGAAGATCTGGTGACTGTTAAGGCCGTCAGCAGATCTCAGTTTCTCCACCACTATCTTTGGGATGTGGTGGATTGAGAAATTCGTATCTTTGCAAATTTTTTAAAAGCAATATATTGTCGATTTGCAGGCCCAGTTCGCCTATACAGAAAGTCTGGTTCAGCTCTTTGTTGAAAATGTTTTAATCTCTGATCCTGTGAGTCTTATGATTCCTATCTCATGGAGTAGCTATTCTGCCCTCACTAAGTGTAAAGCTGGTTTCTAGCTTGGCAGCTAGCGTCACATTTGTAGAAAATGATAAAGTAGAATTTTTGATACAGTAGACAACAACAAGTGGTCTGCTTGACCCCTTCTGATGCAGCAGAAAACAAGATTTTGAGGAAGATTTCCATGTTAATAGATTAGAAAGAATAATACACTAAGCATCACTGCAAGTCTTTCTATAGAGATACACACCAATTCTAATGCCCTTTGACAGTCTGACTTTTCATTTTCATAACTTGTCGTTTAAAGATATTAGCTATACATAGTCCTATTACAGAACAAAAAATGTGTAATAAAAAATAAATATTAAGAAAATGCTCCTAATCTCCATGTATGTTGATATCATAGTTTTACAGCAGATGGATAAATATTAGGAGTGGGACTCGATTAAAAAAAATTTAAGTAATTATAGGCTTTGTAATTAATCTCAATTAATCGCACAAGAAAATTGGCCCCAAAGCGCAAATGTTTTTTTTTTTAATTTGAAAGGGTTTTAGTGAGCGACAGAATCAAATGATAGATATGGACATGAATACTATAAACTCAAGCTCTTTTAATTTCTGGAGAAAAAAAGCATTTAAACTGCATTTCAATTCAAAACAGAGAAACAAAAAAATATTATACCTTACAAAAATTGGACAGACTTAAAAATAAAGTGCTATTTTAAGTACATTAAGTACATTTTCAAAATGGTATTGTCTTTAAATAATAATAATAATAATAATAATGATACAATTTTCAACATAAAGGGCCATTTTTCTTCCTAAAAAAAATAAGGCAGAAACATAACAGGTTATTTGACCAGCTTCACCTTTAAACTCTGAGTAACCTTAACCAAAATTATTTTATCTCGCTATACTTCTCGCTCTCCCCTCACAAGACATTTTAAATCCTTAAAGCACGGGTAGGCAACCTTTCTGATGATGAGTGCCATCTAAAATTTCCTCAGAAGTCAATCTGCCATATGATTGTATTAGCAATACATTTAATAACGCTGTATATTAACAGTTACACACTAACTTTATAGAATTATATTTCTTCACAGATGTTGGCAGCTATCAGCGAATATTTATCAGCTATTTTGATCAAAGAAAAAAAAGACACGTTTTGTCCATAACAAGAACTTCATAAAAGCAAAAGAACTGTACAACAGAAAATGCAAATGCTATTTATGGTCTCCTCACAACAATGATAAGAAAAATAAACTGGGCCAGTATGGCATGTTTGTTAATACAGGGATACACATGTTAATGTGATCTCTGGTCTCCCACTCAGAGACACAGGTCTCCAAGCGTCCAGCATTCAGACGGCTACCTGAGGACACTCTCACACAGATATGTAGAGCCAAATACTGTCAATAAGGCCTCTGCAATGTTCTGAAGACAGTTAACCTTGTCAGGTAGTGATGTCCAGCAGGTGAAAATGCAAGCTCCATGAACACGCACAGCTATGGATTCCAGCTGCGTTCGTAGTTCTGCAAACTTTGACCCGAGCTTTTCAGTTCAATCAGCTGAATTTTGATGTCCTCTGTGTCCAGCCAGTTAAAGAGAGACAAATCCAGCTGCTCATTAATCCGTTCTGGTTTGATTAGAAAAGAAAACATTGGTCCATACAGCTGAAAGTCCCGAAAATGCATTGTGAATACTCTTTCGAGTCTACGGATGTATCCGTGTATTTCCGCGGTGCTGATGCTGCGCTGAGCCGACAGCTCCTGAAGCATTTGAAGTGTCAGAATGTGGAAATTTCAACATCGCTTGAAAAAAATGCCAGCTAGCAACGTCCCTCTCACCGGTAGGCTAGTGATTTTTAGCCAATTACAAGTTGAATCTGGTAGTTGGGGTTGTTAGCTAAGATAACGTCATTAAGAAGCGGCACAACTAATGTGTCTATGCGAGCTAATTTGCGATGTGCACCGATGACTCGGCCATTTATTTTTTAATGCACCTTCTCAGATTAATTCACTGCGTGTCGTGCCCAGGGCTGGACTGGGACAAAAAAATCGGTCCGGGTATTTTGACTAGAGACCGGCCCACCAGGTATTATAGGAAAAGCCATAAAGCCTTTGAATGAAAACGAACACTGTTGTGACAGTGATGTACACTGTCTTGTTGGTATATGTATGATTTCTATACATTTTACATCAGATAAAAACTTTGGTTGTAAGCTTCAGATAATTATTTGTTAAAAGCTAGACGTTTTAAATGAGAATGAGAAAGAAAAGTATTTCTTTGTGCCCCCCTTTCCCTGTTAATGCTAGGGCTGTGCGATATGACCAAAATCTCATATCCCGATATTAAGACATCTATCGTCGATATAACGATATAAATTACAAAAATGTAACATTTCCTGTAAATTCTGTGAATCTCGGGCATCTCGACTTGCGTGAAGTGTTTCCAGCTGGGCGTCGTGTACCTGGAGTCGAGTGTTTTAACTGATGCATGGAACTATACATTTTTAGACGTAAGTTGTAACGGCCGCCGTTTTCTTTGTGAGTATTTATTACACAGCGTGCTGCGGGGAAAAGCCTGTTCTAACGTTTGAGTCTAAGGTTTATTTTTTAGCACCTGGCGGCTCTTTTTTGCTTCTCATCCGTTAATACTCTGCATCTTTCACGTGACTCGTTTTATTTTGAAAAGCCTCAACAGGATCTTGAGCTTTATTGTGAAAGGTTTATGTGGAAAATAAACAAGCGGACACGCCGTGGTTTTACCGTCGTTGTTGCTAACGAAAACGCATAAAAAACAAGCGCTTGTCCGTCCGTAGTGTGGTTATATTAAATATAAGAGAAAGAGAGAACTTTAAGAAATTAATATAGACACTACAGTGACCATCAAAATGATGAAAAAATATTGCCGTAAACAGTTTATTTTGCGACACCACGAAACAAACGATAGCGTAAAATGAAACGATAGACGTTTTTCTATCGTCATCCGATATATATCGTTATATCGAACAGCCCTAGTTAATGCCCTACCTGGCCCCCTGGCAAAACTTTGCTAGACCCGCCCCTGCACAGTTACCAGCTGTCAGCTCGGTATCCGGCCCCATGAACGCTATGCAAACGCGGGCCGCCCGCAAATGTGCAGTAAGGCCTGGCCCGCGGGACCAGTTTCCGCCACAAGAGGGGGCTAAAGGGGGCTACTATTATTTTTGTCCTTATATCAACTAATATAAATTAGTATTAACTGAACCTTTTTATATTCAGTAGTCCTTAAACCTGTCACAATCTCAACGCTGTCCAAAAATTGATATATATATATATATATATATATATATATAAATAAAAGATAAGACCAATAAAATCACTTCATCAAAGCTTTCTTCTTAAAAACTGATCCACCTAATCCCTCCCTCGTTATATTCCTTCCCTCTGCATGTATATATTGTATATATTGTGTCTATTTCTTTGTCTGTAATGTATTGTCTGTCTCTGTTACTGTTTATACTGGAGCACTGTAACCAAAATAATTTCCCCTAGGGATCAATAAAGAATTCTGATTCTGATTCTGATAACAAAAACTAAGGATTGCTGAATCATTCAAAAATATAGACTATTACCATAACAGGTGTGCAGCATGGCTAACTAGCTAGCAACAAGCCTCCAACACAGTGCGTATGCTAGCGGCTAATCTAGCAAACAAATTAACAGCAGAGTGATTTTAGATGTTGTAGAACTATAAGCTGTCTGTCTTTTTCATAACAGTGACGTGGTCGTATTTACCTTATTTGAACGAGTCGTCAGTCGAGGTAAACCCATCAGCAAATAAACCGGAGCAGCCAGGCTACATAAAAAGTGTAGGAGGGCGTGTTTGCGGTCACGTTCAGAGGGTGTGTGGGTGGGAGTGTGGCACAGTCGCTCCAAAAACGGCGAATGGCTGAATCGGGGCGGCCGAAGAGTAAACTTTCAAAAGTAGGTACTGAATATTATGTCACTTATTTATGTGTAAATGTTTAATAACGAAGAACATTAAAACATTACTGTTGGTCACATGTCAGCAAAGTTATGTGACATTAGTGATTTTAGTACTTTCAGCGCTAACTTGGTTTTAAAGCCTTTAAAAAATACGCCGTTCAATAGTCGACCTCAATCTTACAGAGAATGTGATAATTTTATGAATAATTAAAGTCAGTCATATATCCACAAACACAACAAGCTGAAAGTCGGTGAATGCTGCTCGGTTTGTAGTCCTGAATATGACGGCACAAGCAGGATTCACTGCACTGTTAATGTTAGCTATGTTATATTGCTGCCTCTGTTCGGTGGTGTCGAGCCAAACGGACTTAAGCGTTTGTTTGAACGAGCTGACGGTTCACTCGTTAAGCTGAAAGAAAGATGCTTTAATCACAGGAGTCACATGTGTCCACTGTACCATCTGGGAACTCTTCTTGTTTAGCACTCGTAATAACACAAACACTAAATCCTCCTTCTCTTGTGCTGTTTTGTAGCAGTGTATACACCTGAGACTGTCACCTGTCTGTCTGTCCTGCACTCTCTCTCTTTTTCTTTCTCTCTTATTGTGTAATAAAAGTATGAACATGTATTTATAAGTTACACTTGTGTTTGAGCTTATCATACATTTGATTTCCATGTGTGACAACTGCAAGTGTCCAGAGTGAGGACAGACTGAGGGACCCACTGCTGCACATCATCTGTGAGGCTTTGCACCCCTGATGATCCACCAGGACAAACTCAGCAGTGTGTGAGGAAGAGGAGGAGGAAGAGCCAGCAGCAGCTGACAGATGGAGAGAATAGACAGACTGTTCCCTGTTTGTGAAGGACTGCTAGGAAAGTTTAAAAGAACTAATTGTCTGTCCTGAATCAGTCTTATTAGGTAATGTTAAAATGATTTTATCATTCAAGTGTTTTAAGAGTGGGAGAAAGTACTCAGGGCCTTCAAGTTAAACACTATGAAAGGCAGAAACAAGTTTAATATTCAGAAACCTAAAGTATGTATCAGCAGCAGAATGGACCTAAAAATAAATGTTTGTTTCAGTTCTATGAAGCTTTGATTATTTTGGATTAGTAGTACTGCTGTGTTTGTTGTATCATATTGCTGTAATTGTTTATATGCTTTATATATTTTGAGGTAAGTTGAGCTATAGTGTTACATCATATTGTATAAGGATGTTATGTGTTTGTATATTTTCTGCCCAGTTTGACCCATGTAGCAGAAGTCAGCCTGTTTAAGGCTCTGATATCTATTCTGAATGACTTAAAGCAATTATGACATGGTATGATTTTCTCACCCATTAAAGGAATATTTAATATATCAGTCTACTCTTCATTTTATCAAAAACAGTTATCACAGCCTGTAAATTTTCTTTTTACACATATTTGTAAGCATTCAGACAGATTTAGTAATGCCAACATATTAAAAGAACACTATTTGTCTCTTACGTATAAAATATCTAATAGATCTCTGTAAAAGATACAGTGATCTATTGTAGATTTAAGGTGATAGGAAATATAAATAAATGCAACTTGAATCTTTACTGAAGCTCAGTATTTGACACAGAGTTCAAGCTAACTGCTGTAATAAATCAAAATAATCTAATAATAAATATAATATTGGCCATATTATATTTACATTACCAAAGTGTAATGACTTTAGTCTCATGAACAACATAAGCTAATTGTTATTTACTAACTAATCTTAAAATGACTGTTCAGTACAGAAATAAAGCCCAACAATCATGTTTTTACAGTCCCTCGGTCTCAGCCTCAGATACTCAACAAATCAAAGTGATCTCATAAAAAAAATAAACGAACAAAAAAACATTTTTTCTCCTTCATTTCTGTCAAACAATTCTGTATGAAACGTTTCTTGCGGTTAGTATCATGGTTGTTAGGCAACCTGAGCAGCACGACGAAGGCCAGACTGTCTCATTTCGCAAGCCTCTCACTAACGTCTTTCCTGCCCTTCGGAGTACCCGCCCTACATAGTCCGCGAAGTGCGGGTAGTCCGAAGCGTGCGGTCAATGAATTGGGGCACAGCTTCTGGTTTCAAAAATGCAAGATGGCAGCCTCCAGAAGCAGGGTATTTTGGCTTCATTTTTGCACAATGGGAAGAAGTGCTGTCACGTCATCCATGTTTTCTACAGTCATTGATCGCAGCTGTACAAGCTAGCTGCGTGTTTTGTAAGCTGCTGTGCTCTTCACAAATAAAGCTTGAAGCAGCTCAGACTATTAGAACCAGCACTGAGCCCTGTTACATTTATACAGTGTTAAAGCTTTAGAGTTGCAAGCTACTGCCTTTAAACTGGCGATTAAAATGCTGACAGTAAACTCATCAGTCCAGATGTTACCACATTACTTTATGATACTTGGAGTTAAAACAACTGAGACAGAGATGATACTTGTTATGGAAATTTTAACAATAACCTGCAACTAATCCAGTGAGCTAGATTTGAAGTGGGTTCAATAAACACATTGCAATGGGGAGATAAGCATCCCAGCCAAAACACTAGGATCATCTCTGAATCGTGGCCACTGCCCTTGCACCTTTATACACAGAGACAGACAAACAACATTCCACAAACTCTTACATGTTATGGGGCTATACCTTCAGCCCGTTCCTTAAAACCACCTCCCTCACAGAGAGAATTATGACCTTGTTTTCTGCTTGGCCGTCACCTAAGGATTTACATCTCTGATAAGCAGGAGTCTTACTATCTGTTTAACATCTCCCATCACAATGGCCTCACAGTGTGTGTAGAGCATAAGGCCCATCTGTAGTGCACATGCATACAACTAAGTGAGAAAGTGACATTATTATTACTAATGTGTCTGTGAAGGTTCTCAGTCATCCAGGTCATTGTAGTCTAAGGAGCTTGGAAAGAGAAAAGCGTCTGGACTTCTTTAAGTTGCTTGAAGACGTTTCACCTCTCATCCGAGAAGCTTCTTCAGTTCTAGGGTCAAATGGTGGAGAGTCCCAGATTTAAGCTCTGTGGGAGTATCCCACCGAGAGGAACAATGGACCCCCTAATGATCCTCTACCTAATCACATGAGCCAAGGTGTGAAAATGGGTGTAGGTCACAATCAGTCAAGGTTTCGGGTGAGCTCATTGTGAAACGTATCCCCACCCTATCATGTGATTTCCTGAGGTCAGATGGCCCAGGATGTGAGTGGGCGTTAAGGTGTCTGGGAAGGGATCTCAAAACTGGATTATAGATGGCAGACAGTTGGTGTCATAAACCACCGCCTCTGTTCAAAGATGGTCGCTATTACTAATGTGATATGATTAAAATATGTGATTAATACACGAGAAAAGAAATCTGCCACCACAGTCTGTAGGTCTGTTTGATGACAATTTGGACTCCTCTGGGAGATGAGGACACACCCACATCTGTTCCATACCACAGTCATGGATGGTGTTACGGCTCTGAGTCAGCTTTGGGGCATCAGACACACACACGGGAACACCAGCACCTGAACTTCATGCATTAGAGACTGCCTATTGATTTAGGTTCATAAGCGAGTTCAAACATTTCTTTTTTCTTATTACTTAGATTTCTAAATTAATGCATGCATTAAAAAGTGAATGCATTTAAAGCAGGAACTGCACACCTACCCACATAGCAGACAGGTCTGGCCCGACTGACTTCTGGCATGGTAAGTGGTATGTCATACAGATATGGGCCAGGCCTGGCGTAGATGGCACTGTTTATGTAATAGCATGCCACACCTGGCCCGATTGTGGTTTGGTTTATTTGCCCCAGGTTAATAGAAAACAGGTCTGGCCTGGATCCGGCATCAAGCTGGCATTTCTTACTGACTGGTGTCATGGAAGGGTGTATGTCAATCAGATGTGGGCCAGGTCTGGCAATGATAGCACTATTTATGTTCCTATTTCCCTATTTTAGTTAGAAGACCCAAATGCCATGCTGCAATACAATACTGCTATGGTAGCCAACGTTTCAAATGCAGGTTTGACAGGTTTGTGAGTGTATACTTTATCCAAAACCTAGTGACGGTTTACTGATGTTTTCCATTGGGTGGCTATAGTTCAGGAGGTAGAGCAGCAAGGTGATCTGATTGGAAGGTTAGTGGTTCGATCCCTGGCTCTTCCAGTCTGCATGTCAAGAGTGTGAATGTGTATGAATGTAGTTAGGAAGCACTCAGTTTAGAGAGATTGGGTGAATGTGGCATGTTGTATAGAGCATTTTGAGTAATCTGGCAGAGTAGAAGAGTGCTATAGACGAAACAGTCCATTCATGGTCTGAATAGAGTTTTAGTCTGGTGCCAGAGCTGAAACTGTTCTGGATCATCTGCACAGGACCACCAGTGTGTTTGCAACTGGCCCGTGGCTGCACACAACTTATACATGGCCCATATACCACAAAGAATGACGGCCCTTTGGTGGCCCAGATCAGGTTTGCCAGAGGTAATCCACACATGGGCCAGCAAAGGACCACCAGTGTGTCTGCAACTGGCCTTGTGCTGGCCCATGTGTGGGCCACATCTGGCAAACCAGATCTGGGCCACCAAAGGGCCGTCATTCTTTGGGGTATGTGGGCCATGTATAAGCACACTGTGTGGGCCAGATCCAGGCCATACAAATTTTGCTATGTGGGATAGAGGTACAGTAGGTAGAACAGAGGAAGAATGTGTAGAAATTTTGACGTCAAGTATCAAAGATGATTTTAATTTTTTAATATTAGGGTTAGGGTTTAGTCTATTCAATGTTATCATCAATGTCCCTTTACTTATTAGTCTCTGTATGTCCATGTTTCTATGAACAATTGTGCCAAGAATGTTATTCATGTGGCCAAACTGGCTCCTTCGGAGTCAAAAACGTTGTCATGTCGTAAGACTGAAAGGACTGTGTTAAGCTTCTCTGTGTCGGGTGGAAGGATTGTCTTTTGAGGCCAGGCAGTTTTGAAATTATTTCCCCTGGAACTGCTAGTTCACTTTCTGAATACTCATGGACTGTTATTATGCACCCTAAAAATGCTGGGTAAAAAATGACCCAATTTGTAACCCAGTGTTGAGTCAAATATGGACCGAGCCAATGCTGGGTTGTTTTAACTTAACAGACTTGGGTTACTGGTTTGACCCAGCACACTGGGTTAGGATAACTATCCAAAAATTGGGTTAAATTGAACAATGTTTAAAGTTGAGGTTACCAAAAATTGTGTTGAAACTCAGAACCCAACACAAGGGTTATATTACCATTAACTCTCGGGTTAAGATTTCTACTTACTATAAAATACAGCATATAAAAACTACATTCAAAACAGATTTTCCCCCAAAATATTTTCATTGCTATAAGATAAATACAACACAGCAAATTTCATACAAAATATATCAATGAAAGTAAAGAGCAAAAAAAAGTGTACAGTTCATTATATTATATCCATTACGTCATATCAGTCTTTGGTTACAGCACATGTACTAGGGGTGGGTTTAAAAAATCGATTCATCGATTAAAATCGATTCTAACTGGAATAAAACGATATCGATTCATTAAATCCTGAAATCGATTTTTTTTTATACATATGTAGTTTGCCGCGTATGAAACTTGCAAGTGGTTAACATGAGGAAGTCACGCGAGAGTTAAGTGACCTGGACGCATGAACCATACTCCCGTGAATGTGCCACCGAGCCTAAAGGCAGATGTCTGGCAATACTTTGGATTTAAGAACTGTGAAGACAGTGAAGAGCCGGACAAAAGATGTGCAAAACCGTCTGTTTTGTAGGCCTGTTACGATAACAACTTTTTGTTGGTCGGTATATTGCCCCATAAACAATTGCGACAAGTTATGTCATTGTCATTTTAAGACCATTTTATGTCTTTGAATGTATAATCATAATATAACACCATAATAATGCAAGATCTACACACTTTCAATTGACAAACCAACATCTAATTCTTAAAATATTTAGATCATGGAAATTAGGTATCAAAATATTAGATACCATAAATCTTGAATAAATAGTAAATTTTCTAACAAATAGAAAACAATGTTATTTAATGTTATTGTGTTGTTATTATTATATTTTATTTTTGTAAATATAATGGCAGATAAATTGCATCATCAACAATTATTGAGGTCATGTACATGTATTGTGTGTTAAGTCGATATATCGATTATTGTGATAGGCCTACTGTTTTGGTATCATAACAAGCTTGTCAAACATGCATGACCACTAAGCAATGTCTAAGCAGTAGTATTGGTCTGAATGACAACAAACATAACTAGTGTTTTGGAAAATCTGTTAGAAAACAGTTATTTCAATAATTATGATTAGCATGTGACACAGACACTGCATAAAAAACTACAACAACAAATACTTACTTTAGGAAGATGGGGGAGGGCAGCATGAGGTTGAGACTTTGACATCTGTAAGAAACAAATTCATGTATTACAAACAAGTCACTTAAAAATACATTAATGTGGCAGACTGTTCCCTGTTCAGATGCAGTGTATAAGTACAATCAGGGCTGTCACAACAATGGGGTGGGGCCAAGTGGCTGCAACCCTAGGTACAATGTGCAGGTATATATAATTACATATAATATATGTGAATAAAGCAAGAATCTGTTTAGGTTAGTCACTGTGCTGACTGATGCTTGCTAGGTTTATATGATTGCAAACTGCACAAAAACAACAACAGCAACAACATTAATGACAATGACAAACAAAAGTACTTACATTTATGTAAATCTCACATCAGGAAGATCTGCATTCGATTTCATGGGCTGAAATAAATAAGCAGAAACATTACAGCTAAAAAAACAAAAAACAAAAACTCTAAAAAGCCTAAAAATGACTTAAAAAGCAAGGAAATGTGGAACATTGTAATTAGCAAACATTAATAAAGTATAACTGTGCTTTGTTTCTAACCTTGGTAAGTAAGTACTCTGTAGCCAGAAGGAGAGGTGGGATTTCTGTGAAAGCCAAATTAAATGTGAATAGGTTTTGATAGTTATTGTATATAACAAGTGTAAACAGTTTTATTTGTATTTTTTTCCCTTTCTGAGAAGGCAGAATAATAAGAAAAGGCAAAAGTACGTCACAATATAATTAATTAAGTTACATATTTTGATTACCAAATTATGGAAGCGTGGAGCTGCCACCCAGGCAAAAGAAAAATAGAGCTATATCTATAACGTGAAAAGTTTATTGTTCTAACATTATGCTTTTCAGGTTTGTATAATATAATATCACGTTATTACAATATACATAATTATCACGTTCGCACAATATTGTACGGATGTGATAATTATGTACATTGTTCGTACAATGTTGTTCAAACATGTTGTTCAAACATGAAAAGTATATTGTATAAACATGATAGTATATTGTTAGAACGATAAACTTTTCACGTTATAACGTGATATACTTATATTTCTCTTTTGCCTGGGTGGCAGCTCTACGCTTCCGTGCCAAATAAGCGAGAATAAAGTAATATTATATGAGAAAAGGCACCTGCTAGCTTGATGATGGAGGCTTCATAGACCGGCCACCCACCTTTTGGCTTCTTGTCGCCACTCCACCAAATAAAGGTCCGTTTCCTCCATGCCGGCTAATTATTCATCCTCATTAAAATCTCGTATATGTTCAGTTGGCAGAATTGAGAATTTTACATCTTCCAACCACTTAATTAACGCGAACATAATCGGCTTGTTTCTTCCCGTCTCCTGTATCCGGCCGTTCCTCTCACTGTCGGAATTCACGCCTCAGAGACGTCGTTATTTTTCCCCCCAAAAAAAAGAAGAAAGAAAGAAAGAAACAGCAACAACTAATAAAGAGAGTTTTTGCACGTTCATTGCACATTTGTGGGAATGTTTAAATATTTAATTTTTATTAATTACTTTTCATTATATCTTTATTTTTTAAACCACCATAACAATGCGCATGCGCATACTCTCCTGCACGCAAAGGGCTTTGGAGTTGACGTAATGTCGCAATGCATTGTGGGAGCGCAGCACCATCTTGGCAGGCCACAAATCAAAACAAGATTGCTACGAACCATTCTGAAACCTAGCTCAAAAGAAAAATGAGATTGTGTCCAGATGCAAAGAGACGGTACTTGATTGTTGAAATGTGGACCCGTATGAAATATGGCCATGGAGTAGAAACCCTGAAGACCAAACCGCTATTGATTTAGCATGATCTACTCTCGTACCTTGTCTGTGGAGTCAGCGCATACACGGCGCACCAATTTCGCAATTATAAATCTCTGGAGGCGCACATCCAATTCACCAAGGACTGGGTACAAGATTTGGCTATTTTTAAGCCTCCACGTTGTGAGTACACCGTCATTCAAGCAAAGGTAAGTCAGCTTGAGTACTGCGAGTAAAATGCGTTTGATTCCCCCCGAACATTCAAATTAGTGCAAGCATAAATTCATTCATGAGGGGGAAATTACAGTGAGAACATGTAGAGGCTCTGTTAGAGGGATAACATAGTGAGTTCAGTGCATTGATGTGACATTGTCCTGAAGGATTTAGTTATTCTTTATGGTTAAAGAAATTGCCCTAATTAATTCATATTTATTATAAATAATCCTAATTACACATCTTGCTTCCTTGTTTGTGTCCTGTGTCACTAAAAATACATTCTGTTTTAGTTTTATACATTGATTAATGACCTGCAGAATCTCCTTATCATATTAGGTGTCCATAATTGTCACTTAAAGTCGAACATTATGTTTTCTCCCTCTTGAAAGTGATTACATCCTTGCATTACATACTTTAGGTTCATTTTTTGCTGATAGGTTTCTAAAAAGAAACAGGCAGATTTAGAATATAACATGCAGCGTTCTATAGATGGATACATAAAAACACTTTATTTGTTACATTTATGATAAATGGATTTGAAAGTAGATAAAACACATTTGTGTCAGCCTTGGCTTATTAAAGTTCTTGTCTTTAAATGAACTTTGTCTGTGTGTGTTTCAGGTACTGCACTCTTAAAGACTGAATTGCAGCATTGCAGCCATGGGTCATTGTGATCATCACAGGGAAGGTTGAAGCTGCCCACTGCACCTGTATGGCCGGAGTCGTGGAGACCTGCAGCCATGTCCCTGCTCTTCTGTTTAATGTAGAAGCAACAGTGCGGATCTGTGGCACAAGGACTTTTACAGATGAACCTGCATACTGGGTTTTGCCTGGTAATATGACCAAGATACAGCCAGAGGTTGGCCATAAGATAGACTTCTCCTCTTCAGCTGCCCAAAAAAAGGCTCTTGATCAAAACATAAACAGACCATTCATTGTGACAGGTAAAAGAAGCCATCCTCAAAAAAGAAAAGTTCCACCTGCTACTGTGGAGGAGTTGTCTCAACTGATGGGACAATATTTTTCCAAGCATAGTTCTGTTCTGAATAACCCATAATGTTTTAATTTAGGGGCCCATGTAAATACTTTGCATTTACTGAATATGTACTTACTAAGTACCACTGTTCAAAAGTTGAATAAAGAAACAAAGAAATGTTTGCCTATTTTTAATTAAAAGCACTTTGTAGAACATCAAATCATTTACAATGTAGAATCAAAGTTATGTATAGTTTACAAATGACAAAATGTTCACATAAAATCATGACAGCATTTAAATAATATCACCCACTACTAGCATTCTGTAATTTACTGTCTCTTTTGAAAACCTATCACTACATAAACAGCACAAGACTTAAGAGTATTTAACAAGAGCATTTTTCCCTGGTTTTACTACCACACTGGGGCACATGTTCACCAAAACACAGTAAACCTTTGCCATCTTATCCAGGAGGGTCACCTTTTTACCCACACATGGAAGAAGTAATTTGATTGGCATGGTGGTATGTAGCATGTAGTTTGAAGCAGGGATTTCGTAGTGCCCCATGTGTAGTGTTGGAACCCAGTCAGGATTTGTTTCATTCATTTCATAGGCTGGTTTGCTGCAATAATGCCAAATAATTAGCAACTCTATAAATAGAAGGTAGTTCTGCATGTTTGTTCTAAGTTTGTGCTATGATCTCAGAGCGCATTGAAAATAAAACTAACAGGCTATAAAGAATAATATGAACTTATTTAGAACTTACCTGAATGAAAATACTGAAGCACACCAACAGATATCTGGGGATGGTAGAGAACTGAATATCAGCTCGTCTCGCAGCTGCTATCCAGGCTAGACGCCTTCTTTTGGTAACATCCAACACATAAGCTCCCTCATGATGCTTCCAGGTGAGGAAACAGTGAAAAGAGAGCCTGTTTTCAAGCTTATTCCTTTGCCGGTAGTGCAATCTAACATTACAACCGGCCACACAGCAAGCATTTGTTTGGCCTGCTAATATGGCGCCTCGACCAAAAATCTTGGCTACGCCCCATCCCGTAAGATCACGCTCCAGAGCCCTGTTAACGTACGGATCTAGAAAGAAGATGCTGCATTTTTAACTCTGAGGGAGATGGAGAATGAACCTATTTCCAAAAAAAGTGGAGTGTGTTCCTTTAAGTACTATATTGTATATATTGTCAAAAACTAAAGTGTACATAGCAGTTGTTGTATCTTGTTTACTGTATCACTGACAGATAATTTCAAAGTCAATGAACACTACATTATAGTGAAATATTGTGTAATGTGAAATACTGTAAGCAAATGAATAAACAACCTAATTCGTGATAGACCTTTGACTCTGTTTTGTTTGAATCCAACTGTTTTTTGCAGATGTGCATAAAACATGTTACTTTTAGTATTATTATCATTATCATCATTACTGCACTAAATACATTTTAAATAAAGGATACTTTGATATACATTCTACTGTAAGGTTGGAAATGTATTTTCTTCACCCTAAAATATGTTTTGAAATGTATTTTGGTTTGAAAGAAATATATTTTCAATTTCAAAAATATATTTTTTTTGGAGCATCACAAATACAAAATATATTTGCCATATATTTGAAATATATTTTGGCCAGGAAAAATTTATTTTTTTTTACCGTATGGGAACTTAGTGCAAATTAACTAAATAATTAAATAATTAAATAAACCTACCTACTAACGTGATATCAGTGTACCGAGGCATAACTTTAGCTTTAACATGCACAAACAACTATAACTATTATCGTACCAGTTAACCTGTCAAAGGTAATAACACTTACAGTTTCATTAACGCACACGGAATCACACAAACTGCGTTACAACTGCCATGCTCTGTCGCTGCGCCTTTCGTCTCTCACTCCCACTCTCCCTCTGCGTGATGTGCACATGATCAATGATGCGATCATTTGGGTGCGCTTCATTCTTGCCTCTAGCCATCCTGAGGCCGAGTCAGCAGGGAATTTGCACAGCGTTTCCTGGTGGATGATGCAGTGATATGCATTTAACTCATCTGTACAGTTCTCCTCCTGCATCTTTACTTGCATCCTGCCGACTAATCCACTTTTTTCACCGCACATTGCCGGGGCTTCATCTGTTGTAAGTCCAACAAGTTTGTCCCAGGGCAGTTTCATGTCGGTTACACTTTGACATTTCGACGTTTGACGTTTCCGAAAATGTTTTTTCCTGTCGTTGTCCCATGCATCGATTTAATGTCCAATCTTTTTTTCTCTGTAACGTGCAAATTGGAGTAACAACAACTTCACTTTGTGATTTTGCTCTGGTGAAAAACGTCTGTTGAAATGTCAGATTCTTCTTTAGCTCTTCTACTTTCTGTAGTTTCTGCTCTGCATTTAGGTTTTTCAGCTTATCCTGATGTTTTGTATCGTAGTGCCATCTTAAATTAAATTCCTTAATTACAGCCACATTAGCTCCACAAATAAGACACAAGGCTTTACCGCCAATGTCTGTAAACATATATTCAGCCTCCCACAGGTGCTGAAAGGCTTTATTTTCAGAATCAGCTCTTCTCTTTGCCATTGTGAGGGGCTAGCTTTGCAATAACAGAAGTTTGACTTGATTCACAAGCGAATATTCTCAGGTAGCCTAGTGTTCGGCAAGGAGGCTGCAGAGCTGCATTATCAAATCTGTAGTTTGTGTGTTATTAGCATATGGCTGGGCCATGCATAACAATAATAATAAATCTATATAAAATGATCTCATGGGCCAGATATAAGTGTATGCCGGTGTTCTGACAAAACGTCCTACTTTGGCAAAACGTCCTACCTGTAGGAAAATTTTACGGTGTCCTCTGATAAAACGTCCTACTTTGGCAAACCGTCCTACTGTACGTAATTTATGCACATTTCTGCTGCCACACAATAATTCCAGTACAAATTTAAGTAGGTATGACGGTTTGCCACTTAACTTTGCCCATCAGAGTATGTTTGTAGCTGATATTCATAAAGCCAGTACGGTTTGACACTTCTTTTTACCCATTAAAGTGTGCTTGTAGGTCACATTCACAAAGGTAGCATGGTTTGGCACGTAATTCTTCCCGTCAGAGTATGCTTCTAGTTTATAATAACAACGGTAGCATGTTTTGGCACGTAATTCTTCCCGTCAGAGTATGCTTCTAGTTTATAATAACAGAGGTAGCATGTTTTGGCACGTAATTCTTCCCCTCAGAGTATGCTTCTAGTTTATAATAACAACGGTAGCATGTTTTGGCACGTAATTCTTCCCGTCAGAGTATGCTTCTAGTTTATAATAACAGAGGTAGCATGTTTTGGCACGTAATTCTTCCTGTCACAGTATGCTTCTAGTTTATAATAACAACGGTAGCATGTTTTGGCACGTAATTCTTCCCGTCAGAGTATGCTTCTAGTTTATAATAACAACGGTAGCATGTTTTGGCACGTAATTCTTCCCCTCAGAGTATGCTTCTACTTTATAATAACAAAGGTAGCATGTTTTGGCACTTGTTTGTAGAAGCAGTCTGCATGCCAAGGTGCTTAAGTTATACAGCTGTCACCATTGAAGTGATTGGAACACTTGACTATATAAACTTTGACAATGAACTCACTCCATTATAGTTACAGTATATATTTACTGAATATATTTACAGATATATATATATTTCATATTTACAGATCCAACAGAACACAGGGAGAAAGAAGTGGAAAAGAAACAGTATTCATAACAAATTATGCACATTTTTTTTTTTACACAAGTACTTGACCAGGCTGCTCTTTGTACTTTACTGTGACTGACAGCATATATTTACAGATATATATATTTGATATTTACAGATCCAACAGAACACAGGGAGAAAGAAGTGGAAAAGAAACAGTATTCATAACAATTATGCACATTTGTCGCACAAGTACTTGACCAGGCTGCTCTCATATTGAGCACATCCAAAATGTGCCCATCTGAGACAAAACTCACACTGCACCTGAAGAGGGAGAAGGGGGGGGGTGTAAGTGTGTTAACCAACATTACGAATTTCATGAGAAAATAATTACTACAGTGGCTTGCAAAGTATTCGGCCCCCTTGAACTTTTCCACATTTTGTCAGATTGCATTCACAAACATGAATCAATTTTATTGGAATTCCACGTGAAAGAACAACGTCTCTACCTGGTAGAGGCATACCCTAAAGGTCTGGCAGCTGTAATTGCAGATAAAGGTGGTTCTACAAAGTATTGACTCAGGGGGCTGAATAATTACGCACACCCCACTTTTCAGTTATTCATTTGTAAAAATTGTTTGGAATCATGTACGACTGTCGTTCCACTCCTCACGTATACATCACTTTGTATTGGTCTTTCACGTGGAATTACAATTAAAATTGATTCGTGTTTGTGGCTGTAATATGACAAAATGTGGAAAAGTTCAAGGGGGCCGAATAATGTTGCAAGCAACTGTATATTGCATTTGTGGTTTATTTGTTTTACCATTTCAATCATACTGGACTCAGGATCGGCTTCCAGCATGGAACAAACCACACAGTAGTCATCAGCATTACCTAGAAACACACCGGCATTCAAAATAACAGTTTTTAAACAAAACTGAAAGTGCTATTGCAATACAAAAGCACATGACTCAACTTACTTTGATGTTCTAGCAGTTCGCAAGCAATTTCTGTGCGTTGCAGCCCAATGGCTTCTGGAGTGGACAGCACCCTAGTAACCTCTCCACTCATAAGGTAGTGTTCGGCAAACTGTAAAATATGTTACAGTAATTGCAATTGATTAACGTAATTCTAGTTAAATACAATAAATACAATTAAATACAATGGCTTATTAAATACCTTCAACACTAAAACTCCACAACTGCTGGAGTCCATCTGCTTGTTGTGTGGCAGAGTCTCCATTTTCCAATCCACTCGGGACTCTTCCTTTCCTTTCATCTTCAGAAAATTCCTAATAAAAATAAAACAATTTTTTAAAATGTAGCCAGCATTTTGCTCTAAATATAAAAAAACCCCCCACAAACCAAACAACCCAAAACAGATAATTAATGAATGATGAATACCTCCAGTTACGCATAATTTTCCTTTCATAACAACCTTCATTTCCAAGAGGGTCTAACAGCAGTACAGATCGTGAGGAGATTTTGACAACCTAAAATAAAAATGGTATTTAGTAGAATATGTGTAGTACACTCACTTAAGTAAACATAATCAGTTGTAAGCATTTTCAAAATAAGAATATGCTGCTAAAAAGAACAATGTACCACAAGGATCCAGTGTGCACCGAAGTTCAGTGGGCACAACCAAATGTCCTCAGCTGGAAACAACATCTGTGGAATATTTTTAAGTTTATAAAGGTTTAGATTCATGTACATAACATGCACTATATGACCTATATAACATCTACATTACCTTGGTGACACATTTAAACTTCCCAGAAAACAGAGAGGTTGCAACAACGCAAGACAACTGATACACGGGTTCCTGAAAAATGCAAGAGTTTTTTTTTTAAAAGATTACATAATTGTATAAAATGCTTTTGTGAAATAACTGGCATACGTTCTTACTTGCCTTTTGTTTCCTAATGAGGCAGTGCAGGTATCCATCAATGACCTGTTTGGATTAAAAGAAGATTATTTTTACAGACCACCACTAGGACCAAAAATGATTACTTCACTTACCTCATCAGAAAGCCACCCACTGTCCTCCAGTGTGCGAAAAGAAGAGTCATACAATTTGTATGGCCCAACGACTGCCTCCACACGCCCGGTGTCTTTTGCAGCCCAAAGCCACTTCACTAAAAAACAAAATATGATAAGTTTCTTTAGTAATAACAGTTGCCATTTGAAAATCACGGTCAATGGCCAACGGGCCACAAACAGACAAGGGCCAACGGGCCAACAAAATAACCATGCCAGAGGGGAGAAATTAGCCAAAATTGGACCAACAGGTCAAAATTAGCAAGAGGGGAGAAAAAAAAAAAATTCTATCCATTCGACTAGCCAAACTGGCAACAATTGACCAACCGGTCAGAATGAGATTTTTAGCTATGCCACCTTTTTCTTGCGTGCTGGGTTTCTGGGGGGTCACTGGTACAAGCTCTTCTGGTGCTTGGACTGATTTTACCTGAGCTATTTTTGGTGCAAACTGTATGACAGAGGGTCTGTTATTTTGCAGCGCTTCAGGATGATGCTGAGGACTGCAAGGCTGCATCTCAGAAGATGGGCTACTCTCAACAGGTTCAGTTGGAGTTGAGACTTGGACAGGGTGGCTTGTTCTATAAGGTTTAATGTGGTCAATACTGTATAGACTTTTTAAAGTATTTCCCTCAGCGTTTTTCAGTCTAACACATTTTCCACTGATGTCATCAATTGTTTAGGGACCTGAAAAATCTGGTTCAAGTCTTCCTCCTTTTCGCCCACGTTTCCTCATATTTAGAAGCAGAATTTGATCCCCTACATTGTACACAACATTTTTGTACTTTTTCAGGACCCGCTTGGCGTATGCAACCTTTTGCTTGTCTTGTGACTTCGCAATGTTTTCTTGTGCAGTTTCTTTAACTGCATGTTGTGCTTCACTTTCAGACTGTACATAGTCACTGTACCTTTTGTCGTCTGGCAGAATGATGTTGGAAATCTAAAATTTTGTAGATATTAGCAATTAAAACCAAATGATATCATATTCATAAAGACATTACTGGGTTTTTTACTTAAATGGTTTCAATTCTTAGTTCTAACATAGAAAGAATTTGACAAACACTCACCGGCACTTCTGATGGAAATACTGCCTCTCTTCCATACATCAGAAAAAAAGGTGAGTATTTTGTTGTGGTGTGTACTTTTGACCGCAGTGAAAACAGGGTGGGATCTAGATACAGATCCCAGTTATTCTGCTGGTCATTCACCAGTTTTCGGAGGGCTCTAAATGCAGGCATCGAAATATGTAAAGACAGTAATGAAAGTTTAATTAGAAGTAAAGAAATTAATAAATTATTAAGTAACAATTAAGTTTGAATAACATAAGTAATGTTATTAAAAACTGATAGATAAAAATTATGCATACCTTTTTATGTTGTCATTGGTCTTTTCATCTCATTGGCTACCTCAGATGCAGATTTCGTTTTTAATGGGAAAGCTTCAACCCATTTTGAAAAGTAGTCAGTTGCAGTAAGTATATACTGGAAGCCGCTTGACATTTTAGGAAGAGGTCCAGTAAGATCTATACCAATAAGTTCCCACACTTCAGACACCTATCAAGGACAAATTAATAATTTGAATAACAATTTGTATAATGTACACATTAACATCGATGGTTAAAATTAGTTGGCAAACACTCCTGCCTTCATGAATATGAGCTAGAAGCATAGTTTGATGGGTAAAAGGGGCATAATATTTACCTGAATACACTGCAACGGTTGCACAGCAGTCAGTGGTTTCCGAACTTTTTGACACTGGTCACATTCCAGAATCTTTAAGGTAAAAATATTTATGGAGTTCACGTAAATGTTCAACATTCTCATTTATAAAAAAAAAAAAAAAAAAACATCATTAATGATATATTCTCTAACGAACAAACAATTTAGCAACAAAACTTTGTGTGTGTCTTCAAATCTCTGCCAGGCCTACAGGTTATTACTGTAATATCACTAATTAATCATATTTATCTATATTTTGCAAGTGTACAGTTTCTCTTTTAACTGATATAAAAAAAAATTCTTATTTTAAACGGCATTTAACAACAATGCAAACAGTTAATACATACCCATGTTTTAATGTCAACTGTCATACCAAACCAGTAAAATCTGGAACACACTGCATTTAGCGTTTTGTGTGTGCCAGTGTGTCCTCCAATTGGAGATGAATGAAACTCATGAAATAGCTTCCTGGCATCATCCATGGTTTTTACTACTCTTCTGGTTCCAACAAAGAGTTCTCCATCTGCAGTAGAACAATATATATTTATAAATTAATTTAACCACATATATGAGTTGTTAGTATTAACAATAAATTACTGACCCTTTTGTTGGAATTTTGAGGCATATCTTCTGAGATTTTGCCTTTGAGCCTTGTCATATCCTGAAGGGTAGGAGCCCGCAGAAATAAACGCGTAAATCTCTTCCCACTTCTTCTCCATATCTACGAATGTAAGTAAACATTTTCTTCTGAGCTTCAATATGTGCAGTTAACAATGCAAATAATTTAACTTATTAAATAACGACATTACCGAAACAGCCTTAAAACACCGAAGCTGCGGATTCAGAAGTGTTGTGCAAATACCACGTGTCCAGTAACTTGACAGCAGACTTCACCGAAGCTGCAAATTCGACAGTTTTGTGCAGAAAGCAGATAGCGACTTTACTTTAATATTGACAAACAATCACAAAGGCTTAAAAAACTCAAGTATCAACGTCAATAAAAAGTACTAATACTTACTACTTACCTATTTTCCTGCAAATATGACAACGGGGTAGCATTAAATCACAGCCGGATGCGCTTTGCTTCACTTTATGTGTTGTGCGCATGCGCGCACATGCTCAGAAACAACGGGTAGGACGGTTTGCGGGGTAGGAGAAATTCCCAGAACACCTGCCGTGTTCTGGTGATGCGGTCGTAAGTGCAGTAGTGAGGGGTTGCTGGTTTCAGCACATTGAATAGAGGTTAGACGGTGGTTTATGGTGTCGGTTAAGCCTCGAGGGTTGCGGCCATAAAATTATAAGTAAAATATTTACTTCACCCCGATTAAAGGTAAAGCAGACCCTGGTTTATGGTGTCGGTTTTGAGCCTCGGGGACGAGCATCACTTCTGTTTTATGATGCGATTTTGCCCCGTGGTGGCGGTCATAAGCGCAGTGAAAGGGGTACATGGTGTATGGTGCGGTTGTGCTTCGGAAGAGTTCTAACAGTTGAGCTTAAGAGGTTTCTGTGGAAATTTCCGCTGATGAAAAGCGCTCTCTGTGGGTCTCACTGCTGGTGAGGCGCGCTCTGGGCGTTGTGTGTGTGAAGCGCGCTCTGGGTGCTGTTCTGTGTGTGAGGCGCGCTCTGGGTGCTGTTCTGTGTGTGAGGCGCGCTCTGGGTGTGTTTCTGTGTGTGAAGCGTGAACACAGTGACAGTGGCGGTTGATGTGTGAATAGGAGGACATTAGTGCGAAGAGAATGCTTTAAGATCAAAGGTTGACGCCTAGTGTACCTGTGGAAATTAATTTTGCCCTGGGGTTGGCTCCCCCACCGTACGTTGGACGCGGCGTACGGACCAGCGGTGTCTGGAGGTCCAGGTTTATCACCTGAGAGCTGAGGGCCCTCAAACGATAACAGAGTAACACTGGAACGGCCGTGTAATCACGGGTTCACATTTATTCTGGAATAGAACAAGAGAATGCTTTGTCATCTAAGGTTGAGTTCTATATTAGTCAAAAGAAAACAGAGGTTAGAGTCCTCATTTCTAAAAATAGAGGTTAGAGTCCTCGTTTCAGTGACGTTTCAGTGGTTAAAATTGTTGTGTGCCTGTTCCCTGATAGCGTGAAATTAAGAACAAAGAGGGAATTTGGAGCCACATAGAGATAGACGGGCATAATTGGATGTATTACTCTGTGGTGTAATAAAAATAAAAACAATAAAAAAAGGAGAAAGAGAGAGTAAGAGGTGCGTAGGGGAGAATTATTGAGAAGCAGAGAGAGGAATGTGTTGGGAGACTGGCGTGCAGTTTGCGCTGTCAAGGTGGGCGTGTTGCCTGCTTATCTGTTTAACAGTGATGAAAATGATATTAAATAAATCTCTTAGTGTGTTAATACAGGAAGCTACGGACCTGGACCAACTGCCCCCACAAGCACAGCGGCCGAAGCAAAATTATAGTAATGGGAACCACACCCAGCAAGAATCAGCAGCTGTGAAACAGACAGCAGCGAGGAGAGAATTAGAGGAGAAATTAAGAGAAGTTTTAACACAAAATTGGGGCCAACAGACTTGTGGAGGTTGGGAAGGCGTCCGGAGCATCACAACAAAAGGTGAAACAAAAACACACACAAGCAGAGAAATGTGAGAGAAAGGCTCCTTTTAAGGTAATGCCTAGTTTGAGAAAAAGTTAAAAATTAACCTGCCTACAAATGCACACACATGCAATGAAAAAACAGCTTACACTCATGAACATGTGAAGATTTTCCAGCAAGGTTAAAGCAGCAAAAATTAACATACTTTTGTTGTTAAATGATGAAGTTTATGCATTACTGACAAATAAACCCTCTGGGTTGCAGGACAACAATTTAGCTTCAAAGAAAAAGAAAACAAAGAGACTGGTATGACCAACCAGTGAGGAAATAACAAATTTAGTGGTTAACAGTCAAATTGTGAGATGTTTTCTGATGATTGAACAACACAAGTGATTACTGACGGAAAGAAAATTCTCTTTTGTGAGTTTAAACATGATCTTAAGAATTTGAACATGTGCATGTTGTCCTGTCAACTTGGTGGGTTATGAGTTGATTATATCGTGAGAAAAAAAAAAGAAAAAGGGGGGAGAGAAGGCTGACACAGGGCCTGGTCCGGTGTTTCTCCCCTCTCGTTGTAACACAGCCAACACAACATCATTTTCCTGTTTGTACACTTTGGTTTGTTTTTGTTTTGTTTTGTTTTGTTTTTTTTTGTTTTTTCTCTTTATGTTTAATTACAGGCTGCTTTGCCAGCCCTGAAAGCCGAGGCTGACCTGGACTCCTGCTCTCCCCTCTACGTGACCCTGACCAAATGCTGCAACAGCTGGACCCACAACAACAACCTGAAAATGTCAACAGTGCTGCAGGAATGCGATCTCATGCAGCAGAGACGGAGAGCACTAAACCTAAGGCCCGTTTCACTACACGGGGGAAAATTCTCAGACAGCTTCAGCTGACAGAGCTGTGACGAGACGCCCGCCAAGCCCGAATGAAAAGTAAGGTCAAGCAAAAGGATGCTGATCTTAACAATTCTGCATTAACACTGTGCAGGACAGTGATGGACCAACACGGCAACAAAATGGGTGTGACCGAGACAGGAGGAGCAAGTGAGGTCAAAAGGCACCTCAGAATGGACAAAAAGCACAGAGGAAGATGCAGCTTTCACCTGCGGTGAGCATGGACACTGGAGAAAGGACTGCCCCAATTGGGGTCAGAACCAGGATGGACAGAACTTCGAGCAGCAGCAGCAGCAATGGTCGCAAACAGACTGAAAAAGAGGAGGGCAGGACCCCAGGGCACGCTTCAGGCCGTGGTTTACCCAAGACACCAGAACAGGAAAGTGATGAACACAAACACACACATCTACATACACTGATGAAAAGAAACACACACATGAACATATGTGCACTCGTTGATTGAGTGAAAAATGACACACACACACACACACACACACACACATCAAAAATGCTGATTCAATTCACTGAGAAGTGATCCACACATACACATGCACACGCTTGTGCAATAAAGAGTGATGCACACACACACACACACACACGCTGATGCAATGAAGAATGCTTTGCTAACAAATGCTTATGCTGATATGCAAAATGCTGCACACAAACATCCCAATATATAATTTTTATGAGGAGCCATTAATTATCGTTGATTATTTAGAATGTGTTTTATGTCACCCAAAGGGCATTGATGTAGATTTAAGGAATAAGGTCTAAAACAGTTTGGTTATGAAAACAATGTCTGTGCGTGATGTCTGTTTATGGCTCAAGGCCTTCACTGAATTCTTTGCTGTGCTTCACACAGCCTGATGAGGAGCAGTGGCACAGAGTGAAAATGATGAATTAATAGTGTAAGTTTTAGGTTGGAGTACGGCATTTTCTGTGATTGAAATTTAATACAAGGAGGAACAAAGGTGCTACGGTACCTGAGGTTCTCATCCCTACACAATATTGTCCCGGCAGGAAGCAAAACGTTCCTGTGAATTTCTGGTTGACTTTTGGGTTTTGCTTAGCGCTAGCTTGATTTTATCAGTGAGCTTTGGCTTGTGTTCTTTCTCTAAGCGAGAGAGGGATAGTTTTATGCTTGGACATGTCTGCAACGGGCCCTAGTATGTGTTGTTTTTATTAGTATTTTGTTGGTTACGTCTGTTTTTGTTTTTGTTACAGTGCACTGAGGAAAATCTGAGAGGTGATCCACCGGTGGTGATATTTTGTGAGTTCATGATTTAACAATCAGCTCTTTAAACCAGGCCTGAAAGATTGAAATTTAAAGCGCTATAAAATATTATTACTGTAAACAGTTGCAAAGTGTGCTTCTCCATGATTGTAATTGGCTTGAGAGAAATTCACTTACAGGGACACTGATCACGTGAGAAGTCCTGAGTCTAAAAGGATTGCAGCGAGTCAATCCACTCCAAAAAACAAGGAATTGTTTTCCTTTAAAATGATGACGTCATCTTGCTGGTGATGGATGCTCGAATAGGTCGCGCGTGAGACTCCATTATCAGCAACATCTGGTATGAATGGGTGTGAATGAATGCATGTGACTGGACTGTGATGGACGGACTAAAAGTTTTGACTGACTTGATACTGAGACAATGACTGCACCAACTTTAGGATTAGTAAATGCTGACAAACAATTCAACCAGTCAGCAAGAGAAGGGTGGATGCTTCGCTTTGTTTTGTTTTTGCAGGAGCAGGAGGATAAGAGAGACTGAAGAGGAGACGGTAGCTTCACATGAGAGTGTGGAACTGCAGATTTAACCCTTTGGTTGCTAATGTTGAGTTCTGAGATATGATGACACTAACCTTATCTTTTAATTTTCTAGCTCCAATGGATTGACACATGGGAGTGTGTCAAAAAGGGGGAAGTTGAGTTTTAACATCAAACCACGGTTTTATGAACATTTTATGACTTTATTTGTGTGTTTGATAATTTAGCTATGGTAAAACTTAAGCTTATGAGATGTTAGACTTAGAAATGGTTCATTAATTTTTGATTTCCAAATTTGCATCACCGGAACAACAATGGAAAACAATATTAGATTATCAAGGCTAGGGAGAGAGGTGTTTTGGTTTTCTGTCTCTTGCGGAGAGAGGAACAGACACCAGACGGGGACACGGAGATATGAGGACCCTTCACAGCAGAGACAGACGTACGGACTCCCGAGACAGCAACTGGGGTCAAGTGTCATGGCGTTTGGGCTCCTTGAGAAGATGGATCCCATAAACACAGCAATAACCATGAAGGGGTTGGCGAAAATCTAGGAACACCAGACCAACGAGGTTCGAGAGGCTCTTGGCGAAAAGGGGGACACGGCGGTGACCCCAAAATACACAGATCTTTGTTTGAAATCGGGGCAGAATAATCCCCTGATCTGTGCACCGACTAAAGGGTGGTCTAACCCCGGAGGTCGAAGAAAGAAGCTGAGAATCACCCAACTGGAAGATACTGGTAGCTGCAGCAATAAAAATAAAGGTTAAAAGCTCCTTAGACAGAGGTTCTAGTCTAAGTACATTTGAAAGGTATAAGGTGACACCAAAATGGGAGTGGGAAACTGTAGCACCAAAATAAAGCTGTGGGAGAACTGGGAGTGATGGGACTGTCATCTGTAACTGCTGTTATGGTTGTAAATCTAATTTTTCTTGCATCTGAACTGCGTAAACACAGAGGTCATCCCACATATGGTCCACCCGTTAAAGGGGGACAGAGGGCCTCAGGACCAAGAAGAACTGGACCTTGTAATGCTGGAGTGTATGTTATAAGTGATCTCTTAAAAAAGAGATCAAAAGGGGGAATTGTGAGATTATTCTGTTATCATATGTTACCTTATATCTGTAATCAAAATAGTTGAATTATGATACTGCTGTGGATCATATTATACCCCTTAATATAGAGTGTGTGATCAGTATGTAGTCTTAGTTTGCATTATACTTCTGACTTAAAAGAGTGTGAAAATCATTAGGCCTATTTGATTGACCTGTATTATTCGACACTGTTGAATGTGTTACACCGTTTCTTGACATTTCATACTGCTGAATCATGAAGAGAATGTTGTGTGCAGAAGACCTTGTGCCGATAATAGAAGAGACTACATTCCATACCCCCACCTTTACGGAGAGCAGAAAGACAGGGAGCCGAGGTCATAACTTAGGCGCCGTGTGAGAGAAAACATGTGAATGTTTAGGCTTTTTATGACTAGGTGGGGGCCACTAGGGGCTATAAAAGGCTGAGTAACCCGTCACCATTTTGAGACTTGCTGTGACCCTCTGCAGGCAGGTCTCCCCATCATGATGGTTCTTATGCTCTTAAGTGTTGAATTATATGGAAATAAATAATTGTTGATTGAGCATTTATACACCGAGTATTGTCCTTCCTTCAGCCCAAAGATTAAAAGAACTGGGAGATTTTAACACCCTCAATGTATTTAAAATTGAGAGGTGGGCAACAACGCCAGGGGTGAGGTGTACACCCTGATGGTAATTTGGAGTCCGTGTTGCGTGCCCACCCCCAAGATCCTATATGTATGTGTTATGAGAGTGTGAGTAAGGTAAATGTCTAAGTTGTGGGATAAAATTGAGGCACAGGCAGCCAGAAGGGGACAGAGGCGGGGGGGGGGGGATGCCTCCTCTGCACCCTGGTGACACACCCTTACCCCAAGGCCCTGCATTTGTGGGTGATTGTGGTGGAGCGGGAACAGGGAGGCAGCTGGAGATGGGGAGGGAAGGAAGGGAGGGGCAAGTGACCCCTCCCTGGGGCCAGCTCCCCCGCTGACCCCAGTAGGCACCCCCATACTCTGCAACCCGCCAGGGAAAGGGGGCCCAGGCCCATCCGGACCGGGGCCCAGTGCAGCAGCGCTGCCTGGCCCCACAGAGCCCGGGACAGCCCACCCGACCCCACCACAGAGAAAACTGCACCCACCCCATCATCCACTCATCTTCCACACTACACAAGACAATAGACGCCCAGGCTGAGATCTTCCTCCACCTCTCCTGTATCACCCCCTCCTGCAGAGTGAGTTCCTGAAGAGAGGAAAGCTCCTGCAAGATGTGACAACCTCCCCCACCAGTTGAAGAGCCCCACGTGGCTCGATGCAGTGGCGGCACCCTGCGCCAGGGTGGGCCCCATACACCCATCCGCCCACAACCCGGCAAGACACCAACCAGGACCCAAGCCCCGAGGCCCGGCCAAGGCCCCAGCTCAGAGACGGAGCGCCCCCAGAACCTCACGCCCGTCCCGGACCCACCCAGGGGCAGCCAGGCTACCAGGTCAGTAACCCACGTCCGTCAGCAGCACAGACCCTCCCCCAGCCCTGCTGCATGCAGCCACGAGGAAACCGTCACCTAAGAGCCAACAGAGCCCTTAATTGGCCATGACCGCTACCCCGGGTTGAGCCCCCCAAGGAAGATGCTCCTGGGGAACCCCTGACGCCCCAAGCCTGTTCCTACCCCCACACCAATCACAACAGTGAAGGTGGGACCAAACTATGACCCCCCAACCCCACTATTTGATGGAGCTGATCAAAGGAGCCCAGAGCAATTGATCTGATGTGGTGGCAGAGGCTGTATCAAGACTAATGTAATCTAATAGAAAATTTCTATATTGGTTAGAATTAAGATTATTTTTATTTTTCCAGTTCATGAGGACTGTTTTCTTGGCTATGCATAGGGCAGTGAAAACCATATGGGCTATATTCTTTTCTGTAGTGACATTATCTAAGCTGCCCAACAAACACACTAAAGGGGAAGTTGGAATGTTACATTTCAGACACTTTGATAAGTCTTCACATATCTCGCACCAAAACTTCTGAACTGGTGGACAGAACCAAAGAGCGTGGATATAATTGTCCGGTGAATTGGTTTGGCAGTGTGAGCAGTTGTTGGTAGACGTAAAGCCCATCTTGAACATCCAATGACCTGTATAGTGCACTCTATGTAGTATTTTGTATTGAATTAATTGAAGACTGGGATTTCTAATTAGATGAAAGGTTTTTAAGCAAATCTGAGACCAGAAGTTTTGGTCTAAGTTAACTGATAAATCCGCTTCCCATTTTGCAATAGGAAGTGATATTGATTCATCTGTTTTAGAAAGCATTCTGTATATTTTGGAAAGTAATTTGGGGGTTTTAAGAGTAAGAAATTGAACCACACTTGGTGGTGTTTGTAGTTCAACTTGACCCGGTTTAAATTTCTTTTTTACTATGGATTTAATTTGTTGATATTCTAAAAAGCTTTTCTTGTTGATCCCATATTGTGTAACTAGTCTGTCAAATGAAATAAATTCTGTTCCTTCTAGTATATGTTCTAAATATTTGATTCCTTTACCACTCCAATCTGAAAAGTTTATCATATTATTGTTTTGTAATATGTCAGGGTTGTTCCAGATAGGTGTACATGCATGGGATTAATGAAGATTCTGTCAACTTCAGAAACTCCCACCATGCTGTCAGAGAAGAGCTGATGCTGACGCTTTTGAATCATTCATGTTGTTGGATGTTTGAGCTGATAAATGGTAGATCTGAAATCTCTAGATTATTGCAAAGTGCTTGTTCTACATCTAGCCAAGGTTCATCTAAGAGGGTATGTTTTAGCCATCCTGAGATAAACTGAAGCCTGTTGTCTAAGAAGTAGTGCTGAAAGTTAGGTAGTTCTAATCCTCCGTTATCCTTGGTCTTTTGTAGTGTTTTTAAGCTTATACGTGGGGGTTTGTTTTTCCAAAGGAATTTGGACATATATGAATCTAGAGATCCAATCTTGCGGCGGTTTAGTTGGGATCATTGAGAATAAATAATTTATTTTTGGTAATACCATCATTTTTATAGCGGCAACCCTTCCCATGAGTGATATGGGTAGACATTTCCACCTAGCCAGATCACCTTCTACTTTCTTTAAAAGTGGGATATGGTTTAATTTAGTTAGATCTGCAAGCTTGGGAGAAACATTAATACCTAAATATTTTATATTTCCCGATTGCAGTGGAGTAGAAGAGGAATTATGGAAGGAGCAATTAATCGGAAGGACTGTAGATTTTGACCAGTTAATTGAGTAATCTGATATTCTTGCTAAAGAGTTTATCAATTCAATCACCCCAGAGATATTGTTTTGTGAATTTTGGAGAAAGAGTAACACATCATCCGCATAAAGGCTGATTTTATGTTCCACGTTCTTGCATTTTATGCCCTTAATTACTGAATTCTGTCTAATTGCTGCTGCTAGTGGTTCAATAAAAATTGCAAACAGTGAAGGGGAGAGTGGGCATCCCTGCCTGGTGCCCCTCAGGAGACAGAAGCTGGAGGATGTCTGGTCATTTGTTCTGACACAAGCTGTTGGGGAATTATATAATATTTGTAACCAGTTAATGAAAGAGGATCCAAAACCAAATTTGTGTAAAGTTGCAAATAGAAATTTCCAGTTAACTCTGTCAAACGCTTTTTCTGCATCTAAAGAAAATGTCATGGTCCTGGGTCATGCGAACCAGTGTTTTGAGTTTTAGTTTATTTGGATGTTTATTGTTTGTTTAGGTTCATTAAGTTATTCCAGTTCATTTGTTATTATATTGCCCTTGTGTTAAGTCTCCCTGGTTCATGTGTCATGTCCGCGTGGTTATGTTTAGTTCATGTCATGTCTAATCTCCATGTTTCCTGTTTTACTTTGGAAGTCTGTATTCTGTGTCAGTGTATTCAGTTTCACTTCTCCTGTCCTGTCGTTAGGTTCATGTGTGTCAGCTGTGTTCCCATGTGTGGCCACTTCCCCTGATTATCCCTCATGTGTATTTAGTCTCTGTGTTTCATGCAGTCTGGGTCGCATTGTCTGTGTTATCTCCCCTACCCCTTGTCATAGTTTCCCAGCCATAGTAAGCCATAGTTTGTATGTTGTTTAGTCGTAGTCTAAATCTCAGTAGAGTCGTAATTTCCCAGTCTATGTTCAGGTTTTCCCTCAGTTACTTTGTTGTTTTTTTCCCGTGAGTTTTTGGCCCTAAATAAAGGCTCGCCTTTTGTTAAGTCCAGTTTTGTGTCCTCACCTCTGTCTGCTCTTGGGTCCTCTACTCACTCCACACGGTCTGCCCCGGCAGTCCGTGACAGAAAATATTGTAGTTTCAAGGTTTTTACTGTATGAGTAGTCTATCAAATTAAGTAATCTACGTGTATTTGTTGATGAGTGCCTACCCTTTATGAAACCAGTTTGGTCAGGATAAATTAAGAGGGGGGTTATTTTCTCTAGTCTCTTCGAGAGAGCTTTGCAGATTATTTTAAGGTCTACATTTATAAGGGATATTGGACGATAGCTTGAGGGATATACAGGGTCTTTGCCTGGTTTTAGCAGGAGATTAATGTTTGCAGAATTCATATTTGATGGAAGTCTGCCATTTTCTTTGATTTCCAACAACGTTCTGTAAAAAAAAAAAAATTGGTGCTAGAATCGTCGAGAATTCTTTGTAGAATCATTTAATTCTAGTTTTGTTTTGCGTATTTTGTTCAATGTTTCCTGATCTTGGTGGGACGCGTAGGCTTCTTCTAGTGATTTGATGGTTTTTTCTAATTCCTGAATAGTTTTGTTTTCTTTTTTTCTTTTTATGTGAAGAGAAAGAAATTATTTTACCTCTCATCACAGCTTTCCCTGCTTCCCATAGAACAGAAGCTGATGTTCCGGGAGTGTCATTAAAGTCTAAATATGAAGTCCACTCTTTTTAAAAATATTTAATAAAGTCTTCATCTTTAAGCAGTGATGTATTAAATCTCCAGTTTTTACTTGGCGTAGTATTATTCTTGTGCATTAGTGCTAAAGATACAGGAGCATGATCGCTGACAGCTATAGGGTGAATCTCAGTGTCTGAAATGTCCCTCAGCAGTGAGCTGCTGACCAAAAAATAATACAGACAAGAGTAGGAGTGATGAACATGTGAGAAAAAAGTATATTCCTTACTGGTGGGGTGAAGGGAGCGCCATGCATCGCAAAGACCAAAGTCGCTTATGGACTGCCAATTACGCTGAGTTCCTGCTGTATTGAGCCTATCCATTTCTTCATTTAGTCCAAGGTTGAGGTCGCCTCCAAGAACAAGTGTGCCATCTAAGCGTTCAGAGAGTGCACTGAAAAAACTGTGAAAGAATGAGGGATCATCAACATTTGGACCATATACACTTACAATACATAGCTTTTTATCAAGTATAGATAGTTTAATGATTAAGAATCTGCCCTCTGGATCTATAACTGTATCGAGTACTGTGAAATTAATTTTTTTATGGATTAAAATTGCTACTCCCCTTTGTCTAGAATTATAACAGGCTGAGAACACATTAGGAAACTCAGGTGTTTTAAGTTCATTCGAACCTCTAAGAGGTCTGTGGGTCTCTTGTAAAAGGACAACATCTGGCTGTAGTTTTTTGAGTTGGTTAAATATTTTTAACCTCTTTTCTCTGGAGCCAGCTCCATTTATATTCCATGTAACGAATCTTAGTGCACATCTATGTGCACACACATAGATGTCTGTGTATAACTAGGGGTGTGCGCTGTGTGTGTTGCTTAGACAGGTGGAGAGAATACATCACTTGTTCATAAATAAAGAGAGGGAGAGAGAGAAAGAACATGTGGCGAGATGCTCCCTGAGTCTGACTATGTGTTTGCATATTTACTAATATGAGTACGCTTGGCTTAAGTGTGTGTATCCTGTAGGTCTGTGTGCGCTGTCTGACTGATGTAAATGTGCTGCCATTGAGCGCATGACTGTGCGTGATCGTGCTGTGCGTATGTGTCGAAATAAAGGATGCTGTTTGTGGATGAGTCTGGAAGCAGGTGATCAAAGCAGTGAAAGAAAGAAAAAAGAAAGAAAGAAACCAAGGACAAGGGTGAGCAGCATAAAAACAAGAGGGGGAAAAAGAGAGAAAAAAAAGCGAGAAGAAAAAAACCCGGAAACATTCCAATCAAACCATTGATGGAGAGTGACGGTATTAATTCTGCTATGATATCACACTTAAGATGCGATTTGATATTAGTAAGTTAAACAGATGTTAATGCAAGTTAGTGTGAGTGGATGGGGAAAGGGTGTAGTGTGACATTAATGTTGTGGAAGTTTTCATTTAATAAAGCCTGCAGACAAACGGTAAGCAGTAGCTAACATCCTTTAACTGAAAAAGAACAAAAACCCAAACTTGGTTAGAGCAGCCATCACACGGGGCAAACGACCGGCAGAGTCTCTACTGAACTCAGAACAGCCCCAGGTTAAATACTTCCTACAGGAACAAAACTGTCTCAGTTTATTAGAACAATCCGCATTTGCATCCATTCATGGTGCATTTTACATATCGCCTTAACACGTTTTTACACATGATGAAAGGACAGAGGGTGTTTGCGTGTTGTGCAGACACGATTTTACATCCCATTGTAATTAATGTTATGTGTTATAATTTAGAACTACTTAGAACAAAGTATCAACAGTTTGAGAGCAAATGTACGAAAGTAACATCCTGGCAGTACATTTTCTTAAAGCAAATTAGAGCTGCAAGATGACTGTGAGTCTTCATAATTACAAGTGCAGCTGAAGGTGTCTAATGCTGGCAATAAATACACATGTTCTTTTTAAAACCACATGCCTTGTGTGACCGCAACTGATATGCACTACACTGATGCCACTCGCACCATTTTTTCATAGAGTTCTTCCTCTTTCTGCGCTAATGCCAGCTAAGACTGTTTGTGCCAGCCCTACGTTAAGTGAACTGGCTCCTCAGTCACCCCTTCCATGTGTATTGAGAATGTTCAGTTTAAGGCTTTTTACTGTGAGACCAAGCTGGGCATTGTGGAACTAAAGCAATTGGAGTGTTGGATCCAGAGGCTGAGTTGGAGGTCTCAGTTTGCTCTGGATTCCCAGAGGGAGTCTTTCAGCTCTTTCAGCTCCCACTATGGTCTCACATCAACTTGTGCAGCACGGCTCTGTGCCAGCTGGAAGGCTCAGATTAACTCAGGCAGCAGTATTCATTGTCAGCTGGGGGCTGACTATGAAATTTGGGTCTTCCCTCATTTGCTCCTCGCTCCAAGCTGACTGTGACAAGTCTAGATTTAGCTATAGGCAAGGAGCAGAATATAACGAAGAACAATCATGGAGAGTTGCAACATACAAACATACAAACATAAAAACATACAACATACAAACCACAGTTGTGGTTTGTATGTTGCAACTTACTTTTGCTTCACTTCCTTCTGTGCAAAATGACTTGTATGGTGAAAGTAACTAACATGCAATCTAGACATACATAACTTCAGAAAACATTTTAAAAACAGTGAACAGCAGAACAATCGTTGATGTCTGTGAATGTGTTTTGAGATTTGAAGTAATTTGTAATTTAAATTTAAATATAAATTGTAATTTTTATCATGTCTGTGTTAAACTGGCTTCAAAGTACATATAAACCTCTCACTTGGTTTTATTTTTAATTTATTTAGTTCTTACATTTGTTTTAGTTGTAAATATTACAATGTAAGTGAAACTGCATGATTAGCTGAAGTCACAGTATTATTCAAATCAAACAAAAAATGAAACCAAGCAAGAAAAGAATGAAACAAATATGCAAATTACTTTTCATTATTTTACTCATTTCAAAGAATAATAAGATGAGTATACCAATGCTTTTAGTCCAAGTATTCACACACTGCACTCTGAGTTTGGGATTCACATTTAGGATCAGTAGTCTGAGCAGGCAGACAATCTGAGCAGGCTTATTATTCCGATGAACACTTAGATGAGCAATAAAAGGTTTTGCTCACTGAAAATCCTCTGTCCAGATGAAGACAATTTTCTGGAATATTTATATCTGGATTATTGAGAATGCATCAAGACAATACATCCAAACATGCTTTTTGAGTAATAGTGTTACTTTACAGAACTAGCATTGCTATAAATGAGTATTGGCAAAAACAACAACTCAAACCACTAATTAGCCTAAATACCATTAATGCCAAATCCCTAAGCTGAAAATGTACATTTTTAAATGTTTTAAAAAGTGTTTCTTCTTTCTTCACGGATGTGTATATAAGGTACTTTGTATCAGTACCAAAAGATGGACTTAAGATGGAATATAAATGGGGCTGCTGTTGAATTGCATTGAACTACATGTTGTAGCTACTGAGTGATGGGCAGGATAGTGTTAGTTTGTTACAGATCTAAAAAATAGTCCAGAGACAGTGTGAGTAAAAATTTAAAAAAGATTCAGTGGCAGTAACGATCATGCGAGTTGTACTTCCTTTTTCACAACAGTATTTCAACATACAGAATGAGAACAGCTTTTCAAAAGAGGCAGATCTGTAGCAGGAGCCATTTCTGACTATTAACTGCTGGACATATTTGCATATCATTTAATAAAGTACTCTGACGGCTGCCGACTGTGTCAACACACACTGAACTGTGAGGAGATATGGAAGCTGTGCTGGGATTGATGGTGATTATACTGGAAGTGTCTCATGGTGAGCTGTTCTTTTTACATTGATGTGGTACTTATCATTTAATAATTTTTTAACCAGTAGAAAATATCTGACATAGTCCTCAGAGATGTTAAAGCAGGACTTAATTTATTTGATAGAAATTAACAAATCACAAATGTTGTTCTTTTTAATTTTTCAATATTCGCAGGTGTGGAAACTCACTGTGATGGCAGACAGGATGGAGCTCGGTGTTATGGAGCTTTGGGAGGAACTGTGGACATCCAGCTGATGGATAGCACCTCAAAAATACCTGCATACCAACTGTTAAAGAATTCATTACGAATACTATTTTTTAGAAAAAATGTTCTTTCTAATACCATAGCAAACAGGTCTCTCTTATTTCCCAGTAATGGAACATTTAGGATTAATCACCTGAGCAGGACAGACAGTGGTAAATATACCCTTACAACCTTTGATTCAGATGGAAGATCTTCGGGCGAGCACAATTTACATTTGTTCATTCAAGGTAAATGTTGGGAAATGCAGCCTTCGATGTAAATGCAATATTGTTTTGGTGAACTATATAATATATTCCACATAATTTCAGATACATATATTTTGTGCATCCCCTGTTTTGAATTTGCAAACCATATGTAATGATGATCTACATGATGCACACTACATTCACCAAAGTATTGGGCCATATCGCTTAATTTTTGAATTCAGATGGTTTCAGTTTCATTGCCAGATTTTATGAAACCAAGCACCTCGCCATGCAGTCTGCCTCTGCAAACATTTGTGAATTAATGAATAATTCTAAAGAGCTCACTGAGGTTGTGTATGTTACTGGAAGAGGATGCTACCTTTGCGCCAAGTCATTTTGAGATATTTCCTCCCTCTTAGATGTAAGATTACACAGAAGGAAGTGTAGTGTATGGAACTACATCTTATTATAGTATCTAAACTCATCTGTGTGTGCTTCTCTCAGCTCCTGTGTCCTCTGTCCTGCTGGTCTCTGAGTGTCTGTCCCAGGGAGAGAGGAGGGTGTCCTGCTCCTCTGAGGGAGGGGGCAGTCCTCAGTACAGCTGGACTCTGGATGGACGCACACTGACAGATGCTGAGCTCCTTTCTGGAAATAATGAGAGTAACATCATAACTCTGAAACAGCACGTCTCAGGACGTCTGGTCTGCTCAGTCAGGAACAATGTCAGTAATGTCTACAAAGAACAGAGGATATCTACCTGTGGTGAGGAAGAACATTTTGATTAAAAAATAATAATCATGACTTTGTTCAATATGGTCACTTTGTACATTCATTCATGAATTATTTGTTTTTACACATAGGCTTCATTTTCATCAACTGCACCTCAATCAATGGGACACAGACATCGGGGTGGGTGTATGAAGCCAATAACACCCTTTGTATTATGCCAACAACTGAACCTACCACAATCAGACCAACTGCAGTGGGTAAGGAAACTAACAAAGCATCAAACAACACTGTTTATTCAAACTGCCATCAGTGATGACACATTGTATATAAGTGAGTGAAAATTAATTCTGATAAAGGGGATTCATTTGTGTAATTTTTTCTTTGTCTTATAAACTACACTCTAAAAACTAAACCTGACATTTACTTAAAATTTTTGAGGCAACACTTTTACACTTAAAAATATTGAGCAGATTGGAAACTAGTCAAATCTGTTCAATATACTTGATCAATTGAATAACTAAAGCTTAAACATATTAAGTTGAAATCAATAATTGTTGTTGTTACACAAACATGAAAAAATTGAGTAAATAACACTGACATGCTTGGTCAATGTAACTGAAATATACAGTGGCTTGCAAAAGTATTCGGCCCCCTTGAACTTTCCCACATTTTGTCACATTACAGCCACAAACATGAATCAATTTTATTGGAATTCCATGTGAAAGACCAATACAAAGTGGAGTACACGTGAGAAGTGGAACGAAAATCATACATGATTCCAAACATTTTTTACAAATAAATAAGTGCAAAGTGGGGTGTGCGTAATTATTCAGCCCCCTTTGGTCTGAGTGCAGTCAGTTGCCCATAGACATTGAGCGCTAATGACTAAATAGAGTGGACCTGTGTGTAATCTAATGTCAGTACAAATACAGCTGCTCTGTGACAGCCTCAGAGGTTGTCTGAGAGAATATTGGGAGCAACAACACCATGAAGTCCAAAGAACACACCAGACAGGTCAGGGATAAAGTTACTGAGAAATTTAAAGCAGGCTTAGGGTAGGGATGGGTATCGAAACCTGGTTCTTGTTGAGAACCGGTTCCCACTGTTTCAATTCCTTGGAATTGTTTGCCATTTTTGCAAACGATTCCCTTATCGATTCCAGTCGCCCCGAATGATGTCACCATGTTGCGGAGCGTCATTTACCTGGCAGGAAACACGGCGCCTAAGCGGCTCAAAAGTTTGGTTATACTTTACGAGAACGGATGACAACAGGGCAACTTGTTTGCAAAGTAGATATTTCATTTAAGGGAGGAAACACTACGAATATGCAAAAGCATTTGCTCACAAAACACGCAATGACCTTAAATGAATGTCGTGTTTTTAATTCCGCTCCGGACTCGTGAATCTCAACCCAGCAGCAGCGCTAACGTTTGCACGTCCTCTCTCGTTAATGCGGCAAGTAAATAAACAACTAACAGTGCATATTATGTTAGCGCGATCTGCCTTATTACAAAACCTGGTATTGCTGTGCGCTGCATTTAGGTGACCATGATGAGAGAGACAGAGTCTGGCTGGCTCAGATGCTGGCAGTTCTCGCTGCAGTCTACCGTTAGTGTCTCCTTTCAGGCCAGGATAGACGAATGTGACTAAGTGACGAATGTGACTAAGTTTGTGGTCAAAGGCTTGCACCCATTTGACACAGCAGATGCCCCCGATTTTCGGTAAGTGAATGTGTTTAATTGTAGGCAGGGACATTACTGGATATTCTTGTGTAATTGCTACAGAATAATTTATGTTATATTTTGTTATTGCTACAGAAGAATATTTATTTTATTATTTTACATTTACAATTTTTTTTCCTGGGGACCCTGTGACACCCCATTGAAGAGCTGTAGGCCGTGGATCTCTTAAGAGCTCACTGTTGGGTTTGTAAGGCCATGTTACTCCTAAATTTCTATCTTGTTCAAAGAGAAGATATAAAACAAAGTTCTAAGCTAATCGACCTTAGTGTTCTCCTTTTTAAAAAATAAGAATCGATAAGAGAATCGATAAAGAATCGAATCGTTAAACAGAATCGAAAATGGAATCGGAATCATGAAAATCTTATCAATACCCATCCCTAGGCTTAGGCTACAAAAAGATTTCCCAAGCCCTGAACGGAGCACTGTTCAAGCGATCATTCAGAAATGGAAGGAGTATGGCACAACTGTAAACCTACCAAGACAAGGCCGTCCACCTGAACTCACAGGCCGAACAAGGAGAGCACTGATCAGAAATGCAGCCAAGAGGCCCATGGCGACTCTGGATGAGCTGCCATCACACACACATTGGTGATGGCATGCTACATTGCAGCCACAGCTGCCCTGTTAACATTTTAGACATTTATTTCAACTTATCAAACTCAAATAATTATTAAAAGGATATTCATAGATTTTATCAGGCTCATGTAACTTATATTTATAGTGATATTTACTAAGCCTCTGAATTACTTTTTAGAGTATATGGTACATTAGTGAAAATGCTCCACTGACTCCTTTTTCAGAGCGCTAACTTGGGATAAACATTTTTGTGTCTAACACAGGTACTTCCTGGTTCATATTTGGTTTGAAAGCTGCTGTGGTAATCCTGTCATTAAGTGGGATGTGGATCTATTTCACTTGGAAGAAAAAAACAATATTGGAAGGCTCTGCTGTTCCACAAAGGATGGAATCTCCAGATAACTCTGTTTTAATGATTGAAATGAGTCCTTACTCCAACACCTAGTGTCACCTTTCACATGCTGTACATTTGTCACACATCTGTGTAGGTGTGGGAATAAGGATTAGATTATTTTTTCCCCTTTCCATTCATTCCACATTTTGTTTAGAAGATAACAACTGTGTGTAAATTTCCATAAAAATTTGGTTCTTTCTGTAATTTCTGTAATTTTACACTTAGGTCCTCCTAAATATAATCAAAGTGGAAAGAACTCTCTGTCCTTCATAGTTTTCATTTTGCATTTATATTCCATCTGTAGTGCTGAAGCACAATTAGGCTGTGAGCAATACTTCAGCTCTCCCAGCCCTTTGCCACACCTTTTGCCAGCCAGGAAGGAGACGCCAAAACCCAGGTAACTCAAACAAAGAAAGATGTATTAATATAACATAAAACAGATCTTTGACCTTGCAGTGTTAATATGTGTGCACACCATATAAACATTGGAAGGTATAATGGAAAAAAAGTGACTGCAAAATAAAGTGAATCAACTGGTGAGGTGTGGAGCTTACCATGTGTGGCTTGCCATCACAGTCACAAACAACCAAAAAATATTGGCAATCACCAGTGATACCCCTCATCCTCCTAGTAGCCACACCTATGTTATCTATTTCACCGTTCTCGAATAATCACATTAATTTGTGAATGTGATTATTCCCTGACCGCCCACCTGGCGGGATGATGAGAATACCCTATCAGCCTTTGACGACTGATGTGGTAGAAAAGGATTTAACTAATGTGAACCATGGTAGTTGCTGGATAGTGTAGTGGTTTGTACATTTGCCTAATGACCAAGAGATCTTTGTCTCTTGGGAGGAAACAAAAATCCCTTTGAGTTGTTTTAGGAAGGGCATCTGGAATGACATATATAAAAAAAGAAAATCTTACAAATCAAATACACTTCCTGGTGTGGTGAGTCTTTGTAAATAAGGAGTCAGAAAAAAGTAGATATAACCTGATATGAACCACAGTACATAACAGATAACTCTCCTGTCACATCTTTAAATTTACCTGTGGTTTTTGTGTCTCTGAACAGATACTTCCTTGCCTATATGTGGTTTGAGAGCAGTTGTGGTAATTGTCTTATTAATTGGGATTTCCATCTACTTTACTTTACTAAGCCTCTGTTGTCCCATAAACAGAATTCCCAGAAAACTCTGTTTTGATGGTTAAAATGAAAAGTTCTGCAACTTAGGCCCAACACCAAGTTACAAATTTCATCTGATGAAGCTTTGAGTGTTTTTAACATTTGGATTCTGTGGAAACTAATAGGGAAAAAAAAGATGTAAGAAAAGTAGTCCGGATCTTTTCATTTGACAGTTTTTTTTCTAGCTAAATGTGAAATTAGATCACGTTATAAACAAAAATAACCCAGTTATGCTGGTAATGCTAAATTTTATTTCAGCATGGGGCTTGCCTCCCCACCTCATCGGGTAAGTGAAAAAACGATAAGAGTAGTGGAATTTCACCGGCGACCAAAGCCTCCCACTTATTCTACACCTCTCATGTCTCAAGTGTCAGACTACAGTCAAGCTCAACCGTGTCTTCTTCCCCCACTGATTTTGCCAAGCCCGTTTCTTTGGCAGCGGTTTCGCTAGATAGCAGTTAGGGACAGTGGGAATCTCTTTCATCCATTCATGCTCTTCACTAATTAGATGACAAGGCATTTGGCTACCTTAAGAGAGTCATAAGGTCCGCGCCAGACCGTTTTGCCCGGTGCCGATCGGGGGCCCAAGTCCTTATTAAAATAATTAATCTTTAATTTTTTTATTTAGTTGTTTTAACACTACATTCAGTCATCCTAAATGTAAAGGTAGAACACTGTTCTACCTTTACATTTAGTGAGCTATCTTAGTTATTTAAACATATGGCGGAGAGTAGTGATGAGTCGATTATTTCTAGTGGAGTGTATCAGTCAATACCGATATCTGCTGGACAAAAGAATTATTGCAGGCAAAGTGGATAAAGCTTGTGCAGAGAGGCTGAACTTGGTACATTTATTCTGACATCTGCACACCAAGTGAGTGATATATGTTCCTGTTAACATAACCAGCTGATAAAGTGCTAATCTAAATGAAAGAGAAATCTGTATATTCCAATTAATTTCAATATAACAAAAAATAATATAACTGACTAATAGTGTATGTAATGTTTAGAACAGAAAAAAAATACCTGATAATACTTGATGTTGTTATGCAAGGAAGTATAAAGTTCCATCCATCCATCCATCTTCTTCCGCTTTATCCGGGGCTGGGTTGTGGGAGCAGCAGCCTAAGCAGAGAAGCCCAGACCTCCCTCTCCCCAGCCACCTCCTCCAGCTTATCCAGGGGAATACCAAGGCATTCCAAGGCCAGCCAAGACATATAATCTCTCCAGCGTGTCCTGGGTCTGCCCCGGGGCTTCCTCCCGGTGGGACATGCCCGGAACACCTCACCCAGGAGGCGCCCAGGAGGCATCCTTGTCAGATGCCTGAACCACCTCAGCTGGCTCCTTTCAATGTGGAGGAGCAGCGGCTCTACTCTGAGCCCCTCCCGGATGGCTGAACTTCTTAACCTATCTCTAAGGGAGAGGCCAGCCACCCTTCGGAGGAAGCTAATTTCTGCTGCTTGTATCCGTGATCTCGTTCTTTCGGTCACTACCCACAGCTCATGGCCATAGGTGAGGGTAGGGATGTAGATTGACCGGTAAATTGAGAGCTTCGCTTTTACACTCAGGTTCCTCTTCACCACGACGGACTGGTGCAGCGGCCGCATCACTGCGGTCGCAGCACAGCACCAATCCGTCTGTCGATCTCCGGCTCCCTTCTCCCATCACTTGTGAACAAGATCTCGAGATACTTGAACTCCTCCACTTGGGGCAGGAACTCATCCCCGACCCAGAGTGGGCACTCCGCCCTTTTCCTGGCCTCAGATTTGGAGGTGCCGATCTTCATTCCCGCTGCTTCACACTTGGCTGCAAATCATTCCAGTGCGAGCTGGATGCCATCAACCGATGAAGCCAACAGAACCACATCATCCGCGAAAAGCAGAGATGAGATTCTGAGGCCACCGAAGTGAAAGCCCTCCGCCACTTGGCTGCACCTAGAAATCCTGTCCATAAAAATTATGAACAGAATCGGTGACAAAGGGCAGCCCTGGCGGAGCCCATCACCCACCGGGAACGAGTCCGACTTACTGCCGGCAATGCAAACCGAGCTCTTGCAACGGTTGTATAGGGATCGAATGGTCCGTAGCAATGGGCCAGACACTCCATACTCCCGCAGCACCTCCCACAGGACACCCCGAGGGACACGGTCGAATGCCTTCTCCAAGTCCACAAAACACATGTAGACTGGTTGGGCAAACTCCCATGCGCCGTCAAGTATCCTTGAGAGAATAAAAAAACTAAATAACACTGGACCAATAAAAAAACTGGTCCAGTGTTCCGCGACGAGGACGAAAACCGCATTGTTCCTCCTGTATCTGAGGTTCGACTAGCGGATGACCTCTCCTTCGGCAATGGAGATGCTGAACATGGTCCATTCTGACTCAATGTCCCCAGTCTCCCTCGGAATGCTGTTGAAGCTCTGCGTTGAAGATCTCACGGACTGGGGCCTCTGCTAGGCATTCCCAGCACACCCTCACTACATGTTTAGGTGCACCGGGTCCCGCCACCTGATCCAACTCACCACCAGGTGGTGATCAGTTGACAGCTCAGCCCCTCTCTTTACCCAAGTGTCCAGAACATATGGTCGCAGGTCTGGTGATACGATTACAAAATCGATCATCGACCTGCGACCTAGAGCGTCCTGGTGCCACGTGTACTTAAGAACACTCTTATGTTCGAACAAGGTGTTCGTTATGGCCAAACTGTGATTTGCACAGAAGTCCAATAACAAAACACCACTCGGGTTCAGATCAGGGAGGCCGTTCTCCCAATCACGCCCCTCCAGGTCTCGCTGTCATTACCTACGTGAGCATTGAAGTCTCCCAGTAGGACAACAGAGTCTCCAGGTGGAGCACCTTCCAGCACCCCACCCAGGGACTCTAAGAAGGCTGGGTGCTCTGAACTGAACAGGTCAAGAAAATGTCTCTGAAAGAGACATTAGTTGACCATGGTGCTTGGCTATTTAAAGAAAAATCTTGATTCATATTATTATTAGTAATATTACTTCATTATCACAACTACCCAGATTACGCATTTCTCAGACAACACTCTAACATCTTTATTTTATTTATTTATTTTTTACTTTTCTTGCATTTGTCAGGGAGTGCTGCAGCACCCACAGCAGTCAAAAGAAGTAGACTGATCACTTTTTACTAGACTTATAGTCAAGACCGCCTAAACCAAGACAAAGACCAGAGGGTATCGAGACCAAGACAAGACCAAGACCAAGACCGAGACAAAAAAAGTCTTTAAACTGCAGCCAGATGCTGCTTCGTTTACGGGTGTCAGGGATATTTATGTGTTTTTGCGATGCACTTGCACAGCCCTCCTCACCACTGTCTACTGTATCACTCACTTACTGAGAGGACAGACGCACGCTCCACTTGACTGTTGCGTCTCTCACCCTCTCTGTTTTAATGATAATGATTTAATGATTTAATGATAATGATATTATCCTATATCCTCGCATGTGATTGGGCACAATATGGAGGGATTGGAGCACAGCTGAGCCACTGTGTGAGACCTGGGCAGCAAAAGGAAATTAAGTGAGGAGCCGGCTCTCGCCCAATGGGAGTCGACTCTTCTGATTCACTACAAAGCACTCTCTAAGCACGGCTCTTAGAGCTGATGCTTTTGCGCATGACACATTATCGAACGTTACGTCGTGTGTCATGGATACTGTTGACTCCAAATCTCCCAACCACTATGTTGATCTGAGACAGCAAGACCGAGGGATCCGAGACCAAGGCAAGACCAAGACCACATAAAAGTGGTCTCGAGACATCCAACTCTACTTTTTACAAAGGTCTAAAATGGTTTTCTTTTGCTGTTCCTATTATGACGCTAACCTACCTACATTTTTCACACTATGCTACTCTTGTTTGCGCTCCTCTGATGTTGCTCAGCACTTTTGATTTAATGCTGTATTTTGCTTCACATGTTTATTATGCATTGCTTTATTCCTGTAGCCATTTTATACACACTGAACAACTGAATTTAACTTTGTTTTAGCAACACTTGAAGTCGCCTTCCTGTCAAGTGCTAATGAGTGAGTGTCAGTTCTTCTTCATTAAGACATAATTCCTGTGCTGTGACAATGTAAGAATGTGTGAATGACGCTGAATTGCCCAATCAAATTCTTAAACAAGGTAAGTAATTCATGCTTCTCCTTTGTTGCAGAGTGTCAGATCTCCGGCCTGTTTACTGTTTACTCTCGGTTCCCCCTCAGTGCTATGTCCAAACCCTGGTACCCCTGTACCATAGTCATGTTCATGTTCATAGCATTCCCCCATGTCCATATAAAAAATGTTTCATAGACGCAGCATTTAGCTCACGTTCATGTATATAGCTTTCTTCGTGATTTACATCCTCAGCACTTAGCTCTTGCATTTATATACAGTGGTGTTCAAATTTTTGGGTACCCCTGATAATTTTCATGATTTTTCTTCATAAATCATTGGTTGTTTGGATCAGCAATTTCATTTAAATATACCATACAGCAGACAAACACAATGATATTTGAGAAGTCAAATGATGTTTCAATAGTTATTTAAACAAAATTAAGCTGGTGCATAATTTTGGCACCCATGTTGTTTTATTGATTTGAATACCTTTAGCACTAATTATTGGAACACAAAATTTGTTTGGTAAACTCATTGACTCTTGACCTACATACACAGCTAAATCTACTTAGAAGAAAGGGTATTTATGGTGGCCAGTTGCAAGTTTTTCTCCTCTTTGCATCTTTTCTGAAGAGTGGCAGCCTTAAAACAACTCACGAATGACCTGAAAATAAAGATTGTTCAACATCATGGTTTATGGGAAGGATACAAAAAGCTATCTCAGAGATTTCAGCTGTCAGTTTCCAATGTGAGGAAGATGGTGAGGAAATGGAAGACCACAGGCACAGTTCTAGTTAAGGCCCGAAGTGGCAGGTCAAGAAAAATCTCAGATAAGCAGAGGCGAAGGATGGTGAGAACAGTCATAGTCAACCCACAGAGCAGCTCCAGATGGTGTCACTGTGTATTGTTCAACCATTCAGTGCACTTTGCACAAGGAGATGCTGTCTGCTGTATGCAGAAGAAACCTTTTCTGCACACATGCCACAAACAGAGTCACTTGAGGTATGTTTCACGCACATTTGGACAAGCCAGCTTGATTTTGAAATAAGGTGCAGTGGACCGATGAAACAAAAATGGACTTATTTGGACATAACAAAAGTTAGTATGCATGGTGGAAACAGAACACAGCATTCCAAGAGAAACACCTGCTACCCACAGTAAAATTTGGTGGCGGTTCCATCATGCTGTGGGGTTGTGTGGCCAGTGCAGGTCCTGGGACCTTGTTAAAGTTGAGAGTCCCATGGATTCTGGTCAAAATCAGCAGATTTTTGAGAGCAGTGTTCAAGAATCAGCCACAAAGTTGAAGTTGCTCCGGGGCTGGATATTTTAACAAGACAAAGACCCTAAACACTGCTCAAAATCTACTGAGGCATTCATGCAGAGGAACAAGTACAACATCCTGGAATGACTGTCTCAGCCCCCAGACCTGAATATTATTGAAAATCGATGATGTGACTTAAAGTGGGCTGTCCATGCTCGAAAACCATCAAAGCTGACTGAACTGGAGATGTTTTGAAAAGAAGAATGGTCCAAAATACCTTCAACCAGAATCCAGACTCCTATTGGAAACTATAGGAAGTGTTTAGATTCTGTTATTTCTGCAAAAGGAGGATCTACTAAATATTGATGTGATTTTTCTGTTGGGGTGCCCGAATTTACGCACCAGCCTAATTTAGTTTAAGTAACTATTGCACACTTTCTGTAAATCCTATAAACGTCATTTCACTTCTCAAATATCACTGTGTTCGTCTGGTATTTGATATATTTAAATGAAATTGTTCATCCAAACAATGTTTTATGAAGGAAAATCATGAAAATTATCAGGGGTGCCCAAACATTTGTATACCACTCTAGTGCTAAGGATCTATTGTTGCCTTCACTGATATACATAGCTTTTTCACGCACGCCGCTGTACACAGTTCCCTGCTCCCGTGCACTAGTACTTGTCATTTATGTTTAAAAATTACATCTTTGTAAATAAATGTTATTCACGCCATTTTTTTGAGTCTCAGTGTTTGCATCTGTATATTGGGTCCATTCTGCCTTTTGGCCTCATCGGCCTTGACATTATTCTTTACCAAGAGATGGTGCTATTTTGCAGCATGCTATTACTGGATTAACTGTGTTTTAGTGGTTTATTGGACTTTAATGCAAAACAGAGGTCTTTAAGATTTGTACTATTAAAACTTGAGATTTATCAAGCTTTAAAGATGACCTGTAATTATTTCTAGAAGTATAAAATATCAATATCAATTCATTGCATAGTGTGTAAAAAGTTAGTGGTCATCCAGAGTGACTTTTTTTGAAAGAGAGAGAAAATTTATTATTAATAAAAGCTAAATTATTATAACTAAAACATAAATTCTGTAATACAGGTGCACTGATTTCTTAGGAATTTAAGAAATTATTCTCAAAACCTCTTTTAGTATCAATGAGATGTTTCCCTCTCTTCTTTGAAAGCTAAAACGGAAGAAAAACTGATGCCACCTCCTTCCATCCCCTCATCAATAAAACCCAACACAAAGGGTTTCACACATTGTTCTGAAGCTGTTCACTAAAAAGAACACACGGCAGTCTGTTCAGAGCAGCATACGCTGAGCCGAAGCTTGAAAGCCGCTGTCTGGATCAACAGAAGCTGAACCTTTAGCAGACATGGAAGCTGTTGTATTGTTGTTGATGTTCTTTCGAGTGTCTCATGGTGAGCCATGTAACATTTTAAAATTAATACTTAATTCTACATTTCAAAAATAGAATATCATGTTTTACAGCGATGGGATCCAGTAAAGTCAGTGAAAAAGTTTGACTTTTTTCTCATGGATGAAGAATCTCAAACACAGAAAAAATCAACAATAGATCTGTTGAATGTAATTACAATTACAGAATGCTTTAACTGTTTTTAAATTACACTGTTTGGTTCCTTGTAATAATAATATCAAATTCTTTTTATTTATTTAATCTATTTAGATTTTGGAAAAGCACTCAGTTATCTACAATATAAATAAAATAAAAGTATTTTAAATGCAGTTTTCAGACACTATCAGTGTAATATCAGTGCAAACACTGTTTATTGGAATATATCATATTTTTTATTTTGGGTATCTACTACAACTATGGTATATGTAAACAGATTTCACATTAACAACAACTTGTCATAATTATGGGGACAAGTTAACTGAAACATCAAAGTGTCAGAATTGTTCATTTTTGTCACAGCAGGCACCTTTACATGTTGTAGAAAGGCTACAACCATTTAAAATGGCTGTACCGGTATTATGATGGAGTGCTTAGAGCCACATTAAGAAAAAAATATTACTGATCATTTCAAGAATAATGTCCAAATTGTGAGATTAAAGTGGAAAATCTATTTCAAGTCCAAATGTGGAGCGTACACTTGATTTAAGACAAACCGCTAGAGTAGCTATACTCACTGAGTTAGTGAAATCGTACCTTAGAATCGAGGAAGGAAATGATTCCTCTCTTATTTCATAAACACAGTGTGGTGATCAGTATAAGGACTTTGAAAAGATGGTGCAGAAAGTTGTATCTGATGGAAAAACAATCCAACTTGCTGGAGTTGGCTGGAAAGGAAATGGCTGGTAATGGACAGATGCAAGGCTATCGATGGTTACACCCTTGTGCAATAAAGAGGATGTATGCTATGTGATGTAAGACGGCTGATTAGTTTGTTTCACTAACTCATCTACACCAGGCATTTTGTAGAGAGTCTCGCAACCGTAGCAACAACTATAATTGATCACTAATATATATTTTTTCTTAATGTAGCTATAATACTCTGTTGTACTATCTGAAGTATCACAGTAGACGATTCAGTAGTGATGATAAGCCAACATGTACAAGCTGCAGCTAAATTAAAATCATTTTACTGTTTGGACTTCCAGACAAAAATGTCAAAATGTGACACTAATTCTAAAATAGTGCTGCTAGCTGAGCCTTAACACAATGTGCTTCACTGACAGACCTGTGTAATGTTAATGTTAATCTGCATGCCAATAAATGCTTCTTCACATAGTGTGAACTGAGACAAATATTTATTAATGTTTCAAAATTTTCAGGTATGGAAACTTCCTGTGATGGCAGACAGGATGGAACTCAGTGTTATGGAGCTTTGGGAGGAACTGTGGACATTCAACTGATGGACAGCACTGCAGAAATACCTAGATATGATCTGTCAAAGAATTCATCAAAAATACTAACTGTCAGAAATAATACGTTTTCTTCAAATAGCATAGAACATAGATATCTCTTTTTTCCCAGTAATGGAACATTTAGGATCAATAACCTGAGTAGGTCAGACAGTGGTAATTATACCCTTCAAACCTTTCATTCAGATGGAAAATCATCAGGTGAGCGGACTCTACAGTTGTTTCTTCAAGGTAAGTTTTCCTTGTTGGGAAACGAAGCACAAATTTAAATTTTTATTTACTATATATATAATATATCCCAATAAATTTCAGATGCATGCATTTTGGACTTTCCCTGTTCTTAATTTGAGAATGTAATATATACTCTTGTTGTAATGAAACTATATACAATTTAAATGAATACAATTTGACTAAACAAAGCAAATAGGCAGAAACTTAAAATTATTACATCAAAATAAAAATTGTAGAACATGATTAAAGGTCCTACAAGATACACACAAAGAAATGCTTGCAGAAGTTTTTATGCAAATAAAAAATTAATGCACACAGCATAATTGGTTTGAGTTTGAAACAAAAATTGGAATTCAGGTCAAACACATGGTTTAAATGAGTACTGTAAGGCTATTGTTGAATATAATGAAGACATTTATAAATACCTTTATGGGTGGAAAATAATCTTTTTTTAATATTGGATTAAGAATGATATTGATCAATAAATGAAAAAGCAGAATCTTAAATTACAAATACTAAATTATGCACTGATATTCTCATTTGTGGTTAGTGAACAGTGAATTTCAAAGACAGACAATTTTATGTAGGTGATACACTCTGAGAACAGATATGTTTAATACAACTCACAACTTGTTACATTTCAACATGTGCTTATTGGCCCAGAGACTATTCACTGTTCACATACATTTTGTGTGAATTTTTGAACCAAAAACATTTCAGAAAAAAGCACATGAATAAAACGTATAAAGTGTTGGAGGAGATAGGTCTGTCAGCAAGACAATGCCCCAAAACATACAACCAAGGCAGCAAAGTAGTGGCTAAAGAAGAATGTTAAGGTCATGAAGTGGCCTGTCTAGTATCCAGACCTCACTACTGTAAAATTTCTGTGGAATGACAGGAAGCTTTCAGTTTCCAAGTGGCAGCCAACAAACCTAAAAGATTTAGAGAGTTTCTGTAAAGTGGAGTTGGCCAAAACCCCTCGTGAGATGTCTGCAAACCTGATGACCAACTGTAAGAAATGAATTACTGTTGTGCTTGCTGAGAAGGGTTTCTCCACCAAGTACTAAGTCATGCTTTGCTTGAAGATCAAATACTTATGAATGACATTCAATCAATTCAAATCAAATTCTAACATTTATGTAATGTGTTTTTTTTCTGGATGATTTGTTCTCTCTTCATTATAATAAATCTACCATAAGAATTAGAGACTAATCATGTCCTGTAGGTCTTTGAGTGTCCGTAAGTGAGCAAACTTGCAAATTTAGCAGGTGATCGGAAAATTATTATCAAGATCCTATAATAGTAACATAAGTCATTTGCGTGTGTGTTTCTCTCAGCTCCTGTGTCCTCTGTCCTGCTGGTCTCTGAGTGTCTGTCCCAGGGAGAGAGGAGGGTGTCCTGCTCCTCTGAGGGAGGGGACAGTCCTCAGTACAGCTGGACTCTGGATGGTCGCACACTGACAGATGCTGAGCTCCTTCCTGGAAATAATGAGAGTAACATGATCACTCTAAAACAGCACGTCTCAGGACATCTGGTCTGCTCAGTCAGGAACAACGTCAGTGATGTCTCCAAAGAAGAGAGGATATCTACCTGTGGTGAGTGACAACATTTTAAACAAAAGGTAATATTTGGTTTGTATTGATTATGACCACTTTGTACAAATGTCATAACTCATCTAATTGTTTGCTGCATTTTTTCACATTGTTTCCACCTGGGACATTAATGTGAATGGCTCTTTTTTTCTGTATTTCCAAATACATTTGTAAAACCAGCAAACAAAACAAACAATAACAAAAAACGTGTTTACTGAGTTTTTTTTGTTTTGTTTTCGTATGTCTTTCATTTTAGGAGTAGCAGCTTTGCCCCTGATCGGTGGTGTTCTCTCAGCACTGGTATTTCTCTTATTTGTGGGTGTAGCTGTCATCTGTGCTCAGAGGAAAAAACAGAACAAACTCTCTACAAAACAAAAAGGTACACAACTTCCTTTAACTTACTTCAGTCTGACAAAAAATATTTTCCTTTATTTAATATTACCAAGAAAGTTGTGATTCTTTTTGATCTTTTTGATACCTGCTGTCTTTAACTGGGTTTAAATGGTTGGCAATGGCCAGATGCAAGGATAGCGATGGTTACACCCTTGTGCAATAAAGCGCATGTTTGTTGTATCAGAAGACGGCTGATCAGTTTGTTTCACTAACTCATCTAAACCAGGTATTTTGTCGAGGGTGTAGCAGCCGTGGCAGTTGTTTTGAAACAAGAAATGTAATTTGCACATTTCGACTTCATTCTAAAAGTGATCAGTAATATATGTGTGTGTGTAATTTATTTAACTCTTGTTAAGAAATCAAGTTTCATGAAATGTCAAACTATTGTTTTGATGACTCATTGACTTTATTTGCTCAATTTATTTTCTCTGCAGAGGCAGAGAAAGATGATGACCAGGAAGTCACGTATGCTGATGTCAGGGTTATGCTGCAGCAGCAGGGGAGGAGAGTGGAGCAAAGGGTGGAGGCAAAGCCAGAGGTGGAGTACGGCCAAGTCAAGTTTTCAAAGCGACTTCGACACACTGAACCAACAGGAATTGATTGTATCTATTCCACGAGCACGAAAGGTCCAAGTCAATATAGCTAAAGGTGATTTCCTATCAGAGGAATACAAACTATTAAATCTGATGAATATTTTGAGAAAATGCATCAAGTCTTAAGTTTCCTCTGTGTTTAAATACTACCAGTGTCAGTGTTTTCTGCATTTTTATTCTGTTGAAGCTCTGAACAAATGTTATATGGTTGCAATGGAGCAGTTTCTCTTTTCAATTTAACTTTGTTCATCATTTGTTTCACTTCCATGTTTTATGATCATTATTGATGTATACATCTTTATAATTATTAAACATTAAATACTTTTAGTTGACTTGTTGGGTCATTACTTAAAAGAAATGTTACTGGGTGTGGAACATTACGTATCAATAAACTAAGCAGGTCAGACAGTGATGACTATTTGTTTCAAGCCTATCAAGCCCAAGCCTTTATATTTATAGCAAAGCAGACAGTAGATGTGAAATAAATATTCCAATAGTTTATTTATTCTTGAAGTAAATCAAATGATGAGACAAAGGAAAACAGATTAAAAAAACAAACAAAAGAAAACAAACAAAAACAAAACAAACAAAGAAATTATGAATATCATTGATGGAATGAAATATTAATTCATTAATGTCACAAATTTTTAAAAGGCCAAAATCCAAAACCTCCATTTCCAAAACCAGCAGCTCAACTTAACTTTAACAAAAAGAAAGTAGGGAGAGGCCACTCGGGGACACACAACCAGTTTTTGCCTCCATTTTCAGAGCAGGGGAAGAAAAAGTATGCAAAATAAAGTCAGCGTGGCTGTGGGGTATTTTACAGCCTTGCGCTATTCAGACAGTTTCACTGCATGCCTCTTAGAGGTGTTAAGTTCCATCTCTGTTCTGTGATGCAGGAGTTGTTTTGTCTAACAGATGAGTTTTTCTCTGTTCCAGCTGTTATTTGTGTATTACTGTCTTAGTCTGTTTTTGTGTGTCCATGAAAATGCATGCAAGTCGTGTATATCCTTCTATATTTTATGAGGATTCTGTTAATGTATCACTCATAATGCCCAGTGAGCCTCATTAAGAGCAGTGTTGGGAAGGTTACTTTTAAAATGTATTCCACTACAGAATACTGAATACATGCCCCAAAATGTATTCTGTAACGTATTCCGTTACGTTACTCAATGAGAGTAACGTATTCTGAATACTTTGGAATACTTAATATATTATCATGCTGTTTACAACTACATGAATGTCCTATTGCTGTGATTTATTACTGTTACTGAAGGTACGTAGTACGAAACGTAGTAAAGGGACCTCTGGCTAATACGTCCGGTTCCCTGTCGGGCTGGTAGCCGAAAACTAGCTTTACTTTGTTGTCTGGGTCAACTTTGCTTGCGGGAGACAGAGAGAGGCGTTGAAAGGCTGCTCCAACGGAACTTATTTTTTCCGGAGGAAAACACGAACACAGTGTACAGTTGAGTCTTAATAGCTTACTTACAAATGGGCTCGTCAGGCACTCTTCTTGGCTGCAGTGGTTATTATTATATTTACATGCTTCCAGCTCCCGTTTTTGCTCCGTGACAGCTCGGACTTTTCCTTTCTCTCCCTCCCTCGCTCACAGACACATAACGGGTATGGTAGTCCATTCTCCCTGCAGCACGGACTACACTGCCCATCAGGCTACATTCTTTAGGGCCATGCCTGTAGCATTCTGCCTTTTAGCTTAGCACAACAACAACAACAAAAAAGCGCTCTCTCACCCAGGAAACACGCAGAGAGAGAGCGCGTCACCCTGTAACCATGGCAACCGTAACGCTGCCGCCTGGAACAACAGAACGTAGCTGTCAAACAAACCCAAACAATCCTGACCCGCGACAATATGAAACAGGGAAGTACCGCCGTGTAATCCATTTATTTCAACAAAGTAACTGTATTCTGAATACCACCTTTTTAAACGGTAACTGTAACGGAATACAGTTACTCATATTTTGTATTCTGAATACGTAACGGCGGTACATGTATTCCGTTACTCCCCAACACTGATTAAGAGTAAGAGTTTGCTTCTATCAGTGCAGAATCTGCAGTTTTTAATTTTACTACATTCAAAATGACTGTTTGACATATATATTTGAAACATACTGAAACTTTCCACTCACTGATTATTATTAGCAGCACTAAATGTGTGCAACAAGCTGTGAAAATGATGTATTATAGCTGGTGTGGTTCTGTCACAGGAAATTTGCGCTCGTTTCATGGGTGTCTAACCAGCTGGGGTGCAGTATGGTGAGGTTTAGCAAATTACAACAAAGAAGGCATAAACTTAATTCACTAAGCACTTTTTTTACTTAACAGGATGGTTCAAAGAAAGAATAAAAAGAATTTAAAAAAAAAACATTAACAAAACAGACATTATGAAGAGATCTTTTTAGGTGAAACTTTCTTTTGATAAATTAATCAAAATGTATTTCACTCAGTGTTTTCCCTTTCAGTCAGGAAACTTTTCCCTCCATTTCATTTTCTAAGTAACAATAAATTCAGTGAGGAAACCAAATCCAGTGGTTTGCAAATGTTTGGGCACCCCTGATAATTTTCACGATTTTTCTTCATAAATCATTGTTTTTTTGGATCAGCAATTTCATTTAAATATATCATATAGTAGACAAACACAATGATATTTGGGAAGTCAAATGACGTTTATAGGATTTACAGAAAGTGTGCAATAGTTACTTAAACAAAATTAGGCTGGTGTGTAAATTTGGGCACCCATGACGTTTTATTGATTTGAATACCTTTAGCACTAATTATTGGAACACAAAATTTGTTTGGTAAACTCATTGACCCTTGACCTACATACACAGGTGAATCCACTTATAAGAAAGGGTATTTAAGGTAGCCAATTGCAAATTTTTCTCCTCTTTGCATCTTCTCTGAGTGGCAGCCTTAAAACAACTCTCGAATGACCTGAAAACAAAGATTGTTCAACATCATAGTTTAGGGGAAGGATACAAAAACTATCTCAGAGATTTCAGCTGTCAGTTTCCACTGTGAGGAAGAGGAACAATGTTCAAGAATCAGCCACAAAGTTGAAGTTGCGCCGGGGCTGGATATTTCAACAAGACAACGATCCTAAACACTGCTCAAAATCTACTAAGGCATTCATGCAAAGGAACAAGTACAATGTCCTGGAATGACCATCTCAGTCCCCAGATCTGAATATTACTGAAAATCTCTGTTATGACTTAAAGCCGGCTGTCCATGCTCCATGAAATCATCAAACCTGACTGAACTGGAGATGTTTTGTAAAGACGAATGGTCCAAAATACCTTCACCCAGAATCCAGACTCCTATTGGAAGCTATAGGAAGTGTTTAGATTCTGTTATTTCTGCAAAAGGAGGATCTACTAAATATTGATGTGATTTTTCTGTTGGGGTGCCCGAATTTACGCACCAGCCTAATTTAGTTTAAGTAACTATTGCACACTTTCTGTAAATCCTGTAAACGTAATTTCACTTCTCAAATATCACTGTGTTCGTCTGCTATTTGATATATTTAAATGAAATTGTTCATCCAAACAATGTTTTTTGAAGGAAAATCATGAAAATTATCAGGGGCCCAAACTTTTGCATAACACTGTAAAATAGTTTGCGCAGATAGTACAGCTGCTTTAATTATAACTATCAGGACTGCATGTTAATCAGTCTGGTTTTAACTGTCGGGAAATGGTCAAGATAAAATTTCGAGACATAACAGAAAAAACTGCATGTGTGAATGTAGTTTTTATGTTGACCTTTGTGAGTGTTTTTCACTTCCTTTATATAGTCTCTGGGTACAATAAAGATTTCTCCTTGTATGGTGAAACCAGGCGTGTCGTTAGGTCTGTGCAGATCACTTCGTGACACTGAGGCTCTCGGTGCTTCTAAAATGTTTCTTGATAGAAGTCACACATTGAGCTAAAGATTCACACACTTCTCATGTTTTTTCACGTCTTTTTTTTCATGCAACTGAAACACAAACTTTTTTTATATATATATATTTTTTTTATATTAGCAAGAAAGAAATAGCAAGAAACAACCAGATGTCTATCACTATGAAAACATAACACCATGCGTGTATCGGTTAAACAATAGCATGGTCGCTATCCTTTTGTGTTCTCATGTACATGTACATACATTACCATGCGAGGATAAATAAATATTGTTACAGGGGGACACTCTTTGTTGCTCTGCAATTCAGTTCATGATTCCCACCAATCTTAGGTTATTCACTTGATACAAAATCAAGAATTTAAGTACATCAGCGCTGAAGCCTGGTGATATGGCTGTGAACATGTGATTCAGGGACACAGGATCCATTAAAAAGCACTAGAATGTTTATTGACATACATCTATTGCTGCATCCAGTAGCAAACTTTGGTGACTATTTAACTCCTATAATAACTCTCATAATGTCAAATCATGCATTAGTAATTTGTATTTCTGCAATCCGATCTTTGTTGATGAGCTGAAATACAGTACTATATAAAGGTCTTGAACTATCCCTCATTTCTTTATACCAAATAGGTGGTGATACCAACAAATTGACTTTTAAGTGCTTTAGAATTGTGCAAACAGTTTTTGCTTTCTCTGTGCATGTTTGCACATATTTCAACTAGTCACTACACCTGTTTCTCATTATCCTGCACAATATATGAATACATTAGGAGTGGCTAAGGAGCTTTACACATGAATTCAACCAGGACCGTGCAAAGTTAAAATAAAAATGAAAAAAGCTAAATGAAAAGAGTCAGCAGTATGAAGTTAGGTCATGCTTGAGATGTCCCGGGGCTTTTCTTTCATTTTTTAAAAAATAACCACAGACTTGTGTAAAATCGACTAAAACATTAGCCTTTTGAGTTTAGGTCTAATTTACAACAGTGAACAACTATAGCTCACTGTTCACTGTTATAAATAAGAGTTGTCATTTTTAATGTAAAAAAATCTATATATTTAAAGTATGCTCCCTTACTATTGTGTAATTCTATTTTCCTTTTCTCAAAGCAAACGTTAAAAGAAAGAGTAGAGACCTGTCAGGTGTTTTTAGCTTTCATGAGCTACTTTTACAATCACAAATTGTAGCTTAATTGTATGTTGAGCATTAGATTGGAGTAAAATTCCTGTAACAGTAGTAGGTGTAATGTTTCCCCCTGTTGGTTCATTGAGGTTCTGCAGTCACACTCATTCAAAGTGAACAGTCTCATAACTGACGTAACACATAAGCCTTAAATAAAACAACAACAAAACAAACAAACAAAATCAGGTCTTTTTGCCTTTATTGGAGAGTAGAAAGGTGTGCAGGAAGAGTGCAGAGGACACTCAGCAAAGGGTGAGGGTTTTTTTATAGTTACCTCCTCACCCTGTGAGCTAAACGGGTGCCCTAGACAACAGTAACAGGAGTCGCATCTGACTTTCTGCCAATATGCTAAAGAAATGTAACTGCACACTTAAAGAGATGCAGATGTGATCTTTTAAAAATGCCAGCTCTTGGTTTCTCTACCATGAAGATCATTTCCCTCTCTTCATGTCAGTCCAGATGGGTGTCTCAGAAATCTCCAATTCTTGTAAGTTTAAAGAGGAAGTAATGTGACAACTGCTCTTTTACCCCTTTTCAAACAATACGTCGAATATAACAATGCTGTTCTTGGTCAGAGTTTTCACACATCCTCCTGTGAGGCTGCTCACTAACAGGATGCTGTTGGAGGCTGTTGCTGACTGTGTCAACACACACTGAACAGCGAGAAGACAAAGATACATTTTTAATAAGAATGCATTTAAGCTAGGGCAACCATGACCAGTGAGCTTTGTTACTGTCACATGCTTATTAGATTTGGTATTGCATAACGAAAAAGTGATGACGGGTGTACTCTCTAGTTATGCAGTCACCTGTGCTCCAAAGAAAAAAACTAAATGATAAACCCAAAATCCAACATCTTTTATTTGTATTTCTCTCATTTAATTTATTTTCAACAACTACGGATGTAGATATAGTCAGGCTTTAAAACTTAATCACCAAAATATTTAATTTAATTGAATGATTATTACATTTTTCATAATTAAACGGCCAAAATTAAACAAAATTTCATGGCCAATGAAGCAAGCTCGACTCAAACATATGTCTCAAAGTAAAAGTTCAATGTGTTTATTCACAATGAAGTCGATAATGTTAAACACAGTGCAAAGAGGGGAAATCCTGCTCCAGGGAGGAAGGAAGAGGAATACAAGCATCCAATAATCCAAATACATCTTTGTTTGTTTGTTTGTTTTTTAAATAAAATGGACGTTTCTTTTTCTAAACAAACACAACAGCTCATAGACCTTTACTTCAAAAACATAGATTAACCAACTGCAGACACTACACTCTTGAAAAAAGAGAAAAAGACAGCAGGTATATAGTGGAAGCCCAGATGTCACAGTTTTACACTGCAACATGAAAGCAGCTTACATTTGTGGATCTGTGGGAAGCTGGCAGCATTAAATGTTACTCAAAACCCCAACTGGGCATGCAATGTGATGTGTGTCTCAAGCTATTCGTCCACACATATTTAGTGTTTTTTAAGTGAGAGCAATGTTAACAATTTGTACACACAGAAAGGTTTTTGATAGATGAGCTGAACTTAATAAAATAATGAGAAGTTTTCCGGGTTTGGATGTACGCATTTGTAAAATAGTTTTACTTGTGGTCAAATTGCTTCATATTTGAGTGTGGATTGAAACACATGCACATGACTCCTCAAAAGTTACACACAAATCATAGCACACATTTATGAAGCTTAGTTTATGCAGGTGGATCATATCATACATATATCCCTTTAAAGACACATTTCTCTCCATAGTTTCCAGCATTTTGGGGAACATTAAGTCATTTCTGTCACCTGTTGCCTTCAAATGCCTGTTTGTGCTAACGCTGTTTCTTCTCAGTTCTCCTAGTTACTTCCCCGTACTTCTATAGAAACCTTGCAAATCTGGACAACTACTTACCTGTTGCTTGCAAAAACATTTATCTCTATTTTCAGTTCTGACACCAATTCTCTGTAAACTGTTACAAGAAGGACTTCTCCGCCAACTCTCTGATAATTGCCAGGTGCCTACACACTACCTCCAATGCATTTGTAAAGCTTAGTTTACGCTTGGGGATTATGTCGTATGAATTTGGAATCCTTTTAAGACATATTTGCCAACAAATTTCCCACGTGTGGGACTAATAAAGGTTATCTTATCTTATTGCAACCAGGATAAGTCCCACCCATGAGCACAGCCAACAACAAGAGAGAGCAGAGAGAAAAAGCAAAGGCAGAGAGACAGACAGAAGCCCAACTGGGTGAAGTCAGCCAGGGAGGACTGAGGGACTATGACAGGGTTGTTACATTTTACATATTAATGATCATGAAACTGAGCTTGTGGCAGGCAGTGGTGCTCGTTTCAGTCATCATGTAGCTGTAGTGTTTACAGCTGAGAATGAAGAAGTCACTTGGATGAGCGATGAAATGTTTCTCTCACTGAATACAGGGCTGTTTTCAGATTCTGGTATGAATGAATATTGGCAACAACAGTCATGAAAACCATCAATCACCCTATAAACTACAATCCTTAAAATAAAAAAGGGACGTAAACTACATGTAAGTCACTAAAATATGAACTTTAGATGAGATTTTTGTTGAATTGGATTAAGCCAGTGGCTGAATGTAATAGACACTAAGTGATGGTAAAAGATCTAAAAATAGTCCAGTGACAATGTAAATAATGACTGAAAACGCCTGTGGAAGCTCTATGAGCTTCCTTTTATTTATACCAAATAAGGTACATGTTGTTTTCACTTCCTTTTCTAGATTTCTACATATGCAGTGAGAACAGCTTTTCCAAGGAGCCATTTATGACCATTAAATACTGGAGATATGTGCATGCCATTTAATAAAGCACTCTGACAGCTTCCAACTATGTCAACACACATTGAACAGTGAGGAGACATGGAAGCTGTGCTTGGCTTGATGGTGATTCTACTGGGAGTGCCTCATGGTGAGCTGATCAAGGGTTTTTTTAAAAATATAAATAATTATTAATAATATGTTATATATAAGCAATGTGTTTTGAAGCAATACCATTTTTTAAAATAAGGGATGTTAAAGCAGCTCTACTAATACATGAAAAAAAAAGAGATTTGCGCTTTTATTTGTTTTAAAAAAAAATCTGGTTATATTCTTTTTGGCAAAATCTACAGTTTGTAACCATTTGAGCAGAGCTTTAGTTTCTTTATAGCCATCTCTCGAATTTTAGTAGCAGTGGCCCTGAATTGGATAAATTGAAGAAAATGGATGAATAGGCATTAGGTTCATTGGTGACACCACTCTACCTGCAGTGTAAATGTGAGCAATAATTGCATAGGTGGAAGGAAATGGATGGATGGATAGTAGCAGTGGTAAGGTAAACATAATAATGAGATATTTAAACATTTAAGACTGTTCTTTGTTTCTGTTTCTTTCTTCTTTTTGTTGTTTCTGTTAAATGTTACTTTGCTCATATAAGCACTTTATGTTATTGTGCCATTTTTGTATCTATTTGTATTTTTTCATGAAAATATTAGCATTTCAACTGACCTACTGAGCTCTCCATAACTATCTGTAGGTGAAAAGAGTGCCAACTCTGCTGTCTGAAAAGTTCTTCTATAGACATGGTATCCATGTTTTAATTTTAATTGCCCAACAAATTTTATGGTGTTCGCTTTGGCCAAAACTGTGGAGAATCTGTTTAACTGTTTTTCTTGGTTATTAACATGATTGCACTCTTGGAAACATTACTGTGGTGATTACTTGCACCTTGGAAAACTACTTCTGCAAAGTATTCTGAGATCATATATTTATGGCAGTAGTACAATGCTCATCATTTTATACACACTCAATCAAAATAATGGATTATTCGATATGCAGTTTGGTATTACGTTTCAATGTGGTAGTTCAGAAATATTTGTAACACGTAAAACTATTTTACAGAAACTAACGAATTACAAATGTTTTTCTTTATTAATGTTTCAAAAGTTCCAGGTGTGGAAACTTACTGTGATGGCAGACAGGATGGAGCTCAGTGTTATGGAGCTTTGGGAGGAACCGTGGACATCCAGCTGATGGACAACACCTCAGAAATATCTAGATACCAAGTGTTAAATAATTCATTAAAAATACTAGATGTGAGAAAGAATAAGGTTATTTCTAATACCATAGAACATAGATCTCTTTTTCCCAGTAATGGAACATTTAGGATCAATAACCTGAGTAGGTCAGACAGTGGTAATTATACCCTTCAAACCTTTGATTCAGATGGAAGATCATCAGGCGAGCGGACTTTACAGTTGTTTATTCAAGGTAAATGCTTCCCTGTTAGGGAATTAAGCCATTAAATGATCTGAATTTAACCTTGATTTGGTCATTTATATATCTCACAAATCTCACATATCTCACATTTTAGATATTTGTGTTTTATGCTTTATACTTGGTTTTCATTAGAGACTACAACGAATGACAAAGATCCTGATTTTTTTTAAATAAAGATCATCTGTGTGTTTCTCTCAGCTCCTGTGTCCTCTGTCCTGCTGCTCTCTGAGTGTCTGTCCCTGGGAGAGAGGAGGGTGTCCTGCTCCTTTGAGGGAGGGGACAGTCCTCAGTACAGCTGGACTCTGGATGGACGCACACTGACAGATGCTGAGCTCCTTTCTGGAAATAATGAGACTAACATCATCACTCTGAAACAGAACGTCTCAGGACGTCTGGTCTGCTCAGTCAGGAACAACGTCAGTAATGTCTCCAAAGAAGAGAGGATATCTACCTGTGGTGAGTGATAGTAGGCGATAATCACAACTTTGACAATTAATGTCACTTTTTATAATGGTCATGAATTATCTCTTTTGCTCATAGGGTTCATTTTTATTAACTGCACCACAGTCAATGGGACAATGATATCGGGGTGGCTGCATAAAGACAGTAACACCCTGTGTGTTGAACCAGCACAGATTTTTAAGGGTAAGGAGAACGGAGCTGCCATAAGTGATGACATATGGTGGATTAGAAATTGAAAACTACCTACATCCACTGGTGTAATTTTCTTATTTATCCCCATTTAATTTTTTCATAAAATCACGTTTTCTGACTCAAACAACAGCTCTTTTTTAACAGGAAATTTGCCACTAATTGGTGTTCTCACGACGCTCATCATTTTCTTACTTGTGGGTATAGCAGTCATCTGTGCTCAGCGGAAAAAGAAAAACAGCAAACCTAAAAAACAAAAAGGTACAAAACTTCATCTTTTTCCTCACTCACAATGCTCAGATTGCTTTTCACTCTTTTTATAAAAATAAAAAATTATTGGAATTTTTTAAATCAAACTTTTTTGATGACTTAGCAAGATATGTCAGTTAAATACGTGGATAGTGTTTAACCAGCTACCTTTATCACAGAAGACAAATCTGTCCTACCATAAAGTCTAAAGCTCGCTGATGAACCCGTTTTAAAAGTCGTATTTTGTGTGAATCATTTTACATTATTTCCGGTCTTTGTGATAAAACTAACCAACTTTTTCTGCTGCAGACATGACAGTGCAATTTTCTTTACTCTTAACAAAAACTGAGCCTTCATTGTAATTAAACCACCCCTCTACTTGCTATTCCTCAGAGGAAGAAGACGACGAGGAAGAAATCTTTGCTGATATCAGGGTTGTGAAACGGCAGGCGAAACAACTGGAGAGAAGAGCTGAGCTAGAGTTTGGCAAAGTCAAGTATTCAAAGCGACCTCGGCAGATGGAACCAACAGGAAATGCTTGTTTGTATGCCAACGTCCATAAAGCCATGTAATTTAATTGGTCAGTGCTTACACACAGACTGCACAGCTGAAAGCTGATGGAGTGAGAAGCTGCTGTCAAGATGTCTAACTGTTTTTCGTTAAATGTGATTTCCCATCAGAAAAATATAATATATACTATCAAAGGTAATGCTTACTGATATAAAGGTTTATTTTACTTTCATTGCACTTCCAATCTCTTGATTTAGTATGTTGCACAAATACTGTGAGTGTTTTCTGCATATATTCTGTGGAAGCTCTCATAGAACATTGTTATTTAGGAGGGTTGATCCAAGATGGCGCCAGTGTGCTTGGCACGCCGTCCTCCTGGGCCCTCTACTGTTTGGAGTATCAGATCTCCTACCACTGTTATGATGACAACATTCAAATCCATTTCCAATTGTCTGATGACCTGCCAGCTTCATTGAATCGTTTGTCTGACTGCCTGAGAGAGTTCACAGAGTGGCTGTCAGCCAATTCTCTCATTTTAAATGAGAAGAAAACTGAGATTATGGTGTTTGATAGTCACACTCCACGAGATCAGCTAGCTGCCCGATTTGGTCCCTTTGCTTGCTTCTTACCGATACTGTAAGTAATCTAGGTGTTTTCCTGGATAGTTCATTTAAACTGGATAAACATGTTTCCTTTGTGGTTAAATCTGGCTTCTTCCAATTGTGCCAAATTTCCAAGGTCTAATACCGTTCAAAGATCTTGAAAAACTTATACATGCCTTTGTGACCTCCAGATTAGATTATTGTAACTCTCTCTACTCTGGACTCCAACTCGCTCACCCCCAACGGTTACAGCTTGTTCAGAATGCTGCGGCTCGTCTTCTAACCGGAACTAGAAAGTTTGCCTCCATTACTCCAGTGCTCTCTGACTTACATTGGCTGCCTATTAAATTTCGTATTGATTTTAAAGTTCTGCTGCTTACTTTCAAATGCCTAAATAACCTTGCGCCTGACTATCTCACCAACCTCCTCAGTCTTTATACTCCCAGCCGTTCTTTACGATCATCTGGTCAGTTACTTCTGGCCCAGCCCAGGCACCGTCTGAAGACTAGGGGTGATCGTGCTATTGCCTCTGTAGCACCAAACCTCTGGAACAGTCTTCCTGCTACCATTCGTGCTTCTGACTCCATTCAATCCTTTAAAGCACCCTTGAAAACTTACCTATTCAACCTGGCTTTTCTGACTTGCTAATTCTCACCGCTCACTAACTGCTGTATCGTTACTCATTTCTCTGGATTATCATGAATTCTCCCTATCCCTACTTACTAATGCCTTTGTTTGTTTCTCTATTTTAACCTTGTTTTAATGACTTACTGTTCAGTGTAATCATTTTACTGTTTATTCCTTACTGTGAAGCACTTTGGTGTACCCCCTGAATTTAAACATGCTATATAAATAAAATTGTATTGTATTGTATTTTTCTCTTTCCATTTGAATTTGACTTGTTTTTGACTTGGTAGAAGTTGGACCAGATCATCCAATTCAATTCAGTTTTATTTATATAGCATCAAATTACAACATGTTGCCTCAAGGAGCTTTATATCATATGGTAAAGAGTACAATAATACTAGAATCCTTAAAATAGAAATAAATAAAGTAAAAAGGCTGAGCTTTCGGATGTTTATAAGACATCCAGATATCAACAATTCACCTTTAGTTGGCAAATGTCCTCATTAAAGACACTGATGTTCAAATAACATAAAGGATCGGTGTGAGTCACTTTTTCATCTAACCATGTTTCAAATTGCTGCAAGTTGGATTTTACTTGGATTTGGCCACTGATATTAGTAAACCGAGGGACACTTTCAGCCTCGGAACAGGGGGATTGTTAATCTGCTGTTCTGCTGTTGTGCACTTTTTATAAGATGGTTGTTATCAAAAAATACATCAGAAATTTGTTTAGCTCGTTTTGAAAGTTGTAACAGTAGTGGTGATTGAGCTGTATGACTTCAGTCTACCATGAGATGGGTGGCCATTTAAAGAAAAAAAACCCTCATTATTAGTCATCATTATCACAATTACCTGGGTTTACGCACGTCTTAGAAAAAGAAGGTTGTTCACAAACTCGTGTTTTTTTTCTCTATTCCTGTCATGACACCAAGCTCAATTTTTCACACCACGCTCCTTTTGTTTGCGCTCCTCTGGTGTTGCCCAGCACTTATACCTTAACGGTTTATGCTTTACTTGTTTTGCATTGGTTTACTCCTGCAACCATTTTTATCCCATTATTTTCCTTAAAATGGTGTACTTGCACATTTTTAACAAGGACCACACTTAATACGTCAATAACTTCAATCTACACTCATTACCCTGTGAAACAGGAAAGGAAACTTCCCATAAAACAGGAAGGGAAAATTCATGCTTCTTCTTTTTGATAAATCTAAAACTTGTGTTTACCTTGGATGTGTGTGTGTTTGTTTCCCCGGTAAAGCAACAGAAGCAGTGCACCAACAATAGAAGGTCGCAGGAAGTGCTGTTTATGATTTCCTGCATAGAAAATATAAAATGGTCACAGGGAGTAATAAAATTGGATGTTTCAAAATAGAAAGCGACCTTTCTACTTTTATTTCAGAGTTCAGTTTTTTTTAATTCTGGCTGAACTCAATTCAATTCACTTCAATAAAATTTTATTAATCCAGGTTCCAAATCCAAGGTTGGCCCTGAAGGAAACTGGGTCTGTGTCAGTATACATGTGTATGTGTGTGTGTGCGTGTGTGTGTGTTCCCTGTTCAGCTAAGAGAAAGTGGCCCTTCACCCAGTTAGGCAAAAGTCAACAATCTTTGGTCGACGCAGGGTGGCCTTAAGGGAGGGGGAAAGAGAGTCACAACAACAGTCTTGTTATCTAAGGGAGAATTTTGTTATTTCTGCCAGCTTTTGCCTTGAGCAACCAGCTGGCGCCAGGGGGGCCGCATGAGTTGAAGATGGTAGTTGTTTTGGTTAGAGTGAACAAACTGCATCCAATTTTACAGTTGGTCTAATGTCCATCACTGGTCACCAGGTCTCTCAATTCCCGTTGCAGAGCCGTGAGCTTCTCCAAGATTTTGCCCATATGCATTCAATAAACAGTCTGAACTGTTTTTTAGTCCATTATAGTCCTTCAATTTGAAGTAAATAAAATGGACCGTATTATTATTTAATTTTCCTTTCCTTTCCTTTCCTTTCCTTTCCTTTTCCTTTAAACAAAGCTCATCAAGGTTTAATGGGACATTCAATAACATTTGATTTGAGGCACCAGTGTATTGGAAAGTAATAAATAAAACAGTAAAAACACAACAAAAATAAAGCAACAACCCTAGAATGGGAAGGAGGCAAATAAAGATCAAAAACCTACAGGTAAAAAAAGTTAGAATTCACGAGGCAAACAGTTAAGGTAAAGCATGAAATCCAAACATGATGAAGAAGATAACCATCAAGTGTTTTCAATTGCATTGCCACATGTATATTAAATCAAGCACCTAGCCATGCAGTCTGCCTTTACAAACATTTCTGAAAGAATGGCTCATTCTACAAAACTCAGTGAAATGATAAAATAATGCAATGAAGAAACCTTTAAGAGCTGGGCTTGCTAGGGAAAGAGAAATGGATTTAAAAAAAAAACAGTATACCAACTTCCCTTCAACAAGATGTAGAGAATCAGGTGAATTAGTCTGCCACTACTGTATACAGCCTACACTGAGGAATTATCACAGGCCAAAAGTAAAAACTCTGCACGTGGAAGAAAAAAAAAGCAACCACAGGACTTTCCTCTTGTTTAAAATAAGAAGTTCTTTTGCTAAACCCACTGTCAAATGTGTATTTGTTTCCTTCTGCACAAATCTGTATTACATCTTATTAGGTCAGTATGCAATGCCATATAAAGCTCTGTGTATGCTTTCTGCATTTGTTTGATTTTATTAATTTGTAACATTTGAGACACATAATTTGGTAAAGGTGTGATCCTTTTAATAGAAATAATGATAGTAGTGTAAAAAGTAGAATGTAAATTAGTTTAATGAGTAAAGGACCTCACGTTGGCCTTTGATACGGCTGACCACCACATTCTGCTTGGAAGGCTGAATATTGGGTCGGTGTATCTGAATCTGCCGTGAAGTGGTTCTCCTCATATTTGTATGAACGATGCTTTTCTGTGGCGGTTTCTAAGCACAGGTCATCTTCCACTTCCCTTACTGATGGTGTGCCACGTGGTTCTGTATTGGGGCCTTTATTGTTCCTAATATATCTACTTCCTCTTCAGCATACTTTGACCCCTTTAAGGACATTTGCTATCACTGCTATGCAAGTGACATTCAGTTATACATTTCTTTTAAGCCCCAAGATGTTTCTAAGCTGCAGATTCTAAATCAGTGCTTAGAATCCAGTAAAGGTTGGATGGCTGACAACTTCCTTCAACTTAATGAAGGAAAAACTAAAGTCCTCGAATGTGCTCCTGACAGATTTGTACCTAAGACAACGAAAGCTCTTGGTCCCCTTTTGACATTTGTGAAATCGTCTATCAGCAACCTAGAGGTAAACTTTTAACTTGGCTCTCACTTTGGATGTTCATGTCAAATTTCTGCTTCGGTTTTGATTTTATCGTCTAAGAAACATTGCTAAATTAAGCCCTATTGTATCTCACACCAAACTTGAGATTGTTACACATGCATTAATTTCATCACGTTTAGACTATATTAATTCAGAGGTGGTCCACACATGGGCCAGCACAAGGCCAGTTGCAGACACACTGGTGGTCCTGTGCTGGCCCATGTGTGGATTACCTCTGGCAAACCAGATCTGGGCCACCAAAGGGCCGTCATTCTTTGCGGTATGTGGGCCATGTGTAAGTTGTGTGCAGCCACGGGCCAGTTGCAGACACACTGCTGGCCCTGTGCTGGCCCAGATGTCAGCCTAATGTGTACCTTAATCAAGCCATGTAATAACAACGTGTGCCGGAACTTGATAGCGCAAAAGAAACATGACGAAACTCTGTTCGGACAGCAAATGGACTAATTTTTATATAGTGCTTTTCTGCTCTCTCGGATTACTCATAGTGCTCTATACAGCACGCCACATTCACCCAATCACACACTTTCTGTAAACTGAGTGCTTCCTAACTACATTCATACACCTTCACACTCTTGACGTGCAGCCTGGAGGAGCCAGGGATCAAACCACTAACCTTCCAATCAGCAGATGACCAGCTCTACCGCCTGAGCTACAGCCACCCGGTGGTAAACATAAGTAAACCGTCACTAGGTTTTGGATAAAGTGTACAGTCACAAACCTGTCAAACCTGCATTTGAAACATTGGCTACCACAGCAGTATAGTATTGTAACATGGCATTCTAACTAAAATAGGAAAATAAATAGCACCATCATTGCCAGACCTGGCCCACATCTGGTTGACACACACTCTGCCATGACACCAGTCAGTCATAAGTGCCAGTTTGATGCCGGATCCGGGGAAGACCTGTTTTCTATCAGCCTTGGCCAGGTAAACCAAACCACAATCGGGCCAGATGTGGCATGCCATCATATAAACAGTGCCATCTACACCAGGCCTGGCCCATATCTGAATGACATACAACTTACCGTGCCAGAAGTCAGCCAGCAGTACCAGCTTGACATCAGATCCGGGCCAGACCTGTCTGCTATGTGGGCTGTTGCTGTGGATTTGATGCTTTAGAGATGACCCTTGCAGACTGGTTGGCTATCCCAAGGTAGGTGGTTTGTAGTGCATAGAGTTATCTATTTAAAGCAACAGTGACTGTTTTGTTTTCACCACGGATAGCCATGTTGATTTATCTGCATGATTTGGTATGATGGACAACTATACCAATGTGGCCATGTATTTCAGCACCAGATACAGCTACACCATGGGTTTTAGTGCTATGGACAGCTAGACCAGTGTGTCTGTGTGTTTCAGTACAGAGGACAGCTAAAGCTATGTGTCTCTCTTTCTGCAGCAGTGTGTGTGTTTTTGTTTCTTTTTTAAAAATTATTAATGCAATCTAGTCTTTAGTCAATCATCTTGCAAAATAGGCTGCATCCTTCAGAGGTTGCATTTGAAGACAGAGTCGGTGTATCTTTTGTGGCCCAACCTATCCCATAATTCATAGCACGGCCCAGCCAATTCTAGTTTCCAACAATGGTGGATGCTACTTAGTTTTAATATTACTGCTTGGTTTATCAAGACATCACATATTTTCAAAAGTGCTCTGACGTTTTGGGAGATGTCTGTTATCCACCAGCTCGAAGCTGACCAGGAGGTTGAGGCCCACTAGAGCTGGGGGGAACACAGCACTCCCGGCACATCTCACAAAAGGTCATCTTCATTTTTTTTCTCCAATGTCCCTTGTGGGGCTCCGTAGTAGAATTTTTTTTCTTTCCACACGATATTATCCAAACTGCTCCTTTTTTACTGTAGGAAATCTATATTGTTTGCAGGCTTCAGGGTTATTCACAGAGGATAAAGGGATTCTGAGGTACTTTAAAGTGGTCACAAAAACCTCCCACCCTCTCAGTGGCTTTCATTTAGTATGTTTCAGTGGGCTGAATATATTATTTGAATATCTGACTGTAGTCTTATGGTAATTTGTTGGCTGATTAAACAGCTATGATGACCAATAAGAGTGAAAACACTTTAGCTAATGTTGAAGCTCTGACATGAGTCATGAAAAAAACTACAACTACAAAACATATCCCACACTCATTTCTCTCCCTGTGAAATACAGCAGCTAGACCTTAATCAAGCAGACACACTATGCAACAAACTGCATACAAACAGTTTGTGCATTTACTGAAGTTTGTGGAGCTGATGTATACATTTACATTTGAAATTACGTGCGACTTAAAAATTGTTACTGCATTTGTAAAAGCTTCTCTTCTGTAGGGCTAGCTAGATGCTGAAGTGCTGCAAACACAACTTATGAACTCCTGCACTTGTTTAAAAAAAAAAGAAGTGACCTAAAATAAATACTCCCCTCAAATGTCAATGAGCCTACTTTGAAAATGTAAGGACTAAGGAGTAGAAGGTACAGATATATGTTAAAATATGTAGAGAGTAAAAGTAAAAGTTCTCAGAAAAAATAAATACTCAAGTCAAGTACAGATACATGAAAATCTAAGGACAGTAACAAAGTATTTTTACTCTGTTACTTTCCACCTCTTATCCACTATATGAGTTACCAGGATGCTAGTAACTAGGTCTGTCAAAAGGATTTCCCTCTGTTTAGTTTCTTTTGTTGCTCAATCTGAAAAAAGGTCTTTTTTCTGTCTTTTTAAAGTGTTTATATAAATTGGTTTTACTGCTATACTTTCCTTTGTACATACATCATGATTTGCACTGTTTCCATTTAAAGTAATAAAAAATGCTCTTCTTTCTCAGTCACCATTTTAGTAAAGAGAGTTGTTACTGGTGGGTGTTTTCTTATATTGTGGGGCCATATAGTGTGAAGTTCTTTGAGGTGGTATATTTTGTGTTTTGGGGCTATATAAATAAATCTGAATAAAATTGAAATGAATTAAAACAGTAAAACTAAAGTCTAAGAAAGGCAAACAAATCTGAAACTAGCCAACAAATCAGTCTGAAGCAGTATTCTTATTCTTTACTAAAAGAGGGCGCTATTATGTACCGTGCAATTATTGGATTATATACTATTATCTATTATATACTGTATTTTATCAGACTTTTTAGGCTTTCAAGATTTGTACTATTACTATACTTTTAATGATAAATATGTAAAATGATCCCTTATCAAGCTTTAAAAATGAAACATATTTTTTTGTGGTGGTACTACATATATTTTATATATATTCTTCTGAAATCTAAGTTTTTACATATGAAATTAATCATAATAGTTATAGTTATTGTTTAATACGCAGACGGGTCTTTTGTAGATTGGCAGAGGTTGAAAATGTATTTTTATTATTATTATTTACACATGTTTAAATACATATTTCTGTAATAGATTATTTCTTTTAAATATGGGAAAATGGATTTCTTAGGCATTAGACAATATCATCAGTCTCAAACCCTCTGTGAATAAATGACACATGTTTTGTTCTCTTCCTTGCAGTTGGTCACAAATGAAACTATTTTCTTAAAGGCTACAAAGGGAAAGAACAGCTTATGTGATTTCCTTTTATCTTCACAGCACATGAAAATATAAATAGAACTAATAAAACCTGACACCAACACTTTCACATATTTTCCTCTGAGGCTGATTCCCCTTAGAGCACACTGCAGTTTGTTCAGAGCAGCACACACACACGTTTGTTTTTGAGGGCAAACCGAACCGTGAGCAGACATGGAAGCTGTAGTTGGACTGTTATTGCTGTTGTGTGGAGTGCCTCGTGGTGAGCAGTTCATTTTTTTCACATGAAGCCCTTTATTAATACTTAATTTTATTATAAATAACACATTTTACAGCTACGGGATCCCGTCAGTTAAATACATTTGACATGATGAGATGCTCAAACATTGAAACAATAAAAATAAGAAAAATTCAGATAGAGATCGGATGAACACAGTGGCAGTTTGTTAAAATAATTTGAACCCTTTAACTGCTTAATTGCAATATTTGATTTGTTTTAACATTTACCTGAATTTAAAGTAAATACGAATGAAAAAATATCTGATTTAATAATATATAAGTAATAATATTGATAATAAAATAGAATGGAAGATCTACCCCTTTTTCAAATATTTATTTAATCTTGGATTTTGGAAAAGCACTTCAGTCAGCTTACTATAATGATCGTAACCTATGTATGTATGTATGTATGTAATGGGTGCTCCAATCTAAACGAATGTTTGCCAAAACAGTTTCATCCATACATTGATTATTAACATTTATGCTTAAAGAAAGACCTGTTATTGATCCCAGTTCCTTTGATTTTTGTATTAATGATCACCCTGCAAATACTGAACGTGTATTTGTTACATGTTCCGTATACATTGCCTGTACATAACTAACTGCTTACCAAAACTTATATCCACGGTGTACTGTTGGTTTTTGCTAGTATTCTTCTATTATTTAGACATCTTACCCATAATTTTAAAGTGTTCTTTATGAAAACAGCTCACTCTAATTGGGAAATAGTGCTGTTAGCTGAACCCTGTGTTTCACTCACTGACCTGTATAATGGATGCTAATCAATGCTTCTTCAGTTAATGTGAATTGGGAAAGACTGAATCCATAAAAACTTCTTTTCAGATAAATATTTGCAAATGGTGCCACAATCCAGGGACTGGTCTCTCAAAATTTGTTGTTGTTTATTTATGTTTATATGCAGATGTAGAAACTTACTGTGATGGCAGACAGGATGGAGCTCAGTGTTATGGAGCTTTGGGAGGAAGTGTGGACATCCAGCTGATGGACAACACCTCAGAAATATCTAGATACCAACTGTTAAAGAATTCATTAAAAATACTAGATGTGAGAAATAATAATGTTATTTCTAATACCATAGCATATAGATCTATTTTTCCCAGTAATGGCACATTTAGGATCAATAACCTGAGCCGGAATGACAGTGGTAATTATACCCTTCAAACCTTTGATTCAGATGGAAAAACATCAGGCGAGTGGACTTTATGTATATTTGTTCAAGGTAAATTTTTAGTTTCTCTGTTGGGAAATGACAACAATTAGTAGGCTGAAACTTAGCATTGTTTTGGTAATCTATATATCTACACTATAATATAAAGAATTATGGAGATTCTGATGTAAAATCTACTGTGTGGTTTTGTTTGTTTCTCTCAGCTCCTGTGTCCTCTGTCCTGCTGCTCTCTGAGTGTCTGTCCCAGGGACAGATGAGGGTGTCCTGCTCCTCTGAGGGAGGGGACAGTCCTCAGTACAGTTGGACTCTGGATGGATGCACACTGACAGATGCTGAGCTCCTTTGTGGAAATAATGAGACTAACAACATCACTCTGAAACAGCACGTCTCTGGACATCTGGTCTGCTCGGTCAGGAACAACGTCAGTAATGTCTTCAAAGAACAGAGGATATGTACCTGTGGTGAGTGAGAACATTATTAATAAAAGTTTTGTTAATAAGTGTATTAAACATCTTTTGTAAATCATCTGTGTATTTGCCCACATGCTTCATTTTCATTACCTGCACCTCAAACAATAAGACACAAACATCTTAATAATCATTCTTAAATCAAACTCCCAGCAGTGATGACTGATGGTACATTAGTAAATATCGACCTTTAAGTTAATTGATGTCATTTTTTCTCTTCATAAAAACGTGTTTGTGGACTTGTTTGTTTTGTGTGTTTTATTGTAGAAGCAGGTATTTTGCCAGTGATCTGTGGTGTTCTCTCAGCTTTGGTAATTTTCCTAACTGTGGCTGCAGCAGTCATCTGTGCGCAGAGGAAGAAACAAAAAAACACACCTACAAAAGGTACAAATCTTCCTTTTTACTCAGTTCATCCAGATTGGACTTTCTTTGCTTTGTTTTTTGCAAATATAAAAGATAAATTTTGGTTTTGCTTTTTTTCAATAAAGAAAAAACAAACAAACAAAAATATTTTAGATAGCAGTTTTTAAATGGATTTTGATAAGAATCAAACAAACCACTGTACACTGTTGCCACTTGTTGGGCTAACACTACTTAGGAAAAAATGTCATGACATGATTAAGTTACAAAAGGGCTCATGAATTTTAATTTGATCTTCTTTGTACTCTGCAGATGAAGAAGATGGACAGCAAATAATGTACGCCGATGTTAGAGTGAAGAAAAAGAAAGAACAGAAGAAAATGGAGAAAAGAGTGGAGGTGGAGGCAGAGGTGGAGTACGGCCAAGTTTTAGTCAAGTCCTCAAGGCGATCTCGGCACACTGAACAAGCAGGAGATGATTGTTTGTATGTCAACATGTAAAAAATCAATTGATTAAAGTGATCAGCATTTTTACACAGACTACACCACTGAAGGTCCACAGAGGGAGGAGGTGGTGTCGAAATACCGAAAGGTCTTTTATTTAATGGAACTTCCTATCAGACAAATCATCAAAGCTCATAATGCATCCACTCTTATGTTCCTGCTATGAACCTCTGATAGAACAAAGTTTATGATTGTAATGGCAGATTCTCTTTTATTTTGAACTCGACGTGACAAAGTGCATTTTGTTTCATGTTATTTGGTTTCATTGCTGCATAACACTTTTTGCTTCATAATTTAAATACAGTTCAGGTCAGATGTCACTATGTAGCACCAAATCATAGCATCTCAAGTAATATCACACAGTAAAACATTAGAGTATATTAAATTTGAGCACTGTCAAACTACCTGTTATAATAATAATAACAACAGCATTTATGATATTTGGTCATCAGTCTGGGATCACAGGGGCAGCACAGGTTCAACATGGTCGTAGTTTATTTGTACTTCCAATACCCCTGGGGCAAGTTTAACACACATATCTGGAGTTTTGTTGTTGTTCAGCGGTGCCAGTGTTTTTAAAATCAGCATCAGTACAAATATCAAGGAAATGTTCAAAGTCAGAACAACATTTATGGAGCCCAGTCCTGTGTCTGTAATCATGTTGCAGATTTTTCTCTGTTCAATTCATATGTTGGATAAACAACCGAAGACACATTTAAGCATAAATGTAGAGACAGTGTCATTATTCTGGAGTTAAAATCTCTTTATGACATTATAAATAAAGCTTTTGTTTTACATTTGCTGAATTTTAATTTACTATATATGAATACACTTTGCTTTTGCACAGACATATATTTATGAATACTGATGACTTTGCAACGGTTGAATGATGCCATTAATTAGTTGTTTCTCATCTCTTTGGAGTTGTTTTCAATTCAATATTTTATCATCATTACTGATATAGATTTTTTTTTAAAATAATTAAACATTTATTGTTTCTTTCTCTGCATTTCTATTCTAGTCACATCATGCCTGGTCTGAGTTCACACATTCTTACCTGAAGATGATCAGTAATAACAAGAAATTGCAATGACAACTGCTTTCAGTTAGTACTGAAATACTGTGAAAGTAGTCACATCCTGCTGAGTCTAAATTTACATGTTTTGATCTGAAACTGGTCAAGAACAGGAAACGTGGTCAGTGGAGCAGGTGCCTGTTTGCATTTGTGTAAAGGAGAGTTTGTCTCAAAGTTGCCTACTTAGTTGACAGAGGCTGAATAAAGAACATGGAAGCTGTGTTTGGACTGTAGGTGATGCTATTAGGAGTCCTTTAATTGCACATCTTCAAGCAACTTAAAGAAGTCCAGACACTTTTCTTTCTAAGCTCCTTAGATTGTTCTTTGTCTCATATAAAGCTCTAATTATATCTGTATCTCTGCATTGACAGAATTAAAAACAGGAGCTTTAATTTTGTTGTTTCCTGTTGTTTTTGTATTTAGAAACCTTTCAGAAAATTGTCCTTTAATGTGTCATTAGTACTGTTTGCCCAGTAAGACTGTTTGGTGTCAGGTTTCCCTCTACTGGTTTACAGAGGTGTTGCATTTGCTTACAAATAAGTTCAGTGAGTGAGTCAGTGAAACTCTTACTTTCTCTTTTCTTTCCTTTAAAAAAACCAACAAAAAAACAAAGAACATGTACGTATTTTTATTAAGATAATGCTTGCAGGGCAAAGCTACACAAAACCTACATGCAAAGCATCACGTTTCTCTAAATCATATAAATAGTATTGGATGCTTTAACCAGGAGAGCAAGTGAGGGGAGCTTCACAACAGGAACATTACAGAGACAAAGCATGACATTTAGACTAGTGTGAAATGGCTCCACAGTGTGGCTGTATTTTGGGGTGAAGGTACAGACGACACAGGTGCTCTAGCCTTTCCCTCTGACTGACTTTATTCACCACCAAACATGAACTGAACACATTGTGGCAAAACCCAGCAAAACCCCTCCTCCCGACCTGGGTGTGAGTGGAGCCCTCTGGTGGGCCATCACAGTATTTACTTTATTTGTATGTGTACTTCTGCTCATATGATCTGAATCTGTCAAGGCTAATGGGAAGAGGCACTCAGGAGATCACTTCAGTGCATTTTATTTACACTGGAGTAATATACATTCAGCCATAACAAAGCAGCATGTGAAACAGTGCTCCAGGGAGGGATCCAGGGAGGAAGGGAATCCACAACTCCAAACAAACAAAACATCTCAAAAACAATGTTTAAATAAGGGCTTAACACTGTGACAAGTGTGGAAGTGATGGTAATACATTTCAATTGAGCTTCACTGCATTTCTTAGAGTGTTTTAGATGATTAGAAGCCTTTATTACCAAAATAGACGGTGAGAAGCAGAGAGAAAGTTTTTAATCAAAATCATATCATTGTATTTTTTAGACTTCCATCCAATAATTTTTAAATACTGTTTATAATAAATATTCTTTCTTATTGAGAAAATACTACTGTTGGCTGAACCCTAACTATGTTTCAGTCACAGACCTGTGTAATGCTCATCTGTATGGCAATAAATACTTGTTTGTATGGTCTAAACTGAGACAGATGGGAGCCACAAAACCACTATTTCTGTTTTAGGTCAGCATTTGCATCTGTTACCACAGTCCTGGTAAAAACTGAACACTCTAAACTGTGACATTTTGTTGTTCGCTTTTTGCCATCTAGCCGTGTTTTTCCTTAATGCAGTGGTTCTTAACCTTGTTGGAGGTACCGAACCCCACCAGTTTCATATGTGCTTTCACTGAACCCCTCTTTAGTGAAAAATAAAATATGATTTTTTTTTTTCCAATTCAAGACATATATATGTTTTTTACTGGTGCACAAAATGAGCCGTGCATGTCACGGCGGAGGCTCTGCTGAACCCCTGAGACCGACTCACCGAACCCCTAGGGTTCGATCGAACCCAGGTTAAGAACCACTGCCTTAATGGCATTGAATTATTCAAAAGATTCAAGGTTTAAAGCTAAAACAAATCTGATCTACAATACAACAGCACAAATGAGGCAGACAGTTCGGAGCCTCGGTGAGGATGGAGGTTTAGCTTTTTTTTTTAGTTTTTTAGGTTCCTTAACCTGCCATTCAAGTGCATAAGGGGCCATTTGCAACATCTTATGAGGGGATTTACCACTCTGAGTCTCACTGCACACTGATTTAGAGACAGTATACTAAATACAAGCAAGTTTAAGTGGTTTAAAGCGTAACAGGAACCATAGCATTACAGCTCTGATTGGTTCCTCCATCATGAGCCTGCTTAGCCTTGTGTGCCTGACCTGGGATCTGATGATCCCTAACCAGGTGGAAAAAAATTCAACTTTTATTGGCAGATCTCCTGTCCTTCAACAGGATGTCCATGACATGTCCTTAACCAGGGCACACATTTTTTAATAGTGCACTTAAAGAAAACCACATCAGATGGTAAGTCCCTCTGTCTAAAAAGGACTGCAGTGATTCGGTCCATTCCAAAATCACAAAGACATCTTTGGACATAAGATCATATTGCCAACAGAGGATACCGAAAAATGATGTGCGAGAGGCTCTATTATCAGCAGTGATTGAGTATGCAAATTTCACAGCTACTTGACTGACAAATTCTTTTGGACTCCTGCACTTCTGTATAGCAGCTAGACTGCGTCATACAGTGATGCCAGTTCCTGACACCTCAGAAACTTGAGCATCATCCTCATTTCCCTAGTAAATATAACAACTACAGCTGTAAGTCTCTTTGTGATATCTACTGAATTCTCACATTTAAAACTCTCAAACAGAATTTTGTGTTCATTTCACAAGTGATTTTGCTTTGAATCACCAGATTAAACCTTCTTTCAAAACTGCATTGTAAATACCTTTAGGATGTTTTAAATATCATAATGTTATTGATGCTGTTATATCAGACAGATTTCTCCTGTCTGAAAGGGAGAGGCAGTACAGGCTTAAGAGAGAAAAAGCCTCAGTAATAATCAAAGGGCTGGAGATTCAGATGAAGAAGAGTGGGTAGGACCCAGAGAACAGTAGAGACATCATTTAGGGACCAGGTGGCAGTGAGTAATTTAATCATTGAGTATGCTTAAACAACATTTTTGAACTTCTTAGGGTAACTCTCCTGTCTGAAAGGGAGGCACAGTACAGGTTAAGGAGAGAAAGGCCTCAGGCTGAGTATCACACCTGGCTGGGAATCCTGGAAGGATGAGTTAAACAATAAGCATGATTGGGATTCACACCTGACAGTGTGAAAGGAGGGATTTGTTAGAAATAACTTTAAGTTTCTTTTTTAAATTAATTGCAATGTATGCTCATAATAGAGTTAATGCACTCCTCATTAGAAGGATACAAGCACCCCACGGTGTGAAGGGTTAACTAACAGGTAAGAAAGTTCAGTGTTTTGGTGAAATTGCTACACGCTTACACAACACAGTTTCAGAAAGGGAGAGGATGATAAACTGTTGTGCCAGTAATGATGATGGCACAACAACAAATAGAAACTATAAGGTGTCAGTTAAAGCTGACATCAGCGTGGAAATTAAACATGTCTGGTAACAAGTGCAGACTTCCTGTGTTGTCTCACACAAGCAGCGCTTTCTACACTTTCCTTGCATATTGTAATCAGCTGTGGAGTATTTTAGATTGAAGCTTGCAGCAGTTCTCATTATAGATCATAGATCATTGTCTATTAAGAGAAATATGTCTCATAAGCATTGTAAATGTGTACGATATGACCCACAAGTGTAAACTAGGCTTTAGAAATGTGTACAATGATTCGTGTGTAACGTTTGAGGACTCACATGTGCGTGCTTCAATCCACACACAAATCTAAAGCAATTTGACCACATGTAGAAATATTTTACAAATGCATACATCCAACCCTGAATAAATACCAGGGGCAGATCTATTTAAAGTACTTTAACTTAATAAATTCTGGGTAATGATTGGTATTTATTCAGGTTTGAGACATATTTCTCTCAATAGTTGCCATAATAGGGAACATTAAGTCATTTCTCTTACCTTGCCTGCAAATGCCTGTTTTGGGTTAACCCAGTTTTTTCTCAGTTCTCTTAGTTACATCCTTTGCACTTCCACAGAAACCTTGCTAATCTAGCTGCCCTTAGACTACCTCCAATGCTCCATTCAGTCCTAACTCAAGTAAGACTGTTAACCACCCACTGGCTTTTTAAAATTAATTACATCGACCTTTCGGACGCCATTTAATCGCTTCATTCCCCTCTAACAGAGCTCCTGTGTGTCAGTCTGCAGTGCCACAGAGTTCCCCCATACACTGCCTTTAATCCAAACAAACATGACAAAATGCACAGTGGACTCCAACACTCATCTGACTATCCATCCATGATCTGACCTCTCCAGCCCAACTGCCTGATCACGTTACGCTCAAAAAGGAGGGTGAGCAAAGCAGTACACATTACTGACTGGTATCCCACCCTAATGGGATTATCAGGTTGTGATGAGTCCCTCACTGAGAGGCTTGATGGGGATAATGTGTTGGAAGCCATCGGTGAAGGAAAAGAATCACCCAGGCTGGAGATCTTGTACATCAAACCTTTGTATAACTATGCACTGGCTTCCTGCAGAAATGATATGGGATTTGGAATACAGCCAGGAAACTAAACACTTGAGTTTAGAACGTCATGCTTTGAGTTTTTGTGTGTTTATGATTTCTTGTGGTTGTGACAAGGTATTTGTTCTAACTCCGTGTTGGTTATGGTCTTCTGTTCATTTATATTCACTGATACCTTTTGGGTTTCTTTGTTTTTTGTTTCTTTAGTTTCGTGCTGAGTTTTGGATTATTTTGGGTTCAGTGGTTCCCTTTTGAGATTCCTTTCTGTTCCTCCAGTCTTTTCTCTGCGGTTGTGTCAGCATGACATCAATTGTAATGACATATACCAAACTTAATTTCCTGTATTGGGATTGTCCTCTTAACTATTCTGTTTACATTTTTTTCAAAGTGAAGAGTATGAAATGTATAAATTGTATATCTCATATCTCAATTCTATATCTTCTATGCTCAATATATTTTCAACTTCTTATTTGGGAAAACAGGACGTTTTGTCAACACGTGTGCATAAACATAGCTCTCACTTCCATTTTTAGGGCAGAGTAAGAGGAAGTATGTAAAATAATAGTCCCGCTATAACATTTGGACAGTTTCATTGCAACCTGCTCAGAGTTGAAGGTTCCAGCTTTGTTTTATAATGCAGGAAGTACTTATGCAGGGTTTGCTTTTCTCATAGATGATTTTTCTCATTTCCAGTAGAGTGCTTATATATATGTTGCTTCCTTAGGCTTTGCTGATTTGTGCATCCATTGCAACATAAGCATATAATGTACATCATATGTTTCTTGATCATGATTCTTCTTCCATCCATGTTCACCATCACTCCTCGTGCTTACTGAGAGTAATCAAAAGTAAGTGAAAAATTGCAAAGCTTGCAGTGTGCAGAGTCTGCAGTGTTTAATTTAAATACATTCAGTGACATTCTGCTATTTACCACTGAAAACTTGTGTTATTACAAATTTATTCTAAACACATTACAAGCCGTTTACAGAGAGAGATTTAAATTTGCATTGTTTTCATTTGTTTTCTTTTCTTTTTTTTGTCTAGAGTACATTGTTTCACAGTTTCATGTTGTGGCAGTGATTTGCATCCATTCAGTATTTACACTTTACACTCTTTCTTTATTGTTTATTTCTCTTTCTTTCAAAAAGCAAACTTATGCAAACCTACAAACATAAAAAGACGTCTCTCCTGCACACTCTGTAAAGACATGAAACAACATAGCTCTCCCCACAGAGACCTCTGGACTATTTTGAATTGCTTCCTGTTTTTTTTTTTCTTAAAATATATATGTTAAGATGAATGCTTGTGAATGTGAATGCTTTATTGACACTTGAAAGTTTTACCCCAGTAAAGAGTATTGCCTAGATTGTCTATAGGTTGCATAGGTAATTCCCCAAAATTACACCAGTTGAGGCAAAAAGATTCATTAACATTTGAGGATATTTCTTGAGATCAGTTCATTACAGCACACAGGCAAAAGCCTGCCTCACTTCTCTCTCTCTCTCTTCTCTGTCACTTCTATTTGTGTGGGCAAGTAGAAGTGAGTCACTTTATTTCCTGCTCTTGTGAAAATACCCTGTCTGTTTCATCTCCGATCTACTGTTTGTTGTCAGTTTGCCTGAGGTTCACAGAGGTTCAGCATTTGTTAATATTTTTCTATATTCTTCATTTTTTAAAGATTAAATCCACAACGTTGATGTATGAAGAGGATGGAACAGTTTCTTATTGTTGTGTTATTAGCAGGAGGAACTCGTGGTAAGATTGTCTTCATATAACAAGCCAAACATTCACATTTGTAGTGTGAATCGTTTCAGCTCATGTTCTTTTGAATGCATCTTTTCCAGCTTTCTTTCCAGTTGATGAGACTACATGTGATCTCAATGCAAACAGATGCCCATGCTCTCCTCATCTTAAAGGAACGGTGTATATCCAGTGTGATGTGATGGCTAATGCTAGTGGCCGTGAAATGAAGTGTTTGAAAGTGCTTCCCAAGGTGAACATAACTGTGTTCAGTCTAAAGAAAGAAAACATAACGATAGACAAGGAATTTAACAACAGACTACAGTTTCTAATCAAGAATGGGACACTCAAGATCACAAACTTGAGGAGGAATGATTCAGGTCAATACAGCATTGAGGTCTTTAATTCAAATGGAGTCCAAGAGAAAAACATTCTTTTCACCCTGGATGTTAAAGACAATGGCAAAGTTGAAGGCAAGTTATATAACTTATTCTTTATTGCATAGTTTTGATGTTATTATAAAGATGAACAGACATGTAAGCATTATGTGGCAGTAGAACTGTTAAACACGGTACACATCACTTGTGCAACAAAATGATAGAAGATGAAATGAAAAAAATAAGCATATGCACAGAGCAGAGATGTACAGTGAACAGAACAGAACAGAACATTTGCTGATATAGTATTAGATATAGATATATTGATATAGTCTATCTATTGATGTTTCCAGTTATTTTTGCCACATGTGGACCGCTACTCATATTCATAAATTAATCATCTTTTCAGTGTCTAACAGAGCTGTGTCCACTATGGTGTGGTATTGTGAGGTTTAGCAAATAATTACAATAAGAACAATAATCTTTACTAACATAGCAGCCTTCTTAACAAGGAGCTCCGCAGAAGATAAGAACACGAGTAAATCAGAAACCATTAAAAAGCAAAGAAGAAACAAAGCTGAAGTTCTCAATAACTGGGTTCACAAAATAGGGTTGGAAAGAATAACAGATGAGAACAATAATAAGTCAGAAACCATTAAAAAGCAAAGCTCATTGAAAAAGACGTACTTGGAGTGTATCAACGTGGATTTCCTGACGCCTGGTTTGGGGTCAGTTAATAAAGTATTCAACCACAATGTCAACTGCGTAATGGTAGCTCAGAAAACCACACGGGCATTATGATTGTTGTATTTTTAACCTAATTCTGCAGCCTCAAAACCAAGTGGCTCGTTTCACATTTCAAACTTCTATGTTGCAAACACATAGACTTAGTTTGTGTTTGAATAAAAGTCTAATCATCTTCACATACAGGCTAATATTTCTTTTTAACTGAACCGAACTGTTACTATTAAGCTGCACATAGCTGTAAAAGACAATGATGGTTTTAGTAAACTCTGTGTAGGGTGGTTCATTTAGCTCTGTATTCACCAGCTCTTTGTTTGCTTCAAGCACTAAAACCACTTGATTCATTTTAGGAAAAGATCCTGGTTTGGGCTAAAATGCATCCACCCACAACTCTGCACCTTAAAACCATAGTATAAGAGCACCCAGTGGGCAGGTATTATGCTCACAGTGTTGGGGAGTAACGGAATACATGTACTCGTATTTAAAATACAAAATATGAGTAACTGTATTCCGTTACAGTTACTGTTTAAAAAGTGGGTATTCAGAATACACTTACTTTGTTGAAATAAATGGATTACACGGCGGTCTTTTCCTGTTTCATATGTTAGGCTATGCTCTCTCTATTTTTGGTAATTCCACGTTGGTGGAAACCCAAACAAAACACGCATTAAGAGTCTCTAATGCCTGTGTCTCAATCTCGCGGCCCATGTCACCTCTACCTACGGCTCGCATAATGACGTGATGAAATATTTTTAAAAATTATTGTTCAAAAATTATTCAATATGAAGGCAATAGGCAGAGTGTTACAGGCATAGCCCTAAAGAATGTAGCCTTATGGGCAGTGTAGCCCAGTTGTAAGTAAGCTGCTAAGACTCGACTGTACACTGTGTTCGTGTTTTTCTCCGAAACAATAGGTTCCATTGGAGCAGCCTTTCGACGCATCTCTCTTTCTCTTGCTGGCAAAGTTGACCCAGACAACAAAGTAAAGCTAGTTTTTTCGGCTACAAGCCCCACACAGAACCCGACGTATTAGCCAGAGGTCCCTTTACTACGGAGGAGCCACGGACCTGTTTTATATACGCCCAGAATAGTTTTCTATACGAGATCACTGCAAAAACTGCAGCCTTACCTAATGTCCACCCTACTGTTACTCATTTTATATTAAGATTTAAAAATCTAGTTGGTATTGGTATGACGAGTAACATTCAGTAATAGTGATAAATCACACAGCAATAGTACATTCATGTAGTTGTAAAAAGCATGATAATATATTAAGTAATCCAAAGTATTCAGAATACGTTACTCTCATTGAGTAACATAAGGGAATGCATTACAAAATACATTTTGGGGCATGTATACTGTAATCTGTAGTGGAATACATTTTAAAAGTAACCTTCACAACACTGTATGCTCAGTGCCCAAGTGCTATGTCAGCTAAGGATGTGTTGCACCTTTCTACTTACTTGCTTGCTTTTCTTTAAATATTGATGCCTCTTTCTGACATCCTTTCAAAATGAATATGCAGTTTAATAAGAAACAGCTTTGAGAAATTAACTCATTACATAATCTGTAAAAGGTCAAAATAAAAAAGATTAGAAGAGCTTTGCTCTGCTCAGTTTCCATTTTGGAAAAATCACTTAATAACGGATTAAAACATTAAAAGGTAATTTTCAAGAGAAAATTTAAAAAAATAGCCTTTTTTTTTAGGTATTTTAAAATGCTTGTAGAAAAGCATGGGCCTAGTGTCACATCATCATTATCATCATGATGTGACAGTAAGTCAACATGCATATCAGCAGAACTCTGAAGCTACAGCAGCTAAATTAAATTCAGTCATTTTTTTTTTCATTTGTGATTTTCCAGTTAGATTTTCCAAATTTTCATTTTGAAAAAGATCAGCACAAGTAAAATAGCGCTGAACCCTTGCTGTGTTTGAGTCATAAACCTGTGTAGTGCTCATCGGCATGCCACTAAATATTTCTTCCAATAGTGTGAAGTGAGACAGACAGTAGGCACAAAACATTGATGTATGTTTTTTTGGTAAACATTTGTAAAAGCTGCCTCAATCCTTCTGGTAGGGACTGAAAACTCCAAACTTTTACAGTTTTGCTTTTCTTTACTTGTTTAAATTTGCAGGTTTGGAAACTTGCTGTGACATTAAACAGCATGGAGCTCAGTGTTATGGATCTTTAGGTGGAAATGTGGACATCCAGCTGATGGACAATACCTCAAAGACATCAAAATACCAATTGATGAAAAATTTATTAAAAATACTAAATGTCAGAAATAATAAAGTTCTTCCTAATGCTGAAGGACAAAGATTTGTCTTTTTTCCCAGTAATGGAACATTTAGGATCCCTAACATGAGCAGGAATGACAGTGGTAATTATACCCTTCAAACCTTTGATTCAGATGGAAGAGCATCAGGCGACTGGACTTTACAGTTGTTTATTCAAGGTAATTCCTTTTATAATGGTTTCCCTGCAGGGAATTAATTAAAATTAATAGAAATTTAATATTGCTTTGTTAAGCTATATAATATATCTCACAAAATTTCAGACATTTTCTGCTTTCGCTGTTTTTCATTAAAGGCCAACTTAAAGACTTAACTCATCTGTGTGTGTTTCTCTCAGCTCCTGTGTCCTCTGTCCTGCTGCTCTCTGAGTGTCTGTCCCAGGGAGAGATGAGAGTTTCCTGCTTTGCTGAGGGAGGGGACAGTCCTCAGTATAGCTGGACTCTGGATGGACGCACACTGACAGATGTTGAGCTCCTTCCTGGAAACAATGAGACTAACATTATTACCCTGAAACAGCACATCTCAGGACATCTGGTCTGCTCAGTCAGGAACAACGTCAGTAATGTCTCCAAAGAGGAGAGAATATCTACCTGCGGTGAGTGAGAACATGATGAAAAAAGATTGAGAATTAGTTTTTGTTGATTATGGGTACTTTCATAAATCCTCAGACTGTTTGAGGTACATTAAATTAAAATGACCAATCAGTAAAACAGTGATATCACATCAATAAATCAAGTGGTCAGCAGTAATTGATTATGGTATATTAGTAAATTAGTGAAAACATGCATTTGTTTACTTGTTTGTTTTTTTCTGTCACTTTATTTCAGAAGCAGGTATTTTGCAAGTGATCGGTGGTGTTCTCTTAGCACTGGTCATTTTATTAGTTGTGGGTATAGGAATCATCTTTAATCAGAGGAAAAAACAAAACTACAAACCTACAAAAGAAAAAGGTACAAAACCTCCTTTTTACCTACTTCACTGAGATTATTATTATAATTTTTTGCTCTTTTCATATTCTTGCCAAGACTATGTTGATGCCGCTGTCATGTAAATTTACAAATGGATAATAAAGTCCGTGTGTTTGTGATTTTTAGTCAGAATCAGAAATGACAGTGAAAATCAGAAGTCAAACTAATGTTTTAATTTGATCTTACTACTCTGCAGACGGAGAGGATGACCGAGTGGAGCTAAGAGCAGCAGTGAAGTTGGAGGCCGAGGTTGAGCTGGAGTTCGAGGTCGAGATTGAGAGCGAGGATGAAGATGAGGGTGAGGGCGAGGGTGAGGCACAGGCAGAGAAAAAGGTGGAAGTGGAGTATGCCCAGGTCAAGTTTCCAAAGCAACCTCGACACACTCAACCAACAGGAAATAATTATTTATATGCAACGGTCCGTAAAATGAGGTGATTTAAATGGTCAGTGTCTTTACACAGACTGCACTACTGAAGGTCCACATCAGGAGGTGACATCAAGACACCTAAAGACACTTTTAATTATCAGGCAAATGCACAAAGCTCAGCTGATTAAAACAGAGCATCAATGCATCCAGTTTTAGGTTCCTTCCATGTTTAATTACAAGCAATATGTGCGTTCTCTGCATTTGCATTCTGTTGAAGCTCTGATAGAATAAAGGTCATGATTGTAGTGGAGAAGCCCCTCTTTTAATTTCAACTTGACTACTTTTTGACCTTGTAAATGTGGAATTCAATCATCCTTCAAATGAAAATAATTAAAGTAAAAAGTGTGGTGAACATTTCTATGAATTTCTGTGCAGCAAAAACTTGAAACAGTGATAAATCATCAATGTAAATAAGGCCCAGCAAAGGCTTTCTTTCTCAGGAGACAAACAGGCTGGGCTCCCCTTTAGACTGCTGGCAAACTTCTATAGAAACGCAACAGAAAGCATCATCTGTCATAGTATGACAGGTTGGCATGGCAGCTGCACGGCACAGGACAGAAATGACATGGCCAAGGTAGTGAGTACAGCACAGGGCACTGTGGGAAATCTTCTCCCAGATCTGGACTCTGTATGCTTGCTGTGTCCAGAAGAAGGCAAGCTGCTTTGGTGCAGATCCCACGCACTTGAGTAAATGACTGTTTGTCCTTCTGCCTTCTTGAAGAAGGTTTAGGACCATTTAAGCAAGAAGCATTAGACTGAAGCACACTTTTCCCCCTAGAACAATGAACTCTATCACCCCCGTGCATACACACACACACACACTGGACAACTGCACTTTGGAACATGTAACTACAATGCTACCGTATTTTCCTGTTCTGTATATTTATATATTAAGTATCTTTCTGTGCTTTGTATACTAGTTGGTGTTAAGCTGACCACACACAATTTCGTTATGTGACTGCATAATGACAATAAAGGATCTTTGACTCATTTAAATCTTTGAATCAGCCATTCAAAACAATGGACAATGCACAACAGAGGTGTAGGAGAAAGTTCAGGCAGGGTGGAGAGGGTGAAGACGAGTGTCAGGGTGATTTCTGACAGAAAGATAGGAGTTAGAATGAAAGGGACAGTTTGCAAGATGGTAGTAAGACCTCCTATGATGGATGGAGTGCTGATTTGGAGACAGAAACAAGAGACAAAGCTGGAGGTGGCAGAGTTGACAATATCAAGATTTACAGTTGAGTGACCAGCATGCACAAGATTAGAAGTAATTATATCAGCGGGGCAAGAAAAGTAGATTTAGAATGTAAAAAAGTAAACTGTAAATTTGTTTTAAGAATAAAGTGCTAACAAAAATGTTATCTGTGATGTGTGATGTACTTCTTGATCTGGTCCCTCAACATACCTGCAAAGGATGCAGCATTTCCAGCTCAGAGTAACTCTTTATTACAAACTATGAACAATGCTTCCAATGTTGTCCACTCAACTCAGCTGGTGTAGGGCACCAGCTCCTTACTGTTAGCTTATCTTCCCTGCCACACACACCCTGGTCCCAGCATACTCCTGTGTACTGTGAGACCAGGACGTTGCAAGTGTTGATCTTGTTTAAGCTTTAATCCACTATAAACAAATTCATATAAATAAATTGTCGTGGGAACTTATGAAGATGTGTTTTCACTCAAGGAGTCAAGTTTGTAAAAGATTGATCTCCAGGTGAATGTTTGGTGTCTCAAAGAATAACTGACTGGCTCCAGTGATGTTTTCATTATTATTTGTTTTTTTGGATCTGCTTGAATAAAATACTGCTTATAATGTGTCACCAAAATGAACATTATAAGTTCAAAAATATTGTCTGGTTCCGTTTTGTAAGCTATAGCTGTGAGTGTGTGGAAACTAGTGTGTTTATTATCAACAGGTAAGGATTATTTCACAAAATCAAAATATGTTTACTTGACAAGGATGACAAGTTGAAATCGCAGAAGGGAATATGCAGTTTTGATTCATGCAAATATACCTCTGTGATTATAATGTCACATTACAAACTTCATCATTCATTAATGCATACATATATACATATATATATATATATATATATATATATTAGTGCTGTCAAAATCAATGCATTAACGCAGATTAAGCCGTCATCGCGATTAACGCAATAAAATTTTTTTAATGCTAATAATGCATCTGGAGTGAAGAATGACTCAAAATGTTTCTGTCACCGCATTTGGGACAGTCTGTCCAAGCAGAGTTACCTTTGCACATGCGCAAATGGGCAGTAGATCTGGTAGTGATGGGCAGCTGAACCAATCAACTCAGTTTGGAAGATGATAAACGCACATTGGCCCTCTCGATGGGAAATTTGAGTATTAAAAAAAATAAGACGAAACAGTCGACCGACGAAAGTATTATGCACATTGTGCAAGAAGGAATTTTCTTTTCTCCGAAGCACTTCCAGCTTAAAATATCACATTGACGCAAAGCATATGTTAGTCGGGGATGCTGCTAGCACTTTGGCAAACGCGTCACCCAGCTTGCGACAAACCACTCACGAGCATCAGGGACTCAGTAAGTCTACTTCGGACATATTGACTGACACAATTGCCAAGTGGATTGCAACAAACTGCAAACCTATTAATATCATTGAGAACACATGCTTTACACGCGCTTTGGTTCCTTGTTTCAAGGACTTCAAGTGCCTCCCCAAGAGTGACAGAGAGAGAGTGGATAAATGTTTACAGAGTTTTTTGTTAACATGAATGTTCAAGATGTTCAATAAACATGTTAAGTGTGTATATTTTCCCTTTTTTCTCAAGTCTGTTTACTCATGCAAAATGAAATGCAATTAATATAGAATAAAAAGGAACTATATTTAATCGTGATTAATCAAAATTAATCCACAGTAACCCTGTGATGTGTGTGTGTGTGTGTGTGTGTGTGTGTTCTGTTTACATCTCCTCCAAAATTTAAACCCTAATTTCTATGCTCAATATATTTTGGCCTGATTATTTGGAAAAAACTGGTATTTTTGCCAGATTGTCCCAGGGTAAAAACTGATGAGATGCCCAGCTGTACACAAGTATGCTGCCTGACATGTGCATAGACATAGTTGTATAGTTGTAACTTTTATCACCGCTTTCAGAATAGAAGGTTCCATCCTTGTTCTGTAATATGGGAAGTACCCATGTAGGTTGTTTTTTTTCTCACGGATGAGTTTTTCTCAGTTCCAGTTAAGTGGTTGCATGCGTGTTACTGCCTTAGCCATTCATCCATTCAAATGTAAGTAAGTTATATACATCCTTCTTTTGCTGATGTTCACCATCACGTTTTATGTTTACTGTGTGTAACTGTACAGAGTCTGGAGTATTTGATTACACTACATTCATACAGACTGTCTGAGATTTAGCTCTGACAATGTATTGTGTTATTACATGCCTATTCTAAGCACATTTCAAGTGATGTAAAGCTTAAAACATACATTTTAATTTCCTTTACTCATAGGCAAATATTATTTTTACAGTCAGTCAGCCTGCTTGGATATCTGTGTTTTAATATTATCTGGACAGCATTGCTTCACAGATTTATGTTGGGGCAAAGATTTGCATTCTTTTAACAAGCTGCTTTTTACCAGGTTGTCTACATTTTATTCTTTCTATATTGTTTATTTCCCATCCTTTCTGAATAAACATGTCTACTCAGCACACCCCATAAAGCCGACTAAGCAGTATAGCTCTCCTCACAGGAACTTTTGGAATACTTACGAATGAACTTTTCACTTTAGCTTTTGTGTGTCGTTTTCAAAAGTATGCATTATGTGAAGACCAATTCAGTGTTGTTTAAACTTAGTTATGCATGTTTAAATAGTGGAGGAAAATGATTCGTTCACATGTGGTAGATATTTCTTTCAGTTTGCTACAGCAGCCTGTATCAGTTTCTTTTCTGCTTTTGTGAAAACATCATGTTTTGTCACCCATTTACTTTTTCCTGTCAGTTTGGGTTTAGGTTTGTTGCAGATTTATACCTGGATTTGTTCATAATTTTCCAGACGATAAATGAAGAGCATGGAGCAGTTTCTTATCATTGTTCTATTAGCAGGAGGAACACTCGGTAAGGTCTTCCTCATAAAGATGACAAACATTTACATTTTTAAGATGAATAATTTAAACTTGTGTCTTTTGAATGCATTTTTTTCCAGCTCTCATTCCAGTTGATGAGACTACTTGCGACCTCAGGACGAACACATTTCCATGCTCTCCTATTCTTGAAGGAACTGTGTATATCCAAGTGATGAATGATGTTAGTGGCCATGAAATGAAGTGTTTGAAGGTGCTTCCCAGGGGAAACATAACTGTGTTCAATCTGAAGAAAGGAAAAATAATGACGGACAAGGAATTTAGCAACAGACTAACGTTTCTAATCCAGAACGGGACGCTCAAGATCACAAACCTGAGGAGGAATGATTCAGGTCAATACAGCATTGAGGTCTTTAATTCAGATGGAGTTCAAGAGAAAAACATTCTTTTCACCCTGGATGTTAAAGACAACGGCAAAGTTGAAGGCAAGTTATATATTTTGAAGTTATTATAAAATTGATCAGAAATATAAGCATCTGTCACAATGGGCCTGAACAGACTCGTGCAGGCTCTGGGTCGGGAACAATAAAGAGTCTTTATTTACAGAGACATAAGGTGAGCTATTTAGAAAGTGGGGGAAAAGACGGGCCCCGGGAATCCACACGAACAGGGAAAGACGCTTGCACCAACACACGCTCCTAGGTCCACACTCCGTCCACGCTCCACGCCACACGCTCCTCTTCACTCTCCACCAATCCACAAGAAACACAAAGCTCGCTCCAATTCTAACACACTTGGTCACACAGGTAACACAGGTAACACAGGGACAGGTCCAGGGAAATCTATTCACAAAGATACGAAAAGATTACCAGAGGAAGATAGCTAGAGATAGGAGAATAAACAAGGCCGGGGTTAACACTGACGAGAGTCAGCAACGGTCCAGCGACAAGAAACAAAGAGCTGCCATCTTATAGAGTGACTGGAACACTGTCCGATGATGAGCCACAGGTGTGAGATTACGAACAGGTGCGTGGGCCAAGGGCGGGAGCCCACAGGTGAGCTCCGCCCAGGCAGTGAGAGGAAGGAGGGACAGAGAGGGAGGGAGAGAGAGAGCAGGAGCAAAAAATCAAAACAAAAACACATGTAGCCACACTGAGCCGACCGGGTAGACACAGGGACCCTGACAGCATCATGTTGGAGTAAAAGTGGAAAACAGTACACATCACTTGTGCAACAAATGATAGAACATCTACTGAAAAAACTACAAAGACAGATGCAAATGTTTCATGTTGCTTAATGTTTTCAAATTCTTAAAGAGAATGAATGGAAAATTTTGTTATATAGTATTTGTCTATCTATTGGTATTTCCAGTTATTTTCATCACACATGGGCTGGTATCCATATTCACAATTTAATCTGTAACTTTAAACTTTAAAGAGACACTGAATTTTTAAATGTGGTCACTGATTAGTGTTAGCTGCACTAAATGAGTACTTTAGGCAGTGAAGAAGAACTATTATAGTAGAAAATTTACCAGGAAAGAAGCCAATCATTTCCATTTGAAGTGTGAATAATTTAACCTCATGTTCATTTGAATGCCTTTTTTCCAGCTCTGGTTCCAGTTGATGAGACTACATGTGACCTCAGGACAAACACATGCCCATGCTCTCCTCTTCTTAAAGGAACTGTGTATATCCAAGTGATGACTGATGCTAGTGGCCATGAAATGAAGTGTTTGAAGGTGCTTCCCAAGGGAAACACAACTGTTTTCAATCTGAAGAAAGAAAAAATAACGAAAGACAAGGAATTTAACAACAGACTACAGTTTCTAATCAAGAACGGGACACTCAAGATCACAAACCTGAGGAGGAATGATTCAGGTCGATACAGCATTGAGGTCTTTAATTCCAATGGAGTCCTAGAGAAAAATATTCTTTTCACCCTGGATGTTAAAGACAATGGCAACGTTGAAGGCAAGTTATATATTTTGAAGTTATTATGAAGTTAATCAGAAATATAAGCATCATGTTGCAGTAAAACTGCAAAGCAGTACACATCACGTGTGCAACAAATGATAGAAGATCTGAGGAAAAAACTACAAAGACAGATGCAAATGTTTCATGTTGTTTAATGTTTTCAAATTCTTGAAGAGAATGAATGGAAAATTTCATGATATAGTATTTGTCTATCTATTGGTATTTCCAGTTATTTTCACCACACATGGGCTGGTATCCATATTCACAATGTAATCTTTAACTTTAAACTTTAAAGGGACATTGAACGTGGTCATTGATTAGTGTTAGCTGCACTAAATGCGTACTTTAGGCAGTGAAGAAGAGGTATTATAGTAGAAAATTTACCAGGAAAGAAGCCGATCGTTTCCATTTGAAGTGTGAATAATTTAAGCTCACGTTCATTTGAATGCGTTTTCTCCAGCTCTCGTTACAGGTGATGAGACCACTTGTGATCTCCGGACAAACACATGTCCATGCTCTCCTATTCTTGAAGGAACTGTGTATATCCAAGTGATGAATGATGTTAGTGGCCGTGAAATGAAGTGTTTGAAGGTGCTTCCCAGGGGAAACATAACTGTGTTCAATCTGAAGAAAGGAAAAATAATGATAGACAAGGAATTTAGCAACAGAATAACGTTTATAATCAAGAATGGGACATTCAAGATCACAAACGTGAAGAGGAATGATTCAGGTCAATACAGCATTGAGGTCTTTAATTCAAATGGAGTTCAAGAGAAAAACATTCATTTCACCCTGGATGTTAAGGACAGTGGCAAAGTTGAAGGCAAGTTATGTAACTTACTCTTTATTGTATATTTTTGAAGTTATTATGAAGTTAAACAGAAATATATTAGTATCATTTGAGGGTCATTTGATGTGGTTTTGGTACAGAAAATTTGTGCTTGTTTGACAGACGTTTTCAGTGTGGCTTTTTGATTGGTGTCTGACACTACCAGCTATGGTGATGTGCTGAGGTTTAATCTATATAAGAACCATAAACTTTATTTAGATAGCACATTTATCAACAAGGTTATTCACAGAAAGGGTTGGAAAGAATAACAGATAAGAACAATAATACATCAGAAACCATAAAAAAGCAAAGCTCACAGAAGAAACCAACTTGGAGTGTATCAACCTGGATTTCCTGACAACTGAAATGGTTAATCAAGTATTGAGCCACAATGTTAACTGTGCAATGGTAGCTGAAAAAAGTGCCAGATGCATTATTTTTTGCATTTGTAACTTGATGTTTCAGCCTTAAAAAAAGTGGCTTGTTTCATATCGTGTTGCAAACTCAGTGACATCATTTTTGATGGGCACCTTTGTAATTCCAAAAAATGTAGGTAATGCTTTGTAGTAAATTGGTTAACAAATAGTAAATTCATAGATAAATAAATTTACTTATTTTATGTTTCAAAAAATTGATAAAGATCTTTATAAATACATCAATAATTGTTTTTAACAACATCATCTAAACTATCACTCTAAATAGCTAGTAACTTTAAAAGGAGAGAGGAGGGTGGAGGAGGATCACGATACTTTTAGTTTTGCTTTCTCTAAGGACTAAAGCTACAGAGTTAAAAAAAAAAAAAATCCTACTTTTGGTTAAAAAGCATTCACTCAGCACCCAACAAAACAACACTTAAGGGTTCCTAATAGGTAGGGGTTTGCTTCAAGCCAGGATGTGTTGCACACGTTCTGCTCATATCAGTTGCTTTACTGTAAACATTAATGTCTCAATCTGCAATCATTCCAACACAAATATGCACGTAAAGTAAAGTAAATATAATTCTCATTAAACTCATTAAATAGTATGTAAGACAAAAAAAAAAAAACTACATTAAAAGAGCTTCCATATACACAAGGTTGATTAGGGACGAAGAAACACATGGGAAGCAAAACCAAACGCACTGAACTCGGGACGAAAAACTCAAAATGAAACAGGAAGTACACGAACACGTGAGCTTGACATAGAAACGTGGAGAAGAGAGGGGGAAGAAACAAAGAGACAGATAAGACCACAGGCTCACAGAAGTGACACAGGGGTGTGTATCTAACCTCTCTTCTTCCTCTTCCTCTTCCACTTTAACCCCTGACTATGGCACACAGTTTTTCCTCTTTCATCTCTTTTTATGTGGCATCCTCTGGAGATTAAAAGACAAACAGGATTGTAATTCATGCGTTACTGTTTAGGCTCAAATCGGTTTGATGCTTTTAAGGCATGCACTGATGAGAAATAATAACTCCTCTCAAATGCGTTAAACCAATAGTAAAAAGCCTGTGTTGAAAATGTAAGGAGTAGAATAAAAATTTTTCAGAAAAAACACCCAAAAACTATTCAAGTAAAGATACCTGAGAATTCTACTTTAGTACAATAACAAAGTACAAATACTTTGTTACTTTCCAACTCTGTATAGTATCAAAACTCATCTGTGTGTGTTTCTCTCAGCTCCTGTGTCCTCTGTCCTGCTGGTCTCTGAGTGTCTGTCCCAGGGAGAGATGAGGGTGTCCTGCTCCTCTGAGGGAGGGGACAGTCCTCAGTACAGCTGGACTCTGGATGGACGCACACTGACAGATGCTGAGCTCCTTCCTGGAAACAATGAGACTAACATCATCACTCTGAAACAGCACGTCTCAGGACGTCTGGTCTGCTCTGTCAGGAACAACGTCAGTGATGCCTTCAAAGAAGAGATGATATCTACCTGTGGTGAGTGAGAACAATACTGATAAAAGCTGATTCTTAGTGTAATTATTTTTTTTTTAAGTTATCTCTTTATCTGCTCATAGGCTTTGTTTTCATCAGCTGCTCATTATTTAATGGGACACAGATGTCAGGGTGGGTGCATAAGTCCAGTAATACCCTTTGTCCAGAACCAACAGGAGACCCTACCACAGCCACACAGACTGCAGTAGGTAAGGAGAATAACATAGTGTCAAATAATCCTCTTTAATTAAACTGCCATCAGTGATGACCCAAGGTATTATCAAAGAGGGAAGATTAACTCTGATAAAGGGGATTCATTCATGTATTTTTTTCCCTGTGGTTTATAAAGTATGGTATATAAGCAAAGATTCTACAATGACTTCTTTCACAGCTCTAACTTGTTATAAACATTTTGTTTCTCTGCACAGGTACTTCCTGGTTCATGTTTGGTTTGAAAGCCACTGTGGTAATTATATCATTAAGTGGGATTTCGCTCTATTTCGCTTGGAAGAAAAAAACAATCTTGGAAGGCTCTGCTGTCCCACAAAGGATGGAATCTCCAGATAACTCTGTTTTGATGATTGCATTGAATTCTCACTCCAACACATAGTGCCACCTTTCACCTGTTGTACATTTCTCATGTGTCCTTATAGGCTTGTAAATAAGGATTAGTGGTCGTTTTTTCATTCCACATTTTATTCACAGCTTAGTATATTTTTAGTATATGTCAATATGTTTTTTGTGTTTTTATTATTCAAGAACAGCAATCCAGCAAAATATAATAGAAGTGGAAAATCAGAGAAAGATCTTTGTCTCCTTCTTTCATGTATTGTTTATTTTGCAATTGTATTTCATCTGTCTACTTGAAATATATTCCAAAAAGACATTAAGCACATATGTTAGTATTTTTTGTCACAGTGGCTGTGTGGGTGGCAGAGATTGGACACAAATCCGACTTTTTTGACCCTATGCGACCTATATCCGATCATGGTATGACAGTGTGAACAGCACAAATCTGATATTTTCAAATCCGACCTGGGTCACTTTTGTATGTGGTACTGAGTCCGATACATATCTGATGTTTTAGAAAGCGACTGCTGTTTGAATGGTCATGTCGCATTAAATCCGTCTTTTACGTCACTAACACAAGACAGACACCAATTATCAGCACCAGAGAAGACAAACGAGAAAGCATGGCGGCGGAAACTGGAGATGGAGGGAGTCAATGGACAGAAACTGAGGTTTTGGACTTGATTAGCATATGGGGAGACAATTCTGTTCAAGCTAAATTTGAAGGGTCGTATCGTAACTGGGCTGTGTTCGGGTGCATTGCCAAAGAAATGGTTGAACGAGCGCACAGGCCAGCGTGGCCACAGTGTCAGAGGAAAGTGAAGAGCCTCAGAGCCAAGTTTAAAGAAGCTAAAGATATAAACAAATGTGGTTGGACGTGGTCGACCACATTTTGTTCTTTCTCAAAAGTATATGTGAAGATCATTCTAAACTACAGATGTGTGTGAAAGTGTACTATAGGGAAGGGTCAGAATATAAGCAAGAAGAAAAATACAGAGGCTCGTGGTAAAAGCTGCATCTGAGCTTGTGGTTTGTGTAGTGACCCTTACTGCTGTTTCATTTCTTTGTGGTTACAATGACAATCTTTTCTTTTATGTTGAAACCTAACCTCAACAAATAGAACTTTAAAAGTCACTGAGCAACACAACAATCACTAATGTCTGTAAATGTGTTTTGAGCACGAAGGCTCAGATGTATCAAATAAAATATTTATAGCTTAATTATACATTATAATGACTGTCATGTCTGTGTTAAACTGGTATCAATTTGTTTGTAAACTTCTGTTTTGGGTTACATTTATTTAAAAGAAAATATTACAGTCTCAGTGAAACTGCATAATTAGTTGGACAATAAAATGACACGACTGGTTTGGGAGTTTTAGTGTCACTAAATTGATACACAACTTCTCTCGCTGCAGTTCTATTAGTAGTTCTATAGTTACATCCTACCTGGTGTGAGTTCATGCATTTTTATCTGAATCTGATCAGTAATACCAAGCAATGAAACCATTGAAAACTGAGTACAGTTTATTTGAAGCTGATCACTTACAGGAAACATGGTCATTGTAAACTGGGCCTGTTTGCATCTTGGTAAAATTAAGGAGCTTGTCTGAAAGTTGTTTGCTGAGTCCACAGAGGCTGAATAGTAAAGAAGCATAGAAGCTATGTTTGGATTGTAGGTGATGCTATAGGAGACTCTTAAGGTGAGCTGTGTTTAATTATTTAAAACCTGCAGCAGATGTGGCATAAAGAATAATGGGTTCAGCACAGAAGGATAGATGCAACAGAGCAAGGGAGAAACTGCAAAATGGAGATCAATGATACCTGGGACCCGGAAGCCATAGCAGGGAGATCATGAAGTTGTTTTTTTGGTACCAGTGTTGGTTATGGAGAAGGAAAATTAACAGGTGAGTACATGTGAGAGAGTATACCCCTATTATACTGCTGTAATGGTTTCTAGAGCAGTAAGACTGTTATGGGCATGAATACAACATACTGTGGACTGCTAATAATAGGGAAGGGTCAAAATATAACCAAGAAAAACAACAGAGACACTCTTCATGCTAAAAGCTGCATCTGCATCTGTGGTTTGTGTAATGACCCTTACTGCCGCGTCATTTCCTTGTGGCTACAGTGACAATCTTTCCTTTTATGTTGAAGCCACATGTGAGCTCGACACATAGAACTTTTAAAACTCACTGAGCAACACAACAATCATTAATGTCTGTGAATGTGTTTTGAGCAAGTAATATGTTATTTAAATGAATCAAATAAAATATTTATAGCTTAATTATACATTATAATGACTATGATGTCTGTGTTAAACTGGCATCAAAGTGTTCGTAAACCTCTTTATTATTGGTTAACTTTATTTAAATGCAAATATTTAAGCAAACTAATTAGTTGGACAATAAAATGACTGGTTTGGGAGTTTTAGTGTCACTAAATTGATACACAACTTCTCTCTCTTCTCTCTCTGCATTTCTATTATAGCAACATCCTGCCTGTTGTGATCAATGGAAACCAATGACAGCTGTGTTCAGTAGTTAAGACTGAAAAACTGTGAAGCAGTTGCATCCTGGATGGTCTGTATTTACCACAGGAAATGTGGTCAGTGTAGGCTGGGTCTGTTTGCATCTCGGTAAAGTAAGCTTGTCTGAAAGTTGCCTGCTGAGTCGACAGAAGCTGAATAATAAAGAAACATAGAAGCAGTTTCAATAGGTGATGCTATAGGAGACTCTTAAGGTGAGCTGTGCTTAATTTTTTAAAACCTGCAGCAGGTGTGGCATTAAGAACAGTTACTGAATACATTTTGATATCCTGTGTTTTATACATAAACACAAAGCTGAGAAAAAAAATCAAAGTTGAAAACGAACTCAAAGAGACTTTAAAGTGATCACCTCAGTGATTCGACTGTAGAAACATGAACAGGGTTAGCTGGTGAACCAGCCGGCCATTCCAAAAGTTGAACAATATTGCTTCACAGTGTCATGCTGTTGCAATGCTTTGCATCTCTTTATCAACCTTTTTGTCGTACTATATTGTTTATTTCCTTTCCTTTCATGCAAACCTATGCACTTAAAAAGGCATCTGTCCTCGACAGCATGTAAAACTGGGCCGGTTCTAGACAGACATATGTGAGGGAGCATACAGAAATAAAGGGGGCACATAGTGGCAATGGAGGCGGGAAAGGTGTGGGGGGTGGGTGGGGTGCTCTGGATTAGAGGTGCCACAAATGATTATTTTGATAGTCGACTAGTCACCGATAATTTTTGCAATTAGTGGAGTAATCAGATCATGCATCTGTTGGACGAAAAACGTACAGCTTGTTGCACCAGCGTGCATTTGCTCTTATATAACTATCATTAGCTTATAGCTTGAAGTGATTAAGGTATGTGCTAACTAAAAATAAAGACAAAATGATAGTTTATCAAACTTTTAATGAAATTTGCAGATTGTCTCGGTGGAGTTTAATAAACTCAGCCATCTGCTCCTTGCTATCTAAAATATAACAGTACACTGGAGTGAATTCTCGACCATCTCTCACTTCTGTTTAATCAGTTTTCTGTTTGACGTTTATTCAGCTGTGTGAAAACTGTAACTTTTCTCTCAGACAAACCGATTTACTCACAAACAAAAAAAAAATGAAAAAAGCCAAACAATAACTGTTTTAAGTTATCTAAATGATTTATATATTATGTTTAACCTGAGTAGCGAAAGACCACAGGGGGTCTGAAAATGAGATGCCAGGAGTTCGCTGGTCTCGTCAGCTCTAGTGAGCCGGTCAGCTATCGAGCTGGTGGGTAACAGACGTCTCCGAAAACCTCGGAGCACTTTTGCAAATACGTGATGTCTTGATAAATCGAGCAGATATTTGAAGTTTACACAGCTACAATCTCGCCTGAAAATATTTTAAAAGTTTATTTTGTGACCCTGAAAGAGTAATGTTAAAACTAAGTAGCTGCCGCCATTGTTGGAAACTAGAATTGGCTGGGCTGCGCTATGAATTCTGGGATAGGTGGGCCACGAAGGACACACCCGACCCATCCTTCAAATTTGGGGAAAAAGAGGACGCATTTGTCGGCCGCATTTGGAGAGTCTTCAAATTTGGACACCCTTCGTCACGTCACTGTAACGTAATCGGCCTTCAAATGCAGATGCGGATGCAAAGGATGCGGCTCCTAAATTTGGACACAGCTATGATGCCAGGGACTGCTTCTTCTTCTTCTTTTTCGTTTAACAGCAGCTGGCATCCTTCACAAAAATATTGCTCATCAGAAAACATGACATTTACCTTAATTGGATTGCCTTTATCGAATATATTCAAAACCAACAATAACGCTTCTCACTATTGCCAATATTAACAAAACTAAAAAGGGTAGGCCCAGTTATTAAAAAAAAGGAGAACTCACAAAGTCTGGAAAAATAGAACTGAAAAATAGAAATAAAGAATAAAATAAAATATCCATCCAGATCTTTACAACCAACAAAATAAAATCTATTTTAATTGGATGGCCTAATTCAAATAAATATAAAGAATAAAATAAGACCTCTGAACATAGCCAATACTTACAAAACTAAAACGGACTGGCATATTAATAAAAAAAACAACATAAATACCTGTTTATTGCGGTTTCATGGACACTCAAATTAACAGAGAGCCATAAAATGCACCTCACTGCCTAGCCAAATGGGAGAAAGCACGTTCTTCGCAGCTGCACTTCATTTTAGGGGTAGGTTAATAAATTGGATTTAACTTAACTACAATACTTTGAGATGGGTTCTTTATAAACTCGAGTCCAAGTTGAAGGCGGTGGCAAGATGCATGGCTTCGATGTTTAGCTGGGGGGAGGGGGAGTGGAAGTTCGCTGCCTGCGCTGTGTGAGCCTTCGCACAAACAGTGCAGGGAGGCAAAGAGCGAACGAGAAGTGAAACCTATAATCTCATTTGTGCCTTTTCCATCTGATTTTTCAGCTACTGCAGTAAATCCTGTTCATATTCAGTTTGTGGGTTATCTATTATTTCCTTTTTCAACTTCTAAAAGTTTGACTTAAGGGGGCATTGCCCCCTCTTACCCCAGCGTAAAGACTGCTAAGCAAAAGTGCTCTCCCCCCAGGACACTTCTAGACTATTTGTAAATTGTTGCCTGTTCTTTCTCAGATGAAAACTCAAGACCATTGTAAACAAAAGATTTTGTATGATAGTCGCACTTTAAAAGTGTCACTTTAGTGACACAGTGTTGTCTAGACTCAGTTTTGCAAGCACAATTACAACAGGGAGGGGAAAATGAGAAGTGAGACAGTTTAGCTTATTTTATTCTTTTTACAAAAATACAGCATCACCCATTTACTGTTTCAGTGTGAACTAAGGGTCCCAGCAGATTTATAACCAGATTTGCTCAGAATTTCATTTCACTTTTAAAGTGCTTTTTTTTTTAAGATTATGTTTTCAAGATTAAAACCACAGCGTGGACGAATAAGGGTCATGAAGCAGTTTCTCATCCTTTTGCTAGTAGTAGCAGGAACTCATGGTAAGTTCGTCCTCACAAAGATCCCAAAGATTTACATTTGAAGTGTGAATAGTTTAAGCTCACAATCTTTTGAATGCATCTTTTCCAGCTTTCTTTCCAGTTGGTGAGACTACATGTAATCTCACCCACAACACATGCCCATGCACTCCTCTGACTGAGGGAACTGTGTATATCCAAGTGATGACTAATGCTAGTGGCCGTGAACTGAAGTTTTTGAAGGTGCTTCCCAACGGGAACATAACTGTGTTGAGTCTGAAGAAAGAAAAAATAACAATGACAGACAAGGAATTTAACAACAGACTACAGTTTATATTCGAGAACGGGACGCTCAAGATCACAAACGTGAGGAGGAATGATTCAGGTCAATACAGCATTGAGGTCTTGAATTCAAATGGAGTCCAAGAGGAAAACATTCATTTCACCCTGGATGTTAAAGACAAAGGCAAAGTTGAAGGCAAGTTATGTAACTTACTCATGAATTTATAGTTTTGAAGTTATTGTAAAGTTTATCACAAATCATATACGCGTCATTTGAGTAGAACTGCACAGCACAGTACACATCACTTGAGCAACAAATAACAGAATTTCAAAGAATTTCAAAAACATATATCCAAACACAGACACAACTTTAACATGTTGCTTAAGGTTTTCAGATTCTTGAAGTGAATGAACAGAACATGTGATATAACATCTGTGTATCTATTAGTATTACCAGTTATTGTAGTTACACATGGGCTGCTATTAATATTACTGATTTAATATTAAACTTTATACTTTACCTTCATACTGAAGCTTTCCACTTGGTCACTGATCATTATTAGCTGCACTAAATGAGCAAATTAAGGTGTCAATTATTATAGTAGATGTGATTGTGGTTGTGCTGCTTTCACACAAGTTTTCCATGCAGCTTTTGTTGGGTGTCTAACACATATCAGCTCAGTTTGGTGAGGTCTAACAATAAATCAATGTACTTTATTTACACAACACAATTCTTAAGAAGGTTCTGCACAGGAAGAAAAAAGTGCAAAATAGAAGATGAAGGATAGTCAAATATGCTCCCAAGATTTTCTTGTAAAACAAAAGGGGGCCTAGCATAAAAAGGTTTGGGAACCACTGTTTTTTTTTTTTGTACAAATCCTTTTTTGTAGAAAAGGCTACAGGCACAGGCCATGTACAACATTTAGAATTATATTTTATGATGGAGTGACTGTAACCTACAGCAACTACTACTTTCTGGAAGGACACTGAACAATGAAAATTGTAAATATTTTGATTTTGTTCATTTTATTTTATTTTTATTTGCAGGTGTGGAAACTTACTGTGATGGCAGACAGGATGGAGCTCAGTGTTATGGAGCTTTGGGAGGAAGTGTGGAGATCAAGCTGATGGACAACACCTCAAAAATACCTCGATACCATTTGTTAAAGAATTCATTAAAAATACTAGATGTCAAAGATAATATAGCTCTTCCTAATATCACAGAATATAGATCAGTCATTTTTCCCAGTAATGGAACATTTAGGCTCAGTGACCTGAGCAGGAATGACAGTGGTAATTATACCCTTCAAACCTTTGATTCAGATGGAAGATCAACAGGCGAGCGGACTTTTCAGTTGTTTATTCAAGGTAAATAATGAGAGTAAAATTTTCTCCTATTGGGAAATGATGGCAATTAGTAGATAGAAATTTAACATTGGGAAATTAATTTTTTATTTGTGACTATAAAGAAATAGATTTTGATGTAAAATCTAAAGTAATTTTTTTTTTATTCAAGATAAACATTAATAGTAAATATTAAATGTTAAAATACTTTAATAATAAAAACAATAATTATAATAATAATAATAATGATTATCCTCTATGGGAAATTGACAACAATTAATAGATATAAATATAATAGCATTTAATAATTTATATATCTCATGTATAAAAATTTCATGTATTTTGTACTTTCCCTGTTCTTCATTGGATACTATAAATAAGAACACACAAATGAAAATCAAAACTCATCTGTGTGTGATTCTCTCAGCTCCTGTGTCCTCTGTCCTGCTGCTCTCTGAGTGTCTGTCCCTGGGAGAGAGGAGGGTGTCCTGCTCCTCTGAGGGAGGGGACAGTCCTCAGTACAGCTGGACTCTGGATGGACGCACACTGACAGATGCTGAGCTCCTTTCTGGAAATAATGAGACTAACAACATCACTCTGAAACAGCACGTCTCAGGACGTCTGGTCTGCTCAGTCAAGAACAACGTCAGTAATGTCTCCAAAGAACAGAGAATATATATCTGTGGTGAGTGAACACATTATTAATAAAAGCTGAATAGCAATTTGTGTTTATTATGGCCACTGTATGTTTTTCATAAATCTTTCGATTGTTTGCCTTTTTTCATTGTTTGCACATCAGTCAACGGGGCACAAATATCATATCCATCCATTCTCTTCCGCTTATCAGGGTCATGGAGGGGGCTGGAGTCTATCTCAGCTATCTTAGGGCAAGAGGCAGGCTACACCTTTGACAGGTCCCCAGCCTGATGTAGGGCTAACACAGAGAGACAAACAACCATTCCCACTCACACCTATGGGCAATTTACAATAACTAGTTATCTTAACCAAACTAATATCATGAAATCGAAATGTCAGCAATGATGACTGGTACTTTAGCAAATAAAAATGGACTTTTATGAGGTGGATTCATTGATGCTTATTTTCTTTTTTGTCTTTTTCAGAAAAAATATGTGTTTATTGACTTATTTGTTTTTATGTCATTTATTTTTGCAGCAGTAATTTTACTATTGATGGTTGGTGTCCTCTCAGTACTGGTGATTTTCTTAGTTGTGGGTATAGCAGTCATCTGTTTCCAGAAGGAAAAACAAAACAACAAATCTGCAAAACAAAAAGGTACAAAACTTTTGTTGTGCTCACTGCACTCAGATTGTTTTTTTGCTCTTTTTATAAACTGATAATACATTTAAATATATAAAGAATGATAATTTCTCTTGCTTTAAAAAAAAAAAAACTCTTTTACTTTCTTAAATGTTGATAACGAATGTCTTGATGCATGCTCAGTTATTCAGGTAAGTAAATCCCAAAAGGTTGATTCTGGTCATGTTGATAACAAAGTCATCTGAACTCACAAAAAAACAAAACAATTTTAAGTCAGCTTGTGTGTGAATTTTGCTCAGAATCTGAAATGACATTAAAAATGTTTATCATTTTCTGTTTCTTTTTAACTCCTGTCAATCTTCATAAGTCAAACTATTGTATTAATGACTTACTGAGTTTTATTTTGTCTTCTTGTTACTCTGCAGAGGAAGAAGACGACCAAGTGGAGCGAAGAGCTGTAGCAAAGGTGGAGGTGGAGGTACAACACGCCCAAGTCAAGACTAAAAAGCGATCTAGGCACACCAAACCAACAGGAGGTGACTGTTTGTATGCAAAGGTCCATAAAGGTGATTTAAGTGATTGCTGAGTTTAGGTGGGCTGCAACATTGAAAGTCCATGGAGGGAGAAGGTGATGGAAAGATACCTAAAGGTTTTTCATTTAATGTGATTTCACATCAGAATAATCATCAGAGCTCATGAATATTGATTTTCATTACTTCGAGTTCCAAATTACCACAGGGCATCAATGCCTCCAGTCTTAGATTCCCTTTGTGTTTAATTACACAACTTATTTTGTTGAAGCTCTAATGGAACAAAGATTATGATTGTAATGGGAACTTTCTTTTAATTTGAAATTGACTAGTTTTTGACTTTGTAATTGTGGAATTCAATTATCAGATTAAACTTTTGCATGACTGCAGTGCAACCAGTACTCTGGGCAGTGATACAACATCCAGATGCCAGCTTCTCTTATAGAATTATTATTTTTATAGAATAATCAAAAACATTGTGTTATTTAGTTTCATCACTATTGAGCAGTACTCATAACATCATAACAATCAATCATAACATCTCATGAAACATCCCACAGTAAAACCTTAGAGTAGTATAGATTTGTGCACTGCTAAACTACTTTTTATAGTGATAATAATAAGCATCAGTTTTGGATCTATGGATCTATGGGCACATGTTCAACACAGTGGCAGCTTATTTTTACTTACAACAAACTATAAATGCTTTGAATATGTTTATACTTGCCAGGAAATTGACAATAAGCTTCAGTGCAAATATCAAGGAGATCTTCAGAGTCAAGATAACATTTAATTAGCTCAAATCTGCTTCTATAATTATGTTCTTGTTTTTTTATTCAATGTAAATATTAGATAAACAACAAAATGCACATTTAGACATAAATTTGGAGACAGTGAGATTATTCTTTTTTTGTTTAAGAGTACCAGATTTTCATAGATTTGGCTATCACTGATTTTGAAAATATATTTATATATTTGTAAAATGTATTTTTATGCATTTGGTAATTTACAGAAATATTTACAAATACTGGCATGCATGTCTAAGAGAAACTTTGAGATGACTGAATGATGTCGTTAATTATTTTGTTATTCATCTCTTTGGAGTCTGTTTCTTCTCCTCATTGTATCAGCGTTACTGACGAACAAAGCTTTAAAGTTATTAAATATTTTATACTTATCTCTTGTTGTGTCATCGTTTAAATTTTTTTTAAAAATCAAAGGTTTCCATGAGCTATCCTTATAGTTGCAAATCATACATCTCTTTCAATAATCTTTGGCTCCACAGGCTAATAACTACTCTGTGTTGAGCATTTAGGATTAGTAAAGTAAGCATGATAGACAGTGGCGAATATATTCTCTAAGCCTACTATTGATATTGATAGTAAAGCAGACAGTCTCATTATCCTATCATGAAAAAATGGATACAGGAGGCCAACACAATGGGTTCAGCACAGCAGGATAGATTCAACTGCAAAATGGAGATCAATGATACCTGGGACCCGGAAGCCATGGCAGGGAGATCATGAAGTTGTTTTTTTGGTACCAGTGTTTGTTATGGAGAAGGAAAATTAACAGGTGAGTACATGTGAGAGAGTATACCCCTATTATACTGCTGTAATGGTTTCTAGAGCAGTAAGACTGTTATGGGCATGAATACAACATACTGTGGACTGCTAATAATAGGGAAGGGTCAAAATATAACCAAGAAAAACAACAGAGACACTCTTCATGCTAAAAGCTGCATCAGCACTTGTGGTTTGTGTAATGACCCTTACTGCCGCGTCATTTCCTTGTGGCTACAGTGACAATCTTTCCTTTTATGTTGAAGCCTAACATGTGAGCTTGACACATAGAACTTTTAAAACTCACTGAGCAACACAACAATCATGAATGTCTGTGAATGTGTTTTGAGCAAGTAATATGTTATTTAAATGTATCAAATAAAATATTCATAGCTTAATTATACATTATAATGACTGTGATGTCTGTGTTAAACTGGCATCAAAGTGTAAACTTCTTTTTTTTTGGTTAATTTTATTTAAATGTAAATATTAAAGTAAACTAATTAGTTGGACAATAAAATGACTGGTTTGGGAGTTTTAGTGTCACTAAACTGATACACAACTTCTCTCTCTTCTCTCTCTGCATTTCTATTATAGCTACATCTTGCCTGTTGTGATCAATGGAAACCAATGACAGCTGTGTTCAGTAGTTAAGACTGAAAAACTGTGAAGCAGTTGCATCGTGGATGGTCTGTATTTACCACAGGAAATGTGGTCAGTGTAGGCTGGGCCTGTTTGCATCTTGGTAAAGTAAGTTTGTCTGAAAGTTGCCTGCTGAGTCGACAGAAGCTGAATAATAAAGAAACATAGAAGCAGTTTCAATAGGTGATGCTATAGGAGACTCTTAAGGTGAGCTGTGTTTAATTTTTTAAAACCTGCAGCAGGTGTGGCATAAAGAACAGTTACTGAATACATTTCGATACCTGGTGTTTCATACATAAACACAAAGCTGAGAACAAAAAGCTGAGAAAAATGTTGAAAACGAACTCAAAGAGACTTTAAAGTGATCACCTCGGTGACTTGACTGTAGAAACATGAACAGGGTTAGCTGGTGAACCAGTGCTTCAAACCCAACTGCTCATTACTGTTATCTGATGAAGGTTCTTTTCTAGCTTTGCATTAGGATGCTGTTAGTGCAGTTTTCTGGAAAGAGTCAAAGTTGTGTTGGCAGTATAATGCTGTTTTTTCTGCCCAGGAACTGCATCCTGGGCAGAATGCACATGTTCTGCACATGTCCTGTCATGCAACAACACTAAAAGTAATGTCCAGACAGCCACTTCTCAAAACCTGTAGATCATGGGTACCGGACTAGCACAGGCTTCAATATCGCCGACTGAACAGCTTTGGTAAATGTGAGTCCAATTTTGGACTTTAAACTGTATTTTCTAAGTTTTACAGGAAAAGACCTGTCCTTATGGCCATTCAAACTACATCAAAGTAGTTAAGTAAGAGATAAATGACAGACACATTCGTGCTTTTCAGTATTTACGGTAGAAATTTATCAATTTTCAGGTTTGTTTTTCTTTTTAAACTGGATCCTTCAATAAATTCATCTTTTTATAGTTACAGGACAGTCTGGAAAATTAGAACATTTTTGCTAATTTTACACAGTAATTTAAGCCCTGTGGGAGTGTCCCCCCAAGAGGGACAATGGACCCCCTAATGATTCTCTACCTAATCACACGAGCCAAGGTGTAAAAGCGTGTGTGGGTCACCATCAGCCAAGGTTTTGGGTGAGTTCATTGTGAAACCTAGCCCCACCCTATCATGTTATTTCCTGAGGCCAGATGGCCCAGGATGTGAGTGGGCGTTTTTTGAGATCGCTTCCCAGGCCCCTTAACGCCGACTCACATTCTGGGCCATCTGACCTCAGGAAATCACATGATAGGGTGGGGCTAGAAGAAGCAAGTCCCACCCTATCGACTCAAGAAGTGACTGAAGAAGCTTCTCGGATGAGAGGTAAAACGTCTTCAAGCAACTTAAAGAAGTCCAGACTCTTTTTTTTTCTTTCTTTCCAAGCTCCTTAGACACAGACAGGGAGGTTTCACTGGTCTGGCCCACTTAAGATCAAAGTGGTATGTGCCAGAACAGAACAAGTTTGGCATCCCTGATGAAGACCTTTCCACTAATTTTCACATGTCATGAATCACTCTGACAGGCGCAGCCACAGTGAACAGTGAGGAGAGATGGAGGCTGTGCTCAGATTGATGGTGATGCTGGGAGTTTCTCATGGTGAGGCTGAATAACAAAATAAACGTAAAAGTGCTCTTATCGTTAATTTGCTCTTTCTACAATATTTGTAAATATTTATATCGTAAAAGCTTTTAAATTTTTTTCTTTTACATTTAAAACTTTGCAGGTGTGGAAACTTACTGTGATGGCCGACAGGATGGAGCTCAGTGTTATGGAGCTTTGGGAGGAACTGTGGACATACAATTTATGGAAAACACTTCAGAAATACCCAGATACTTCTTGTTAAAGGATTCATTAAAAATACTAGACGTGAGAAGGACATTTAAGTTTTTTTCTAATACCATAGAACACAGATCTCTCATTTTTCCCAGCAATGGAACATTTAGGATCAGTGATCTGAGCAGGAATGACAGTGGTAATTACAGTCTTCAAACCTTTGATTCAAAAGGAACGGCATCAAACGAGCGGACCTTACGGCTGTTAATTCAAGGTAAATATCTTTATCTTTATTATTATCATTGTTATTTTCCCCTATTGGGAAGTTATGACATAGATATAAATGTAATATTATTTTGGTATTTTATATCTATATCTTACACAGTTTGATGTATTTTATACTTTTCCTGTTCTTGATCAGAGATTTTAAACAATGACCAAGATCTTAAAATCTAATCTCATCAGTGTGTGTTTCTCTCAGCTCCTTTGTCCTCCGTCCTGCTTCTCTCTGAGTGTCTGTCCCAGGGAGAGAGGAGGGTGTCCTGCTCCTCTGAGGGAGGGGACAATGAGAGTAACAAAATCACTCTGAAACAGCACGTCTCAGGACATCTGGTCTGCTCAATCAGAAACCATGTTAGCAGTGTTTGCAAAGAACCGGAGAAGATGATGTAAAAAAATGTCTGAACTGTTATGATCAATGTCAATAGAAAATTGTACTTAGTAGTCAGTATAATCTTTTAATGATATAAGTTTCCATATATGTTTAGAGGTGTATAATCGATTGTGTAGTGATAGGATGTGTGATCTTTAGCAGGCTGCCATTGCTTTGTGTGCATTCCAGAGTGTTCTGGCCCTCACACCCACACACGCACCCACTGATGTATATAAATAAAGACCAGGGCAGCGGCACGGCGCGAGTCTCAGAGCCCTCACTTCTGTGCGAGAGCTCTGTGACTGCCCTTGCTTGCAAGTAACTAACTGCAGTGTGTGTTTCTCCTCTCTGATTCAAAGCTGAAGAAGTGTCTTAGAATACATCTCTTGACAATCATTCTTTAAATTTGTCGTAAATCATCTGCTTGCTCACATGCTACATTTTATTAATAACGGATCCTTATCTTATCTATTATGTGTCCCTTATCAGGGACATGAATATCAAAATGTAAATTAAACCAACAATAGACCCTACTAGAGTCACTAAAACTAAAATTCTCCCTTTACCCCAAAATATTAAATTCATGAAAAACTGTCACAGTTCTATCTTAACTTGTAATTTTTGTGCCTTTGAACAGATAACTTCTTGCTTATTTGTGGTTTGCGAGCAGTCGCGGTAATTCTCTTATTAATTGGGATTTCCATTTACTTTGCTTGGAAGAAAAAGAGAATTGAAAAAGATGAAGCCTCTGCTCTCCCGCAAACGACGGAATATCCAGAAAACTCTGTTTTGATGGTTGAAAGGAGAAACTCTACTTCTTGCACCAACACATAGTGTCATCTTTCATCTGCTGAAATTTCACATCTCTGTGGGTGTGAAAATAGCATATAGCATATGTTTTTATTCATTAATCATATTTTACATTTACACAGCTTATACTTGATTCCCATTAGAAGCTTTGGATGTTTTATGCATTTTGTATTCTGTGGAAATTCTGATGGTGATTTTAAGTGGAGCAGCCTGGTTCATTCGCTTTTCACTGTGTTTTGTAAAGGCAAAAGTGGGAATTAAAAATAAGTAACTTGCTGCTGTTAGTATATTGTGTATGAGCGCTTTTAAACAGCTTGTATTAATGATATTACCTATGAAAATATTCTGTCCTCCATTGAGCATCTGGTGAAGAGATGTAATCAACAGATTGGCAGCTTATATGTACTTAAAAACTAACTAATGAACCAGTTTAACACACGTCGGGAGAATTTTGTGCAAGTACATTGACAATACATAAATGTGTAAATGGTGTCATATTACTGGTGTAAAAATCCTATATCAAAATACAATGTTGTAAATAAAGTTTATGTTAATAAAGTATGTTGTTTTAAATTTAGTAGATATTCATACAATAGCTTGTCAGGGACCTGGGTCTGAGCAACCCAGGGTACATGAGCAGTTGTGGACTCGTTTTATATTATGTATGTATGCTGCACTGTGCTGCTGTTCTTGTGTTCTCCATGCTTGTAGGTATAGGCAAGTGGGTGTGTGTATGGGTGTGGCTGAGCACTGGGTTTCAGGCAGGCCTGGTGGGGCAAAGGTAACCTTTGTCCCAGTGGTAATTGAAGCACTAGGTGCAGTGACTCCCAAGCTAGGCTAGTGGCTCCAGAAGTTCCCAGGAACAACATCGGAAATCTCTGTCCAGAAGAGTGCAGTCCTAGGAACAGCTAAGACACTACGCAGGACCCTCAAGCTCCCAGGCCTCTGGTAGAGGACCCGAGCTTGAAGTATAGACCGCCCGCAGAGGAGAGAGGGGTACATTCAAAAAAACATCAGTCATAAGTACTGGAGCATCCAGCTGCTTTTTGCAAGTTTATTTCAGAAAGGTTTTTTTTCAGTTCTACTTAACTATTAGGTGTCTTACATTCAATTACTATTTAAAGAAATTATTTCTTTAAGAGGAACTGATGCATGAACTGACACTGATGACATCTGAATACGATTAAAAACACACTTGAAATACGTCTGACCTCAGTGAAGCCATCAGCAATAAACAGGTCAGTACAAGAAGTTGAGAAGAGACAAGGAGACAGCTGACAAAATGTTAACGTGTCATCACCAGATAGAATTAATAACAGAATATTATCAGTATTATTTCTCTAATACTTTCTCTAACACTGTGAGGATTTGACCTTGATGTCTAAAGTAATTTTAGGTGGTGTGATACAATTAAAATAATAATAATTACTGAATAAAAACAAATTGAACTGAATATGGCCAGTGTAACCCGTCAATGAAAAATTTGAAGCAGTATTATTATTTTGTACCACTAGAGGGAGCCCTTCTAAGGTTGATGGTTATTGTGTTATTCCTTTAATGTTCAAGTTATAAAATGAAATAATAAGAACTGTATTTATTAATTTGCATGAAGTGTTTTCGTGGATTATAAGCCTTTATTGCAAAAAACAGATTTTTGAGATTTGACTGTTTAAACCTTGAGTATTAAACATCTGAAATGACCCCCTATCAATTAGTGAATATTGTTTACAATGCTGTGCATGGATAGTTAATGTCCAACATGCTATCTGACAAGACCTGTTTGGTTTGGCATAATCTGAAAAGGTATTTTTCTTTTTTAGACTTAACATTTAAATGATTAATGTTTCTGTCTTGAAGGGTAAAAGATGAAGAAAAACTCATGTCACTTCCTTTCTTCCTCTCAGCATATGAAAATATAAATACATCTTCAAATAAACTGCACAGCATGTTGACACATTCTCCTCTAATTGCTAACACAACACACTGCAGTCTGTTCAGAGCAGGACACACACACGTTTTTTGGGGGTTTTTTGGAAAAAGTTTTAAAGCTGCTGAGTGGATCACCAGAGGCTGAAAGTAACAGCTGACTGTGGAATAATTAGTAGCAAGGAAATGTCACGACTGGACTTGTTCCACAGGTGGCATCCTATCACAGCAGTCTGCATGCCGCGGTGCTTGATTTTACAAGCCTGTGGCCATGGAAGTGATCGGAATACATGGATTCAATGATTTGGATGAGTGAGTGACTACTTTTGATATTATACACAATGTTACAGAAAATAAACATTATCAATAAGATTTTTAGGAAGAAAAAAATTATACTTAAAAAATTTGAAACAGGTCAGACCTGAATACCAAAAAAGGGTTAATTTCACTGCTCACACATTTATTCAATTTATATTCGACCACTAGATGTCGCTTTTGAAGACCTTTTTTTTGACAGTGTTTTTGTTTTTCTTTTCTTGATAGCAAAACGGGGATAAAATATGATGTCACTTCCTTCCATCCTCTCAGCGTATGAAAAGTGAAGTACAAGCTGACAGCAGCGTGTAGAGCAGCACACACACGTCTGTTATTGAGGGAAAAGTTGCTGACTGATCATAAGGGGCTGTGCAGTGAGCAGACATGGAAACTGTCATTGGACTGTTATTTATGTTACTCGGAGTCTCTTATGGTGAGCTACTAAACTTTTCGTTCTTCTTCATTAATGCTTAATTTTATAATAAAAAGGAGGTTTTGCTGCCTAGCACGGTCAATAAAATTAAGCTGAATTCATCAAAGGATTTGTTGAACTGCAGTTTAAGAGTTTTATTTTAACATTTAATATTTTATTTTAAATGATTTTTACTTCCATTGCTTATATTTCCTTAAAGATTAATGACACATTCTGAGATCATTTTGACGTGAAAATGCGTAAATATAGCTATGACATATGAACTCGTTAAATATGTACCCTGTCGTCATTTACATTTTGACTAAATTAAATTCAGTCACTCATTTTACCATCTGGGTTTGATTTTGCCTTTGTTTATTTGTTCACTTTTTTTTCGCAGGTGTGGAAACTCACTGTGATGGCAGACAGGATGGAGCTCAGTGTTATGTAGCTTTGGGAGGAACTGTGGACATTCAGCTGATGAATAGCACTTCTGAAATACCTAGATACCAGTTGTTAAAGGATTCATTAAAAATACTAGCAGCGAGAAATAATACAGTTATTTCTAATGCCATAGAGCATAGGTCTCTCATTTTTCCCAGTAATGGAACATTTAGGATCAATGACCTGAGTAGGAATGACATTGGTAAATATACCCTGGAAACCTTTGATTCAGATGGAAGAAAATCAGGCGAGCGGACTCTATATTTGTTTACTCAAGGTAATTTTTTTTGGTAAATAAAGCTGCTACTTTATATAAATTTAAGATTTTTTTGGTAATGTTTATATCCATATAAATCTGGCATTTTCTGCTTTCTCTGTTCTTCTTTAGAGACTATAAAAATGAATTTGAACACAATAATAGCAAATGCATTTTATCTTATTTTATATTTTATTTTGTTAACCATTTAACTAATATGGGGCTGAAAAAATACAGCTATGAGAGGTGAACTCGTTAAATGATATGTTATATTTAAAAAAAAAAATGAATATATTGTTTACTTTTTTTGTTTTTCTTTGCAGGTGTGGAAACTTACTGTGATGGCAGACAGGATGGAGCTCAGTGTTATGGAGCTTTGGGGGGAACTGTGGACATCAAGCTGATGGACAACACCTCAGAAATACCTCGATACCAACTGTTAAAGAATTCATTAAAAATACTAGATGTGAAAGGGGATAAGGTTATTTCTAATACCATTGCACATAGATATCTCATTTTTCCCAGCAATGGGACATTTAGGATCAATGGCCTGAGTAGGACAGACATTGGTAAATATACCCTTCAAACCTTTGATTCAGATGGAAGGACATCAGATGCTTGGACTCTACATTTGTTTATTCAAGGTAAAATTTTCCCTGTTGGGAAATGATGCTGCCAATTTACATACGTTGATAAGATTTGCAGCATTTTTGCTCAACTGTTGCCTGTTTCAGGAGTACTCAAACCTTTTCTTTGTGGGTTAAAATTTCCTCCATTTTCACTTCCTGCATTCATTTTCAATGAATAACTACCACATGAGAGTAGCTTGCGAAAGTCAGTTTTTTAGACCCTAAGAACAGCAAAAAATTGAGGTTTTGCATAACAGTTAGACAAATATTCTGTTTTTCATTTCCAGCAGGCCTGAGTAAACAACAAACCACTACTAAAACAAAACGACAGTAGCCACAAAACCACTATTTCTGTTGATGGAATTCAGTGATTAATTTGTGCCCACCTGTGGGAACCATATCAAAATAATCATAAATAATCATGAAGCTTACAAATTTCTGTTCATTGTAAACATTTGCATATGCTACTGCAGTCTTTCTGGTAGTAACTTAATACTCAAAAGTTTGACAGTTTTGCTTTTGTCTATTTTTTTCTTTGCAGGTGTGGAAACTTACTGTGATGGCAGACAGGATGGAGCTCAGTGTTATGGAGCTTTGGGAGGAACTGTGGACATCCAGCTACTGAACAGCACCTCTGAAATAGCTAGATACTACTTGTTAAAGGATTCATTAAACATACTAAATGTGAGAGGGAATAAGGCTATTTATAATACCATAGCACACAAATCTCTAATCTTACCCAGTAATGGAACATTTAGAATCAGTGATCTAAGCAGGACAGACAGTGGTAATTATAGCCTTATAACCTTTGATTCAGATGGCAGATCATCAGGCGAGCAGAGTTTACAGTTGTTTATTCAAGGTAATTTCTTTCCTTTTCTTCTCAATTAAGCTATTAATAGATATAAATTTAACAATATTTTGCTGATCTATACAATAAATATAAAAAATGTTCAGATACATGTATTTTGTGCTTTCCCTGTTCTTCATTTGAGACTGTAAAGAATTTTCACAATTCTGGTTTTAAATCTAAACTCATCTGTGTGTGTTTCTCTCAGCTCCTGTGTCCTCTGTCCTGCTGGTCTCTGAGTGTCTGTCCCAGGGAGAGAGGAGGGTGTCCTGCTCCTCTGAGGGAGGGGACAGTCCTCAGTACAGCTGGACTCTGGATGGACGCACACTGACAGATGCTGAGCTCCTTCCTGGAAACAATGAGACTAACATCATCACTCTGAAACAGCACATCTCAGGACGTCTGGTCTGCTCAGTCAGGAACAACGTCAGTAGTGTCTCCAAAGAACAGGAGATACCTGCCTGTGCTGAGTGAGAACATTGTAAGCAGTGTCTAATAATGAATCAGCAATTCAGTCACTGAAGTTTCACAGCAATCCAGGTCATCGTAGTCTTGAGAGCTAGAGATACTTGTACTTCACTCTGCTACACAAGGTGCCCAAGTGCTACAGCCTGTATTAAGAATAAGTAAAAGGACTGTTCTGCTCCAAAACTGTTGCTAATTTTGACCTCACGTGTGAGACCTCTTGTAGACATTGTGAGATATTGCTTGTGCCTTGTGCCGAGCGTCCTACCCCAGCAGAAGGTGGTATTGTCATTATTCATGCCAGTATTTATAACTTTACTAATTACAGAATTATCTGTTTGTGTCTCAGAAAATCACACGCAAATTATCACATACATACGTTCACTCCTATCTGCACAAAATTCGAATTAAGGCTGGCAAGCAACAGAAACACAATGCTGTTCATTTTGTCTGTATGAATTTATTAAAGACAGTTAATTGAACTCCTGGATTGCTTCAGTCTTTCTGACAGTAGATTTAGGCCAGATTATACACCAGCATTTCAACATATCTTTCACATGTAGCATTTCTCACACCTGGGACTTTATATGAGTCGATTAGCCACAGAAAACATTAGGCAGCACTGCTGCTTCTTTAAAGATAAAAATACCTCTTAACTATATTTTTTGAGCACATGCCTACTAGACCTCACATCACTGGAAGGAGATCTTTGGGCAGTACCTACTTTTGAATGTACTCAAACTTTTTGGTTTCAGTTTGAATCAGCACACTGTTTTGATTCCTCTGTCAGAGGATTGTGGCTGTGGATAATACATGCATGCTCAACATCCTCTGCACCACATGCAGCTACACGCTTTAAGCTTGTTATTGTGTTATATTAGGTTTTAATCATTTTTTGTATTTTCTATAACAAGTTTAACAGGTTGTTATGTGATAACATATAGCAACTACCAAATTACAGTACCATATTTTAAGTTTGCTGATGGCAATTCTTTTTCATATGGAAATTTAAAAAAGCATTTCCACATGCAACAGGAATCTGTGTTTTACTGCACTCAGTCTGATTTGCTGAACTGAGATGATGATGGTAAATAATCTCGAATGTTTCTGTGTCATTTGTGTCAAACCATTATATTCCATTTTTGTCCAGTGGAAATACCCGACCATCTACCTGAGAACCCACTAAAAATGTGGCTTTCACTACTTAGACATAAGATAAGATAAGATAAGATAAGATGGCCTTTATTAGTCCCACAGGCCACAGGTATGTCTTGCACAAGTATGTCTTGCACAGGTGTTTGTGCAAGACATACTTGCACAAACACTCACACATAAACAGAGTTAAAGAAAAAAATATTTGCTTGGTGTTTTCAGATGCAAATTGCCCTTATTTACTTTTCTGAACAGAAATTGAATGTTATGCTTGATCCGTATCTGACAAATTTGGATATAAGACATCAGTTTGTTATTTGCCAAATAAGGCAAAGAAGGATTTTTTGTCCCATGTCCCCACCCATTAGTCAAGGGAATAAACAAACATGGAGACAAGTAGACAAAACACAGGGAGATCAAACAAACAGGAGACGCTGAAGGTATAACACAGACGAGACAAAGACAGACTGGACACGAGAAAGAGAACAGAAAGAGAAAAGCAAACTGAAAACCTGAAACATAAGTATGCAAAACTCGAAGTCCCTCAAAAACTAAACATACGTATCTCATAGTTCCATTAATGAATAACGTCAAACAAACCTCAAACCCTGGGTCAAAGATCCAGGACCATGACAGGCATATCAGGCATTTTCCAGGTGGGCCGATGCACTTATGGGCTGATGGGTCAATAATTTTTTCTCTGCATTGATGTAATTATACAGGCTACAGCTGTCATTAAGGGCTGCTGTACATTATTTTCATGAGCAAATGCAATACCCAATCAAATATCCTAATGTAACCAGTCCCTTCCGTGTACATTCATGCACTATGCTGAACACAGTTTAGTGTGGTAGGAGTAGTGAATAAAGATGGATAAACAAAAGTGAAAAAGTGGAGCTGAAAAGCTAAGAAAGTTAGAGAAAAAAAAACTAGAAATAAATGCTTTAAAAGGTGTCAAATTAACCAATATGCTACAGCTGCTGCTGCACCATTAACAGCAGTGCCAGCAAACCTTCGCAGTCACAGGAAGCTGCTATTGCTAGCATGAACAACTACAAGAACAATGAAAGACAGTTTGGCATCTCTCCATTAGCAGTATGTAGATTTTTACATTAAAATTACTTTTATCTTTTATTTTAAAGTTACATATACAGTTGTATACAAGTTATATATGCTCTAAGGTGCAGTATAAGCAGTAATGTCATCATATATATAGCAGTTTCACCATGTCAACTAGTTTACCTGTAAATGAGCAAAGTGTTTGAATGTCAGACTGAATTTAAGAACATAAAGTTCAACAATCTCCACTGCTTACAGCTCTCTCCTTCCTGGACGGGTCTTTTCTCTCTTTTTCATTCATTCCTTTGGGATAGTTGCCCATGGTCTTTTTCTAACTTTGTTGCCACCTTTCTCCCTCACCTATTCTCTGGTGAATTTTAATTGCAGCACTTTCCATTGAAATATTCGTAAATGTTTATTTACAAACAGCTTGCCACCTGCCTCTTGTAGCTCAGTACACCACACAGCTCTCTCACTGGGTCACAGCATCCTACTAAAATAGGGGAGATAAACTGTTTTTGGCAGCCCCCCTGATGCCATAGCCTGAATATATATATGTATATATGTATATATATATATGACTGGTCTGTTAGTTCAAAGTAGCCCTGTACCACTCGAACAGTTTCACTGCACCTCTCTCACAGTGCTAGCTTCCATCTCTGCTCTGTAATGCAGGAAGTACCCATGCATGGGTGTCTTTTCTCACAGATGAATTGTGCCCGGTTCCAGTTGAGTGCTCGTAAGTGGGTTACTGCCTCAGCCTGTGCTGATGTGGGCATTCATTAATTTGGAAGTGAATCATGTTTATCCTTATTTCCTTGATGGTAATTCTTCTACTGTTAATGTTTCACCATCACTCGTGCTGTTTACTGACGTAAGTAAGAAGTTAAATGCTTTTATTTTTTTAATAAAGCACAAAATATTCTACCTATTTTTCAATTAAAAATTAAAAGTAATTACAAAATTGTAATGTTTGCTTTAACTTGTCTGCAATTTTTAATTTAATTACATTTACAATACAAGATTCAAGGCATATTACAGATGCATACATTTAGATTACCTAAATTTGTCTTCTTACACATATACTGTAGGCAAGTTTGATTACTTGTGAGTCGTGCAGCTACATTTTCATATTGAATTCAGCCTGCTTTGACAGATATGAGGATTCTATGTTTTAATATTTTCTGGAAAACATTACTTCAAAGTTTCATGTTGTGGCAATGATTTGCAGCATTTTAACAAGCTGTTTTTTCCTAGGTTATTTACATTTTATTCGTTCTATACTGTTTATCTCCTTTCCTTTCAGAAAGACAACTCATCCAAACCTACAAACATAAAAAGGCATCCCTCCTGCACACCCTGTAAAGAGTGCTAAGCAGTACAGCTCTCCCCACAGGAAGTTCTGAACTATTTGTGAATTAACTTGTCACCGCACATGTTGCCTGTTTGTTCTCAAAAGGATATGTCAAGAATACGTGACATACACTTTTTTATACTTGCATTGATATGCTGTGAAAGTGTCACCCTACAGCGTTGTCTAGATACTCAGTTTTGCTGATGTAATTAAAGCAGAGATAGAAAAGTAAGATATGTATGTAAATGTATGCTGAAAAATACTGTCTAAAACAGTAAACAACAGTATATATGTTATACTGATTTATACCCAGCTTTGTTCGTCATTTTCTAGAGTCATTTTTAAAGAATAAAATCACAACGTGGCTTAATGAAGAGCATGGAGCAATTTCTTATCATTGTGCTTGTGGCAGGGGGAATTCATGGTAAGATCGTCTTCATAAAGAAGTATTAGTATTTGTAGTGTGAATAATTTCAGCTCATGTTCATGTGAATGCATCTTTCCCAGCTCACGTTTCAGTTGATGAGACTACGTGTGATCTTACCAAGAACACATGCCCATGCGCTCCTCTTCTTAAAGGAACTGTGTATATCCAAGTGATGACTGATGCTAGTGGCCGTGAAATGAAGTGTTTGAAGGTGCTTCCCAAGGTGAACATAACTGTGTTCAATATAAAGAAAGAAAAAATAACAACAGACAAGGAATTTAACAACAGGCTACAGTTTATAATCAAGAACGGGACACTCAAGATCACAAACGTGAGGAGGAATGATTCAGGTCACTACAGCATTGAGGTCTTTAATTCAAATGGAGTCCAAGAGAAAAACATTCATTTCACCCTGGATGTTAAAGGCAAGTTATATAACTTATTCTTTATTGTATATTTTTGAAGTTATTATAAAGTTAATCAGAAATATAACCATCATGTTGGAGTAAAACTGAAAAACACAGTACACAACGCCTGTGCAACAAAGGGTAGAAGATGAAAACAAAAAAAAACTACACAGACAGATGCAAATGTTTCATGTTGCTTAATTTTTCCAAGTTCTTGAAGAGAACAAATGGGATATTTCTTGATATAGAATTTGTCTATCTATTGGTATTTCCAGTTCTTTTCACCACACATGGGCTGGTATCCATATTCATTATTTAATCTTTAACTTTAAAGTTTAAAGGGACACTGACATTTTAAACGTGGTCACTGATTAGTGTTAGCTGCACTAAATGAGTACTTTAGGCAGTGAAGAAGAAGTATTATAGTAGAAAATTTGCCATGAACGAAGCCAATCATTTCCATTTGTTGTCTGAATAATTTCATCTCATGTTCTATTAAATGTGTTTTTTCCAGCTCTGGTTCCAGTTGATGAGACTACTTGTGACCTCAGGACGAGCACATGCCCATGCTCTCCTTTTCTTGAAGGAACTGTGTATATCCAAGTGATGAATGATGCTAGTGGCCATGAAATGAAGTGTTTGAAGGTGCTTCCCAAGGGGAACATAACTGTGTTCAATATAAAGAAAGAAAAAATAATGACAGACAAGGAACTTAACAACAGACTAACATTTATAATCAAGAATGGGACACTCAAGATCACAAACGTGAGGAGGAATGATTCAGGTCAATACAGCATTGAGGTCTTTAATTCAAATGGAGTCCAAGAGAAAAACATTCATTTCACCCTGGATGTTAAAGACAATGGAAAAGTTGAAGGCAAGTTATTGTAACTTATTCTTTATTGTATATTTTTGAAGTTATTGTAAAGTTAAAGTTAATTGTTCATGATTTCTTGTTTGTTATTGTTACTATCGCCAAGCCTCTGCACTTGGGTCCTCTCGTAAATGCTTGATTGCATAGTGTGGACTTCAGCAAACAGTAACCCGAAAACCACAATTTCTGTTTTTGTTAAATATGTGCAAATGCTAACGGAAAACAAAAACTGTAGTTCTTGTATGGACTAAAGACTCAAAATTGTGTCAATTTTGCTTCCGTTTACTTTGCATTGGCAGGTATGGGAACTTACTGTGATGGCAGCAAGGATGGAACTAAGTGCTACAGAGCTTTGGGAGGAACTTTGGACATCCATCTGGGCAGCATCTCAGAAATACTTGAATACCAATTGTTGAAGCGTTCATTAAAAATATTTAATGTGAAAAAGAATATGATCAGTTTTAAAACCACAGAACATAGATATCTTTTTCTCAGTAATGGGACATTTAGGATCAATAACTTGAGCAGGAGTGACAGTGATAATTATACCCTTCAAACCTTTGATTCAGATGGAAGAAGATCAGACGAGCGTATTTTACAGTTGTTTATTCAAGGTATTTTTTCTGTTCTGTTGGCAAACTAAATAATATATCACAAAATATCAAGTACATGTATTTTGTTCTTTCCCTGTTTCTTTTTAGAGACTATAAAAAATGCCAGAGATTCTGATTTAAAATCTAAGCTCATCTGTGTGTGTTTCTCTCAGCTCCTGTGTCCTCTGTCCTGTTGGTCTCTGAGTGTCTGTCCCAGGGAGAGATGAGGGTGTCCTGCTCCTCTGAGGGAGGGGACAGTCCTCAGTACAGCTGGACTCTGGATGGACGCAAACTGACAGATGCTGAGCTCCTTTCTGTAAATAATGAGAGTAACATCATCACTCTGAAACAGAACGTCTCAGGACGTCTGGTCTGCTCTGTCAGGAACAACGTCAGTGATGTCTCCAAAGAACAGATGATATCTACCTGTGGTGAGTGAGGTCTTTGTGAATAATATCTAATACTGAATCAGCAATTAAGTCAGTGTAGGTTCCCAGTCATCCAGCTGGTAGTAGTCTCGAGAGCTTAACAAAAGACAGAAACTGGTCTTTTTTAGATATTTGTACTGCACTCTGCTATACAAGGTACCCAGAGCTGAAGTCGACCTACTGAAAGATCTAAACAAGGACACATTCCTGTCATTTAGTAGTGATCTCTGCAGAAATAAATAATCTTTTGTCATGTTTTTTATTAATCCTAAGTTATTAAAGTATTCCATAGATTATCTAAATGAAAAGTATAACAATAATGTCACCGAGCAAATGTTATCATATATGACTCTGTATATTTACTCTGCAACCTAACAACTATACATAGTTGATCAATGCACTGAGCAAAGTGTAGTGTGAATATGTCTCTGCTCTGACTTGCCCTCGGGAGGTTAGTGATCATAATGGCCCTTTCATAAATCATCTATCTGTTGGCTATAAGCTTCATTTTCATTGATTGCACATTAATCAGTTGGACACTAATAATGACTGATGGCACATTAATAAATTAAAACTTTAATGAAGTGAATTTATTGATTTAATTGTCTCTATTGTCTCCTTGTGTTTTGCCATAAAAACAGATGTTGACTTGTTTTTTTTGTTTTTTAATTTCATTTATTTCAGGAGCAGGAATTTTACCACTGATGGGTGGTGTTCTCTCAGCACTGATAATTTTCTTAATTGTGGCTGTAGCAGTCATGTGTTCTCGGAGAAAAAAACAAAAAAACAAACCTACAAAACAGGAAGGTAAAAAAAATCTTTGGTCTTTTTATAATTACACAGAACAATTTTTCTGTTTGCTGTTTTTTAAATAAACAATTTTGATTATTTGCCCAGAGTTTGTTGAAACATCTAAAAAGCCAGAAGTGATATCCTTGTGTGCATTTTGGTCAGAATCAGTGAAACCATTTCACAATTTTCAGTCTGCTGATGAAATGATGGTAAACTTCTGTTTAGACCTCAAACGATTATTTTAATGACTCACTAATGTTAATTTATTCTTCTTGCTTCTCTGCCGAGGAAGAAGATGACCAGGCAATAATGTTTACTGATGTCAGTCTCACACAACAGCAAGGAAAGCAAGTTGTCCAAAGAGGGGAGATGGAGGTGGAGACAGAGTAATCCCAAGTCACCCACGTCATTTACCCAGGGTTGTGAGTTTGATGATGTTTTGGGGTTTTACTCATTTTTAAATTAATTTTGTTCAATGGGGCTTTAGGTTCATTGTGGGTAATGATGAGTTTGGTGTTCAAGCTCAATAATCTTTTGTTCACATTCTACCTTCTGTTTACCTTTGAGTGTCATCTATATATCTATATTTTTAGTTCATGGTTTCTTTTATAATGTTAGTTCCCTTTCATTGGGAGTAACCAGGATGGACAAGAGTAGAAATTAGTATATTAGAGGCACAGCTCAGGTTGAGCAGTTTGGAAACAAAATGGTTGTCATGTTGGACATGCAGAGAGCTGATATGATAGGAGAGGATACTAGGGATAGGAAGACGGACTGCTGGGACGGCCCCTAAAAATATCAGATGGAAGACGAAGAGGTATTCCTGACCTGTCCAGACAGTTCATAATAAAACATCAGAGGTTAAACCTCTAAATCTGCCTCCTGATTTTAGTGTCTCATTTTCTCCATATACTGTATTGTATATACAGTAATTGTAATCATGAACACAGGTTACAAACATTGTACAAACTGCTTTTATTAAAAAATGAATTCACTAAAAAATGTGCTGCAGTCTGTGTTCATCAGTCCAGATTTAAATATAGTGACACAGTAGATATAACAAAAATGAATAAAAGAATAAAAATGAGGCTCTTCATTTTCAAACCTGCATGTGTACTTGTGGTTTGTGTAGCAGCAGTTACTATTGCTTCACTTCCTTCTGTGCACAATGACGGTTTTACCTGACATATAACATCAATGAACAGAACTTCAGACAACACTTCAAAACTGAGCAAAACAACAAGCATTGATGTCTGTGAAGGTGTTTCAAGGTTTGAAGGAATCTGTTATTTACACACTTTATTTTGTAATGTTTGTGTAAACCAACTTCAAAGTGCTTAATAACCCCTTTAACTTGTTAATTTAACTTAGTTGTAAATATTAAGTGTCAATGAAAAAGTGTAATAAGTTGGACAATATTGCACATAATGTCCTCTTTGTATATATCTATTTACTTACGGTATATAATGTTTTTCTCTATATATTTTGCACAGTCGAGGAGCATATCAGGTCACATTTCATTACGTATTATACTTGTATAACTATGTACGTGACAAATAAAATGATTTTGAATCCTGAATTGAATCTTGAATAAAATTACATAATTGGTTTAGGAGATTTAGAGTTTTAGTATTACTAAATTAATAACTTCTGTCTGTCTTCTCAGTCTCTGCAGTTGTATTCTAGTCACATCCTGCCTGGTCTGAGTTCACGTATTCTTATTTAGAAGCTGATCACTAAAACAGGAAACATGGTCAGAGGTTGTGCCTGTTTGCATCTTAGTAAAGTAGAAGGTTTACTTAAAAGCTGCCTGCTCAATCAAAAGAGGCTGAATAGTGAAGAAACACAGAAGCTGTGTTTGTGTAGGTGATACTATTAGTTGTCTTTTGTGGTGAACTGGGTTTAATTATTTGAAACCTGTAGAAACCGTGATACTAAATAGATACACTAAATAGATTGTAATGAAGCTTATGTGTTAGTTCACTGGGGAAGATCTGTAGTCACTCATCTGCCTGCTTTTCTGTTCTCTACATCGCCGCCACTTTCCCACGCTGTCAGTCTCAATACTGTCATCTTTACTTAGTCCAATCATCCTCTTACTCACCTTCTTTGGGCTAATCAGTGTACACTGCACACTTCATCATTCTCCTTTTCAGACTTTCATTCATGCTTTTTTCAGCTTTTTACACGTGGCATATCATTAATATATATTTACATGTTATATATCAGCAGTCTGTGTTATGGTCTTTTTTTTCAGAGAGTTCATTTGACTACTTGAAAACAGTCATGGGATCTATTTTTTTTTTTCTTTAAATAAAGTCAGCTGAAAATTTGAACATGTTTGTTACTTTCTGTTTTTTTGTGACATGAAAAGGGAGAGATTTCTAGTTTGTGCATTGTTTTTCAATGGTTTAGGCTATTTCAGTTCAATCTTACTACAGAAAACCAACTTCCTGCCTGCACAATGATCTTTGTTTCAATTCCTTCTTTACACCTATTTCCATTTTTTCATGTAAAGATTTAACTTTTCAACTAAAAATCTGCTTTAAACATTTTTAAAATATCCCCACTAACTATACATTTTCTTAAGGTACAGAAATTAGCAGCGTGGTTTCTTTCCAACACTTTTCTATGGATATAGTGCCAGAGTTGCAGATGCATTTGCTGACAAATTACACCGTGCTGACTCCAAGTGCTTTTGGGTATTTAGTTGTGGGCAATTTAGAATCACCATGTAACTTAACCCTGTTCATGTCTTTGGACCGGACTGGGCCCTCAGGACCTTCTTACTGTGAAGCAAAGGTGCTATTCACTCTGTCACCATTGTGCAGTGCGTCCTTAAAAAAATCGGAGGAAAAAGGACAAATGGAAACAATTTCAAGTTGTTAAAATTGTGATGACAGACAGGAGGGAGGTCAGTGTCATAGAACTTTGGGAAGCACTGTAGACATTCAACTTATGGACAACACCTCAGAAATATTTAGAAACCAAGTCCAGTTTGCTGACCAACTCCTCACTCCTCAATTTTTTGTTGTCTGCTAGTCATAGCAACCCATATTGTTGCACTAACCATGTTATAGTGTAGTTCAGCTCCTCATGCTTAGTTTACTTGTTTTGTGTTTGCCACCTGTGCTTGGGTACTCACAGTTTCCACCTTTGGAAAGAGATCCTGGCGTGGAAAGGTTGGCGAGACTGTTTGAATGATGTGGAAAGGAAAATCTGTGGGCTTACCTGTTTGCCTGGTTTCTGATGGAGAAATAATCTGTTTTATTCCTGTGAACTCAATACCTCTAAACAAAGCTGCTGAACTTCTGAGAGCGCTGCATTTGGGTCCACCTTGGTCCTCAGACATGGTGTGGAGTCCTGCTGCTTTCTTTTGACTCGTTGGATGATTTATAAAGGGTTTCTTTGACACCCAGCTGGAGAAGTTATCAGAGTCAGGAGAGTCTGCTCTGTCTCTCTCTGCAGGTCTGCAGCGCTCAGAAAACAGAAGGAATAATAAGAGAGTGTTTGCGTGCACAGTGTGTGTAAAGAGGAAAACTGTGTTTGTGATGGAGTCTGTAGGGTTGCTATGGGCCTTACAGTATCTGTCACACACAGAAGCAAAACTTGAACTAATTCAGCATTTTTTTCCTGAATTATGAAGAAATATAGGCCCCAGTTGGGCAGCACGTAGTGTGGGCTGCCCATACTAAGCAGAGAGGGTTCCACAGTGGGGCCAATTGTGGGCTTATAGTAGTATGACAGTAGGGCTATCAAAATTGAGCACAAACAAAAGAACTGCTGGTCACATGACTAGATCACATGACTAAAATGTGTCATCGTTTTCGAAAAGGCTCCGGGTTTGCTGTCCACACTGTGAAAACGGCGTTTTAAAATGTATCCGCTTTGGAGAGCGTTTTCAAAACGCTCTGTTTTCCTTGACCGAAAACGCCATCTCAGTTTGGACGGAAGGCCAAAACGGAGAGAAAAAGATGCGTTTTCAAACGAAAACGTATTAGGGTGGACATGGCCTAAGTGTGGGCTGCCCTACATGAGGCCCTCAGATGTGCCCCACATTTCACACTAATACAGGGAGTGCAGAATTATTAGGCAAAGGAGTATTTTGTCCACATCATCCTCTTCATGCATGTTGTCTTACTCCAAGCTGTATAGGCTTGAAAGCCCATTAAGCATATTAGGTGATGTGCATCTCTGTAATGAGAAGGGGTGAGGTCTAATGACATCAACACCCTGTATCAGGTGTGCATAATTATTAGGCAACTTCCTTTCCTTTGGCAAAATGGGTCAAAAGAAGGACTTGACAGGCTCAGAAAAGTCAAAAATAGTGAGATATCTTGCAGAGGGATGCAGCAGTCTTAAAATTGCAAAGCTTCTGAAGGGTGATCATCGAACAATCAAGCGTTTCATTCAAAATAGTCAACAGGGTCGCAAGAAGCATGTGGAAAAACCAAGGTGCAAAATAACTGCCCATGAACTGAGAAAAGTCAAGTGTGCAGCTGCCAAGATGCCACTTGCCACCAGTTTGGCCATATTTCAGAGCTGCAACATCACTGGAGTGCCCAAAAGCACAAGGTGTGCAATACTCAGAGACATGGCCAAAGTAAGAAAGGCTGAAAGACGACCACCACTGAACAAGACACACAAGCTGGAACGTCAAGACTGGGCCAAGAAATATCTCAAGACTGATTTTTCTAAGGTTTTATGGACTGATGAAATGAGAGTGAGTCTTGATGGGCCAGATGGATGGGCCCGTGGCTGGATTGGTAAAGGGCAGAGAGCTCCAGTCCGACTCAGACGCCAGCAAGGTGGAGGTGGAGTACTGGTTTGGGCTGGTATCATCAAAGATGAGCTTGTGGGGCCTTTTCGGCTTGAGGATGGAGTCAAGCTCAACTCCCAGTCCTACTGCCAGTTTCTGGAAGACACCTTCTTCAAGCAGTGGTACAGGAAGAAGTCTGCATCCTTCAAGAAAAACATGATTTTCATGCAGGACAATGCTCCATCACACGCGTCCAAGTACTCCACAGCGTGGCTGGCAAGAAAGGGTATAAAAGAAGAAAAACTAATGACATGGCCTCCTTGTTCACCTGATCTGAACCCCATTGAGAACCTGTGGTCCATCATCAAATGTGAGATTTACAAGGAGGGAAAACAGTACACCTCTCTGAACAGTGTCTGGGAGGCTGTGGTTGCTGCTGCACGCAATGTTGATGGTGAACAGATCAAAACACTGACAGAATCCATGGATGGCAGGCTTTTGAGTGTCCTTGCAAAGAAAGGTGGCTATATTGGTCGCCGATTTGTTTTTGTTTTGTTTTTGAATGTCAAAAATGTATATTTGTGAATGTGGAGATGTTATATTGGTTTCACTGGTAAAAATAAATAATTGAAATGGGTATATATTTGTTTTTTGTTAAGTTGCCTAATAATTATGCACAGTAATAGTCACCTGCACACACAGATATCCCCCTAAAATAGCTAAAACTAAAAACAAACTAAAAACTACTTCCAAAAACATTCAGCTTTGATATTAATGTGTTTTTTGGGTTCATTGAAAACATGGTTGTTGTTCAATAATAAAATTATTCCTCAAAAATACAACTTGCCTAATAATTCTGCACTCCCTGTATATAGTACAGCATGGGACCTGCCCACCCAGGCACCATGCTACCCACATATGCCCCATGGTACATTACTGCCACCAACTGCTATGGAGTTTGAACCTTTCTTTTTTGTAACTTAGAAGCAAAATATGGATACTACTAGTACTACTACTACTCCTAATAATAATAATAATGATAATAATAATACTAATAAAAGTACTTATGATATTGAACATAAAATACTTTTGGTTTCAAACAAGTATTTTCGATGTCATGAACAGAAAGCGAAAACATAACATGAATGCAGTCAGTTATAAATAAGTTGCGTAACCATGTTACCTCAGTGCAGAAATAAAGTCACACTATTTAAAAATGTATTGATTATCAAAAAGTAATCCAGTGCAACCAGTGATATGAAGTGAAAATAAAACCTTTATAAATAATTCAGCAATCTTTTCCCCCCATATGTCCATATTTATTTGTAATTTGCGGGGCAAATAAAAAGGAAAAAAAAAGAAAAGAAGTTGTTAAGTACAACATCAATGAAACCTGACACCAAAGTTTTCACGAATTCTCCTCTGAGGCTAATCGCTAACAGGGCACACTGGAGCCTGTTCAGACCAGCACACACACGCCTGTTTTTTCGAGGAAAAAACTTTGAAAGCTGCAGACTGGATCAACACAGGCTGAACACTGAGCAGACATGGAAGCTGTAGCTGGACTGTTGTTGATGTTGTTCGGAGTTTCTCATGGTGAGCTACAAAACTTCTTCATTAATACTTAATCTTATAACAATAAGATGTTTTGCAGCCACGGAATCTAGTACAGTCCATAAAATAAGTTTGGAACAAAAACAACAACAAAAGACAAATTTTTCCAGCTTGCTTGGCCTGCTTTTCTTTAAACATTAACATGCCATTCTGAGATCATTGAATATGCAGTAAACACATATAAGTAAATACAACTGTGACAGATTACCTCATTAAACAACTGTTCTATTTCACACAAGACATTTTTACTTTTTTTCTTGTAGAAAAGTACAGGCTACTTAAAACATTTGATGATGGTGTGACAGTAAGGCAACATGCACAGCAGCAGAGTCTAAAAGCAACAGCAGCTAAATACAATTCAGACATTCATTTTGTCATTTGAAAAATTGCAATTTTCCAGCTATGTTTTGTAAATTTTCATCTTGATAAATATCTGCACAAGGAAACTAGAGCTGCTAACTTACCCCAAACTATGTTTCAGTCACAGACCTGTATAATACGTATCTGTTCACAAAAATAAAGCTTTGAATTGTTTGGACTTAAACAGACAATCATCAGAAAATGTAACCACAGTCCTTCCTGCAGGGACTACAAACTAAAATCCACAAGTTCCTGTGGACAATTTTCAGATACATATATTGTTTTGCTTTCCCAGTTATTCATTGGAGACTATAAAGACTGACCAAAATCCTGTCATAGTATGAGAATTGATCTGTGTGTTTCTCTCAGCTTCTGTGTCCTCTGTCCTGCTGGTCTCTGAGTGTCTGTCCCAGGGAGAGATGAGGGTGTCCTGCTCCTCTGAGGGAGGGGACAGTCCTCAGTACAGCTGGACTCTGGATGGGCGCACACTGACAGATGCTGAGCTCTTTTCTGGAAATAATGAGAGTAACATCATCACTCTGAAACAGCACGTGTCAGGATATCTGGCCTGCTCAGTCAGGAACAACATCAGTAATGTCTTCAATAAAGAGAGGATATCTACTTGTGGTGAGTGAGGTCTTTGTAAATAATATCTGATAATCGCTCAGCAATTGATATGCTCACTTTGTACATCTTTAACGAATTATGTGGGTGTTTTTGCTCATAGGCTTTATTTTCATTAACTGCACTTCAGTCAGCGGGACACAGATATCAGAGTGTGTGCATAAAACTAATAACACTGTGTGTACTGAACCAGCGCAATGTTCTGTGGGTAAGGAAAAAGAAACTGCCATCAGTGATGAATCATGGTGGATTAGTAAGTGAAAACTAACTAGATCCAATGAAATCAGTTTTTTCATCTTTCGTTGTCTTTTATCTTTGAAACAGGCAACATGTCATTGATTGGTGGTGGCCTCTCAGCTCTGGTAATTTTCATAGCTGTGAGTGCAGCGATCATCTGCTCAGAGAAAAAGCAAAACGACAAACGCTTAAAACAAAACGGTAACAAACATCTTTTTTTTCTTTTTCCTATTACTCAGATCGCTCTTTTTTTTGCATTTTTTAAGAAGATATACAGAATAATTGAGCACTTTTAAAATGTTTTTTTTTTTAATTCTTGCTAAGAGTTTATTGATATCTGTTATGTGTTAGTTAAATATGCAAGTATTGTTAACCAGCTACCTTTAACACAAAGTCTTGGAAAGCAATTTTGCCCGGCTTTGTAAAGCTTAAAGCTCACAAAAGAACGTTAAAAGTCATGTTTTATTTATTTATTTATGTAAAATGCGAATCATTTTACATTATCAGCATCTTTGTGGTAAAACTAACTTTTTCTGACAGTGACATTTTTTTGACTCTTAGCAAACAGCGTTAAGTTTCATAGAACGTGAAAATATTCCTTTAATCATTCACTGACTCTATTTGCTGCTCTGCAGAGAATGGAGATGGCCAAGAAGTCTATGCTGATGTTGGTGTTGTGGCAGGTGAAGCAAAGGGAGAAAATAGCAGAGCTGCAGTTAATCAAGTCTTCAAAATGAACTTGCCAGACTGAAACAACAGGAGATGGTTTTGTGTATGCTAACATCCAAAAAACGTACGGTAATTTAAGCGGTCACTACTTTTACATAGACTGCATCATTCAAGGTCCATGGAGGGAGGAGGTGATGCCAAGATGCCTAGAGGTCTTTCAGTTAATGTGATTTCCCATCAGACAAATATAAACCATCAAGGATCACACTTATTGATTTATTAATTTATCTTATTTTCACTGTATTGTACAAAATGGTTCTGTTGTTAACTTATTTAAGTACGGTTGTGGTGGGCCGTGGTAAGCGGTGTCACTGCAGGAGAGGGAGCACCTGAACAGCATCCGCAATCACCCTTCACCAGCTTAAAGTCTGTGTTCTAACTGTTGTCATTGCTGTTGGTGGTGATGTGTGTGGCTGGCAGCTGTAGAGCTGCAGCCGTGTGTTTGTGACAGCAACCGTGAGAGAGTAAAAGTGTCAAAGTATGCTGAAAAGCATGTTCATGTATGAATCATCAAATCTGCTGTGGTATGTTTACAACAGTTTAGTTCAAATTTATGTAACATTAATTCATAACATATGTCACCTCAAGAAACATTACACAATAAAACCTGACAGTATTTGAATGTCAGACTGTCAGATTTGACTGTTTATTATAGAGATAATAATAACAATATTGATTATATTCTGTCATTTAGGAAAGTTACATGATCAGCATCTTGTCAACTTAATTGTATTTTCAATTAGCTCAGAGCCAGTTTACCACATAACCCTTTAGGTAAGAAGATCTTTGACACTGTATTACAAGCTCAGTCTCAATTCAAATATCAACAAAATACATAAACTCAAAATAAAATTTACACAGCTTAACTCTGCTTCTACAGTCATGTTGAAGCTGAAGGTGAAAAACTAGACATAAAGAAAGTCAGCATGGTTAGAGTGGCGGAGTCTCTCCTTTTTTCTGCTTGTCATCAGAAAACATCTGTGGCACATTTATATATTGGATAAAAATTAAACTGTTAACCTGATATAGAGCATATAGATTTTAGGAATTAATGTGTAAATAGTGTTCTTAAAGAGAACTTTATAAAAATATCACAAAGTAAATAAAGCTTCTTCTGTTATGTGAAAATACAGGCTTTGATATATTTTTCCTTATGTACAGCTACACTGTAACATTTGTGCATTTGTACAATATATCAAATAATATACTCTGGATTGAAAAATCTTTATTGAATCCCTCCCCCGTTCTCTCTGTCTCTTTTTTTGTACAATTCTAGCAGCTTAATATCAGATATGACCACCTTTGTTCTTCAACACAGTCTGAACTCTGTTAGGTAAACTTTCTTGTAATTTCTTTAAGTAGCTTTCAGGAATAGTTCTCCAGGTTTCTTCAAGGACATTTGACGCTCTTCTTTGGATGTTGGCTGTGATTTCTGCTGTTCTGTCAAGATGATCTCACGCTGCTTCAATAATGGTGACTTGCAAGTTTTGGGGAGGCCAAACCATGACTGTGACCCAGAGTTTGGATTTGTTTTATTATTAATGTTATTAATCTGTGACTTCATGGTTTATGATCACTAGTGTTTTGGTTTCTGTTTAAGCACTCTAGTCCATTTGCTCTGTTAATTCTAGTTTTTAGGTTTTGTTCTGGTGCCGCCATGTTTAGTGTAGGTTTAGTTCGGTCCTCGTGTTTGTCTTGTTCCCCAGTCAGTCGAATCTCATATCACTCCTGTCCCTGTACTCAGTGTTCTCTCTGTTCAGTATCTAGTGTGGGTCTCTATGTCTGTTGTGTACTTCCTGTTTTATTTTGACAATTCTGCTCTATGTTCAACCTCTGTTCCCTGTCTCGTCTGTGTAATTAGTACAGGCTGTGTTTCCCTTCTGTCTCCCATTTCCTGATTACTTAGATTACTCCGTCCGTCCCAGTTTATATGTTCTGTTTCCCTGCGTTTTGACACCTGAGTTTGTACAGCACAATAAAGCTGCCTCTTTACGTTCGTTCCTCCGTCTTTTGAGTCCTGCTTTTGGGTGTTTATTCTGCCTGCCACACAGCGAATCATGACTTTTAATATTCCAACGTGGTATTTTCAGTTGATCCTAAATTTGTATTGTTGGGAATAAAGAGAGCTCAGTTTTTATCATATTAAGAAAAACTGTATTGTTTCTCCCAGTGAATATGTTGCAGCTTCAAGGCAGGGATGACTCCGGGAGTTGCTTTCTCACTGCATGTGCTTTATTTCACAATCAGATAAATGACAAAAACATATAGCAGCTTCTCTTCAACTTCTAGCCCTTTGCTGCGGTGGAAAAAGAACGACTCCAAAACCCCTTCAAGGAACATACGTACACAAGAGTTTTCCTGACACACCCATGAGGCATTCAATGCCGTCTTGTAAATATGAGTACTCTGGCAGAATAACAGTTCAAATGAAAAATACACCAGAACAAATAAGCAAAAAAAGTGTGGGGTACCTTTGAACCAATGAACAGAGTATAACAATTTATACTTTTTAACATAACCCGACCCCGTCAATATCTGTATCTCTCACACTCTCCCCCACTCGAGAAATGTCGTCCCGACATAAATGTACCTTTCAACAATACATAGAGAACAATAGAATGGCATGGACTATTTACCAGGTTACATTACCTCATTTTTTTAAAAGTTACCCAAACTACCGTGCACTGTAGATGTGTATACTCCTGCTATAATCAGTATAGCTTTTTTTTTTTTTAGTCCAACATTCGATCTATCAAATTACCATGCTATTTGTACTCTCCTGTAAGGGCATTAACGTTGTCGACATCTCATCTGAAGACTAAGCATCTTCCCTTTACTCATACACATGTTCGGCCTGCAATCCATGTGTCACAATATTACAATCAACATAGGTACATTTGTTACCATTTGAAATAGGGGTACAAAGTGTAAACATTATATCTTCCTCTTTTACCAAGGTCGCCAGTAACCTTGAATATTCACACATTTGGTGGCCACTATTCTTTCTTCAAGACTTGGTTGTCCAAGTTTACTATAGGTCAAAGTCTGTGGTCTCCTCCTTTCTCTCTTTGGGTATGGACTTGGCTGGTCTGTTTCCAAAGCCTCTTCGACATCAGAGCTGCTGTCCACCTCCCCTGCACCCACAATAGCCACATCCTCTGGTTCCATATTGTCCATCTTCTCCTCATCAGTTTGGCTGGGGCCCCCCTGGTCATCTCCTGACAGGTGAGGAAACTCATCTGGCTCACCCCCGTCCCTTAGTGGCATAAACTCTGCTGCTGTGGGGTCCAATGTAGGTGAACACTGAGGCACAGGATAAGGCCAGGTGAAAACTGCATCAGAAAACTCATCTGTGTCCTCCTCCTCCTCACTCCCCACTTGTGTCTGAGTCATGCATGTTTGTTTCCGTTTGTTATAATGTCTTTTCCTCGTTTTAGTACTAGTTACAGTTGCCTCCTTATCTGCTTGGAGTGGAAGGAAATCGCAAGGCAACAACATATTCCTGTGCAAAATCCTTGTCCTGCCTTTACCATTCTCTGGCTCTAACTCAAACACAGGACTGTCCTGCCCCTTTTGTCTTTTAATGATGTAGATGTTGTCTTCCCAATAGGAGCGGATTTTACCTGGTCCACCCCTCTCCACAACATTTCTAACAAGGACACGACTCCCTAGTTGAAGTGATGGACCATGCACACTTTTGTTGTATTGCTTTTTACCTCGATCAGCCGACTTAGCTGCATTTTTGGAGGCGACCATGTAAGCCTCAGCCATTCTCCTTCTCCATCTGTCAACATAGTCCTGGTAGGAGCCTGAACTGTCCTCCTGCTCAATGCCAAAGAGAAGGTCGACCGGTAAACGTGGTGACCTACCAAACATTAGGAGAAAAGGAGGATAGCCAGTGGCCTCATTAACAGTACAATTGTAGGCATGTACCACTTTATGGAGGTGGCTTTTCCAGTCTCTTTTCTGTTCCTCTGTTAGTGTTCTTAACATAGAGAGCAGGGTCCTGTTGAATCTTTCAGTCTGCCCATTTCCTTGGGGGTGATAAGGAGTAGTGTGTGACCCTTTAACACCAGCCAGTTCTTTTAAATGGTGCAATAGTCTATTCTCAAACTCTCGCCCCAAATCGTGGTGTAATTTTTCTGGAAAACCAAACCTGAGACAATAGTCATTGAATAGTTTTTCTGCTACAGTCTTTGCTGACTTATTTGTAGTTGCGTAGGCCTGAGCGAAGCGGGTGTAGTGGTCCATAACTACAAGTATGTATTCACACCCCCCCTTGCATTCCTCTAGGTGCAAAAAGTCAACTGAAACCAACTGAAATGGGTGAGTGGTCTCTATGCTTAACATAGGTGCCCGTGCCTGCCTGTTTGGCTTCCTCTGTTTGAGACACTCACAAACATTACTGACAAAGTGTTCAATGTCTCTTTGCATCTTGGGCCAAAAGAAACGATCCCGAATTAAATTTAGGGTCCTTTCTGATCCCAAGTGACCCATCTGTTTGTGTAGTTCTTTGAGCACTAGTGGGTGGTAAACTGAGGGGAGAACTAGTTGTTTTTTGTGTCGAGTCTCTCTGAACATAGTTCCATCCTCTCTGATTTTTAGTTTGCTCCACTCTCTAGCCAATGCTTTAAACTCAGTGCTCTCAGTCTTAATTTCCTGTGTGGTGGGCCTCTTGTTTTGCCTTACAGACTCATACATTTTACCTATCACGGGGTCTTGCCGCTGTGCTGCACAGATTTCCTCTCTCGGTATTGGCTGAATCATGTCCAACAGTTCCTCTGCTTGTGTTTGATGCTGAAGAGTGTGGAAGGAGACAGCGTTAAACATCAGAGCTTCTGTTTGCTGCACTAATATGCCCTGCTGTGAGGCTGCAACCACGTCCTGGCTAACCGTTTGTGTACAGCAGTTCATATAGTCCTCAAAATCGAGGGGCATCCTGGATAAAAAATCTGCATCTGCATTTGTTTTTCCTGGCCTGTATTTTATTGTAAAGTTGAAATCTGCGAGCTCAGCCACCCAACGCTGACCTGATGCATTCAACTTTGCTGTCGTTAACACATAGGTGAGTGGATTATTATCTGTATAAACCACAAAAGATGGCGCATGCAGCAAATAATCTCTGAAGCGCTCACAGACAGCCCATTTGAGAGCTAAAAACTCCAGTTTGCCAGCATGCATGTGGTAATTTTTTTCTGGTGGGGTTAATGTTCTAGATCCATAAGCTATAACCCTTAACTTGCCATTACTGCGCTGGTAGAGCACTGCTCCTAACCCTGCTTGGGAAGCATCAGTATGAAGCACAAATGGTTGGTCTAGGTCAGGGTAGCCTAGGATCGGAGGACTGGCCAGCTTATTGACTAAGTAAGACAAAACCTGATGGTGCGACTCTGTCCATTTCACAGGGGCTGATGAAGGCAACTGTCCTTTAGCCTGTTTGTTTTTTTCCTTCCTGCTCTTGTTCTGTGTTTTTAAGTCTTGTGGGCTACTTTTAGCATTTGTTTGGACTGCTAGCAGTTCATACAAAGGTTTGGCGATGCATGAAAAGTCCTGTATATAGGCTCTATAATAAGATAGGAAGCCCAAAATCTGTCTCACTTCCCCCACTGTACTAGGGTGTTTCTCTTTAAGTGACATCACGGAGGCCACCTCTGCTGGATCCATACTATGGCCATCTTTTGACACCACTCTACCCAAAAACCTGACCTTAGGCTTGAACAGTTCACATTTCTTAGCAGTAAGTTTGACCCCATGTTTCTGATACCTTTGTAGCACGGCTCTTACATGCTCAACATGGTCCTCAAAAGATTTACTGTGGACCAAATTGTCATCAAGGTACGGTAGACAGATATCATCACGCAGACCCCAAAGGCACTCCTCCATGCTCCTCTGAAACTCTGCTGGGGCGGAGCTGAGTCCGAACGGGATTCTAACCCACTGGTATAAACCCCAGGGGGTGATGAATGCAGTGAGTGGCTGACTGTCTTCGTCTAGGAATCCTTGATGATAAGCCTTTCCCTGGTCTAGTACTGTAAACCAGGAGCTACCAGTAAGGCTGTCCAACATGTCTTGTATCCTAGGAATCGGATGTCTGTCAGGCACCGATTTGCGATTAAGTTCTCGATAATCCACACAAAGTCTGAGGTCACCGGACTTTTTCCTAACACAGACTATCGGTGACGAATAAGGCGACTTGGATTTTGTGACCCACCCCCTATTGATCAAGTCCTGCAGGTAAGCTTTTACTTCCTGATGCAGAGGTTTAGGCACACTATTGTAAGTCTTTTGAACTGGTGTTTGGTCGTTGAGAGTGATGTGCATCCGAAGGCTAGGAATGCAGCCTACCTCATTTTCATCTTTGGCAAAAGCTTTACATTCCTCCCTGAGCATCATCCTCACCGCCACCTGTTGCCCGCTCGTTAGATGGTCTAGAACTACAGGAGGATCCCAAACACCCCTTGTCTCACCTGTGGGGGCTAATGGGACTTCAATACCTGCATCGTCTGCTGTTTTAGTTGGCGTTTCTACAGGTTTTAGGGCAGCTGGGTATATTGCTTTTACGCCCTCAATGTGCCCCAGGACAACACGCGAATCTACAGTAATATTATGGCATGTGGTGTTTGTGACAGATACTGGGACCATGGCTGAGTTGCCCCTTTTTACTTTAAACAGTACTTCCTGCAAATGAAGCCCCTCAGGCAGGCTGGGGTTTAGAACAGGACAAAATAACATTACAGTGTCCTCGTCAGCCTGTATGCGTGTGCGACAGCGAATGGTAGTAGCTTCACTAGGGCCTAAGACAACTTTACTCCGCCCTGTCTTGACTTGGATCTCTTCCGCGGCTGTTCGATGTGTCTCTATCAACTGGATAAAAGTCTTAGCAGATCCGGTGTCAATACCAAAAGCACTACTCACAATGTTTGCAGCACAGTCACTGTTTTTAGAGCCCTGTTGTTTAAGTTGCTCGTTGATGACTTCCTCTATCACATTATATCCAATAATAGGATCCTGAGCTACATTTGGGTCACTAGAGACCAATACAGGCACTAGGAGGCTAGAGCTGGCTGTCTCCACCCCAGTCAGTCTAAACTCTACAGGGACCCACCCCATAAATGGTATCTCTGTCTGATTAGCTGCAAGCCCATTTAATGGTTCTGATCCTAAGAGTTCATCTATCCCCCTGATAGTGGTGTGAGGTAAGTGCTCAACTCTCCAGCTCTCATTTATTACTGTAGCCTGTGCACCCGTGTCCCACAATGCAGTGACTGGTATATTATCAAAAGTGCATCTCACCATTTTCCGCCTACCAATCAGTTTCACAAGTTTTTGTCCTTGCTTATCTGATAGGAGGTCAGAATATCCCATGTATGACAACCACCCCTTTTTCTCTCTTTCACTCAAATGTTGTTCAACTAGCCTCACCGCTTTACATACATGTTTGTGATGGTGCCAGTGTTGTCCCTGACAGGCTTTGGAACAGTAACTGACAGATGAGCAGCCTGCACACCTCTGGAGTGGGGTGCTGACCGACTCTCTCTGGTGGCAGCAACCGCAGCGGCGGGACTCCTGATGTGGTGGTGGGGTCACTGCTGGTCCCGTGGCAGTGGCCCTCTGGCGTTTCCCTGCAGCTGAAGTGGAGCTCGGCATCCTCTGGAGATGTGGCCGGGCTGGCCACACTTAAAGCAGTGGGTGCAGTTGTCTCCCTCTCCGTTGCTCTGGCAGGTCCTGCAGCCTTTCTTCCTCCGGGTGTCCGCGGCAGCATCTGATGTCCTCTTTGTAGCCTGCGACTTGCCAGCGTTCAGGGAGGCAAGAACCATCTGCCTTACCCCTGCAACCTCGTTCCTCAGCTCTTTCACTAGGTCATGCATTTCGGGTGGAGGATGATTCTTCTTATCTTCCTTGGTGGCGGGGATCTGTGAGCTGCTGCGTGGTTCATCCCTAGTATGTAGCTCATTGATCCTTGGTGGTTTTGTATTGTTCCTCTTTAACTTGTTCAGTCTTTCTGTCTCGAGACTGGCAGCTTCATTTAGTTTCTCAATCAGCATTTCATCAGTCACATCTGGGTTGTCAAGAAGGCCAATACTTACCAATGTTCGCTATCATCAATCTTTATATTACAAAAAAGGGCCATAAGGATAATCCATAAAACTGGTTACAGAGATCATACAAATCCACTATTCTTAAAATCAAAAATTCTAAAATTCACAGATCTGGTTCATTTTCTCACTGCACAAATTATGTATAAAGCAATAAATAACCTGCTTCCTGACAATATTCTAAAACTGTTTTCTAAAAGGGAACGGGGATACAATTTGAGGGGGGAATTAATTTTAAAACATCCTTATATCCGCACAACATTAAAAAGTTTTTGCATCTCTGTGTGTGGAGTGAAGCTGTGGAACAGACTAAGTAAAGATATGAAGCAATGTCCGAGCATGGTGCAGTTTAAAAAGCGGTTTAAGGATATGGTTTTTACAGGGTACAGGGAGGAGGTAGAGAGTTGATAGGGTGTTCTTGTCCAATATTTTCATGTGTGCGCGGGTGCACGGGTATGTTGGTATGGGTATATATATCTGTAGGTTGTGTATCCTTTGAGGTGTTACTGGGGTTATTGAAAATGTGTATATGTGTGTATGTGTATATACGTAGGTATGGATAGATAGAAACATAGATATATATATATATATATATATATATATATATATATAAATTAATAAAAAAAAAAAAAAATACACATAACATATAATGTAATTGCAAGGAGGTATTTCTGTAGTCTATTCATTACTACATAGTGGAAAAGGGGTGGGATTAAATAAGCTTATGCTTCTTCCTGCTCCTTTTTGAACATGAAAGTTATTTGTAGTTGTGGTTGCTCGTTTTCCTTTTGTTTTGCTTTGTTTATTTGTCTCTTTGAATTCTATGTTGTTGTACTTTTTTAACATGTTCAAAATAAAGATTCAATAATAATAATAATAAAAAAAGGGCTTTAATCTGGAACTTTATGTTGTCATTTTGTAGCCCAGTACCCACTGATCTCAAAAACTTCCTTTTTACCAGGTCCCGACTGTAGTGTTCTGCTTCTTTGTCCTTGGATGCGTACAGGAGGCGATCTTTAAGCTCAATGGCTCTGAATAAAAAGTCTTGAGCTGACTCTTTTGGATCTTGAGAAATATTTATCAGTTTTTGGTACAAATCAGATGTGTCATCTTCTCTGTAATGTCCTTTCAATATTGTCTTTAACTGTGTGAGTGTCAAATCAGTCTTTATTTCAAGCATATCACGCAGTTTGAGACCCGGATTGATAGCTCTTATCACTGCTTCAATAACTTCTGACTCACTGTGGCCTTTGCGGAGTCCATTTTCCATCTGATGCAGCAGGTTGGTATAGGACAGCCGATCGCGCTGCCCTCCCTCCCCTATTTGGCCACAGATGCGAAACTCCCTGCGAATAGTCACCTCTGGTACTTTAGAAGACGGCAGGTTCTGGCCGAGGCTCAGGGCAGCGTCTGCCATCTTGAGTTTCTGCCCTATCGCTCTAATTTCTTCCTGCAGCTCGTCATACTTGTCTCTTCCGTCTGAAGGGCGGGAAAAATCACTCTCGGCCGCATTGTCTTTAGCTTTATATTCGCCCAAAAACAATAAAAGTTCTTTCACAAACTGTACAGCATCGTCTTGTGTATAACTGTTTTCCACCTCGTCCAGTTTATGTTCTATAACTTTCATCAGGTGGCGTCTGGAAGTGTCTTTTGTGGGCTCATCTAGCGGTGTAGCAAAGCCTTTCACATTATAACCCACTTCTATGAGCTGATCACGACTTAGCTGGCAGAGTGTGGCGGTGATCTTATCTCGTAGGGCTTCTACCTCCATTGTGGGTACTCACAAGCTTGTCTTTAGTCCGTCAGATTTCAGGTCCGGTGCTTGGAGAAAGGTTTTTCTTCAGCGGTGCGGTAGCGCTAACGTTAGCTGCTAATGACGCTAACCAGGCCTCTGCTTCACTCACGCGCTGGTAGTTCTTCGAACCTTCCTCCTGGCTGGCTCGCCATGATATGTTGCAGCTTCAAGGCAGGGATGACTCCGGGAGTTGCTTTCTCACTGCATGTGCTTTATTTCACAATCAGATAAATGACAAAAACATATAGCAGCTTCTCTTCAACTTCTAGCCCTTTGCTGCGGTGGAAAAAGAACGACTCCAAAACCCCTTCAAGGAACATACGTACACAAGAGTTTTCCTGACACACCCATGAGGCATTCAATGCCGTCTTGTAAATATGAGTACTCTGGCAGAATAACAGTTCAAATGAAAAATACACCAGAACAAATAAGCAAAAAAAGTGTGGGGTACCTTTGAACCAATGAACAGAGTATAACAATTTATACTTTTTAACATAACCCGACCCCGTCAATATCTGTATCTCTCACAAATACTTTTAATTGATCCTTTAACATCTGGTATCTAAATATTTCTGAGCTGCTGCCCATCAGTTGGTGGTCCACAGTTGCTTCAGAACAAAGCAAAACAAAAACAAAAAGAATTTAAATATTTACTTAAAACAAACATATTTTTTCTGGATCTGTTTGTATCAGTCAAAGTAAATAAATTATATGCAAAAGTTTATATAAGTCTGTGAGTAAAACACAGATCTGACAACAACACTAAAGAACATCTAAATATTAGTTTAACTGAACTTACCTGACTAGCTTAATGTAATAATGCGATGCATTGTATTTGTTACTTAAGATGATGTGAGGGAAAGGAAAAAGTAAGTGATAAGAACTGCGGACATGACCTGACTTACTCTGTGACCTGCCTTCTTAATTCAGCATTTCTTTTCAATGTAATAGTTTAAACACGCCCACATTGCCTAAACTATTTTTATTAAAAATGAAAAGCAAACAAATAAAACATTAAAAAAGTGTTCTACGGCCTGTGCTCATCAGTCTACATTTTAAACATAAAGCAGGAGCAGAAAACCAAGACTTATTGAGAGACTCTGTGTGATAAAAGCTGCATGCATACTTGTGGTTTGAATGGTGACCCTTTTTGTGTTTCACTTCTTTCTGTGTGCAGTGACAGTGATCTCTCTTTTTATGGTGAAACATAACATGACACCTTTACTCACAGCTACCGAACACATTTCAAAAAGTAAAATTACAGAATTGGTTTGAAAGTTTTATTATCATTAAATTGATAGGCAACTTGTTTCTTTTGTCTCTCTTTGCAGCTCTATTGTAGTCACATGCTGCCTGGTCAGTGTTCACACGTTCTGAGCACTTACAGGAAACATGGTCAGTGTAGGTTGTGTCTGTTTACATCTTGGTAGAGTAGAAGAGTTTGTCTGAAAGCTGCCTGCTGAGTTGACAGAGGATGAATAGAGAAAAAAACAAAACAAACAGAAGCTATGTTGGTGTAGGTGATGCTATTAGGAGTCTCTTGTGGAGAGCTGTATTTAATTGTTTGAAACGTGCAGCAGTTGTGGTATCAAGTGTGGTCACTGAATCGATTTTGATGTCACCCTTAGTGTTACGCTCTGCAGCTTAAAGATTGAGCTATACTTAAAATAAATAAAAATAATATACGTCATTATAAGTTTTACTTTGACGTACACTTGCCTGAATTTTGATATTAAGGGTAAATTTTTGGGGGGTATAATTTAGACTGTTGTTTGTGGATAATTACTGTTTACACTTATCACGTGTAAGGAGTCACTCAGATAGCTGAAGACTGTATCAGCACACACTGAACAGTGAGGAGAGATGGAAGTATTTTGTGGCTACTTTGCTCTTCCTTAGATTCTATTAAGAATGAACAGAACAGAACTGTTCTGTTGGCAAACTAAATAATATATCACAAAATATCAAGTACATGTATTTTGTTCTTTCCCTGTTTCTTTTTAGAGACTATAAAAATGACAGAGATTCTGATTTAAAATCTAAACTCATGTGTGTGTGTTTCTCTCAGCTCCTGTGTCCTCTGTCCTGCTGGTCTCTGAGTGTCTGTCCCAGGGAGAGATGAGGGTGTCCTGCTCCTCTGAGGGAGGGGACAGTCCTCAGTACAGCTGGACTCTGCATGGACGCACACTGACAGATGCTGAGATCCTTCCTGGAAGCAATGAGAGCAACATCATCACTCTGAAACAGCACGTCTCAGGAAATCTGATCTGCTCAGTCAAAAACAACGTCAGCAATCTCTCCAAAGAAGAGAGGATATCTACTTGTGGTGAGTAAGAACATGATATAAAAATATCTTAAGAGTTATGATCTTTACATTTGTCATAAATTATTTGTTTCTTCAGGATTCATTGTCATTAACTGCACATTATCTGATGGGACACACATGACAAAGTGGCTGCTTGAAGCCAAAAATACCCTATGTAAACCTTCCTGTCGTTTTCGGGTCAAATCTGACCAATTTACAAATTTAAAAACTCATAATTATTGTGTTTTACATCCGATTGCCTCTTATGACATCGTCCACACTATGCACTTGAACATATAAAAGTGATGACCACTTCTTTTGTTGAATTTTGAGTGTTTTAATCAACTTTGTTTCATCTGTGGTGTTCCCGGTCAAAAGTGAAATGAATGGGAATTCACACTCACACACACACACACACACACACACACACACACACAACCACACACACACACCCCGTTTGTCCTCTGACCCCCTGAATTGTCCAATGAATGACAATATGAAAGATCCACTTTTATGACCTACTGAACAACCCGCTGAATGGCCCACTGAATGACCACTGAACGACCCATAAACCCACCGACTGAACTGAATTTCGTGGTGAAAAATGTTTCTTATGTTAATTTAAGAGCTGTTAAAACCGACTGGTCACTTGTGACCCGGATTACTAAAGTAAGGGGGGTGGGGGTGCACACAACCAGAGGCCCTATAACAGTCTCTGACACTGCTCTGGGTAAGGATTCAATCCGCCAGTAATATCACTTACTCTATAAAATGACTCCCTCTACACCGAAGAACAAGTGAACCCTAACGAGATTTTTGTGTCTTTGGACAGATAACTCCTTGCTTATATTTGGTTTGAGAGCAGTCTTGGCAATTTTCTTCTTAATTGGGATTTTCATCTACTTTGCTTGGAAGAAAAAGAAAATTGAAAAAGTGGAAGCCCCTGCTGTCTGTGAAGGTTCTCAGTCATCCAGGTCATCGTAGTCAAAGGAGTTTGCAAAGAAAAGCGTCTGGACTTCTTTAAGTTGCTTGAAGACGTTTCACCTCTCATCCGAGAAGCTTCTTCAGTTCTAAGGTCAAATGGCCGAGAGTCCCAGATTTAAACCCAGTGGGAGTATCCCCCCAAGGAGGGACAAAGGACCCCCTGGTGATCCTCTAATCACATGCGCCAAGGTGTGAAAGCGGGTGTGGGACCTAATCAGCCAGGGTTGACAGCCCCTGCTGTCCCACAAATGAAGGAATATCCAGAAACTCTGTTCTGATGGCTGAAATGAGTTCTACTTCTTGCAGTGCATAGTGCTACCTTTCATCTTTCTGTGGTTGTGAAAATAGCATTTAGAATGACATTTATCTATTGTTTTTATTCACTAATCATGTTTTAATTTTTAGCAACATAAACTGTATTCCCATGGGAAGCTCTGAGTTTTTTCTGCATTTTTTTCAGTGGAAACTGATATAACAAATGTTGTGATTGTAAGTAGTCTTTTCATTTCTCACATTCATTTTCACATAATACATACTAAAAAAATACTCAACCGACCAGAAACTGCTGTTTGTACTAAATTGTATTCAAGGATTGTCAGACTGTTTACAAGTGCTTGGAATTAACAGCACTGATAATATTCTGTCCTGCATCGATCATCTGGGACAACATGTATTCACCACCTTCACAGCTTATTTGTACTTCAAGCTAACGAAAAGGAAGTTTAAAAAACATGGCCGGAGTCTCTAAAGTTTGCCAGGCTATTGACAATAAATAAATGTGTAAATAGAGTATACAAAATAGTGTAAAAATCCTATATCAAAATATTGTGTTGTAAATAAAGTTTATTATGCTAAATATCTATGTATGTTCATATATGGTCTGAGTCTAATTTTGTTTTTTGTTGTGTTCTTCCTCTTGGCCAGGGTTGTCCAACCCCACGCCTCAAGGGCTGGTGTCCTGCAGGTTTTAGATATCACTCCGTGTGAACACACATGAATCAAATGATTAGTTAATTCAGGCCTCTGGAGAATTTCAAGACATGTTGAGGAGGTCATTTAGCCATTTAAGTCAGCTGTGTTGGATCAAGGACACATCTAAAACCTGCAGGACACTGGCCCTTGAAGCCTGGAGTTGGCCACCCCTGCTCTAAGCAGTGTCCCTCATGCTGTGTGCCCTGCGATCCATTTATCCCACCATGTGAGCCTAGTTCAATAATTCCAGTTTCCACATTGATTGGATTATTTACTATTATGTATTTTAGTTTTTGTTTGTTTAATAATAAAGCTGAGTTTAACTTCTATCTTTGGGTCTTAACCTGCCTGCTATACGGCCACTGTGACACAGGAAGCATGATGTTTAGAGTGCGAAACAATAGCACAATGTGACTGTTCATATTTGATCAAGTTGTACAGTTTCAGAGCTTCTGCTTATAAGAAGATCTGTCTACTTGCTTTGCCATGTTTTGAAAATTCAACCAGCAATTTTGTAAACAAAACATCTCAAAACCTTTGTTTTTAAATGGATACATGGACTGATACTGTGATGAGGTCAGAAACTGCAATAGATTTCAAACTTATATGACCACTGTAAAACTGTTACCTGTTAAATAGGTCAGTACAAGAAAGTGTGGATAATGATCATAATTATTATTACAGCAAGTGTAAAATACCCTAAAACACAATTTCATATCAAGAGCTGTTTCTGTTGGGTTTCTCTAATACCTTTAGGGCCTGATCTTTGTGGATAAATTGCTTTGAGAGGTCCAATGAAAACTGCAGTCAATAAAATCACATTAAACTGAACATGGTCAGACAAAGCTTTAACTGGCCAAGAACAAATGTTACAGCAGCATTATTAATATGTATCACTGGAGGGAGCCATTAAGTGAGAGATTTACAATAATTGTCTTGGTTTTATGCCTTCAATGTTCAGGTCTTAAAATGAAATGAGAAGCACTCAGAGTGTGCAAACCTCTAATAAGACATCTGCTTTTAAAGGAATAGTATTGTACTCATTTTGTTTTCTTTGTTTCCTTTAAATGTTTTTGAAAAGTTTGTAGTGCAATAAAATTGAATAGAATAGCCCTTTATTGTCATTGTACATGTACAACAAAATTGTGGGTGCTCCACACCACCTGTACATGAACAAAATGGAGAAAAGATGGAGAGAACATGTTAATGGAGGATTTTTAGTGACTTATCAACCACAGCACATTGACCATTGGAGGTTTCACAAGCAACAAGTTGAATAATGAAAAACCTAAGCCAACTCCACCCTTTTTTGCATAGCCTAGCACACCTGACAACAATGGTGTGGGGGGTCTGGGTGGAGGCACAGGAGAGACACATAGCTACTCTCAGCTCATGCTTGAAGGTGACAGTTTGTGGCAATAATGTTCACTTTCTTGGGTTGTCAGGACAAGTGGTTAAAAAATGTTTACTTTATTGATAATTTGCCTGTTCAAGTTATGTTTTGCGTGGAATGTTCTGTGATCATGACTTGTGTTTCTATAAATGATTCTATGGTTGTTATTATTCTTTGTCAAAAACATGCAGTGGTTGTTCAGCAGAGCATGAAGAAACTTTCGATATTTGCATACACTATATACTACCATGGAAGCCACATCTTGTGACATGAGCATGATGTTTTATTTAGTTTTATCTGGGCATTTGCTTATACTGAACCTGCATGACTTTCTCATGTTTGTTTTCACTGGTTTTAACAGTGTTAAAAGTCAGCTGTTGTGAGAATTCCTGACAACAATTGTGAAAATAGGCTTTTACAGTTATTTTGTACTTTTTTCCTCTTTTTTTTACAATAGGAGACTACTTCAGTTCTTTGCGGTGCAGAACGCCACTAAGGGAACACTTGATCAAGTGATGAAAATACATCTATTGAAGGTAGAAAAATGTAGAGAATATGAACAGTTCTGTCTGTTCTGTCTGTTCTTTTTTCCTTGAAAGCACAGATGGTTTCTATTGAGGCAATTCAGTGAATTTAGGGCACATGCACCACTCTCACTGATGACATGATGTTGCTCACCAAACAGTTTCTCTCTTGTCTCCCCTGTGGGACATGGTCAACGAGGGCCCTCCCTACTGCTCCCCAGGATGGGGGAACTTGATTCCAGGGTGTGACTACTGGGTATTCTGTTGACCTCCTCCTTTGGGGTTTGCGGTCTGGGGTATTTAACCCCTTTAGCATGGGGGAGGGGCTGCCAGGTGTCGGGCAGTTCTCGTATGGTTGGGACTCTTTTCTTGACTCATGGTGGGAGGGTCAACTTATGGTGGGGTAGGTTCTCTGCCTCTGGTTCTCTAATGTTCTCACCCTTTAGCCGTGAGTGCTTCATCTGGGCATCCCTCTTCCCTCTGCTGTGGTGGACACGTATTTGTCATCAAGACCTGTGCCTTGGGTCTTGAGTACTCTTGCACTGCAGATGACCCTGGTATTCTGGTCTTTCTCGGCCAGCCTCTAGCTCCTGGGGTGAGTGTTATTGTGCCTACTCACCCTTATTATCAAGTAGAGAAAGTGAAAGAGAAAGTCCAAAGTGGCAGAGAATATGTAAGGGTGGTGCGGGACATTTATGAGGACAGCAAGGAAGTTCTGTTGTATGCAGTAGGACTGAAAGATGGGTTTGAGGTGGGGATTGAACCCCTCCATGCTTGTAGTGGTGATAGATTGGTTGATAGATGAAGTCGGGCAAGAATGTCTGTGGACTACGAGGGTTGCAGATGACACTGGAATCTGTGGTGAGAGTATTAAGCAGGTGGAATTCAATTCAATTCAGTGTTATTTATTTATATAGCACCACATCACAACAAAAGTTGCCTCAGTCCACATTATATTGTATGGTAAAAACCCTACAGTAATACAAAGAAATGATATGACCCCTGTTCAAGTGCTTTGTGACAGAGTGACCCCTTTTAACAGGACGAAACCTCCAGCAGAACAAGGCCTAGAGAGGGGCGTCCATCTGTCGCGACCAGCCAAGGGGGAGCAGATGAAGACAGGACAAAGAGACACTGTAGACGAGAGCCAAAGATTAATAAAAACTAATAATTAAATCCAGATTGGTGAGACAGACATAGTGAAATGGAGTCTGAAGTGGTGGAGATATGCTCTTGAGAGCATAAGAGTGAAATTCATTAGAAACAAGACATAATGCATGTGTGTGGATGTCAGGGAGATGGGTGAAAAGGTAAAAAATGCAACAAGAATAGTGAGAGTGCATGAATTTAAATGACAAAAAATAGGTTAGGAAGAGAGGAGGTGAGGAAAAGAGTGGTGACAGGGTGAAGTGGGTGTAGATGAGTGTCTGGGGTGATATGTTACAGAAGGATAGCAGCAAGAGTGAAAGGGAAGCTTTATGAGATGGTGAGACCTGCTATGAAGTATGGTTTAGGGAGTGTGGCACTGTAAAAAAGCGCAGAGCTAAAGGTTTCAGAGCTGAAGATGTTTCAATTTCCTCTGGGAGTAACCAGGATGGACAGAACTAAAAATGAGTATATGAGAAGGACAGCTCAGGTTGAGCATTATGAAGAGAAAGTTAGAGTTAGTGTTAGGGATGCAAAAGTGGGGTCAGATTATGTCTGCTCTCCCCCTCACTTCTCACCGCCATGAGCTGCTTCACTTTTTGCCTACGAGCATGTCTAGCGATTTAGCTGGACATGTGCTGCAGCGATTGTGAAGTGGAGACTGCAGCTGCTGAGAGTCCACTACTGCTGAACCTTTGGATGGCCAATCTGACCACTACCGGCACACTTTTGCACCGGAGGTTTTCATAAAGCTTATATTTTGGTATTTCCGTTGATCCGTACAATAAATTTGCAATAAATTAGCTAAATATTTAGTTTCCTGTAACATTTAGATTTAACATTAAACATTTAGATTTAAATATAATATTTAGATTTAACATTAAACATTTAGATTAAAATATAATATTTAGATTTAACATTTAGATTTGACATTTAAAATTGGGTTTTAAAAATGAAAAGTTACAAATATTTTACTAAATGTTGTAAAAAATGACTCGAAAAAACATGTTTTTGTAAGGTTTTGAGCTAAATGTGGAAAAATGTTGCCATTAATTTCAGCATGTTTCACTTTACAAACGGTGCCCCTTACGTTTCGATGTACCATTTGCTGTAACTGTGACTGACTGCAACTATAATTGCGGCCGATATAGCTGTTGTATGATGTGGCTAATTAATATTTATTTTTATTTTTTTCTGTAATTATCTAATGAATTACTATTTCTATCGTTACAATGCTATTACGGTTACTAACAAGAAAATGCGCTGTGGATGCGTAACTATTTTTCAACACAGAGACACAATCGTTTGTAAAAAAAAGAAAAGAAATCTATTTAAAAATAAAACACCTAAAATGTACCTAATTTGGTTAATAAATGGTTAATTGATTGTTATATTATATAAATTATTTCCTACATTTTTCATTTAACATTGATTATAATGAAAATTGTGCTCTTCGAAAACAATGTAACACAGAAGAGCCTAATGTGAAATGAGTCAATTTATTATGAGCCTGAGGCACCACGTTACAAATAGATAAAATCAGTAAATATCAGTCAGTTGAGATATACACTGTCCATGTTTTTTCATTGATAATTATTATAGTCAATTATTTAATTAACTTTTGATCTTGTTCTGTAAATAAGCCATCCAGCCTACCCTAATCCTCCCCCCGCAAGTGAGAGAGGAAATCAGTCATGACCATGTGCACCCTGGCTTATTGCTCACATTGAACTTAAAATGCTAGAGAGCCAAATGCCAATGGGTGATTTGGGCGTTGGCATTGTTCATGTGATGGAGCCTATACAGGTTGTAATGCACCTGGCCTCTTGCTCTCACAATTTCCAGCTGATGTAGAATACAGTGTGGTTGATCCCTTTACCTCCTGGATCAAAATGGAAACCAGACCTCTGTCCGATGTCTGCATGAAAAATGAGGGAAACGTTAAGAGTGTTGAGCAGGGGTTCCCCAGAGAGAGGCTTCTTTGCCTGCTCGAATGCTGTATTGCAATGCTCCATCACCAGAACAGATCTGGTGCACCCGGAAGAGGTCAGTTAAGGGGCTGGTCTGCAAAGTTTGGCACAAACCAGCAGTAATAACCAGTCAGCCCTAAGAACCGCTCCAACTCATGTTGTGAGTCCTGCGTTTGGGTCCAATCCTGCCTGCCACACAGCACTACATGACAGTGATGAACTGATTAGATATTTCAAACCTACCCACCCACTGTGAAGATGTCACATAGAAGAAAAGTTGTAAAGAATTCAGAACAAATAAGCTGACAAATTGCTTCATGTTTGTAATTTCCAAAATTCCTTCTGATTATAAAGGAAATATTGTTCTTATTTTTATGATATATTACTACAAAAATCAGTCCCATATATATAAATACAATTTGGTATGGACAGCCATTACTGGTGGGCTTCTCTAATACTGTGAAAGTGTGGAAAGTGTAGAAAGTAAATAATAGGAAGGGAACTACGATTCAACTGACTGTTAATAAAGTCTAAAAAGCTGTTTAATTCTTTAACACTAGAGCAGGGGTAGGGAACTCCAAGCCTCGAGGGCCGGTGTCCTGCAAGTTTTAGATGTGTCCTTGATCCAACACAGCTGATTCAAATTGCTAAATTACCTCTTCAACATGTCTTGAAGTTCTCCAGAGCCCTGGTAGTGAACTAATCATTTGATACAGGTGTGCAGGACACCGGCTCACGAGGCCTGGAGTTCCCTACCCCTGCAGTAGAGGGTGCCATGTAAGTAATAATAATTAAATACAAAATTAAAATAATAATAATAATAATAAATACTGAGCTAGTCGTTATTCTATTAGTACTTCAGTGTTCAGTTTTTAACCCTTGTGACCTTTGCACACCTTCCTGTACAAAAATGCACATCTGCCATGAAATTCTCATATAACAATATATCTTTTTGCTTTTTTCCATAAATCACTTAATAAGCTTAAGTCCTTTTCCAAATGATCAAACGTTAAATTATTTTCAGGATTTTAACCCTTGAAATGCCAGTTTAATGGAGCCGTGTCAGTACCAGGGAGCCCCAAGAATTTGTGTGTGAAATAATCAACATCTGATAATCAATGGGGACATTTATTATGCAAACTGCAACAACACTGAAAACTTCAACAACAGAAGAAAACACAACAGAACATATGAAATATGAACACATTTGAAACCAAAATATCCAGGCTTTGGATACGTGATGTATGAGTGTGTTTGAGAGAAAGACATAAATGGATTGAGAGACGATATGTCTCTCTCTCTCTGTCTGTCTGTCTGTGTGTGTTGTGTGCATGTGCGTGTTTGTTTACTGCATTTCCAGCAGTAGGCCAGCAGGTCCTGCATCATACAGTGATGTGAAACCTTTGACAGCATTAAAACAAGAGCATTAATTTAGTTGTTCAGTAAATTGTTCTTGAAATTGATCACGTTGGTAAGCTTTTTTGTCATTTTGATCACAGATTGTTTTAGGGAACAAGGGATATCTTCAGTATGAAGAGAGATGAGGTTTCCTGCTAGGGCTTTACAGAGGTGTTACTGTTGCGCATAGATAAGTTCTGGATTTAGCGAAATTCATTATGCTGGGCATATACTGTGCGATTTTTTCAGTCGCGTTATTCAGCTTCTGCTCAAACTGTACGATTGACTCGCAGGGGTTAGAAGTTCGTAGGTCACGATGCAGGGTCTCACACTATACGGCCCGATGGTCTGATGCGACCTGAGTGCTCACACTGTGCGTCCATAAAATGAAGGTTATAACAGAAAATCTGTCGCTCGCTCTCCCTCTCTGTCTTTCACTCACACAGACACGCACACCATCACCATCATTTGCTATATTGCTAATGAAAAACATTGATCAGGCTGTTGTGATTGAGCAGCAGTGTAGATCCAACTATTTTCACGGTTGTTGTGGTCGTGATAATTTTGTGAGGCCACATCGAAAAGGCTCGGATGAGCTTTCCAAAGTTCTACAAGTGCCTCCATCATTTGTGTCCAGATCACACGCTGCACTGCTGTGCTACTCTGTCTTTTTCACCGATGTTTATGTGTTTGCGCGTGCGCAGTGTGAGCGGTTGCGGTGACACCCTCACGACGGTCCTGAGGATTTCAAACAGGTTTGAAATCCTCACGACCAAGCGATTGATGATCGGGAGCTGGTCGTGAGGTGTTAATCGCTTCTCGTTACCCCATGTATACTACACGATGCACGACGCACGATGAAGGCCAAACTCGGGCCGATCACCAAAACGGTCGCACGACTCAAAAATCGGCTCAAAATGGGCCAAAAATCGCACAGTGTAAGCCCAGCATTAGTCATTACTTAATTCTGTCTATGACACACTTCTTTCTTTGTGACTTTGTTTTAATTTCTCGGGGGACTGGTGTACTCAGTGTTGGGAAGGTTACTTTTAAAATGTATTCCACTACAGATTACAGAATACATGGTCCAAAATGTATTTTGTAACGTATTCCGTTACGTTACTCAATGACAGTAATGTATTCTGAATACTTTGGATTACTTAATATATTATCATGCTTTTTACAACTATATGGATGTACTGTTGCTGTGTGATTTATTACTGTTACTGAAGGTCCGCGGCTCCGAACCATAGTAAAGGGACTTCTGGCTAATACATCGGGTTCCGTGTCGGGCTCGTAGCCGACACGGAATCCGTGGGTCTCTTGCAAACAAAGTTGTGTGGGTCAACTTTGCTTGCGAGAGACAGAGAGAGGCGTTGAAAGGCTGCTCCAACGGAACTTATTGTTTCAGAGGGAAACACGGACACAGTGTACAGTCGAGTCTTAATAGCGTACTTACAACTGGGCTCGTCAGGCACTCTTCTTGGCTGCAGTGGCTCTCATTGTATTTACATGCTTCCAGCTCCCGTTTTTGCTCGATGACAACTTGTACTTTTCCACTCTCCTTTTTCTCCCTCCTCTTGCTCACAGACACATAACAGGTATGGCAGTCCATTCTCCCTGCAGAACGGACTACACTGCCCATGAGGCTACATTCTTTAGAGCTATGCCTGTAGCATTCTGCCTATTAGCTTAGCACAGCAACAACAACAACAAAAAGGCGCTCTCTCACCCTGTCAAACAAAACCCAAACAGTCCTGACCCGCCACAATATGAAACAGGAAAGTACTGCCATGTAATCCATTTATTTCAACAAAGTAACTGTATTCTAAATACCACCTTTTTAAACAGTAACTGTAACAGAATACAGTTACTCATATTTTGTATTTTAAATACGTAACGGCGGTACATGTATTCTGTTACTCCCCAACACTGGGTGTACACTCGCACCAGATTGCCTGTAAGGATGGGTGTTTATTATCGCACAGAAAACAGTTAATTTACATGATCACACTCTGTGTACTTGACAAAAGTGACAAGGTTAATGTAAATGATGAATATTTATGTCTCAATGGGAGATTTATTGTAAACTTAATTTCTTTTATTTAAATTTTCTCTTAAGTATTGTGTTTACACATTTTCAAACTGTAGAACTAGATCTCGGTTTGTGTAAATAGAAGATCTTTTTCACAATTTTCAGCTTCCTGATCCTCCTAATATTAGTAGGAGACTTTTTTATTGTCCTCTTGGCAAAATTTCATTTATGAAGTAGAGACTTGAGAATTAAAAGGGTCTTGCCAAAAGAAAAGAGCATTTAGATGTTTGTCACTGCTATTCAGGGTGATCTTGTAAGAAAATAAATTTTACTTAGCTTCACAAAAATAGTGAAGCTCCTACAAAATGTATACATAATTTCTAAGCTCAATACATATTGAACTAATTATGTAAAAAAAAAAAAATATATATATATATATAACAGGCCTGTTAGTTTAAAGTAGGTGTGTTTGAAACTGTTGACATACCACTTGAACAGTTTCACTGCACCTCCCGCAAAGTGGTAGTTTCCGTCTCTGCTCTGTAATGCAGGAAGTACTCATGCATGGGTGTCTTTTTTCTCACAGATGATTTGTTCCCAGTTCCAGTTGAGTGCTCATAAGTGGGTTACTGCCTCAGCCTGTGCTGCTGTGTGCATCCATTAAATTGTAAGTGAATCATGTATGTCTTTATTTCCTTGATGATAATTCTTCTTCTGTTAATGTTTACCATCACTCCAAGTGTTTACTGAAGCAAGAAAGAAATTAAATGTTTTTGATATTTTAATAAAGTCAAAAGACGTCTTCTTACTTTTAAGTAAAAATTAAAAGTAATCACAAAATTGTAATGCTTGCTTTAACTTGTGAAGAGGGCAGTTATTTACATTTACAATACAAGATTTAAGGCATATTACAGCTGCATAAATTTAGATGAGCTAAATTTGTCTTCTCTACACAAATACTGTAGGCAAGTTTGATTACTTGTGAGTCATGCAGCTAAATGTTTGTATTGAATTCAGCCTGCTTTGATAGATACGAGGATTCAATGTTTTAATATTATCTGGACAACATTACTTCACAGTTCCATGTTGTGGCAATGATTTGTGTAATTTTAACAAGCTGGTTTTCAATTGGTTATTTACATTTTATTTGTTCTATACTGTTTATCTCCTTTCCTTTCAGAAAGAAAACTCATCCAAACCTACAAACATAAAAAGGCATCCCTCCTGCACACCCTGTAAAGAGTGCTAAGGAATACAGCTCTACCAAACAAGGAAAGGAAAGTAAGAAATGTATGTAAATGTATGCTGACTTTTAAAAAAATACTGTCTAAAACAGTAAACAACAGTATATACGTTATACTGATTTATACCCAGCTTTGTTCATCATTTTCTAGAGTCATTTTTAAAGATTAAAATCACAACGTGGCTTAATGAAGAGCATGGAGCAGTTTCTTATCATTGTGCTTGTGGCAGGGGGAATTCATGGTAAGATCGTCTTCATAAAGAAGCATTAGTATTTGTAGTGTGAATAACTTCAGCTCATGTTCATGTGAATGCATTTTTCCCAGCTCACGTTTCAGTTGATGAGACTACGTGTGACCTCAGGACGAACACATGCTCTCCTCTTCTTGAAGGAACTGTGTATATCCAAGTGATGACTGATGCTAGTGGCCGTGAACTGAAATGTTTGAAGGTGCTTCCCAAGGGGAACATAACTGTGTTCAATATAAAGAAAGAAAAAATAACAACAGACAAGGAATTTAACAACAGACTAACGTTTATAATCAAGAACGGGACACTCAAGATCTCAAACCTGAGGAGGGATGATTCAGGTCAATACAGCATTGAGGTTTTTAATTCAAATGGAATCCAAGAGAAAAACGTTCTTTTCACCCTGGATGTTAAAGACGATGGCAAAATTAAAGGTATGTTTTGAAACTTACTCCTGATTTTATATTGTAAAGTTAAAGTTAATTGTTCATGGTTTCTTGTTTGTTATTGTTACTATCACTAAGCCTCTGTATTTGGGTCCTCTCTGCTAAACGCGATCTGTGCCTGCAGATGATGACTGGTTAATCACAACAATAGGTTATTATTCTTATCAGTGATTTAGTCTTAAATGTTATACTTTGAAGCTACACTGAAACTTTCCACTTGGTCAGTGAGTATTATTATTAGCTGCACTGAATGAGTGCATTAACCTGTGTGGTAGATATGGTTCTTTCATAGGAAATATGCACTGGTTTAACAGAAGTGTGGGTTTTCATGGGTCTTTAACTCTGCTGTGGTGTGGTATGGAGAGGTTTAGCAAATAATAAGATTAGGAACAATAAACTGTATTTGCATAGCACTTTTCTTAACAGTGTGGTTCACAGAAAGAATGAAAAAGATTTGATGATAAGAAGAAGAGTTTTTGACACCTGAACTGAGGTTAGTTATTAAGTATTAAAATTCAATCACAATGTTAACTGTGTGATTATCATTGAAAAAACATGGAGAGTGTATATCTCAACTGACTGATATTGACTGATTTTATCTATTTGTAATGTGGTGCCTCAGGCTCATAATAAATTGGCTCATTTCACATTAGGCTCTTCTGTGTTACATTGTTTTCAAAGAGTACAATTTTCATTATAGTCAAAGTTAAATAAAAAATGTAGGAGTTGTACCAATGAGAGTAAAAATTGTTTTTGCAACATTATTTATACTGTGACAGTAAAGCTGAAAGTAGCTTATAAAAACAGTGTTTTTAATGAACTCTGTGTAGAATAACTTTACATATATATGTTGTTAGATCTTACAGGAGGAGGATCCTGAAAGACCACTGGACATTTGTTGTCATTTCAACATTTCTTTGTTAGGATTAAGTACTAGAACCACTTGGTTAATTTTACTAAAAAAATCTGTTTTGGATTGAAATGCATCCACACACCACTCTGCACCTCAAAAAATGATACTTGGTGTGCACAGCTAAGGATGTGTTTCATACTTTCTACTTTCCATTCAGTTAACAGTTTTTCAAAAATTCCGACATTATTTCATAAAAAAAACACCCAGCACGCCCCTACGGGCGGTTTATCCTTCAAGCTCGGGTCCTCTACCAGAGGCCTGGGAGCTTGAGGGTCCTGCGCAGTATCTTGGCTGTTCCCAGGACTGCGCTCTTCTGGACAGAGATCTCCGATGTTGTTCCCGGGATCTGCTGGAGCCACTCGCCTAGCTTGGGAGTCACCGCACCTAGTGCTCCGATTACCACGGGGACCACCGTTACCTTCACCCTCCACATCCTCTCGAGCTCTTCTCTGAGCCCTTGGTATTTCTCCAGCTTCTCGTGTTCCTTCTTCCTGATATTGCTGTCATTCGGAACCGCTACATCGATCACTACAGCCGTCTTCTTCTGTTTGTCTACCACCACTATGTCCGGTTGGTTAGCCACCACCATTTTGTCCGTCTGCATCTGGAAGTCCCACAGGATCTTAGCTCGGTCATTCTCCATCACCCTTGGGGGCATCTCCCATTTTGACCTTGGGACTTCCAGGTTATACTCGGCACAGATGTTCCTGTACACTATGCCGGCCACTTGGTTATGGCGTTCCATGTATGCCTTGCCTGCTAGCATCTTGCACCCTGCTGTTATGTGCTGGATTGTCTCTGGGGCATCTTTACACAGCCTGCACCTGGGGTCTTGCCTGGTGTGATAGACCCCAGCCTCTATGGATCTTGTACTCAGAGCTTGTTCTTGTGCTGCCATGATTAGTGCCTCTGTGCTGTCTTTCAGTCCAGCTTTGTCCAGCCACTGGTAGGATTTCTGGATATCAGCCACCTCCTCTATCTGCCGGTGGTACATACCGTGCAGGGGCCTGTCCTTCCATGATGGTTCCTCGCCTTCCTCCTCTTTCTTGGGTTTCTGCTGCCTGAGGTATTCACTGAGCACACTGTCAGTTGGGGTCATCTTCGTGATGTATTCGTGGATGTTTCTTGTCTCATCCTGGACTGTGGTGCTGACACTCACCAGTCCTCGGCCCCCTTCCTTCCGCTTAGCGTACAACCTCAGGGTGCTAGACTTGGGGTGAAACCCTCCATGCATGGTAAGGAGCTTTCTTGTCTTGATGTCAGTGGCTTCTATCTCCTCCTTTGGCCAGCCTATTACCCCAGCAGGGTACCTGATCACGGGCAGGGCATAGGTGTTGATGGCCCGGATCTTGTTCTTACCATTCAGCTGACTCCTCAGGACTTGCCTGACCCTCTGCAGGTACTTGGTGGTTGCAGCTTTCCTAGCGGCCTCTTCATGGTTCCCATTCGCCTGTGGGATCCCCAGGTACTTGTAACTGTCCTCTATGTCTGCAATGTTGCCTTCTGGTAGTTCAATCCCTTCAGTTCTGACTACCTTCCCTCTCTTTGTTACCATCCGACTACACTTCGAATGACATTCCAATGTCATTGCTGTATAGCCTGGTAGTGTGTATCAGTGAATCGATGTCTCGTTCACTCTTGGCATACAGCTTGATGTCATCCATGTACAGGAGGTGGCTGACAACCGCTCCGTTCCGTAGTCGGTATCCATAGCCAGTCTTGTTAATGATCTCACTGAGGGGGTTCAGGCCTATGCAGAACAGCAGTGGGGACAGAGCATCTCCTTGGTAGATCCCGCACTTGATGGTGACTTGTGCTATGGGCTTGGAGTTGGCCTCTAGTGTTGTGTGCCACATCCCCATTGAGTTCCTGATGAAGGCTCTTAGGGTCCTGTTGATCTTGTACAATTCTAGGCATTCCAGTATCCAGCTGTGGGGCATTGAGTCATAGGCCTTCTTGTAATCAATCCAGGCTGTGCACAGGTTGGTCAGTCTGGTCTTGCAGTCTCGGCTGACTGTTCTGTCTACCAGTAGCTGGTGTTTTGCGCCTCTGGTATTCTTGCCAATCCCTTTCTGTGCCCCGCTCATGTATTGACCCATGTGCCTGTTCATCTTAGCCGATATGATGCCTGACAGGAGCTTCCATGTAGTACTGAGGCAGGTTATTGGTCGGTAGTTGGATGGGACCGGTCCCTTCTTGGGGTCCTTGGGGATCAGGACCGTCCGACCTTCGGTTAGCCATTCCGGGTGTCTCTCGTTAACTAGCAGCTGGTTCATTTGTGCTGCCAGACGCTCGTGGAGTGCAGTCAGCTTCTTCAGCCAGTAGGCGTGAACCATGTTGGGCCCTGGTGCTGTCCAACTCTTCATACTGGAGACCCTTTCTTGGATGTCTGCCACTGTGATGGTTACTGGACCCTGTTCAGGGAGGTCGCTATGGTCTGCCCTCAGATCCACTAGCCACTGAGCATTGCCGTTATGGGTTGCGTCCTTCTCCCATATGCTCTTCCAGTATTGCTCCGTCTCCAGCCTTGGTGGTGCTGTTCTGTTATTGTTCCCTTGCCACTGAGAGTACACCTTTGCTGGTTCTGTGGAGAACAGCTGGTTTATTCTCCTGCCTTCTATCTCTCTGGTGTACCTCCTCAAGCGGCTGGCCAAGGCTGTGAGTCGTTGCTTGGCAGTTTCCAAGGCCTCAGGTATGGACAGCTTGCTGTATTTCTTATGCACCTTCTTTGTCCCGCCTTTCTGCAACTCCGTTAGTTGGCTAACCTCCCTCCGTGCTACTTTGATCTTGCCCTCTAGCCTCCTTCTCCATGGAGGGTACTGCCCCTTGTGGCTGTTCAACTTGTAGCCAAGCATCTCACTGATCACTGCTGCCGTAGTGTAGATCAGCTTGTTAGTGTCGGTAATCGTGGTTGTAGGTATCGTCCGTAGCGCTGCATTAACATCATCTAGCAGACCTTCTGAGGGTACTTCACGTAATCTTGGTAACCGGCTAGGGGGGGTCCAGGTTTCAAGCTTGGCCATGATCCTATCTTTCAGGTCAGTTCCTCTCGCACTCAACGATCCTTCTCCTATCGCACTTGGGGCTATGTACCCAATCTCGGGTGGGGGTGATGATATCTCCCCCCTGACCTGGCGTCCTGACTCCTCCTTGCCGTAGCATTTATGTTGTACCTCGTCAATCTCTAGCTGTGAGAGCAGTCCCTTCTTTCGAATGTTGGAACACTGAGCTACTAGTTGTTTCGCCGTCATTGTGGATGTTGGGTATCGAAGAATCCATAGGTCCCTCATCCTATTCATGTAACCCCTTCCGCCAGGGTTACTTGCGTAGTAGCATTCCAACAACGCCCTGTTTTCGTCTCTTGCCCACCGATGCCTTCTTGTTCCAGTAGCCCACTTGTCGTCAGGGTGCCCTGGTTCCTCAACACCTGACGCGGGCCGGCATGCCTTCATATTTATCTGTCTCGCTCATGTCTGCGGTAGGCTCACTTTAGCATAGGGGGTCTAGCCTTAGGACCCTTACTGGATACAGACGCCCCAGGCAGGAATCGAACTTGCGATCTTCTGCTCCAAAGGCGTGTAGTCTAACCACTACGCTATCCAGCTGCTCATATATATATATATATATATATATATATATACACACACACACACACACACACACACACACACACACACACACACACACACACACACACACACACACACACACACACACACACACACACACACACACTTTTTAAAATGTACATCTTGAAAAAAAGTAAATAAATGCTTGTTTGCATAGTGTGCACTTCAACAAACAGTAACTTGAAAACCACAATTCCTGTTTTAGTTAAACATCTGAAAATGCTAAAAAATAAAATAAAAAAAGAAGTTCATTCTTGTCAGGACTAAGCAATCAAAATTGTCAATTTTGCTTCCATTTACTTTGTATTTCGCAGGTATGAAAACTTGCTGTGTTGGCAGACAGGGTGGATTGATTGATGTCATTGTCTCTATTGCCTCCTGTGTTTTGCCTTAAAAACACATGTTGACTTGCTTTTTGTTTTTTTCATTTATTTCAGTAGCAGGAATTTTACCGTTGATGGGTGGTGTTCTCTCAGCACTGATAATTTTCTTAGTTGTGTGTGTAACAGTCATCTTCGCTTGGAGAAAAAAACAAAACAACAAACCTACAAAACATGAAGGTAAAAAAAATCATTTTTACTCACTTAACTGGAATTTTTATTTTTTCATTTCTTCATTTATGGATTTTGTTCTTTTTATAATTACATAGAACAATTTTTGCTTTTGCTGTTTTTGAAATAAACCATTTTGATTCTTTGCCAAGAGTTTGTTGATACCTCTGCCATAAAAAGCCTGAAGTGAGCAATATTAAAAGTCATATTCTTGTGTGCATTTTGGTCAGAATCAGTGAAACCATTTCCATTTTCAGTTTGCAGAAGAAATGATGGTAAACTTTAAGAAATCAAGTTTTATAAAAACTCACTGATGTTACTTTATTCTTATTGCTTCTCTGCAGAGGAAGATGACCAGGCAATAACGTATGCTGATGTCAGGTTCACTCAACAGCAAGGGAGGCAAGTTGCGCAAACAGAGGAGATAGAGGTGGAGGCAGAGTATGCCCATGTCAATTCTTCAAAGTGACCTTGGCAGACTGAACCAACAGGAGATGATTGTTTGTTTGCCAAGGTTCATAAAATCAAGGGATTTCAGTGAAATCAATGCTTTTACACAGACTGCACCACTGAAGGTCCACCGAGGGAGGAGCTTATTTCAAGATGCCCCAAGATGAGGTCTTTCATATAATGTCGCATCACATCACACAAATCGTCAAAGCTCATAAAATCTTGTCTTTCTAACTTTCACTGTTTTTCCAAATTACAGCAGGACATATGTCTATCCTATATTAGGTTACCGCTAGGTTTGACTGCAAGTACTGTGAATGTTTTTTGTAAACAAAGGTTACGACTGTAATAGAACATAACATGAATTTCAATGCAAAAAATGTTTGGGCAGCGATGAAACATCCAGATGCTAACAGCTTCCCCTGTAATTGCAGATAATTTCCAGTGTAAACAAAGACACTTTCCTCATTTGTTTAAATACAATTTAGATTAAATATTTCATATGTGCATAATATTGCACAGTAAATCCTTAGAGTATTACAGATTTTAATACTGTCAAACTACTTGTTATGGTAGTAATAACATTGTTAATAATGTATTGTCATCAGTCTGGGATCTAGGGATGGCAAATTTTCAACACTGTGGCAATAACCTAGGAGACAGTTTAACACATACTTTAAATGTTTTGACAGTTACCAGTGTATTTACAGTCAGCCTCAGTACAAATATCAAGAAAATGTTCAAAGTCAGAATAACATTTATGCAGTTCAACTCTGCTTCTTTTTTTTTTTCTTTTTTTTTTTTTGTCTGTCGCATTTGGTTCTTTAGCCGTCAGAATTGTTGTCTGAAGACCAACAAGGATACCAAATGGATTTATTCTGCCAAATGGATCATCATGGCATTGCCGTATTGGTCCATTTGATCAAACTTTGTTGTTATTACTTATTTTATTTTCAGTTGTTACAGATGGAACAGACATTACTGGGGGATAGGAAAGGGAGAAAGAAAGAGAGGAAGGAAAAGAAAAACAGAAGGGAAAAGGGACAGTGAGAAAGGGCACTTACAAAGACAAAGAGAAAGAAAAAAAAAATCTCCTGGATCACCTGTTGAGAGAAAAAGAAGAGAAGACAAGCAAAAAAAACCCCAAACAAAAACAAAGCAACATACTAAACACAACACCATCACGTTAATCTAGCTAAGTGTGAACAGCAGTAAATACTAAATATTGAAAGTTGTTGTGCAGCACGCAGGACAGACAGCGCACAATGTGCTTTGAAGTAGCAGCTAAGAAAGGTGTAGTTTATGTCTACAAACAGTGAACACCCGTGTGCACACCTGTGTGGATCAACGCGCTTGTATACAAAAGGTTTCCCCATGTAACGGTCTGCTAGAGGGTGTGGAGGCCCATAGCCCCGTCCCCCAGGGCATGAAGCAGGCATGGAGGAGATCCAGGCTCCAGACATCCAGAGGCCCCAGAGTGCGAGAGCCCAAGGAGTACCACCGGAGGGGCATCCGTGCCACCTTCCTGGGAAGGGCTGAGGAGATCCCCAGATGAGGGGTCACCCAGTAGCCACGGAGCAGAAGCCAGAGGGGGCTGCACTGGCGTGCCCGCCGGCTCTGCCAGGAGCCAGCTGTGCCAGAGTGAACCGAGTTGCAGGCCCCGAGGCCGGAGGCCTGAGGGCCCCCTTTGCCCCAGAAGAGGCCTGACCGAGCGACAGGCACCAGGCCCCGCCAAGTAGCCACCGGGAGTGAGCTGGTGCATACCTGAGCGCCCAGCCCCGGACACCAAGAACCACCAATGCACCAACCCCTGAGGGCATCAGTTACCAGCAGGGAGTGTGGTGAGGGGAGATAGGCCTCCACACTTGGAGGGCCTGGGAGTACCCAGGGAGGTGGAGTCTAAGACCCGACCTGACATATAGACACAGACAAACAGGCACACACAGACATAAACATGCTTTCCCACCCTAATGCACACATATACAAACACTCAGCACTCACCCAACGTAGGGACAGACATACATAGACATGTACACACAATCATACTCCCCAAACATACTCTATGCCCCGGGTCCAGGTACCCTCGCCCCCAGAGGGGGAAACGGCACCCAGACCCAAGAGATGTGACCCCTTCCCCCGGGGTGGAGGCAAGCAGACCGCCCCAGGCTCCGCAGCAGCAGGGAGGCCAATCGGACAGCCAACACCTCCTCCCAGCCCCCCGCCCCGATGGCTAGTAGAGAACGGGGGTGTGTGAAGACCCCATACCTCCCTCCTCCCGCTCATGTGTAGTGTTGCTGCGTGTTGTTCTAAAGTGCATTTAAAACAAGGGAGGGCATGGTGCTGCTGCCAGAGACCAGCAGGTGTTAGCACAGCCCCTCCTGAGAGCCCTCAATGTCTACATGGATTTAAAATTGAGAGGTGGGCACCGGCGCCAGAGGTAGGGTTCAACTCTGCTTCTACAATCACACAGTTGATTTTTTTTGTTACATTTGCATGTTAGAGCTTCTTCTTTACTGCACTGCAACAATATATTTGCAAAATGGACTAACATTTAAACAATGAATTTGCTCATTATAGACATATTTACAAGGATTGACATGCATGACTGAAAGATACTTGCTTGAATGGTTAATTTATGATGCCTTTAATTAGCATTTTCTAATAATGTCACACTATTAAGCATTGGCATTAGTGCTCAATTCATTATTTATATGCCATTACTCCTCCTTAGTAATTGGTTCTGAGCCGCTTCTTGTCTGGAGTGCTGATGGACAGGTTGATGATGTAAGGCTGGAGACTGCGGACTAACATGTTCACAGAGCTGATATGATAGGAAAAGATGTTAGGGATAGAAAGACACAAGATGGAGCGTGGTGATTACCTGGGACGGCCCCTAAAAGTATCAGATGGAAGAAGAAGAGGTAATCCTGAGCTTTCCAGACAGTTTATAATAAAACATCAGAGTTCAGGGTTAAACCTCATCTTCTGTTTCTGTCCTCTTATTTCCTATATACTGTATTGTATATAAATGTAATCATGAACACAGACAAACATTGTACAAACTGCTTGTATTAAAAAAAAATGAATTCATTAAAATATGTGCTGTAGCCTGTTCATCAGTCCAGATTTAAATATACTGAAACAGAAGAAAATAACAAAACTGAATAAAAGAATAAAAGTGAGGATCTTTATTTTAAAACCTGCATGTGTACTTGTGGTTTGTATAGTGGCAGTTACTATTGCTTCATTTCCTTGTGCACAATGACGGTTTTGCTTAACATGTAACCTCAACACACAGAACGTCAGACAATATTTCAAAACTGAGCAACACAACAAACATTAATGTCTGTGAAGGTGTTTCAAGGCCTAAAGGAATCACTCATTTACATTTCTTAAATTAAAAGCAATTATGGCTTAATTACACACTTTATTTTTGTAATGTCTGAGTTAAACCAACTTCAAAGTGCTTATAAACCCCTTTAACTTGTTAATTTAATTTAGCTGTAAATATTCAGTTTCAATGAAAAAGCGATAATAAGTGGGACAATAAAATTAGACGATTGGTTTAGGAATTTTAGAGTTTTAGTATTACTAAATTAATAACTTCTGTCTGTCTTCTCATGCTGCAGTTTTATTCTAGTCACATCGTACCTAGTCTGAGTTCACGTATTCTTATTTAGAAGCTGATCACTAAAACAAGAAACATGGTCAGAGGTTGTGCCTGTTTGCATCTTAGTAAAGTAGGTGGTTTACTTAAAAGCTGCCTGCTCTGTCAAAAGAGGCTAAATAGTGAAGAAACATAGAAGCTGTGTTTGTGTAGGTGATACTATTAGTTGTCCTTTGTGGTGAGCTGGGTTTAATTATTTGAAACCCGTAGCAGCTGTGATATTAAGGACAGTCACTGAATAGATTGTAATAAAGCTTATGTTCACTAAGAAAAATCTGAGGTGACTCATCTGCCTGCTTCTCTGTTCTCTACATCACTGCCGCTTTCCCACGCTGTCGATCTCAATACTGTCATCTTTACTCTAGTCCAATCATCTTCTTGCTCACCTTCTTTGGGCCAATCAGCCTCCACTTTGCATAGTTTAAATCTGCTCTCTTCATCATTTTCCCTTTCAGACTCTTATTCTTGCAGGCCACCTCCTCCCCATCTCCATCTCACAGACACCTCAAATTCAAATTCAAATTTTATTTGTCACACACACACAACCATACACAGTATGACATAGGGGTGAAATGCTTGTAGCTGTACAATGCCCGACCATTAAATGACAGAAAAAAGTTTTACAGTATTTACAATTTACAGGTTACTACAAAATTTACAAATTAACTTAGAAATTCACAGTAAAAAATGTGCAAATAGCAGAAAGAGATTATAAAGATTATAAATTATAGGAAATGTGTGGTGGTGCGTGTGTTAATGTGATGTGTGTGAGAGTCCAGTCTTATAGTGATGTGTGTGGGAGCGTCCAGTCCTACACCTGGTTCAGGGCCCGAATAGCCTGAGGGAAGAAGCTCCTCCTCATTCTCTCTGTTTTGGCCTTAAGGGAGCGGAAGCGCTTCCCAGACCTCAACAGTGAGAAAAGTCCATTGTTGGGATGGGAGAGGTCCATCATAATCTTCCTAGCTTTGGACTTGCACCGCTTGGTGTAGATGGACAGCAGGTCAGGGAGCTCTGATTGAATGATGCGTTCGGCCGAGCGCACCACTCTTTGCAGATCTCGTCTGTCCTGCTTGGTGCTGTTCCCAAACCAGGTGCAGATGTTTCCCGTCAGGATGCTCTCGATGGTGCAGGAGTAAAAGTTCTTGAACACCTTCAGTGGCAGATGGAAGTCTGTAAGTCTTCTGAGGAAGAAGAGACGCTGACGGGCTTTCTTAACCAGGGTGTTGATGTGACAGGACCATGACAGGTCCTGAGTGATGTGGACACCCAGGTATCGGAAACTGTCCACTCTCTCCACTGGCGTGCCACTGATGATGAGGGGTTTGTAATTCCTCGCCTGCTTTGTAGTGAAGTCCACGATCAGCTGATATTTAGGAGGAGGTTATTCTCCTGGCACCAGGTCTCCAGGTTCCTAATCTCCTCCAGGTAGGCCGTCTCGATGTTGTCGGAGATCAGGCCTACAACAACAGTGTCGTCAGCAAACTTGACAATGGAGGTGGTGTCTGATGTGGCTTCACAGTCATAAGTGTACAGTGAGTACAGCAGGGGGCTTAAAACACAGCCCTGAGGCACTCCAGTGCTGAGTGAGATGGAGGGGGAGACTTGTTTTCCCACCCTCACTGATTGGGGTCTGTCTGTGAGGAAGTTGAGGATCCACTGACACAGTGATGAGCTGAGTCCTAGATCCGTCAACTTGGTGAAAAGCTTAGAGGGAATTATTGTGTTGAATGCTGAACTGTAGTCCACGAACAGCATCCTAACATAATTCCCTCTGCCAGTGTCCAGGTGACTCAGGGATGTGTGGAGCAGATGAGATATGGCATCATCTGTGGAACGATTAGTCCGGTAAGCAAACTGAAGTGAGTCGATGGTGGCAGGAAGTGAAGAAGTGATGTGATCTCTCATCAGTCTTTCAAAACACTTCATCACAATTGAAGTCAGTGCTACTGGACGGTAGTCATTGTGGCAAGCGGGCTGTTGTTTCTTTGGAACAGGAACAATAATGGACTGTTTGAAGCACGTGGGAACCACTGCTTAGGCCAGGGAGAGGTTGAAGATCTCCGTGAACACCGGTGCTAGCTGGTCAGCACAGGCTCTCAGGACCCGGCCTGGGATTGCATCTGGTCTTGCTGCCTTTCTGGTGTTCATCCTCCTGAAGGCGTTCCTCACGGCATGCTCTGTGATGATGAATGCATCGTCTTCACTGGTGCACTCCGAGCGCGCGCAGCCGTTTGTTGTTTTAATTGCTGCGGCGTTGAAGCGAGAATAAAACGTGTTCAGCTCATCAGCCAGTGAAGCATCGGCATTCATCATTGAAGAAGCTGGTCGTTTATAGTCCGTTATAGTCCGCAGTCCTTTCCACAGGCTCCTAGAGTCGCACTGTGGTAGCTGTGACTCTAGTTTTTCCCCGTAGCTCCGCTTTGCCTTTCTGACCGCGCTGCGCAAGTTGTAGGACGCAGCCTTGTATAGGTCCATATTACCGGAGACGAGCCCTTCATTGTAGGCAGCGGTGCGTGATCTCAGAGCGTCGCAGATGTTTTTATCCACCCACGGCTTCTGGTTGGGAAACGTTCGGATGATAGTTCTTTCTGCTGTGCCGTCCGCTAGTTTCCCGATAAATCCCACAACCGCTTCCGTAAACATGTTGATGTCATCAGAGCTGCGCCGAAACATGTCCCAGTCTGCGTCATCCAGTGCGTCCTGCAGCGCGGCCACTGATTGGTCTGTCCAGCGAGCGACCTCCCTCCTGATTGGTGGTTGTTGCTTTAGCCTTTGTTTGTAGGCAGGCATGAGGAAGATGGCGGCATGGTCCGATTTTCCAAATGCCGGCAGGGGCTGAGCCTTGTAACAGTTCTTGAACGGGGTGTAGCAGTGGTCTAATGTCCTAGTGCCCCGGGTGGGGCAGTTGATGTGCTGGTGAAGGTTGTGGAATGTCCGTTTGAGATTCACTCTGTTAAAATCTCCCATAACAATGAGTGCGGCATCTTGGTGAAGTGTTTGTTGATGTGTGAGAGCCTCATGCAGCTCACATAAGGCAGTGTCCGAGTCCGCGTGAGGCGGAATGTAAACAGTGCAGGCAATGACCGCAGTGAATTCCCGAGGGAGATAGAAAGGGCGACATTTAACGATCAAAAGTTCCAGATTGGGCGAGCAAGAGCATGTGAGTGGGGAGATGTTTGTGCTGTCGCACCATCTGTTGTTCACCATCAAACACACTCCACCACTTCTTTTCTTCCCCGACTCCATTGTCCTGTCCATGCGGTAAACCGAAAAGAACCCCGCCGGCTGCACGGCATGGTCTGGTATCGCTGGGTTCAGCCAAGTCTCGGTGAAGCAGAGGAGGTTGCAGTCCCGAATGTCTCTCTGGAACTTGATTCTGGCTCTGAGGTCATCAAGCTTGTTCTCGATGGATTGAACATTGGCTAGCAGGATACTGGGCATGGGTGTGCGGTGTGCGCGAGCCCGTAGCCTGTTCCTGATGCCGGCTTGTTTCCCTCAAGGCCGTCGCTTAGGGTCGCGTCCTTTGTTCTCTCTCAGGATCTCCTTTGGCCAGGTTGGGTCCGGAGTTAAACATGGTGAAATGTTCGTGTATTGTAGACCAATAGAAACCAGAGTGTGTCTACTGTAGCGAATTTGTGTGTTTTGCATGATGCCCATGCAAGATTATGGCAGACATAGCAAAAAAGTGGCGAAAAACTGCAAAAAGTGGAGAATTTGGGGCAGAGCATCCAGCACGGCAGCCGACCTCACCGGCGCCATTTTGTAGGCGCCTCATCTTCACCACCACCACTTCTCGACTCTGAGGAGTCCTGCCCTAAATCCTATCACTGCTGGGGTTCTGTTCTGCCACGATGAGTCATCAGAGTCTAATCGCCAAAGAGATTTATTAATTCTCTATCTCAATAAATCATGTTTATATTCTTCCATAGTGGTATAGTTACTATTTACACTTTAACCTCCTAAGACCCAAACTCTTTCATGGCATGCATTTTTAATTCTCTTTGCTATTTGGGCTGATTGGGACCTGATCAATGGAAAAACAAAGAATTATGTTTTTTTTGTTTGTTTGTTTGTTTTTACCTGATTTTTGTTTCTGAGAAAAATGAGATCCACATGTGAGGACATTCGCTTTAAATTTTGATAGAACAGTGGCAGTATAATGTCCTCGTAAGTAGATATCAGGCCCTTATAGAGCAAAATTTAGTATTTTGGTCTAGACAACCCAAAATGTGATGTCCACATATATGTACGCCAGGTCCTAGGAGGTTAAATGTCACTTGTAACGAAGCACTATGATAGCTGCCCACTGTTTCTATCCGGTCTTTAATTCTGATGTCATTAGCCGTGTCTGGGCCCAAACTCTGCTGCAGGACCCCAAGTCAAACGATCACTGCGGCATCACTGAGAGTTAAAAACTGTCTAAATTCTTTCATCTGTAATAAAATGATCAGTGTGGCTGCTCTACCAGGTGTAACAATTAAGTTTAACATCCAAGCATCCATGAAAACGGAACTTATTAAATTTAATGTTAGAAATTACCGAGGAGTTAGCTCGCAAGTTTCCATCTAAATATAATATACCATGTTCTGACTGAAGGATTTCGTAAACAAATTAAGACGTACAGCTCTGCTATCACTTCCGACATAAATGAAGACAGGAAAGTAAACAGCAGTGACGTTTGTAATGTACACTATATAAAGAGTATATATAGACAAAGGCATCTCTTAATATTTGAATTCAGGTGTTTTCAGTTACATTGCCACGGGTATATTAAATCAAGCACCTAGCCATGCAGCCCACTTTTACAAACATTTGTGAAATAACGCAAAGCTCTAAAGGACTCCATGAATTGATCAAATAATGAAATAATAAAATAAATCAAAATTCAAAGTATAAAACTAGCGACTAGGTGGAGGCTAGACAAAGACAAATATTTTATAAAAAAATAAAATGAATTCAAAATAGCAGTAATAAAAAGATGAAACATGAACATAACTATCAAGTTGAAGCCTTTAATTTGACACTATCATAAACTCGGAGTGTGTTTGTCTCATATGACTCTAATTACAGATGCAGGCCTGTTGCTGCTATTATTACAAAGATTAATGATGTGAAACCTTTCACACCATTAAAAGCAGAAGCTTTAATTTAGTTGCCTGCTGTTGTTTTGTATTTAAGTTCTAAGTTAACTTTAGCAAGCCTTTGCTGCCATTTTGATCACAAACTGTTTTATTAATGAAGGCTGACAAGTGAACAAAAGTGTGAAGAGGTGTGAAGTTTCCCTCTATTGGTTTACAGAGGTGTCACTGTTCCTTATAGATGACCTCTATATTCAGTAAAACTCTGTTGCTTAATTCAATACAAAGCATCACATTTCTTTTATGTCGTTATGAGTTCAGTACATTCTTTAAGTCTAACTTGAATTTAAAAAACGTAGTTGTTTTAGAGCCCATCTGTGTTTTATTTTAATGAAGTGGAATAAGAAGATTTTTGTGGAAGTGTTAAAATGAATGTAAAAAGATGACGCTAAGACGACCCCACCTACCAGTGGAATGGTCTCTTTGATGAACTTTGTCAAACCACAGCCTCCACATTTAGCAATTTGAAAGCAATTCGTGTGTGTTAAAACTGAGGAAAAATAACTTTTACCACCATGTTTGAGAGAGAGACTGAACTCAACTCATGAATTAACTCTTTTTTTGCTAAATTAAGCTTTATTTGAAATAAAAAAAAAAAGAACCATTAAAAATAGTTCACAAATCATATTTGAAAACTCATTATATATATATTTTTTGCTCTGTTTTGTTTTTTTATTTTTACCTGCATGTTTCTTCTTGAACTTCTGAGTTTCTAATTCTAATAATTTCTTTCGTGGTAGCCTCGTTAGTTGTGTGGATCTTGGTACAGTGCGTCACAGTTTTCATGCTGGCTGATAGCACACGCCTGCTTTGATTCCATTCTGGAGACAATTTCAAAAGACAGGATAGGGACGGGACGTTTTTTTTCAGTGTCTGGCCTCCTGATCAGTTGCCATTGCTGAGTTATACTTTTAGAAGACCAGCTTTCTTTACCATAAATATGCACATGTCAGGAGATCACTGGCTATCTCTCACAGTCTTGGTGTATGCTCAGTCATCCTGGTAAGTAAATCTCCAAAAGTTGATTCTGTTCATCTGGACGTAGCGTTTTCAGAGGGAGAAATGTTTCGTCACTCATCCAAGTGATATCTTCAGTCTCAGCTGACTGCAGGTTTCCCCAATCTTATAAACAGTACATTTGCATAATGACTGAAACCAGCCCACTGAAGGAACAATGGGCTGGGAGGTCAATTCCTTCATCATAATTATGCAAATTCTCATGACCATTGATCAACAACCACTGATCAATGGCCGTGAGTACCTCCCAGCCCATTGTTCCGATAACATAAAGTAACAGATAGCAGTATTTGTATAACAGTTTGATGGTAAAAAAAAAGGAAAAAAAGATGAAAAGACTAATGATTGTATGTTATGAGAGTTTAAACAGGGTTTGCTTCTTTGTGTGTGTGTGTAACTGTTGTGCTCTTATAGAGGATACGTTCACAGATGAGATTCCTGCAGTGACCGCTATTCTTCTGCCCATGCAAAACATCATATTTCTTCTACCTATGGACTGGATAAAAATAGTGACCTTAAAGTTTTTCTCAGTCAATTTGGCTCACAGTAGAAAAATCATTCGCATCACTCTTCATCCAGTTCTCAAAACAGTTAATGCATTTTTCATGACACAGCCTCACCTGGACAGAAGACACTAGACAATCAAAACCTTTCTGACATCTGTCAGACTATGAATTGTCATTCAATCACTTCAACTCTGTGATGAATGAATACAAATCTTTATACCACACTTTAAAGAAGTAATCATTAAGTTTTCTTTTTCAAAACCTTACTGTCATGGTCCTGGGTCAGTGACCATGTGTTTTCTGTTTTGTGTCATTAATCTTTGATTTCTTGATGTGTCTTTGTTAGTTCTTAGGGTTTTGGTTCTTGTGTTTAGTGTATTATTATTCCAACCTGTGTCCTCCCAGGTGCTATGTTCGTGTCTCTGAGTTTGAGTTTGTAAAACAGTCTGTCAATTTCCTGTTTTACTTTGAAGGTCTGTGTCTCGTCGTGTCTAATTAGGTTCAGCTGTGTTCCCCTCTGGTGTGTCATTCCCTCGTTACCTTGTGTGTATTTATAGTGTGTGCCTGCCTGTGTTCCTTGTCGGCTTGTCTGTGTTACTTGGTGTATCTCTGTGTCTCTCTGCTCTACATTCTTCGTGTCATTTCTGCGTTTCATCCCATGTCCTTATGGTTTGTTCATTAGTTTTTCCCAGTCTAGGTTTTGGTAGCTCCCTGTTCCTTATTTCCTATTTTTGTCACTTTGCCATCACTATAAATAAACGCTCACTCGCATCCCTGCCAGTACCTGAATTTTGGGTCCTTTTCTCACAACACCACATGACTGCTGCTCCAGCCGTGACACTTACAGACTAGAGAGAGTACAGCAAAAATGTAGATGTAATGTAGAGTAAAAACAATTCAGACACAAAAAGGAAACATGAAGCACTTTTTTGATATGTTGCAAAATCAAGAAAAGCAAAATAATACTTGTTAAACTATATGAATCAGAAAAGAGACAACAAAAATATATTTAATCTAAAAACATAGCACCAACTGCTGTATAGTCCAGTAATTTACACTACATGCATTCTGCAACCTCTTTATTAGGTACGTCTATTACAGTAATCAAAATATCTAATTAGCCTTTACATGAACAGCATGTCAAAGCATTTAGCATGTACAAATGGTCAAGTTCAAACCAAGCGTCAGAATATGGAAGAAATATGATTGACCTCTGACAGTGTGTTTCTGTATTTGTTCTGTCATACATATTTGAAAAAAAAATGAATTTGATTATTGCAGTTTTTCTTGATTGCTTTGACCTGCCTAAAGATGCTGGGATCCCTCAGTTTTCATCATCATTATATCAGTAGTACAGAAGACACCTCTTGGAAATGTTTTAACCCTTTCTCATTGGATTGAAACATTTTTCACAAAATTTAGCAAAACAGTTAACACGGATGTCATTCAAGCAGTCCAAACCTCGCTGCTATGGTAACCAAACAGAAATCAAAAGGTTCCACATCTGTGTTGTTCTTTACCAGCATGTATGGAGGAGGTCTAAGGCAGATGAGTGTGAGTATCAAAAGTGGCAATTTCTAATGCTGTAATAGATTTTATTTTGGTTTACATGTATTTTCTGTAATATTTCATGTATTTCAGTTTTCAGGCGTTCTCATATTCAAGTGAGAAATGCATCAACACAGTAACAAATATCTTTAGTGGTGAAGTATGTGCAGAAACAACAGTAGTTTGTGAAAACGATGAGAATGATTAATGTGTTACTGATTTCAGAACTGCATTAAGAGTGGTGAGAATCATGTTTCTGCTGTGAGAATTGTGCAAATGCAATTGATAATATGTATGTAAAATCAATTTAGTTAAGCTGTTATGTTTTGTCAGGGATCATGTTTATAAAATAAAGCAAGGCAAGTAATGTGGCCAGTAAAGAAGTCCAAAGCTGTATAATTTGTAATCACTAGAGGACGCCATTATGTAAAAATTACTGAGCTGATGGTGTTTCCATTATGAATTCAGTGTTCAGGTTTTAAAATCAAATGTTACATTTCAAACCAAGTTTGGCTTAACTATGTTTTTGTTGAGTGCAGGTAGGGTGGAGTGTGTGGAGATGAATTTCAGGTGTGACAGAAGGATAGCAAGAAGAGCGAAAGTGAAGGTTTGCAAGATTGTAGTGAGACATGCTATGATTTACGGTTTGGATCTGGAGGTTAAGATCTTCGATGGGAGTAACCCGAATGTACAAGACTTGAAATAAGTATCAGAGGGAACAGCTCAGGTTGAGGATTTTGGAGACAAAGTTAGAGAAGCAAGTCTGAGACGGTTTAGACATGTGGTGAGGTTTTTAAATACTGGAGAGGTGTAATCGAGGGTGCTGAATATCGAGCTGCCAGGCAGGAGGAAAAGAGGAGGCCTGTAGAAGTAGATAATCTACCATGGCGAACTCTAGAGGGAGCAAACAAAAGAAGACAAAAAAAGCTGTGGTCTTCCTGATCTGCCCAGGCAACTAATATATAATATCAGAGATTATATTTCAATCTCCACCCACATGTTCTGCTTTGGTTTTCTTCTTCATCTATTTTCCTCCACATACAGTATCATATATAGATGTAATAGTTTGAACACACCCACATTGCCTAAACTATTTTTATTAAAAATCAAAAGCAAACAAATAAAACATCAAAAAGCAGTTGTGTAGCCTATGCTCATCAGTCTACATTTTAAACATAGAGCAGGAGCAGAATATAACCAAGAAGAGTTATTGACAGGCTCTGTGTAATAAAAGCTGCATGCATATTTGTGGTTTGAATGGTGACACTTTTTTTGTGTTTCACTTCTTTCTGTGTGAAGTGACAGTAACAGTTGGTGTGCAATGACAGTGATGTCTCATTTTATACTGAAACCTAACATGAGACCTCGACACACAGAAATTTGGTACATTTCAAAACCACTGAAAAACACAACAATCATTAATGCCTGTGAAAGTGTGTCAAGGTTTCACAGGTAAAAAAGAATTGACAGTTTTTCATTAAATTGGTAGGCAACTTCTTTCTTTTGTCTGTCTTTGCAGCTCTATTGTAGTCACATTAGTCACATCCTGCCTGGTCAGTGTTTACACGTTCTTATATGAAGATGATCACTAACAGGAAACATGGTCAGTGTAGGTTGTGCCTGTTTACATCTTGGTAAAGTAGAAGAGTTTGTCTGAAAGCTGCCTGCTGAATAGGCTGAAAAGAGAAGAAACACAGTTTGTGTAGGTGATGCTATTATCATATTGTTATATTATATTACTGTTGATGCTATTATTGCATTATATCTGTGGAGAGCTGTATTTAATTGTTTGAAATATGCAGCAGCTGTGGTATGAAGTGTGGTCACTGAATCAATGTTGATATTATCCTTAGTGTTCTGCAGCTTAAAGGTTGAGCTACACTTACGATAAATTTACACAAAAATAAAATTCATTATAAGTTTTCTTTGGATTTACAGTTGCCTGGATATTAAATGAAAGCTTCCTTTGCTACAATTTCCACTGATGTTTGTGGATGATTACTATTTACACTTATCACATGTAAGGAATCACTGGGACAGCTAAAAACTGTACCAGCACACACTGAACAGTGAGGAAAGATGGAAGCTGTGCTTCTTTTCATACCGCGCCCCCCCTGCAATGGCTCTGCGCTCTGCGGGCCCCACACTTTGGGAACCTCTGAGCTAGAGGATGAATGCTAACTTTTTTCCACTCGATTAAAGTTAACGTGAGGGTTCCCGATGGTCAGGGACAAATGCAATCGCATGGCAGGATGCTATAAACAGACCAAACTTCAGTCAGGAGAACAACTGATATAACCCATCCACAATACGAGGTTAGTCATTAATATACTGCAACAACACAGGAATAGAGCAGCTGCACAAAGATTCAACATTCATGAATCAATGGTACGGAAGTGGAAGAAGCAAGAAGAATGACTTTGAGTAAAACTGACTTATCTGACGCTTATCTGATGCGCCTTATGTAATGAAAACAGACCCGTTCATGGACAGTGCACCTTATAATCCAATGTGCCTTATGGTCTGAAAAATACGGTATATTTAGTTGTTAAGATATCTCTAAATTTTGGACTTTACTACTGTAACTTTGCAAGTTTGTTGCAAAGTTTGTAGTGACCGTATCCTGGAGCCTCTATTACCTGTGACATATAAGACACAATGCCAGGTATAATACCTTGTTTTTATACGTTATTACCAATTAACCCACCGTGAGTGAAATATTCAAAAATATTTTTTTCATTGCTTCAGTGATGCTTAATATTCTTTTTTGTTGGGTTTTTTTCACAAAAATATTTTTGAATTTGCAGGTGTGGAAACTTACTGTGATGGCAGACAGGATGGAGCTCAGTGTTATGGAGCTTTGGGAGGAACTGTGGACATCCAGCTGATGGACAGCACCTCAGAAATACCTAGATACCACTTGTTAAAGGATTCATCAAAAATATTGGATGTGAAACACAAAAAGAGTCTTCATGATACCACAGAGAACAAATTTTTATTTTTTCCTAGTAATGGAACATTTAGGATCAGTAGCCTAAACAGGAATGACAGTGGTAAATATACCCTGCAAACCTTTGATTCAGATGGAAGAACATCTGATGAGTGGACTTTCAAGTTGACCTTTCAAGGTAATTTTGTCCATTTCAAGAAATGACTACAATTATTATATATATTGCTTAACAAATGTATAAAAACACCAAACATTTTGAACTTTATAGATAAATACTTACAGTATTTAAAATATAATTTGGATTAAAGGGCTAATAAATATTGGTGCATGAAAAATAAACATAAAAAATTACTTTGCTAATCATCAATAATGTTTATTTAAGGCAGGTGTGGTATAAACTTTGCATTAGATGGTAGCCTAATAAATGTGTTAAGCCCTGTAAATTTAACATTATTTTTGGTAATCTACATAACATATCATCTTATTTAATATATCTCATATTCTGTGTGGTATAGATGGTCCTTTACTTTACAACATAAACAGCTTGAGACAACTGTTGTTGTGATTTGTTGCTATTAATAAAATTAGATTAGATTAGATTGAATTTGTAAATTAAATTTAACTGTATTTTGTGGCTATAATTCTCTTCCTTATATACTATTAAGAATGAACAGTTCTGACATATAATATCAAAACTCATCTGTGTGTGTTTCTCTCAGCTCCTGTGTCCTCTGTCCTGCTGGTCTCTGAGTGTCTGTCCCAGGGAGAGATGAGGGTGTCCTGCTCCTCTGAGGGAGGGGACAGTCCTCAGTACAGCTGGACTCTGGATGGACGCACACTGACAGATGCTGAGCTCCTTTCTGGAAATAATAAGAGCTACAATATTATTCTGAAACAGCACGTCTCAGGACATCTGGTCTGCTCAGTGAGAAATCATGTCAATAGTGTCTCCAAAGAACAAAGGATATGTACTTGTGGTGAGTAAGAACATGATGCAAAGATATCTTAAGAGCTATGAGCTTTACATTTGTCATAAATTATTGAAACAGCAAATGAATTCCTCAGGATTCATTTTCATTAACTGCACTTTATCTGATGGGACACACATAACAAAGTGGGTGCTTGCAACCAAAAATACCCTGTGTATTAAACCAACAATGGGCCCTATAACAGTCTCTGACACTGCTCTAGGTAAGGAATCAATCCTCTAGTAGTATCACTTACTCCAATGGTAACTCAGTTATACATAAGTGAACCCGGCCAAAGCTCTAATTTAATGTGATATTTGTGTCTCTGAACAGATAACTCCTTACTTTTATGTGGTTTGAGAGCAATCTTGGGAATTCTCTTATTAATTGGGATTTTCATCTACTTTGCTTGGAAGAAAAAGAAAACTGAAAAAGCTGCTGTCCCACAAACAATGGACTATCCAGACAACTCTGTTCTGATGGTTGAAATGACAACTTCTACTTCTTGCAACGCGTAGTGTCAACTTTCATCTGCCCGACATTTCACATCTCTGTGAGTGTGAAAATAGCACTTAGATGACACGTATCTCTTGTTTTTATTCACTAATCATGTTTTACATTTACACATCTTACACTGAATTACCACGAGAAGGTCTGAATATCTTCTGTATTTGTATTCTGTGGAAACTAATATAACAAATGTTGTAATTGTAAGTAGAGTAGTCTTTTAATTTGACACATTTTTTGTCAAGCTTATGGTGGCCTAAAATCAAATTTTTTACATAACTGCAAATAGAAATAATCAACCCACCAGAAACTACTGTTTGTACTAAACTGAATTTGAGCACTCTCAAACTATTTGCAAGTGGTTGAAATTAACAGCACTGATTCATACAGTGTACTTTTCTTTTGTTATTGCTACACCGTAACAATATATTTGTAGGACATGTTAATATTTATAGTGTGTATTAGATGATTTACAGACATAGTCACACAACTCAATAACAGTTGTGACTAAAAGACGATTGAATAATGTAGTCAATCATAACTGAATAATGTAAAAGGTACCATGGTCACCAGGTTTTTAAGTTCTCTTTAGCTTTGCACTTTTGAAAATCTTTGTTACATTATTCTGCATTGGTTTCATTTCTATGTTGTGAGGGGTTTACCTAAGGTTTTTCTTAGTGTTTTGTGATCTTGTTTCATCAGTTCTTTTGGTAGCATTTCAGTCTGATTTATGTATTGCTGTGTTTTCCTGCTTCCCTTGTGTATCTGCTGGTTCTGACTTTTCTGTATTTGTTTACCTTTCTGTCTTTGTGTCAAGCTCATATGTCGTAGTCTAGGTATCAGTGTTAGTCATTTCCTGTTTTAATTTGATAGTCTGCCGTCCCTTGTGCTTTGTGTTCTGTTTTGTTTCTCTTATTTCATTAGCCTGGGATAAGTGTCAGCTGTACTCCCACCTCTTGCCTGTTCCCTCATCGTCCTGTATGTTCATATATGGCCTGAGTCTCATTTTGTTTTTTGTTCTGTTCTTCCTCTAGACGGTGTGCCTCTTGCTGTGTGTTCTGCGGTCCATGTGTCCTACCATGTAAACCTAGTTCATTAGTTCCTGTTTCCACCTTGATTGAATTATTTTGTATTCTGTATTTTAGTTTTTGTTCGTTTAGCAATAAAGCTGTTTTGAGTTTAACTTCTGTCTTTGGGTCCTAACCTTCCTGCTACACAGCCAGTGACATGTGACACAGGAAGCATGATGTTTAGAGTGTGAAAGAATAGCACAGTGTGACTGTCCATATCTTATCAAGTTGTACAGTTTGAGAGCTTCTGCTTATAAGAAGATCTGTCGACTTGCTTTGCCATGTTTTCTAAAATTCAACCAGCAATTTTGTAAACAAAATATTTCAAAACCTTTGTTTTTAAATGGATACATGGACTGATACTGTGATGAGGTCAGAAACTGCAATAGATTTCAAACGTATATGACCACTGTAAAATTCTTACCTATTAAATAGGTCAGTACAAGAAAGCATCGATGATAAAGAGTATTTTTATTATTACAGCAAGTATGAAATACCCTAAAACACCTTTTAGTATCAAGAGCTGTTTCTGTTGGGTTCCTCTAATACCTTTAGGGCCTTTGAGGTAGTGCAATAAAAACTGCATTCATTTAAATCACTTTAAACTGAATATGGTCAGGCAAAGCTTTAACTGGCCAAGAACACAGTGTGCAAACCTCTACTAAGACACTTACTTTGAAAGGAATAGTATTGTACTCATGTGTTTTCTTTGTTTCCTTTAAATGTTTTTTGAAAACTTTGCAGTACAATAAAATGGAATAGAATAGAACTTTATTGTCATTGTACATGTACAACGAAATTGTGGGTGCTCCACACCACCTGTACAGGAATAAGATGGAGAGAACGTGGTAATGAAAAATATTTAGTGACTTATCAACCACAGCACATTGACCATTGGAGGTTTCACAAGCAACAAGCTGAGTAATGAGAAACCTAAGTGAACTCCACCCTTTCTTGCATAGCCTAGCACACCTGACAACAATGATGTGGGGGGTCTGGGTGGAGGCACAGGAGAGACACATAGCTACTCTCAGCTCATGCTTGAAGGTGACAGTTTGTGGCAATAATGTTCACATGCAGTGGTTGTTCAGCAGAGCATGAAGAAACTTTCGATATTTGCATACACTATATACTACCATGGAAGCCACATCTTGTGACATGAGCATGATGTTTTATTTAGTTTTATCTGGGGATTTGCTTATACTGAACCTGCATGACTTTCTCATGTTTGTTTTCACCGGTTTTAACAGTGTAAAAGGTCAGTTGTTGTAAGAATTTATTTTTTTATTTTTACAATAGGAAACTCCTTCAGTTTCTTGTGGTACAGTGCGGAAAGTCACTCAATGCAGCAAAATACATCTATTGAAAGTAGAAAAATGTAGAGAATATGAAATTTTTTTTTCTGTTTTATTTTTTCCTTGAAAGCACAGATGGTTTCTATTGAGGTAATTCAGTGAATTTAGGGCACAGTGCACCACTCTCACTGATGACATGATGGTTTTTACCAAACAGTTTCTCTCTTGTCTTCCCTGTGGGGACATGGTCAAGGAGGGCCCTCCCTACTGCTCCCCAGGATGTGGGAACTTGATTCCAGGGTGTGACTGGCTGTTCTGGTGTGGTTGTTGACCTTCTCCTTTGGGGTTTGTGGTCTGGGGTAGCTCAGGCCTCTTCAGTATGGGGGAAGGACTTCCAGGTGTTGGGCAGTTCTCGTATGGTTGCGACCCTTTTCTTGGCTCATGGCAGGAGGGCCAACTTATGGTGGGGTAGGCTGCCCATTGCCTCCAGTTCTCTGATGTCCTCACCCTTTAGCCATGAGTTCTTCATCTGGGCATCCCTCTTCCCTCTGCTGACCCTGGTCTTCTGGTCTTTCTCTGTCAGCCTCTGGCTCCTGGGGCGGGTGGTGTTATTGTGCCTTCTCACCCTCATTATCAAGTAAAATGCATGAGAAAGTCCAAAGTGGCAGAGAAGTATGTGAGGGTGATGCAGGACATTTATGAGGACAGCAAGACAGTTGTGAGGTGTGCAGTAGGACTGAAAGATGGGTTTGAGGTGAGGATGGGATTACATGGGGGATTGAACCTCTTCATGCTTGTAGTGGTGATAGATAGGTTGATAGATGAGGTCAGGCGAGAATGTCTATGGACTATGATGGTTGCAGATGACATTGGGATCTATAGTGACAGTAGTAAGCAGGTGGAATTCAATTCAGCTCAATTTTATTTATATAGCACCAAATCACAACAAAAGTTGCCTCAATCCACTTTATATTGTACGGTAAAGACCCTACAGTAATACAAACAAATGATATGACCTCCTATGAGCAAGCGTTTTGACGACAGTGGGAAGGAAAAACTCACTTTTAACTGGAAGAAACCAGCAGAATAACGCTTAGAGAGGGGCGGCCATCTGCCGCAACCAGTTGAGGGTGAGCAGATGAAGACAGGACAAAAACACACTGTAGAAGAGAGCCAGAGATTAACAATAACTAATAATTAAATGCAGATTTGTGTAGAAACACATTGTGGAATAATGTCTGGAGTGATGGAGATATGCTCTGGAGAGAATAAGAGTGAAATTCAGTAGAAAGGACATAATACATGTGTGTGGATGTCAGGGAGATGGGTGAAAAGGTAAAAATGCAACAAGAAAAGGTCGTGAGAGTGGATGAATTTAAATAACAAAAAATCAAAGCAACAGACAATGCATTAGAGAGGTAAGGAAGAGAGTGGTGGCAGGGTACACTGAAAAAAGAACCAACTTAATTGAATTATTTCAATTGGTAACACCTAATTTAATTAAGTTCTTTGAAATGAAGTTAATACATTAGAGTAACACAACTGATTTATCTACTGTATTAACTTCATTTCAAAGAACTTAATTAAATTAGGTGTTACCAATTGAAATAATTCAATTAAGTTGGTTCACCTATTTTCTTTTTTCAGTGTAAACTGGGTGGAGATGAGTGTCTGATATGTTACAGAAGGATAGCAGCATAAGTGAAAGGGAAGCTTTATGAGATTATAGTGAGACCTGCTACACTGAAAAAAAGGGATTGGCCAGCTCTTGGATTTATGTAAGCATCTTGCGTATATTTAACACAAATGCCTCATGCTTTAAAGTTAAGTGTAACTATATAGTGTAGAAACTACGTCATATGCAGAGAGAGTAGATTAAATTGTTCATATCATGTTCGAGTGAAGTAAGTCAATAATATAGCAATGTTAAATCTCGCGACACTGCACGGGTTTCAGTCTCGTACGCTTTGGATCGTGGTTTCAGGAAGGCATCCATCTCAATCAAGTCGAGCAGCCACCTTTACTTTTCTTGGTGTACCGAAAAGAAGTAAATTGGGTGGTTGTTACATTAAAAAAGTCTACCTTTTAATTTGAACACAAAAGTTTCATGTTTCTATCTTGAACGTAATTAAGTCATGTAGGATCTGAAATTCAACTTAATTTGTTCTTGTTGAGATGACATGATACAATCTAGTAAGAGTGGTTAGTTGCTGGACTCATGAAATTAACAAGATCACATGAGATTTCAAAATCACTGAAGTTATGAGAGGCACACAACTACACACACACCACATGTATGCTATTGCTTTTTATTGTGGTGTAACCTATGAAAGACAAAAACGTAAAGAAAATTCTGCATCAAGCCTCTTTGATAAACCTGGGTTGGTGGCATGGTGGTTAGTGCTGTTGCCTCACAGTAAGAAGGTCCTGGGTTCAAATCCACAATCTGGTGCAAGTGGTTGTTTGTTTCTTTGTTATAGACTTGTGAGCTCTCCACGGTGTACCCTGCCTTGTAACCTATCACTTCAGGGTTATGCCCCAGCCCCCCTGCAACCAGGATAAAGAGGATGGTAGTTGTTGTAGATCCATTAAAATTTTATGGTAACTTTGTTGGACATTATATAATATGAAGATAACATGTAGTATTTAAGTGACAAAGTAGTATCGGGGTAAAAGTTATTGAATACTGTTGAAACAAAATGACAAAATTGTGTAGGATTAAATATTCCAAGAGCTCAACTTACTTCATCTAAACATGTTCCAGTTGCATTTTCTGAACACAAAATGCACATGTTTATTGAATATGAATAAGTTGTGTTGATTTAACTCATTTGTTTAAGTTTCTGCCAAAGCAAAACATTTGTGTGCAACCAATGTCCACTATTGAATCAAGTATATCCAACATGGCCTTTTTTTCAGTGTATGATGTATGGTTTGGAGAGTCTGCTGTTGTCAAAAAAAAAAGAGACAGAGCAAATTTAATGTTTTATTTCCTTTTTCTTACTTTAGTCTGGCATCCTTCATATATATATATATATTATATATTGTATACAAATGTAAGATGTTGAATACATGCACAGTGAACATTGAAACTGTTCTATATAAAAAAAACCCAATAAACAATTAAAAAAGATATTGTGCTGCATCCTATCTTCATCAGTACAGACTTATATTATATGGGAAGAGCACAATACAATCAATACGAATAATAGCATCATCATGTATCAGAATCAGAATCAGAATCTTTATTGTCATTGTCACACGTACAGTGAAATTAAGAAAGGTCCCCGATCAATGCGTCATCCCTAACAATATCAGAAAAATAAATAAAACCATAAAATTTCAATAAATAAAATAAACAAAATAATAAATAAAATACTTAAAATACTAATAAGACATATCAGTAAACATTCACATACATTCCCACATGCATGCCTCAGACCGTAAATGGATTAACATAAGAGTGACGTGAAGTACATTATTTTGCAGTATTCAGATGTGTTATTGCGGTTGGATAAAAGCTGTGTTTGAGTCTATTTTTCCTTACACTGATTGCCCTGTACCGTCTGCCTGAGGGCAACAGTTCAAACAGGGAGTGGCCAGGATGTGAGGTGTCTTTAATGATGTTTTGGGCCTTTTTGAGACAGTGGATGTTGTCTAGGACTTCCAGTGTGGTGAGTGGGCAGCCAGTGATCTTTTGGGCAGTGTTAATGATCCCTTGTAGTGCTTTCCTCTGAGCTCCTGTGCAGCTAGTGTACCATATGCAAATGCAGTATGTTAGAACACTCTCAATGGTGGCTCAATGGTAACAGCTACATGTGTACTTGTGGTTTTGGTTTTGTATGGTGACTATTAATGCTGATTCACTTCCTTTTATTCATTATTAGAATCTCTACTGGCGTGCACATAAGCTTAACACACAAAACTTCAGCAACACAACAGTCGCGAATGTCTGTGAATGTGTTCTGAGGTTTGAAGTAATCTATTTTTTAAATGTATTAAACAATATATATATGGCTTTATTATACAGTGTATTTTTGTCATTTCTGTGTTCAATTAGCTTCAAACTGGATATAAATCAATTGTCCTTGATCATTTTATTTAGTTGTAAATATTAAAAGTACTTTTGAGAATTGGGTTTCTCTGACATACATCCTGCCTGGTCTGAGTTCACACATTTTTATTTGAAGCTGGTCACCAACAGGAAACCAGTTGTGCCTCTGTGCACAGAGTGTGCAAAGAGGCCTGTTTGCATTTAGCCTCTCCCCGTTTGCATCTTGGTAAAGCAGAGGAGTTTATCTGAAAGCTGCCGACCGAGTTGACAGAAAGTGAACAGAGAGGAAAGAACTTAAAGAAGTCCAGACACTTTTCTTTCCAAGCTCCTTAGACTACGATGACCTGGATGTCTGAGAACCTTAACAGATAAACAAAGAGGAAACACGAAGCTACATTTGGACTGTGGGTGGTGCTATTAGGAGTGTCTTATGTTTAGCTCTGTTTAATTATTTAAAATATGCAACAGCTCTGTTATCAAGTACAGTCACTGAGTAGCTTTTAATAACATCCTTTGTGTTAAGTTCTGCAGCTTAAAGCTTCACCTATGCTTGTAAAACTTTACACAAAAAATACTTCATTGTAACTCTTGGTACATTTTGATGTACCACTGACTGTAACTACACTGTAAAATCTAATTAGTTCCCAGAACTCAAAAACATTGAGGAAACTCGTTGCCTCCAAAAAATTGAGTAAAGCTTAGCTATAAATGACTAAGTTAGGACAACTTATTTAGTTTGAGTACTCTGTACAAGCTCTCAAAAAAATTGGATCAAGTTTACGTAAGATGACCAAGTTAGGGCAACTTACTCATTTTGAGTACACTGTACAGCCGTGTTAGTTCCCAGAACTCAAAAAAATTGAAGAAACTCGTTGCCTCAAAAAAACTAAGTAAAGCTTACTTAAGATGACTGTTAGGACAACTTATGCATTGCAAGTCTGCAGTATTAAGAATAATTTGATATTTCTGACTGTACAATACTAATTGTTTACCTACTGACAAACGTTTCAAGTTCAACTAAATGAAAAAACAATTTGTGGTAACCTGAATATGACTAAAAATAATTAACAACACTTTTTGTAATGATGTTAAAATGAGCCCAACTTTTATTTTCAAACACAAAGTATAACAGCCAACATACTGGACATGTTCTGCTGAACAACAAACGATTATATTGCCATCACTGTTATAATCTTACAATGAAACAAAGTCTCAGATGTAATTATTCTGAAAATAAGTTTAGGCCTACCACAAGTTTGTTTTGTACTTACATTACTTATATAATCAAAACAAAATATTTGTTGTTCTGTCACAAGTGCAGTCTCTAATTTAAACAACACATTTGTTTTCCATTCCAACACATGAGCTGGAATGTTGTATTATTTTAAGGATGCTTGTTTCCAGTCCAGGCATTACTGCCTGAATGACTGTCATGGATCGAGGTGATCCAAATGTAGGTGCAGAAGAAAGTCTTTAACTTCCCTTCAGTACAGTGGCAGTGGATGTGGGTTGGAGATGCAATGAGCTTGAACCTGCAAGCGACCATCTTCACTGACCACACCATCTGTGACGGAGGACTCATCTCTCCTGGTGTCCTGCAAGCAAACTATCATATTTTTTGGAACATGAACTTAATTTGGTTTCTTAAAACATTTTTTTCTGCTTTTGGTATAAAACAGACTCCAATTTAGACAATCTCAGGCTCCCTCCCCACCGGAGAGGTGACATTCAATGTCCCAAATTGTCAGTCTGGATAGCCGTGAAATGAAAGCATCATTTTAAAAAAGGGCTATGCAAACATGGCCAATAACTTTCATTCTAATGATGTGCAAAATGATTTTGGGCACAAAACAGATTTTGCTGTTAGAAAACTTGCAGACTTCACTATATACAGTGTAGACCCTCTAAACTAAGTTTGGGGGATGTGATCTTTCAAGAAATGCAGACCAAACTGTTGTTGTTTGTTTACTTACACAGCATGTCTTGTAGAATTAACTGTGGTCACCAGCAACAGCACAGTGCAGTCATAAAGTCTAATAACAGAAGACAGGAAAAGATCAGTAAAGAAACAACTTCCCCAAACCAAAGCACAAACAAAACAATAAGTAAAACAGGCTGATCTAAAGTATGATTAAAGTTCAGCCTGATTAATATAAATGTCACTGACAGTTGCTAATATATTGGAAAACCAAAACACTTACCACTGAGTTGATGTCTTTCTGTCCAACAACAGGAGTGCTGGTCCCGAGCCTCAAAGACAGTAAGAAGCAAGCAGAGGGAGAAAAAACAGAACATTTTTCAGAAACTGATTTGATCCTTAATGGCTGTGCAATCATTGTAACATAGAGTTTGCTTATGTTGTTAAATAAAGGCTAGATTTGACATTAATAGATGCCACAGATGTTCAAAAGCTGCCACAAAGCATGAACAAATGGACGTCTCCGAAAACGTCGGAGCATTTTTGCAAATATGTGATGTCTTGATAAATCGAGCAGATATTTGAACTTTACACAGCTACATTCTCGCCTGAAAATATCTTAAAAGTTGTGACCCAGAAAAAGTAATACGTTTTTTAGCCGCGCTCCTCCGCCATGCGCATACAAGTATGCACAGGCTCTGACAACCGCGGCGACAAATGCGATCCTCCTTTTCCCCAGACTACCCTTTCTGGGTCACAAAATAACCTTTTAAGATATTTTCAGGTGAGAATGTAGCTATGTAATGCTCAAATATCTACTTAATTTGTCAAAATATCACATATTTGCAAAAGTGCTTCCACGTTTTCGAAGAGCTCTGTTATCCACCAGCGCGATGGAGGTCAAGGCTTGATAGAGTCCGCGAGCACAGCCAACTCCTGGCATATTGTTTTCAACCCCCCTGCGGTCTTTTACTACTCAGGTTAAACATGATATATATATTTAGTTAGTTAGTTAGTTAGTTATGGCTATGGATTGAAAATATCCCCCACACCCCACACCTACCCCTAACGGCTGCACCTCCCGAAGAATTTTGTCTGGGCTCTTCTCTCACTTTTTTATTTCAAAGAATCAACAGAAAATTTCACAGACATAGTTTTATGTAAGGTTTTTAAGGCTGTGGTGTTAATTTTTAAGTAACATGAGCCCAGCAGCAGCAGCAACGCTAGGCTAACACTAACTAGCTAGCAAGATTTTTTATCTGGTGCTAAACTAAGAGAAGCCACAAAATCACTTTGAATAAGAGTAAACATTTACTCACCAAGTCAGTAAAGATCCACAGCAATGACAATAATAATATCTCCAGGTTTGCTCAATATATTCCATAACAAATGCTGGAGCCATGAACATGCGGACTGATCCGGGAGGGAGGAGGACGGTAGTCACTGGCATTTTCAAAACACATCTTTCAGCCTTCCAGCATACTTAGTTTTTCTAAGTTAAGACAACTCAAATAAATGGAGTTTATCAGCGTTTTTGCATAAAAAGTACTGGTAACTTATTTAAATCGAGTTCTGATGACAAATTGATAAAAATTTAGTTCAGCCTATTAAATATTTTTAATTAAACACAATATTACATTTTACATAATTGTGGCTGATGTAGCTGCTGTATGATGACGCTAATTAATATTTATAGTTTGACAGCTACTGAATGTGTCAATAGACTCTGTGAGCAGCAAAGTTGGGTGATTTTGACACCATCTATTAATATCATGTTACTGTAATGACATTGCAATTTTCATTACACTGTTATGACCCCTCGCTTGTCTGTGAAGTCTAGGGGGCACGAGGGTGTAACACACGAGGGCAACAGCACAAGCCATACATAAGCTCATAAACCATCAGTCAAAGATTTATTTTACAATTTTACAAACAACTATTTACAGTTAACTTAAGTAGGAGGAGAAAAGGAAGCAAATTCCTCTTCAGGGTCTCCAAGGACAAAACAACAAACAAAAAATCCTCCTGGAAAGAAACGAACACACTAAACTCTAAAGTGAAACAAAAAAAAACACAAACAAAGAAAAACAAAACAGAAGAAAAGGTTTGCATGAATAAAAATAGTGAAGGAACCATCACTATCTCCTGGCAGAGATATCAGTGAAACTGAGACAGGGAAAGTGGATTCAGAAGGTTTCTCTTTTAGATGGGAATTTTGGGGGATATCTTCCCCAAAGTCAGTGGAACAGTTTCAGCATGTTACTATAACACAGGTGTGTCTGCTTCCACTGTTCAGGTGTGTGGAGAGGCTGGTGTAATTTATGCTGCTTTTAACTTAACTCTGACCTGCAAATTTTGCTGAAAGGGAACAACTGTGTGTGGGTACCAACACTAGCACTTGTCACCAGGTTGAAAAAAAACAAAACACTGAGCAGTTTTCCTATCATATAGCGTTTTCATGTTACTTTGAGAAAAGGAGAGGCTCAGAACTGTGTGACAAAATCAAGGACAAACACTTTTAGCAGCCCTCACACATTATGTCCAAACAGCAGCTCAGCAGGGCTAAAACTGAGAGATATCTGCTTTGCCTTGTGAGAAGCAAACAGCAGGAAAGCGAGACCTTTATCCCAGTGTCTCTCACTGAGACTGTCTCTCAGTCTCAAGGCAGTATTTGTGCATCATGGCCTTTAAAGTTTGATGCCAGATGTTTGTTTGAGGCGAGAGATTTTATATTCGAAATACCTAAAGATTGCAGAACCACACAATCAACAATTACACACTCTAAAGACTCACCAACTGCAGAATGATAGGAACAGGTTGCACAAAGTGGTTACACTTACCAGCAATTTGGCAAATGCTACAGGTTATACAGGATTTAGCTACGTCAGTTTTAAGACCCAGCCAGAAAAAAATGTTCCCAGCACTCAGTAGCCAATGATGGAGGATGCGGTCATGTTTTTGTAACTTCTAAATGACCAGACTGTGAATGTTCGTGGGCTAGCTGCAACACACCTTGGCTGCACCCCTTGGGAACTACCATCTGCCATACCACACCCTAGTCCTCATCTTGATTTTCCTGCTTTAACTTAGGCCCATTTGTGCATAAACAGGTCATCTTTCAAGAAGATGCCTTTTTTCTCACTTGTTGTTTCTGTTACTTCTATAAAACATTTAGCAAGTGTAGCATCAGCTTTCTTGGCTTTCCTCTGGGATCCATGTGACATAAGTAGCAGAAGACTTACAGATGTAGCATTAAGTGTGTTCTGATCACAGGCTGTGGACTCTGAAGGGCTGACTCGGGTTTACTTATCCTCTGTCAGGTAAAGAGAGAAGCCCTTAACTTCTCTCTGACAGTGTTAGTGAGCTCACTGTGTGATTATCATTGTAGATTTGGCACCAGTTGTTGTTTTATAATCTTAAATTATAACTGTTTGAAGAACGTTTAAAGAAATTAGTGCATTATTACTAACTGTGGTCTACCAAGTGATGCACAGCACTTCAGAAATATCTAGACACCAATTAAATACATTTGCTCTAAGTTTTTTTCACTTTTTTTTCCAAGTGACCATTATAACATGAGAAACTTAAGTTAGCTTGAGAACAGGAACATTAAAGTGAAAAAGCATGCTTAGAAAAGTGTGAATAGCACAGTGTGGCTGCACATATTTTATCAGCTTGTACAGTATGTGTACTTCCTTTGTATTGCTGTGAACATTATGACAAGCATCTTCAGTAACATAACATTGTGAAACTCGAGTCTTTAACTTAACAGAATGACATTGTGATGAGATCTGACACTGATTGTAATACATCTCAGTGCATCTGACCACTGTGAAGCCATCATATACAAACAGGTCAGTACAAGAAGTCAATACAAGAGAGCTGACAAAATGTTAACCCTTTAAAAACTGAACCATGAGATAACTGCCAAAAAAATTCTAATTGTTTGAAAGTTGAGAGTTTCAATTGCTTAAAAGTGTATTGTGCAATTTATTTAGGGTTTACACAGGAAAAAAATCACACGGATGATGTAGAATTTTAGAAAAAAAAACTAAAAAAAACCCTGTATGTATCAAATATGATATACTAGGCAATAAGGGGTTCTCAGATTGATGACAGAATAATATCAATATTATTATTATAACTATGCTAACCAGTGTAAAAATGCCCAAATATAATTTATCATGGACAGAGAGCATGGACAAACAAAAGAAAAAAGAATCACGGGTTAGACATATATTTTTAATTTTTTTAATTTATTACAGTGTTTATAGATGAATAGATTATTTTTTATGGGCTGATTTATATTTTAGGCATGCTCAAAACATCACTTAGTAATAATTAATAAATGCTTCTCCTCCCTTCCTCGTAATCCATCACACATGAATCTTTTTTCTTGAAAGCTAAAAGAGGAAGGAAAACCGACACCACTTCCTTTCATCCCCTCAGTGCATGAATATACAAGTACAACTTCAAAACCGGACGCCAACGTTTTCACTGGCTCGCCTCTGAGGCTGATTACTAACACATTGGAGTCCGTTCAGAGCACCACACCCACCTTTGTTTTTGAGGGAAAAGCTGCAGACTTGATCAACACAGGCTGAACAGACATGGAAGCTGCAGTTGGACTGTTGCTGGTGTTGCTTAGAGTCTCTCATGGTGAGTAACTTATTTTTGTCATGTCGTCTCTACTTATTAATTTCATAATCAATAATATGTTTCCAGCCATGATTAAAAAGGAGAGAGAGAAGAAAAAGCTTTATTTAGCTAAAGATATTTTGTTCAACATATGTTGAACAAAATATAGACATGGTGCTGCGGCTTTGTCACCTCTAAACGGTGCTGCTTGTTTCTGTTTGGTGTAAGCCCGTTATATAACTGAGAGTGGACTTCCAAAGTTTTTGAAAATGAAAAGATTTTGGTTCCTTGATAATCCTTTGACGTTTTTCCAGTTTCAGACTGATAAGCTGCTGACCACATCATTATCCACCACTTCTTCATTGCATCTGACAATTGTAAATCAGATAAGTTGCTCTTGGGATACAGACCTGAGCTGAACTGATGATAAATGAAGCACATTTGCAAATGTTATACAAATTATGCTGCTACACATTTGTACACTGCACCGCTTAACACAGGCCTGTTTTCTAAATCATCAAGTCTTAAGCAGTGCTGTGCAATACTGCAAATGTTGCATGATCCCATATCAAGTAAACACAGGTCCAGTATTGCTGATACCAATACCGATACTGATACCATTAACTTGTAAATGACATAACTTATCGTATGTAGTTGAGAGCATTGTGTCATGACTGGTGAAATGAATCAACATTTTTATTGACCATTGTGATTTTTATTTTCCACAATAATTATTTAACACAACAAAACACGCTTATACTTTGAAACTCTGTTTTGGGGCACCTGCAATGTAAATGTATGTTTCTCTAAAGCACTCTAAACCCAAATTAATACAATTCAGTAAACTACATACTGAACTTAGAGGCCAGAAACACACTATAGATCCTGTCGTACTAGTATCGATCCAATACCAATAACAGTGCTGGTATCAATACTATTGATATTTGTCACAAAACATACTCATTTGAGTGGCCTGTTAATGAAGGTATAGCCTATATGGAAACTATATTGCTGAGGTATGAGTATGATCAACAAGCTACATTAAGCATATTTACTTTTGAAGAAATATTTGTTTTGTAATATTAGAGGTTATATTGACACGGATGTGACAGTTTTTTGGTTTATTTGGTGAACTCAGATGTAGGGAGTGAAGCTCTATTGTATGAACTTCAAGTACTCTAAACTTACTACTGTGTGAATGTGTGTGTGAATGGGTGGATGACTGGATATGTAAAGCGCTTTGGGGTCCTTAGGGACCATAAAGGCGCTATATAAATACAGGCCATTTACCATTTACCATTTACTACGACACATCTGCTTCAAGATGAACTAAACTGCACTTAATTACCAGCCTTAGGGTCCTGGGCCCACCCACTTAAACAAGGGGTCTGTTCTGTACTGCTCCAGAGAACTGTTTTCTTAGGTTTTATTTTCAGGTACTAAATGTGTTTTCTTTTCTCAAATGTTTTAAGTTATCATAGACAAATTCTGACCAAGCACAACTGATAGGTGCATCTACTGTATGCAAACACGTCTGTGCAGTGGTTGTTTAGCAGAGCATGAAGAAACTTTCCTTTATTTACATGTGCTATATACTACTGTGGAAGACACATCTTGTGACATGATGAAGGTATTCTATTTAGTTTGGTCTGGAGGTTTGGTTATATTGGACCTAAATTAGTGTCTCATTTTTATTTTAATGCCATATTCAGTGGGGGGAAAAGTCATTTGTCCTCCTATTACACAATTTACTTTTTCTTTTTCACAGTAGTAAGCTCCTTCAGCTCTCATCATCAGTTAATTAAAAAAACATATTCAATTATACTGTTCTCCCTTTTTTTAGTGTAATTTCTGTTTCTGAACTTCACTGGAGAGCTTTTCCTGTTCAGAGCACTAAAGATATGCAGAACTACAAAAGCATACTTTTTCATGTTCAGGAATGGCGTCCCACATGCCAAATAAAAGTTTGTTGGCTTTGTAGAGGCTTTCTGTATCATTCTATTTATGCTCTTAAATAAGAATGGCCTTATGATGGGCCACATCTTCCAGATTAGCTATCAGTCTTTTGAACATCCATAAGTCTTTACCTTCAACTGAGTCAGCTATAACAGATCATTTCATTAAATAATATGACAGTGTGAAAAATAAATAAATTAGGTTGAAAGATCTGTCCTTTCCACGTTCCTCTCTTCTTTATATTTGTGAAAGTCAGTGAAAAATATGAATCCATTTTAATGTGTTTTAAAGACAAAAATGTCAAAATTATCATATTTCACAGGTGGCATTTTTCCCTTTTTGTAGAAAAGCACAGGGTACACAGGTGTCCAAACAGGTACTCAGAAATGCACAATTTTCTTGGTTGGCTGCTGCCTCTAAACATGTCATGTATCATTAATACTGTGTGCTGCTCAGTAATATTTATTATTTACTTCTTCTTATTACAGTGTTGGTTGTTGCTGTGGTTTACCTGCTGTGTTGTTTTTTTATGCTTGGTTTTTTTTTCAGCAGGTGGTGAAGCAGATTTTCAGTGTTTTTTTTCTCTCCCTCCCTCTCTCTCTAGCCCTCTTCTTCTCTATTTTTCTCTTTCTCTTCTTCTGTTAACTTTCTCCCCAACTTCTCTTTCTTTCTTCTTTCCTGCCCCGGTCTTGTCCAATCTGATTGTAGTAACCCAAAAAAATCCTAATAAAATATGACAAGTGTACCAGTATAGCAATAGCTGTAATGATCCACTTGGAAAAATAAATTTGTTGGGTATTTTGTTTCTCCTTTAAACATCAGTTCTGACTGCTACACTGCCAGACAGGACAGGCAACAAAAAAAAACACCAGCTACCTATAGCAATAAAAATGAAATAAGACTATGATGGTAGAACAATGAGGCAACACGTTTCATCAACAAAACCCTAAAGCTACAGCAGCTAAATCAAATTCAATTAATAATTGTATAATTTGAATTTGTCATTTTCTAGTTGTAGTTTGTAACTGTTCATCAGCACAGGGAAAATAGTGCTGCTGAACCTTAACTGTGATTCATAGACCTGTATGATGTTCATCTGTGACAGACAGTGGGCACAAAACCATCATTTTTGGTTTAGGTAGACATTTGCAGATTTTGCCAAACTCAAATTTATAACTTAAAAAAACAAACAAACAAACAAACTGTTTTTACTTTTTTGTTTGCAGGTGTGGAAACACACTGTGATGGCAGACGGGATGGAGCTCAGTGTTATGGACCTTTGGGAGGAACTGTGAACATCCAGCTGATGGACAACACCTCAGAAATACCTAAATACGAATTTTTAAAAGAATCATTAAAAATACTAGCTGTGAGAAATAATGAGGTTATTTCTAATACCATAAGAGAGAGAGCCCTTTTTAACAGTAGAGGAACATTTAGGATCAATAACCTGAGCAGCACAGACAGTGGTAAATATACCCTTGAAACCTTTGATTCAGATGGAAGATTCTCAGGCAGGTGGACTTTACGGTTGTTCATTCAAGGTAAATGTTGGGAAATTAAGCCATTAATAGATTTTTGGTAATCCATATAATACATCTCACAAAATTTCAGATACATGTGTTTTGTGCGTTCCCTGTTTTTCATTAGAGACTATAAAGAATGACCAAGATACCATTTTAAAAAAACGTCATCTGTGTGTGTTTCTCTCAGCTCCTGTGTCCTCTGTCCTGCTGGTCTCTGAGTGTCTGTCTCAGGGAGAGAGAAGGGTGTCCTGCTCCTCTGAGGGAGGGGACAGTCCTCAGTACAGCTGGACTCTGGATGGACGCACACTGACAGATGCTGAGCTCCTTTCTGGAAATAATAAGACTAACAACATCACTCTGAAACAGCACGTCTCAGGACATCTGGTCTGCTCAGTCAGGAACGACGTCAGTGATGTCCCCAAAGAAGAGATGATATCTACCTGTGGTGAGTGAGAACATAAATAATCCGATATATATATGATAATTACTAATTCATTAATTAATATGGTAACTTTGCACATCTTTAACAAATTATGTGTTTTTTTGCTCATAGGCTTTATTTTCATTAACTGTACTTCAGTCAATGGGACACAGATATCAGGGTGGGTGTATGAAGCTAATAACACCCTGTGTACTCAACCAAAACAGACTTCGATGGGTAAGGACTATGGAACTACCATCAGTGATGAACCATGGTACATTAGTAAGTAAAAAGTAACTCTGTTACTGCAGATCCGTTGATGTAATTTTCTCCTTTCCTCATTCTCTGTCTTGATAAAAAACAACATGTTTTCTGATTCAACCTACTATGTGTTTGTGCCTTTTATTTTTGAAACAGGGAATTTGCCACTGATAGGTGGTGTTCTCTCAGTGCTGGTAATTTTCTTGGTTGTTGGTGTAGCAGTCATATGTGCTCGGAGGAAAAAGCAAAACAGCAAACCTACAAAAAAGGGTACACTTGATTTCATCACTTATTTTGCTCAGATTTGCTTTTTTGTTTTTTAGGATATACGGAATAGTTTAGCATAGCATTTTAAATACATTTTTGATTTCTTGTCAAGAGTTTATTGATAACTCTGTCATATATCAGTTAAATATGCAGATACTGCTGTCCTGCTACATTTAACACAAAAACTTGGAAAACAGCTCTGTCTAAAGGAAACAAAATCCACAAACTATATATTCTAAAGCTCAATGAAGAACCCATTTTAAAAGTCATATTTCGTGTGAATCATTTTACATTATCTCCTGTCTTTGTATTCCTTTAATCATTCACTTATTGTAATACTATATTTAAACCATCCCTTTTTTGTTACTCTGCAGAGGAAGAAGATGACCAGGAAGTCTTTCCTGATGCCAAGTTTGTCAAAAGGCAGGCAAACCAAGCTGAGAAAAAAGTGGAGGTGGAGTATGGCCAAGTCAAGTCTGCAAAGCGACCTCGGAAGCCTAAACCAACAGGAACTGATTGTGTGTATGCTAACGTCCATAAAGTCAGGTGATGAAGTGCTCAGTGCTTTTAGACAGACAGCTCCACTGAAGGTAGTTGGAGTAAGGCGCTGATGTTAAGATATTCCTAAAGGTCCTTGATTTAATGTAATTTCCCAGCATAAAAATACAAACCATATCTTATAAATGTTAATTTACTGGCTTATTTAACTTTTAATGCACTGCTGTATTATATCAGGTTATTAACACATCTGTTGTTATATGACCTCTTGATTTAATTACAAAACACTGAGTGTTTTCTGCATCTGTACTCTGTGGAAGCCATATATAAATCCTCTTCAGCCCCACGCCCCCGGCATTGGGGGCAAAAAAGGAGGAGATCACATTTAATCGGTTATAACGCCGGTTGAGAAATATAAATCCAGACATGTGTGGTATCCACAGAAACCTCAGAATCTCAGCTAAAATGTCATATAAACCATTTCTACAACCACCAAACACACCGAAAACAAGCCGCGATTAAACGAGCAGTTACGTAAATGCGCAGAAGTCTGCTAAACACGCAAACGAGAACCAGAAATTCTTCAGACTTCATGTAACCGGTTATAAATAGGCTGGTTAGCTTCCAGGGCTATCACTGACTCCACACACGAAATTTCACCACGATCAGACCAAAATTCACTGAATTAGCCGCAAAAGAAGACCACAAAAACACACAGCGGCGCAAATGCGCTAACACAGAAATTGCCTTACCGTCCCGATTTCCTCCGTTATTTTCGCCGGTAGCCGGTAGCCATGTGATAGCCGGTAATTACCATGCCAACCTAGCCGCATCAGAGCTGTTTTCTGTCAACAACCTCCATTTTAGACCCACCTACAGACACGTGACTGGACAGACGCCACATGCAATAAATTTGGACACACGTGGGTTTTGGCATTACAACGTCTGATTGGTTGAAGTGACGTGAACGTGGCATCGTTACTTTGAATCTATTGGCTAAAACGATTAAAAAGAGGTGTCAATCATGCAAATTGACCAAAAGACCCCAAAGTTACAGCCCCTCAAAGTTTAAAGGGCCAGAGGCCAATGAGGCGCTCCATGCGCACGGCAGAAAAGGGCCACTAGCATGTAAATGTGTGGTTAATTCTTCAAAACTATATTTTTTAAAAAAGCATTTTTAGGCCTGTTAATAAAATTTATTAATTTCTGCTCTTTAATACCTAAAAAATAAACTGGCATGGTGTCCAATTGTGTGCCAAAATTGGACATTTTTGTACAACGTCTGGATATTCATGTATTGACAGGGCTGTAGTTTTTCACTGTTTTACTTTAGAAACACAAATCTTTGCACAGATTATGCTTATATGTTGGTTACTGGATTTCTGGAACCAAATATGATCTGAGCCATATTTTTAAAAGGGTTATATGCTAAAAATTACAAAAATAAATTAGGCGAGAATAAAATCTACTTACTTTTTCTGTGTTCCAGTCTCAGTAACTTTGACACAGTAATATCTGCTTTAATATTTACACCTCTGATTAAATGTCCCAAGTGTTAGCTTCATTTTGATACCAAGATTGTAAGGACAGAGTTTGTAATTGCAGAGAAATAATCAATTTAATTTAGGCATTGCATTTTCGAGCAGGAAGCTCAGAAACCCCCTTGGGGCTGAAGAGGATAACACAGGTTATGACTGCTATTTAGGACTCTTTCTCTTTTAACTTGACTAGTTTTTCACTTGGTAAAGGTTCGACTAATGTGTAAATAGAGACATGATAAAGAGAAAGCACTTCATCCTTTATGAAAATATGACTGCATAAAGTCATAAAGCTTCTTTTGAACCATACATGTTATGTAAAAAAAAAAACATTACTGGCTTTTAATATATTTTTGCTTTTGCAAAGATATGCTTTAACAATGTACTTGTATAATATAAATTGGATATATATACCCCTGAGAGTAAGTACATAGTAGTGATGGACAAGTAGAGGAAAAAGGCTGTAGTGACAGATGTGGCTATACCAAGTGAATGCAACATCAGGAAGAAGGAACACAAGAAGATCGAGAAATACCAAGGGCTGAAAGAGGAGCTAGAGAAGATGTGGAAGGTTAGGCCAACAGTGGTCCCAGTTGTAATTGGAGCACTTGGGGCTGTGACTCCCAAAATGGGCAAGCGGCTCAGAGATTCCAGGAACAACATCCAAGATCTGTGTCCAGAAGAGCACAGTCCTAGGAACAGCAAAGAGACTGCACAGGACCCTCAAGCTCCCACACCTCTGGCAGAAGACCCCAGCTGAAAAAATAGAGACCACCCACAGATTGAGTGTGGAATTTATATACAGGGAGTGCAGAATTATTAGGCAAATGACTATTTTGTCCACATCATCCTCTTCATGCATGTTGTCTTACTCCAAGCTGTATAGGCTCGAAAGCCTTCTACCAATTAAGCATATTAGGTGATGTGCATCTCTGTAATGAGAAGGGGTGTGGTCTAATGACATCAACACCCTATATCAGGTGTGCATAATTATTAGGCAACTTCTTTTCCTTTGGCAAAATGGGTCAAAAGAAGGACTTGACAGGCTCAGAAAAGTCCAAAATAGTGAGATATCTTGCAGAGGGATGCAGCAATCTTAAAATTGCAAAGCTTCTGAAGCGTGATCATTGAACAATCAAGCGTTTCATTCAAAATAGTCAACAGGGTCGCAAGAAGCGTGTGGAAAAACCAAGGCGCAAAATAACTGCCCATGAACTGAGAAAAGTCAAGCGTGCAGCTGCCAAGATGCCACTTGCCACCAGTTTGGCCATATTTCAGAGCTGCAACATCACTGGAGTGCCCAAAAGCACAAGGTGTGCAATACTCAGAGACATGGCCAAGGTAAGAAAGGCTGAAAGACGACCACCACTGAACAAGACACACAAGCTGAAACGTCAAGACTGGGCAAAGAAATATCTCAAGACTGATTTTTCTAAGGTTTTATGGACTGATGAAATGAGAGTGAGTCTTGATGGGCCAGATGGATGGGCCCGTGGCTGGATTGGTAAAGGGCAGAGAGCTCCAGTCCGACTCAGACGCCAGCAAGGTGGAGGTGGAGTACTGGTTTGGGCTGGAATCATCAAAGATGAGCTTGTGGGGCCTTTTCGGGTTGAGGATGGAGTCAAGCTCAACTCCCAGTCCTACTGCCAGTTTCTGGAAGACACCTTCTTCAAGCAGTGGTACAGGAAGAAGTCTGCATCCTTCAAGAAAAACATGATTTTCATGCAGGACAATGCTCCATCACACGCGTCCAAGTACTCCACAGCGTGGCTGGCAAGAAAGGGTATAAAAGAAGAAAAACTAATGACATGGCCTCCTTGTTCACCTGATCTGAACCCCATTGAGAACCTGTGGTCCATCATCAAATGTGAGATTTACAAGGAGGGAAAACAGTACACCTCTCTGAACAGTGTCTGGGAGGCTGTGGTTGCTGCTGCACGCAATGTTGATGGTGAACAGATCAAAACACTGACAGAATCCATGGATGGCAGGCTTTTGAGTGTCCTTGCAAAGAAAGGTGGCTATATTGGTCGCTGATTTGTTTTTGTTTTGTTTTTGAATGTCAGAAATGTATATTTGTGAATGTGGAGATGTTATATTGGTTTCACTGGTAAAAATAAATAATTGAAATGGGTATATATTTGTTTTTTGTTAAGTTGCCTAATAATTATGCACAGTAATAGTCACCTGCACACACAGATATCCCCCTAAAATAGCTAAAACTAAAAACAAATTAAAAACTACTTCCAAAAACATTCAGCTTTGATATTAATGAGTTTTTTGGGTTCATTGAGAACATGGTTGTTGCTCAATAATAAAATTATTCCTCAAAAATACAACTTGCCTAATAATTCTGCACTCCCTGTATATACAGTGGTGTAAAAAGGTGTTTGCCCCATTCCTGATTTCCTTTTTTGTATGTTTGTCACATTTAAATGTTTCAGATCATCAAACAAATGTAAATATTAGACAAAGATAACAGTAAAGTAAACACAAAATACTTTAAATAAAGGTGTTTATTATTAAGGGGGGAAAAAAATCCAAATCTACATGCCCCTGTGTGAAAAAACTGTGGGACTCTTAAAGTGGGACTCTTACAGTCCTATTAAGATGGCTTACAGCATTTGACACATGACAGTGCATATTCGGGTGTGGAGTTTGCTTGCCTGATATACGTCCACTTCAACAAAAGGGTTAAATTATATATTCACCGCTATTTGTCCTTCTCAGGTTATTGATTTAATTTTTGCATTAGTGGGACCAGAAACCTGTTTTTATGGTATAAAGTAGAACCTTATTGTTTCTCCCAGCGAGTACTTTTGATTGATCCTTTAACAGCTGGTATTTCAATATAAGTGCTGTCCATCACTTAAACAGCCACAGTTCCCCCCAAAGCTTCATAGTGCATCCAGTCTGCCTTCACAGAAAATTTCCACACCTGCAAATAGAAAAAGAGCAAGCATCACTATTTTGAGTTTTCAGTCCCGACCAGAAGGACTCTAACCACAACCTGTAAATGTGTACCTAAAACAGAAAAAAGCGTTTGGTTGCACCCATCTGCCTTAGTCCATGCTATGCAAAGGTGCTTTATGTAAGTCTGTGTCTGAAACACATTTAGGGTTCAGCTAACAACACTGAAGAACAGCTAAATATTATAACTGGAAAAGTCCATTAAATTACTTACATTTTATTTACCTGTTTAGCTTCATGTGACAAGCTCATAGCCTGCTGGGGCAATCGTGGCTCAAGAGTTGGCAGTTCGTCTTGTAGTCAGAAGGTTACCGGTTCGAGCCCCGGCTTGGACGGTCTCGGTTGTTGTGTCCTTGGGCAAGAAACTTCACCCGTTGCCTACTGGTGGTGGTCAGAGGGCTCGGTGGTGCCAGTCTCCAGTGGCCTCACCTCTGTTAGTGTGCCCTAGGGTAGCTGTGGCTACAATGTAGCTTGCCATCACCAGTGTGTGGATGACTGAATGTAGTGTAAAGCGCTTTGGGGTCCTTAGGGACTAAGTAAAGCGCTATACAAATACAGGCCACTTATTTACCATTTTGCTGTGTCACTACTACTAATACAACTTACACTACTAATGAAAAAGAGACACTGTAGGGTCACTGTTCCTATCTTCAACTAACAAAGGATCAGTATCATCTAACTACTGATCCCCTCATACACAATCCTCCTCAGGGTCTTGTCCTGTCTTCTTTTAGGGCATGATGCAGTGGATCAGCCCTCTCCTGTTTGTTATGGTGGTTACTCGGAATTCTACACAGGTTTTAAACATGTATTAATGTGAAGCATTGTATTTGCTTACTTAAAACAATCTGAAGGGAGGGGGGTGAAAAAGTGACAACTGCTGTTGACATGGCCAACATTACCATGTGACCTACTTGTGTTTCTGTTCACTTAGTGCGAAACTCCCAAACTCACACTCACAAACCCACACCTACACACACATGAATACAAAAATACTCCCCACTGGAAAGTAAGCATACATTTCAGCCTCATCATCAAAAAGAGGGAGCATGAAGTTTCCCTTCCTGATTCACTGGATGTTGTAGCTTAAAGATATTTAGTATTGAGTAAAACGCCTTGTTTAAAAAAAATGCAAATATTTTAACAAAATTAATGGTAATGATAAATTTAGGTTTTGCCTTAGAGAAGGAAAAGAATAAAAGCATGAGTTTTAGACCAGTGTCAAAAGTTTAGAGTCTACTTCACATTGCTGCAGGTGCTGTAGCACCCCCTGTTGCAAAAGGCAGACATCACAACATCCCCTGCAAATGCAAAAACATAAAGAAAGAAAAATGTTTTTAATAATATTCTTGTTCTTTTTCTTCAATGTGTGTTATCCAGTCATGATAAAGCAATAACAATACTAAGCATTATGGTCAACTAATGTAATATAACCTAGTAAGCACTAACATGAACTACCAGCTGTTAACTGTCACAGCTATCACAAGGTATCACAGTAGCATGGAAACAAATTTCTGATATCAAATTTTTTTTTTTTTTTTTCATTTTTGGTAACTACCATCTCATAAAAAGAAAAAGCACAACGCCATCAGCAGATGTTCACAGAGGCTGTCGCTCTGTCTACTATTATCAGTGGCCTCATCTGAGTGATTAATTCTCCCACTTACAATAAAAACATGGTTACATCCACCATGATGCAAAAGTGACTCACACACATTTTAAACACTTTGGACACAGGCGTCCATCATGAGGAAATACTTTGGCTAAACCTCTGAGAACTGAGCATTATAACCTCACAACCATATGAAGGTAATGCTGTGACTTATTATGACCTGCCGCCAAGCAGCTTAACATTATCAGTGGACATGGTTATGTGTTATTTAATCAGGACAAGTGACTCAAATCTAAAAATAGGCATTAATGTAAAGTACCACAGTAAGTGCCAAACACCTCTCTCCTCTCAGCTGTCATAGTGCCATAATGCTGTCAAACTAATTGCCTGTTTACATCCATCTTTTTCATTACTGTCACCTTGTGGCCAAAATCAGCTATTGTTGCTGAAAGCGACCTTGACCTCAAGGTAAAGGTAACATGTCAAGTTATCTGAAAATCTTATGAATGCGATAACTTGAGAAGGAGGCAATGTAGGATTTTGAACTCGAACAGGTGCATCTGCTAAAAAACTTGGACATGTTCAAATCCTGGTGATCTTGACCTCAATCTCCTCAGAAATACCTAGATACCAATTGTTAAAAAATGCGTTAAATATACTGGATGTGAGAGAGAAAGGGGTATTTCTAACCCCACATCACATAGATCTCTCCTTTCTCCCAGCAATGGAACATTTAAGATCAAGAAACTGAACAGGAATGACAGCGGTAATCATAGCCTTTAAACTTTTGATTCAAGTGGAACATCATCAAGGAAATGTCCCCTTCTGGCTGCCTCTACCTCAATTTTATCCCACAACTTAGACATTCACATTACTCACACTCTCATTACACATACATATAGGATCTTGGGGGTGGGCACGCTATATGGAATCCAAATCACCATCAGGGTGTACACCTCACCCCTGGCGTCGTTGCCCACCTCTCAATTTTAACTACACGTAGACATTGAGGGCTAGCAGGAGGGGCTATGCGCTTACCTGCTGCTCTCTGGCAGGTAGCTCCATGCCCTCCTGGGTTTTAAATGCACCTTAGAACAAACATACACCAACACTACATATGAGCGGGTGGAGGAAGGTTTGGAGTCTTCTCACACCCCCGTTCTCTGCGGCCTGTTGGAGTGGGGGAGGGGCCAGGAGGAGGAGGACTTGGCCGTCCGACTGGGGTCTGGTATGTGGGGCCTCCCTGCCGCTGCGGAGTCGGTGCGGTCTGCTTCTCCCCACCTCAGGGAAAAAGGTAACACCACCTGGGTCTGGGTGCAATTTCCTCCTCCAGGGGCAAGGGTACCTAGACCCGGTTCTTAGAGTACGCTTGGGGAGTGTGATTGTGTGTACAGCGTCTCTTTATGTCTGTCTCCATGTTGGTTGAGTGTGGAGTAATTGCTTATGAGAGCATGAGGGTGGGAATGGATGTTTGTATCTGTGTGTGCCTGTATGTCTGTGTCTATATGTCAGGTTGGGTATCAGACGCCACCTCTCTGGGAACATCTCAGGCCCTCCAAGGTTTGGAGGCCTATCTCCCCCCACCACTTCCCCTGCCGGTGGCAGACGGCGCCTCAGACATCGGTGCGTTGGTGGTTCTTTGTGTCTAGGGATGGGCGCCCAGGTACACACCGGCTCACTCCTTGGCGGCTGCTTATCGGGGCCTGGAGCCTGGGGCTCGCTCGGGCCACTTCGGAGGTGGAGTGCCCTCGGCCTCTCGGCCTAGGGCTCGGTCACTCAGGCACAGCTGGCTGCCGGCGGAGCCCACGGGCGCGTCACTGCAACCCCCTGGCTTGTGCTCCGCGGCTGCTGAGTGACGCCTCATCTGGGACTCTCCTCAGCTCTTTCTGGGATAGTGGCGCAGCTGCCCCTCTGTTGGTCTTCCTTGGTCTCTTGTGTTCTGGGGGCCTCTGGATGTCTGGAGTTTCGATCTCCTCCATACCTGCTTCATGCCCTGGAGGACGGGGCAGTGGCCCCCCACACCCTCTAGCAGATCATTACATGAAGGAACCTTTTAAAAACAAGCGCATCCATGCTCACAGGTGTACACACGGGTGATCACACACACAAACTACACCCTTTTTGGCTCCTACCTCAAAGCACACTGTGCGCTGTCGATCTTACGTGCTGCACAATAATGTTTAACATTTACTGCCATATTCCCATATATTGTTGTGATGTTGTTTATTCTATTACTCTCGTTTTCTTCTGCTTGTTTTCTTTTTTCTTTTTCAACAGGTGATCCAGGTGATCGATATATGTATTTTTTTGTCTGCTTGCTCTGTTGGTTTTTGTTTTTTGCCCTTTTTTCCCCATCCCTCTTCTCAGCTGTTTTTCTTTCCCTCTTTCTTTCTCCCCTTTTCTTTCTCCCAGTAAAGTCTGTCCCGTATTCAGCAAATGAAAATAAAATAAACAATAAAAGGTGAATCAAACGGACCATTACGGCAAGGCTGGGATGGTCAGTTTGGTAAAGTTAATCCATTGGGCATCTTTCTTTGCCTTTAGACAATAATTCTGATGGCAAAAGAGCCAAACGGGACAGGCAAAAAAAAAAAAAAAGGAAATGGACTTTACAGTTGTTAATTCAACGTTACCCCTCCACCCCCCCATTTGGAAGTCAGCCATAAATAGATTAAAAGACAAAGCAAAACATTATTTTGCAAAACTATATAATATGTGTCAGGAAATGTTAGATATATGTATTTTCTGTTTTCCCTATTCTTCATTAGAAATTATAAATAGTGATCAAGGTCCTGTTTTAAAAGTATGATTCAATGCAGAGAGGTCTATTAACACATAGTGAGTGAGAAAGGTGACTGAAGAAATACTCAATGCATCATGGGAATCCCCCAGCAGCCTACACCTATTGCAGGATAACTAAGGGAGAATTCAGGGTCACCTGGTCCAGCCCTAACTATATGCTTTAGCAAAAGGGAAGGTTTGAAGCCTAATCTTAAAAGTAGAGATAGTGTCTGTCTCCCGAATCCAAACTAGAAGCTGGTTCCACAGAAGAGGGGCCTGAAAACTGAAGGCTCACCCTCCCATTCTACTTTTAAATACTCTAGGAACAACAAGTAGGCCTGCAGTGCGAGAGCGAAGTGCTCTAATAGGGTGATATGGTACTACAAGGTCATTAAGATAAGATGGGGCCTGATTATTTAAGACCTTGTATGTGAGGAGCAGGATTTTGAATTCAATTCTGGATTTAACAGAATCCCCGGCCTTTCTGTCCTGGCCTTTCTGTCCTGGTCGTTGTGTCCTTGGGCAAGACACTTTACCCTACTGCCTACTGGTGTTGGCCAGAGGGGCCGATGGCGCGATATGGCAGCCTCGCCTCTGTCAGTCTGCCCCAGGGCAGCTGTGGCTACAACCGTAGCTTGCCTCCACCAGTGTATGAATGTGAGCGTGAATGAATAATGGCATTGTAAAGCGCTTTGGGTGCCTTGAAAAGCGCTATATAAATCCAATCCATTATTATTATTATTATTAACAGGAAGCCAATGAAGGGAAGCCAATATAGGAGAAATATGCTCTCTCTTTCTAGTCCCTGTCAGTACTCTTGCTGCAGCATTTTGGATTAGCTGAAGGCTTTTCAGGGAGTTTTTAGGACATCCTGATAATAATGAATTACAGTAGTCCAGCCTGGAAGTAATAAATGCATGAACTAGTTTTTCAGCGTCACTCTGAGACAGGATATTTCTAATTTTAGAGATGTTGCACAAACGGAAGAAAGCAGTCTTACATATTTGTTTAATATGTGCGTTGAAGGACATGTCCCGGTCAAAAGTGACTCCAAGGTTCCTCACAGCATTACTGGAGGCCAAGGTAATGCCATCCAGAGTAAGAATCTGGTTAGATACCATATTTCTAAGATTTTCAGGGCCGAGTACAATAACCTCAGTTTTATCTGAATTAAGAAGCAGAAAGTTAGCGGCCATCCAGGTCTTTAGGTCTTAAGACATTCCTGCAGTTTAACTAATTGATGTGTGTTACCTGGCTTCAAGGATAGATAGAGCTGGGTGTCATCTGCATAGCAGTGAAAATTTGTGCTATGTCTTCTAATGATGCTGCCTAGGGGAAGCATGTATAATGTAAACAGAATTGGTCCTAGCACCGAACCCTGTGGAACTCCATAATTGACCTTAGTGTGTGAAGAGGACTCTCCATTTACATGTACAAATTGGAGTCTATTAGATAGATATGATACAAACCACTGCAGCACAGTACCTGTAATAAACAGCATATTCTAATCACTCTAATAGGATATTATGGTCAACAGTATCAAACGCAGCACTAAGGTCTAGCAGGACAAGCACAGAGATGAGCCCACTGTCAGAGGCCATAAGAAGATCATTTGTAACCTTCACTAAAGCTGTTTCTGTGCTGTGATGAGCTCTGAAACCTGACTGAAACTCTTCAAATAAGCCATTCCTCTGCAGATGATTTGTTAGCTGTTTGACAACTACTCTTTCAAGGATTTTTGATATGAAAGGAAGGTTGAAGATTGGCCTATAATTAGCTAAGACAGCTGGGTCTAGAGATGGCTTTTTGAGTAAAGGTTTAATTACACCCACCTTGAAGGCCTGTGGTACATAGCCGATTATTAGAGATAGGTTGATCATATTTAAGATTAAAGCATTAATTAATGGCAGGACTTCTTTGAGCAGTTTTGTAGGAATGGGGTCTAAAAGACACGTTGATGGTTTGGAGGAATTAATAATTGAAGTTAACTCAGAAAGATCAATTGGAGAAAAAGAGTCTAACTTAACATCAATGGTACTAAAAGTAGCTGTAGATAATATTACATCTGTGGGATGATGATTTTTTCTCTAATGATAAGAATTTTTTTTGTGAAGAAGTTCATGAAGTCATTACTAGTTAACGTTATAGGGATTGTTGGCTCAACAGAGCTCTGACTTTTTGTCAGCCTGGCTACAGTGCTGAAGAGAAACCTCGGGTTGTTCTTATTTTCTTCAATCAGTGACGAATAGTAAGATGTTCTGGCTTTGCGGAGGGCTTTCTTATAAAGCAGCAAACTATTTCTCCAGGCTAAATGATGATCCTCTAAATCTGTGACACGCCATTTCCTCTCCAGCTTACGAGTTATCTGCTTTAGGCTACGTGTTTGAGAATTATACCACGGAGTCAGGTACTTCTGATTTGAGACCTTAGTTTTCACAGGAGCTACAGTATCCAGAGTCGTACGTAGTGAGGAGGTAAAATTATTAACAAGATAATCGACCTCTGTTGGGGTAGCGTTCAGATAGCTGCTCTGCTCTATGTTGGTACAGGGCATTGAAGATGATAACAGTGGGTGGATTATATTCTTAAACTTAGTTACAGCGCTTTCAGAAAGACATCTACTGTGATAAAGTCTACTCTCCACTGCTGTGTAATCAAATATTGTAAATGTAAATGTTATCAGGAAATGATCAGACAGGAGAGGGTTTTCAGGAAACACTGTTAAATGTTCAGTTTCGATGCCATATGTTAAAACAAGATCTAGAGTGTGATTAAAGTGGTGGGTGGGTTCTTTTACATTTTGAGAGAAGCCAATTGAGTCTAATAACAGATTAAATGCCATGTTGAGGCTGTCATTTTTAGCATCTACATGGATGTTAAAATTCAAATATCAACAAAATACATAAAGTCAAAATAAGATTTATGCAGCTTAACTCTGCTTCTACATTCATGTTGAAGCTGAAGATGAAAGACTAGATACAGAGAAACAGTCAAAATGGTGAGAGTGGTTTTATCTGCTTGTCATCAGAAAACATCTGTGTCATATTTATATATTGATTAAAACTATTGCCAGTCACAAACCTGGAGCATCATGGTGCATCATGAAGGACATCAGGAGTAAAATCTTTACCATGTCAAACATGGTAATATGTCAAACACATATCACTTGTGTCAGTGGCCGTGTTAACAGCAACCTCCTCAGGTGCTGTTTGCCAACAGACTGCCAGTGAAAACTGTGACAAAGCAAGAGTGCATGTCCAACAAGTTGGATGTCAGAAGAGAAAGAGGAATTCTGGAGTAAGTCGGAGTATTTGTACCCAGGGATGGAGGCAGTGGTTCTTGGGCATATGAATGAAACAGGGATAATGACTAGGTGCTGCGTAGGTATGGTGTTATGTGGAGAAATGCAGAAAGACAGATGTTCATGGATTTTCCTAGAAGGTCGAAACTGGTTGTGATGAACATTTCCTTTAAGAAAAAGTTACATTTATGAGCTAAACCTCTGAGAACCTAATATTATAATCTTGTAACATAAAGTAACAGATAGCAGTATTTGTATAACAGTGTGATGGTAAAAAAAAAAGAAAAAAAAAAAGAGAGAGATGAAAAGACTAATGATTGTATGTTATGAGAGTTTAAACAGGGTTTGCTTCTTTGTGTGTGTGTGTAACTGTTGTGCTCTTATAGAGGATACGTTTGCAGATGAGATTCCTGCAGTGACCGCTATTCTTCTGCCCATGCAAAACATCATATTTCTTCTACCTATGGACTGGATAAAAATAGTGACCTTAAAGTTTTTCTCAGTCAATTTGTCTCACAGTAGAAAAATCATTCTCATCACTCTTCATCCAGTTCTCAAAAGAGTTAATGCATTTTTTCATGACACAGCCTCACCTGGACAGAAGACACACGACAATAAAAGCCTTTCTGACATCTGTCAGACTATGAATTGTCATTCAATCACTTCAACTCTGTGATGAATGAATACAAAACTTTATACCACACTTTAAAGGAGTAATCATTAAGTTTTTCTTTTTCAAAACCTTACTGTCATGGTCCTGGGTCAGTGACCATGTGTTTTCTGTTTTGTGTCATTAATCTTTGATTTCTTGATGTGTCTTTGTTAGTTCTTAGGGTTTTGGTTCTTGTGTTTAGTGTATTATTATTCCAACCTGTGTCCTCCCTGGTGCTATGTTCGTGTCTCTGAGTTTGTGTTTGTAAAACAGTCTGTCAATTTCCCGTTTTACTTTGAAGGTCTGTGTCTCGTCGTGTCTAATTAGGTTCAGCTGTGTTCCCCTCTGGTGTGTCATTCCCTCGTTACCTTGTGTGTATTTATAGTGTGTGCCTGCCTGTGTTCCTTGTCGGCTTGTCTGTGTTACTTGGTGTATCTCTGTGTCTCTCTGCTCCACATTCTCAGTGTCTTTTCTGTGTTTCATCCTGTGTCCTTATGGTTTGTTCATTAGTTTTTCCCAGTCTAGGTTTTGGTAGCTCCCTGTTCCTTATTTCCTATTTTTGTCACTTTGCCATCACTATAAATAAACGCTCACTCGCATCCCTGCCAGTACCTGAATTTTGGGTCCTTTTCTCACAACACCACACGACTGCTGCTCCAGCCGTGACACTTACAGACTAGAGAGAGTACAGCAAAAATGTAGATGTAATGTAGAGTAAAAACAATTCAGACACAAAAAGGAAACATGAAGCACTTTTTTGATATGTTGCAAAATCAAGAAAAGCAAAATAATACTTGTTAAACTATATGAATCAGAAAAGAGACAACAAAAATATAATTAATCTAAAAACATAGCACCAACTGCTGTATAGTCCAGTAATTTACACTACATACATTCTGCAACCTCTTTGTTAGGTACTAATTACAGTAATCAAAATATCTAATTAGCCTTTACATGAACAGCATGTCAAAGCATTTAGCATGTACAAATGGTCAAGTTCAAACCAAGCGTCAGAATATGGAAGAAATATGATTGACCTCTGACAGTGTGTTTCTGTATTTGTTCTGTCATACATATTTGAAAAAAAAATGAATTTGATTATTGCAGTTTTTCTTGATTGCTTTGACCTGCCTAAAGATGCTGGGATCCCTCAGTTTTCATCATCATTATATCAGTAGTACAGAAGACACCTCTTGGAAATGTTTTAACCCTTTCTCATTGGATTGAAACATTTTTCACAAAATTTAGCAAAACAGTTAACACGGATGTCATTCAAGCAGTCCAAACCTCGCTGCTATGGTAACCAAACAGAAATCAGAAGGTTCCACATCTGTGTTGTTCTTTACCAGCATGTATGGAGGAGGTCTAAGGCAGATGAGAGTGAGTATCAAAAGTGGCAATTTCTAATGCTGTAATAGATTTTATTTTGGTTTACATGTATTTTCTGTAATATTTCATGTATTTCAGTTTTCAGGCATTCTCATATTCAAGTGAGAAATGCATCAACACAGTAACAAATATCTTTAGTGGTGAAGTATGTGCAGAAACAACAGTAGTGTGTGAAAACGATGAGAATGATTAATGTGTTAGTGATTTCAGAACTGCATTAAGAGTGGTGAGAATCATGTTTCTGCTGTGAGAATTGTGCAAATGCAATTGATAATATGTATGTAAAATCAATTTAGTTAAGCTGTTATGTTTTGTCAGGGATCATGTTTATAAAATAAAGCAAGGCAAGTAAGGTGGCCAGTAAAGAAGTCCAAAGCTGTATAATTTGTAATCACTAGAGGGCGCCATTATGTAAAAATTACTGAGCTGATGGTGTTTCCATTATGAATTCAGTGTTCAGGTTTTAAAATGAAATGTTACATTTCAAACCAAGTTTGGCTTAACTATGTTTTTGTTGAGTGCAGGTAGGGTGGAGTGTGTGGAGATGAATTTCAGGTGTGACAGAAGGATAGAAGAGCGAAAGTGAAGGTTTGCAAGATTGTAGTGAGACATGCTATGATTTAAGGTTTGGATCTGGAGGTTAAGATCTTCGATGGGAGTAACCCGAATGTACAAGACTCGAAATAAGTATCAGAGGGAACAGCTCAGGTTGAGGATTTTGGAGACAAAGTTAGAGAAGCAAGTCTGAGAGGGTTTAGACATGTGGTGAGCTTTTTAAATACTGGAGAGGTGTAATCGAGGGTGCTGAATATCGAGCTGCCAGGCAGGAGGAAAAGAGGAAGCCTGTAGAAGTAGATAATCTATCATGGCGAACTCTAGAGGGAGCAAACAAAAGAAGACAAAAAAAGCTGTGGTCTTCCTGATCTGCCCAGGCAACTAATATATAATATCAGAGATTATATTTCAATCTCCACCCACATGTTCTGCTTTAGCTTTCTTCTTTCAGCATCTATTTTCCTCCACATACTGTATCATATACAGAAGTAATAGTTTGAACACACCCACATTGCCTAAACTATTTTTATTAAAAATCAAAAGCAAACAAATAAAACATCAAAAAGCATTGTGTAGCCTATGCTCATCAGTCTACATTGAGCAGGAGCAGAATATAACCAAGAAGAGTTATTGACAGGCTCTGTGTAATAAAAGCTGCATGCATATTTGTGGTTTGAATGGTGACACTTTTTTGTGTTTCACTTCTTTCTGTGTGCAGTGACAGTAACAGTTACTGTGCAATGACAGTGATGTCTCATTTTATGGTGAAACCTAACATGAGACCTCGACACACAGAAATTTGGTACATTTCAAAACCACTGAAAAACACAACAATCATTAATGCCTGTGAAAGTGTTTCAAGGTTTGACAGGTAAAAAGAATTGACAGTATTTCATTAAATTGGTAGGCAACTTTTTTCTTTTGTCTGTCTTTGCAGCTCTATTGTAGTCACATTAGTCACATCCTGCCTGGTCAGTGTTTACACGTTCTTATATGAAGATGATCACTAACAGGAAACATGGTCAGTGTAGGTTGTGCCTGTTTACATCTTGGTAAAGTAGAAGAGTTTGTCTGAAAGCTGCCTGCTGAATAGGCTGAAAAGAGAAGAAACACAGTTTGTGTAGGTGATGCTATTATCATATTGTTATATTATATTACTGTTGATGCTATTATTGCATTATATCTGTGGAGAGCTGTATTTAATTGTTTGAAATATGCAGCAGCTGTGGTATGAAGTGTGGTCACTGAATCGATGTTGATATTATCCTTAGTGTTCTGCAGCTTAAAGGTTGAGCTACACATACGATAAATTTACACAAAAATAAAATTCATTATAAGTTTTCCTTGGATTTACAGTTGTCTGGATATTAAATGAAAGCTTCCTTTGCTACAATTTCCACTGATGTTTGTGGATGATTACTATTTACACTTATCACATGTAAGGAATCACTCGGACAGCTAAAAACTGTACCAGCACACACTGAACAGTGAGGAAAGATGGAAGCTGTGCTTGGATTGATGATTATTCTACTGGGAGTTGCTCATGGTGAGTTTTTCAGCTTCTTAGATGCAAAACTTTTATAATGTCAAAATCTTATATATCAACAGTGTGTTTTGAAGCCATGGCATGTGTTAGTAAATTTGACTACTTGAAAACAGCCAAGGGATCTCTTCTCTTTTATTTGTTTATAAGTTCAGCTTATTTATAGTATGCACTTTAGGTAAAAACAAGCAGTGCTGAGTTAAAGTAGTCATGTCGGCAAATCCAGATTTCCAACATGATGAATGTCTTCATCAGTTACAGTAGCTGTATGATGCAGTAGTGTTGAATCATATATTTTTTTTAACTGGAAAAAATATAGCTGCAGATAAATGGAGAAATTGTTTACTCTGTGCATTTCTTTGTGGAATTTAGGCTGTTTTTCTTCATCCTTGCTGCACAAAACCAACTTCTGTCTGTAAAACTCTTATTAGTTTTTGTGGTTGAAATGGAAATACCTCATAATGGAATCTTTATACCTATTTTCTCTTTTCCCCCCATCTAAGGATCTTTACTTTTTTAACTAAATGTTAAAACTTTAAATTAAAATTTCTTAAGGTACAAAAAGTAGCTTGGTTTATTTAAAATTTTACTGCCATGACTTCGTAGTTGTAGTTGTCATAGGTGACATATTATACACTGTTTACTTACCAAATTGCTTTAGTAGTACTCTATTTTCCGCACTATAAGGCGCATTTAAAATCCTTACATTTTCTCAAAAATCGGCAGTGCGCTTTATAATCCGGTGCGCCTTATGTATAAATTCTGGTTGTGCTTACGGACCTCGAACCAATTTTATGTGATAATCCATGCTCAAAAATCTGTCAAAAAGTTTTTTAGTACGACTTTGGTAAACTACGAAGCCGCACTGTTGTTGGAGCATTATGGCTAACATAGTCAGGAGCCTTACGGAGTAATCTGGGTCCAAAACTCCGTCTGTTTCAAGTCCCAAAGTAAAATGAACACTGTGGCATCACTGGGAGTTAAAAACTTTCTAAATTCTTTTATCTTTAATAAAATGATCAGCATTGCTGCTTTACCAGGTGTAACAATTAAGTTCAAAATCCAGGCATCCATGAAAACAGAATTTATTAAATGTAATGGAGTTAGAAGTTAGCAGGGAGTTAGCTTGCTAGTTTCCACCTAAACATGATATAGCATGTTCTGACTGACAGATTTCGTAATCAAATTAAGACGTACAGCTCTGCTATCACTTCTGACATAAATGAAGACAGAAAACTAAACAGCAGTGACGTTTGTAATGTACACTATGTAAGCGGTAGCTATGTATAGATAAAGGCATGTCTTAATATTTGAATTCAGGTGTTTTCAGTTACATTTCCACGGGTATATTAATTCAAGCACCTAGCCATGCAGCCCACTTTTACAAACATTTCTGAAATAATGCAAAGCTCTAAAGGACTCCATGAATTGATCAAATAATGAAATAATACAATAAATCAAAATTCAAAGGATAAAACTAGGGACAAAAATTTTATAAAAAATAAAATGAATTACAAATAGGATTAATAAAAAGACAAAACATGAACATAACTATCAAGTTGAAGCCTTTAATTTGACACTATTATAAACTCATAGTGTGTTTGTCTCATATGACTCTAATTACAGATGTAGGCCTGTCGCTGCTATTATTACAGAGAGTAATGATGTGAAACCTTTCAAGTATAAAACTAGGGACTGCTATCACTTCCAACATAGATGAAGACAGAAAACTAAACAGCAGTGATTTTTGTAGGGTTACTGAAGTTGGGCTAGCTGGTATATAATGATTTGCTACATGATCGCTAGCGACACAGCTATGCTAGCGTAACATAAACACAGTGAAGCTAGAGGATGAATGCTAGCTTTTTTCCACTCGATAAAAGTTAACGTGAGGGTTCCCGATGGTCAGGGTCAAATGCAATCGCATGGCAGGATGCTATAAACAGACCAAACTTCAGTCAGGAGAACAACTGATATACAGTAACCCATCCACAATACGAGGTTAGTCATTAATATACTGCAACAACACAGGAATAGAGCAGCTGCAAGAAGATTCAACATTCATGAATCAATGGTATGGAAGTGGAAGAAGCAAGAAGAATGAGTTGAGTAAAATTGACTTATCTGATGCTTATCTGATGCGCCTTATGTAATGAAAACAGACCCGTTCATGGACAGTGCACCTTATAATCCAATGTGCCTTATGGTCTGAAAAATACGGTATATTTAGTTGTTAAGATATCTCTAAATTTTGGACTTTACTACTGTAACTTTGCAAGTTTGTTGCAAAGTTTGTAGTGACCGTATCCTGGAGCCTCTATTACCTGTGACATATAAGACACAATGCCAGGTATAATACCTTGTTTTTATACGTTATTACCAATTAACCCACCGTGAGTGAAATATTCAAAATTATTTTTTTCATTGCTTCAGTGATGCTTAATATTCTTTTTTGTTGGTTTTTTTTCACAAAAATATTTTTGAATTTGCAGGTGTGGATACTTACTGTGATGGCAGACAGGATGGAGCTCAGTGTTATGGAGCTTTGGGAGGAACTGTGGACATCCAGCTGATGGACAGCACCTCAGAAATACCTAGATACCACTTGTTAAAGGATTCATCAAAAATATTGGATGTGAAACACAAAAAGAGTCTTCATGATACCACAGAGAACAAATTTTTATTTTTTCCTAGTAATGGAACATTTAGGATCAGTAGCCTAAACAGGAATGACAGTGGTAAATATACCCTGCAAACCTTTGATTCAGATGGAAGAACATCTGATGAGTGGACTTTCAAGTTGATCTTTCAAGGTAATTTTGTCCATTTCAAGAAATGACTACAATTATTATATATATTGCTTAACAAATGTATAAAAACACCAAAGATTTTACACTTTATAGATAAATACTTACAGTATTTAAAATATAATTTGGATTAAAGGGCTAATAAATATTGGTGCATGAAAAATAAACATAAAAAATTACTTTGCTAATCATCAATAATGTTTATTTAAGGCAGGTGTGGTATAAACTTTGCATTAGATGGTAGCCTAATAAATGTGTTAAGCCCTGTAAATGTAACATTATTTTTGGTACATATCTACATAACATATCATCTTATATAATATATCTCATATTCTGTGTGGTATAGATGGTCCTTTACTTTACAACATAAACAGCTTGAGACAACTGTTGTTGTGATTTGTTGCTATTAATAAAATTAGATTAGATTAGATTGAATTTGTAAATTAAATGTAACTGTATTTTGTGGCTATAATTCTCTTCCTTATATACTATTTAGAATGAACAGTTCTGACATATAATATCAAAACTCATCTGTGTGTGTTTCTCTCAGCTCCTGTGTCCTCTGTCCTGCTGGTCTCTGAGTGTCTGTCCCAGGGAGAGATGAGGGTGTCCTGCTCCTCTGAGGGAGGGGACAGTCCTCAGTACAGCTGGACTCTGGATGGACGCACACTGACAGATGCTGAGCTTCTTTCTGGAAATAATAAGAGTAACAACATTATTCTGAAACAGCACGTCTCAGGACATCTGGTCTGCTCAGTGAGAAATCATGTCAATAGTGTCTCCAAAGAACAAAGGATATGTACTTGTGGTGAGTAAGAACATGATGCAAAAATATCTTTAGAGCTATGAGCTTTACATTTGTCATAAATTATTGAAACAGCAAATGAATTCCTCAGGATTCATTTTCATTAACTGCACTTTATCTGATGGGACACACATAACAAAGTGGGTGCTTGCAACCAAAAATACCCTGTGTATTAAACCAACAATGGGCCCTATAACAGTCTCTGACACTGCTCTAGGTAAGGAATCAATCCTCTAGTAGTATCACTTACTCCAATGGTAACTCAGTTATACATAAGTGAACCCGGTCAAAGCTCTAATTTAATGTGATATTTGTGTCTCTGAACAGATAACTCCTTACTTTTATGTGGTTTGAGAGCAATCTTGGGAATTCTCTTATTAATTGGGATTTTCATCTACTTTGCTTGGAAGAAAAAGAAAACTGAAAAAGTTGCTGTCCCACAAACAATGGACTATCCAGACAACTCTGTTCTGATGGTTGAAATGACAACTTCTACTTCTTGCAACGCGTAGTGTCAACTTTCATCTGCCCGACATTTCACATCTCTGTGAGTGTGAAAATAGCACTTAGATGACACGTATCTCTTGTTTTTATTCACTAATCATGTTTTACATTTACACATCTTACACTGAATGACCATGAGAAGGTCTGAGTATCTTCTGCATTTGTATTCTGTGGAAACTAATATAACAAATGTTGTAATTGTAAGTAGAGTAGTCTTTTAATTTGACACATTTTTTGTCAAGCTTATGGTGGCCTAAAATCAAATTTTTGACATAATTGCAAACAGAAATAATCAACCCACCAAAAACTACTGTTTGTACTAAACTGAATTTGAGCACTCTCAAACTATTTGCAAGTGGTTGAAATTAACAGCACTGATTCATACAGTGTACTTTTCTTTTGTTATTGCTACACTGTAACAATATATTTGTAGGACATGTTAATATTTATAGTGTGTATTAGATGATTTTCAGACATAGTCACACACCTCAGTAACAGTTGTGACTAAAAGTTATTCAGTTATGATAAAGATGATCATAACTGAATAATGTAAAAGGTACCATGGTCCCCAAGGTTTATAAGTTCTCTTTAGCTTTGCATTTTTGAAAATCTTTGTTACATTATTCTGCATTGGTTTCATTTCTATGTTGTGAGGGGTTTACCTAAGGTTTTTCTTAGTGTTTTGTGATCTTGTTTCATCAGTTCTTTTGGTAGCATTTCAGTCTGGTTTATGTATTGCTGTGTTTTCCTGCTTCCCTTGTGTATCTGCTGGTTCTGCCCTTTCTGTATTTGTTTACCTTTCTGTCTTTGTGTCAAGCTCATATGTCGTAGTCTAGGTATCAGTGTTAGTCATTTCCTGTTTTAATTTGATAGTCTGCCGTCCCTTGTGCTTTGTGTTCTGTTTTGTTTCTCTTATTTCATTAGCCTGGGATAAGTGTCAGCTGTACTCCCACCTCTTGCCTGTTCCCTCATCGTCCTGTATGTCCATATATGGCCTGAGTCTCATTTTGTTTTTTGTTCTGTTCTTCCTCTAAACAGTGTGCCTCTTGCTGTGTGTTCTGCGGTCCATGTGTCCTACCATGTAAACCTAGTTCATTAGTTCCTGTTTCCACCTTGATTGAATTATTTTGTATTCTGTATTTTAGTTTTTGTTCATTTAGCAATAAAGCTGTTTTGAGTTTAACTTCTGTCTTTGGGTCCTAACCTTCCTGCTACACAGCCAGTGACATGTGACACAGGAAGCATGATGTTTAGAGTGCGAAACAATAGCACAGTGTGACTGTCCATATCTTATCAAGTTGTACAGTTTGAGAGCTTCTGCTTATAAGAAGATCTGTCGACTTGCTTTGCCATGTTTTCTAAAATTCAACCAGCAATTTTGTAAACAAAACATTTCAAAACCTTTGTTTTTAAATGGATACAAGGACTGATACTGTGATGAGGTCAGAAACTGCAATAGATTTCAAACTTATATGACCACCATAAAATTGTTACCTATTAAATAGGTCAGTCCAAGAACGCGTCGATGATAAAGAGTATTTTTATTATTACAGCAAGTATGAAATACCCTAAAACACCTTTTAGTATCAAGAGCTGTTTATTTTGGGTTCCTCTAATACCTTTAGGGCCTTTGAGGTAGTGCAATAAAAACTGCATTCATTTAAATCACATTAAACTGAATATGGTCAGGCAAAGCTTTAACTGGCCAAGAAGAAGAATGAAAGCAGCATTATTTATATGTATCAATGGAGGGCACCATTATGTGAGAGATTTACAATAGTTGTCTTGGTGTTATGCCTTCAATGTTCAGGTCTTAAAATGAAACAAGAAGCACTCAGAGTGTGCAAACTTCTACTAAGACATCTGCTTTTAAAGGAATAGTATTGTACTCATTTTGTTTTCTTTGTTTCTTTTAAATGTTTTTGAAAAGTTTGTAGTACAATAAAATTGAATAGAATAGCCCTTTATTGTCATTGTTCATGTACAACGAAATTGTGGGTGCTCCACACCACCTGTACATGAACAAAATGGAGAAAAGATGGAGAGAATGTGGTAATGAAAGATATTTAGTGACTTATCAACCACAGCACATTCACCCTTGGAGGTTTCACAAGCAACAAGCTGAGTATTGAGAAACCTAAGTGAACTCCACCCTTTTTTGCATAGCCTAGCACACCTGACAACAATGGTGTGGGTGGTCTGGGTGGAGGCACAGGAAAGACACATAGCTCTCAGCTCATGCTTGAAGGTGACAGTTTGTGGCAATAATGTTCACTCTGTTGAGTTGTCAGGACAAGTGGTGAAACAAAGTTTACTTTATTGATAACTTGTCTGTTCTAGTCATCTTTTGTGTTTAATGTTCTGTGACCGTGACTTGTGTTTGATTCTATGGTTGTTATTATTCTTTGTCAAAAACATGCAGTGGTTGTTCAGCAGAGCATGAAGAAACTTTCGATATTTGCATATACTATATACTACCATGGAAGCCACATCTTGTGATATGAGCATGATGTTTTATTTAGTTTTATCTGGGGATTTTCTTATACTGAACCTGCATGACTTTCTCATGTTTGTTTTCACCGGTTTTAACAGTGTAAAAGGTCAGTTGTTGTAAGAATTTATTTTTTTATTTTTACAATAGAAAACTCCTTCAGTTTCTTGTGGTACAGTGCAGAAAGTCACTCGATGCAGCAAAATACATCTATTGAAAGTAGAAAAATGTAGAGAATATGAAAATTTCTTTCTGTTTTATTTTTTGCTTGAAAGCACAGATGGTTTCTATTGAGGTAATTCAGTGAATTTAGGGCACAGTGCACCACTCTCACTGATGACATGATGGTTTTTACCAAACAGTTTCTCTCTTGTCTTCCCTGTGGGGACATGGTCAGGGAGGGCCCTCCCTACTGCTCCCCAGGATGTGGGAATTTGATTCCAGGGTGTGACTGGCTGTTCTGGTGTGGTTGTTGACCTTCTCCTTTGGGGTTTGTGATCTGGGGTAGCTCAGGCCTCTTCAGTATGGGGGAAGGACTGCCAGGTGTTGGGCAGTTCTCGTATGGTTGCGACCCTTTTCTTGGCTCATGGCAGGAGGGCCAACTTATGGTGGGGTAGGCTGCCCATTGCTTCCAGTTCTCTGATGTTCTCACCCTTTAGCCATGAGTTCTTCATCTGGGCATCCCTCTTCCCTCTGCTGACCCTGGTCTTCTGGTCTTTCTCTGTCAGCCTCTGGCTCCTGGGGTGGGTAGTGTTATTGTGCCTTCTCACCCTCATTATCAAGTAAAATGGATGAGAAAGTCCAAAGTGGCAGAGAAGTATGTGAGGGTGATGCAGGACATTTATGAGGACAGCAAGACAGTTGTGAGGTGTGCAGTAGGACTGAAAGATGGGTTTGAGGTATTGAACCTCTTCATGCTTGTAGTGGTGATAGATAGGTTGATAGATGAGGTCAGGCGAGAATGTCTATGGACTATGATGTTGCAGATGACATTGGGATCTATAGTGAGAGTAGTAAGCAGGTGGAATTCAATTCAGCTCAATTTTATTTATATAGCACCAAATCACAACAAAAGTTTCCTCAATCCACTTTATATTGTACGGTAAAGACCCTACAGTAATACAAAAAAATGATATGACCTCCTATGAGCAAGTGTTTTGGCGACAGTGGGAAGGAAAAACTCACTTTTAACTGGAAGAAACCAGCAAAATAAGGCTTAGAGAGGGGCGACCATCTGCCGCAACCAGTTGAGGGTGAGCAGATGAAGACAGGACAAAAACACACTGTAGAAGAGAGCCAGAGATTAACAATAACTAATAATTAAATGCAGATTGGTGTATAAACACATTGTGGAATAATGTCTGGAGTGGTGGAGATATGCTCTGGAGAGAATAAGAGTGAAATTCATTAGAAACAAGACATAATACATGTGTGTGGATGTCAGGGAGATGGGTGAAAAGGTAAAAATGCAACAAGAAAAGGTCGTGAGAGTGGATGAATTTAAATAACAAAAAAACAAAGCAACAGACAATGCATTAGAGAGGTAAGGAAGAGAGTGGTGGCAGGGTAAAGTGGGTGGAGATGAGTGTCTGGGGTCAAAGGAGTTTGCAAAGAAAAGCGTCTGGACTTCTTTAAGTTGCTTGAAGACGTTTCACCTCTCATCCGAGAAGCTTCTTCAGTTCTAAAGTCAAATGGCCGAGAGTCCCAGATTTAAATCCAGTGGGAGTATCCCCCCCAATGAGGGACAAAGGACCCCCTGGTGATCCTCTAATCACATGCGCCAAGGTGTGAAAGCGGGTGTGGGACCTAATCAGCCAGGGTTTCGGGTGAGCCCATTGTGAAACCTGGCCCCACCTTGTCATGTGAATTCCTGAGGTCAGATGGCCCAGGATGTGAGTGGGCGTTAAGGCGTCTGGGGAGGGAACTCAAAACTGGATTATAGATGGCAGACAGTTGGTGTCGTAAACCACCGCCTCTGTTCAAAGATGGTCGCTCACAGTGGACATAGATGGCCTCTTTCACTCCTCTTTCAAACCATCTGTCCTCTCTGTCCAATATGTGAACATTGGCATCCTCAAAAGAGTGACCTTTATCCTTAAGATGCAGATGGACTGCTGAGTCTTGTCCTGTGGAGGTGGCTCTTCTATGTTGTGCCATGCGCTTGTGAAGTGGCTGTTTGGTCTCTCCAATGTAGAGGTCTGGGCATTCCTCGCTGCACTGTACAGCATACACCACTGTATGCTGTACAGCATACAGTGGTGTACAGCATACAGACGCTTTTCTTTGCAAACTCCTTTGACTACGATGACCTGGATGACTGAGAACCTTCACAGACACAGTGTCTGGGGTGATATGTTACAGAAGGATAGCAGTATAAGTGAAAGGGAAGCTTTATGAGATTATAGTGAGACCTGCTATGATGTATGGTTTGGAGAGTGTGCCGTTGTAAAAAAGACAAGAGACAGAGCTAAAGGTTTCAGAGCTGAAGATGTTTCAATTTCCTCTGGGAGTAACCAGGATGGACAGAACTAAAAATGAGTGTATGAGAAGGACAGCTCAGGTTGAGCATTATGAAGAGAAAGTTAGAGTTAGTGTTAGGGATGGGTAGTGTAGGGTAAAGATAAGTTAGGGTTGTAATTTTTTGGATATGTGCAGATGAGGAATAGTGGATATATTGGACAAAGAATAAGGAGCAATCAGGCAGGAGGAAAAGAGGAAGGCCACAGACAAGATTCATGGATGTAGTAAAGGAGGACATGCAGAGGACTGGTGTGAGAGAGGAAGATGGGAGGGACAGAATGAAATGGAGGCAGATGGTCCACTGTGGCGACCCCTAAAGGGAGCAGCTGAAAGAAGAAGAAGCAGCTTCATTTTGCACGAGGTATTCCTGAGCTGCCCAGACAGTTAATATATGAAGCTGATATTAACAGAGATTAAACTTGAATCTGAAATTTAATGTTTTATTTCCTTTTTCTTACTTTAGTCTGGCTTCCTTCATATGTATATATTCTACATTGTATACAAATGTAAGATGTTGAATACATGCACAGTGAACAGTGAAACTGTTCTATATAAAAAACCCAAATAAACAATTAAAAAAAAATTGTGCTGCATCCTATCTTCATCAGTACAGACTTATAATATATGGGAAGAGCACAATACAATCAATACGAATAATAGCTCGATCATGTAACAGCTACATGTGTACTTGTGGTTTTGTATGGTGACTATTAATGCTGATTCACTTCCTTTTATTCATTATTAGAATCTCTCCTGGCATGCACATAACCTTAACACACAAAACTTCAGCAACACAACAATCGTGAATGTCTGTGAATGTGTTCTGAGGTTTGCAGTAATCTATTTTTTTAATGTATTAAACAATATATATATGCCTTTATTATACAGTGTATTTTTGTCATTTCTGTGTTCAATTAGCTTCAAATTGGATATAAATCAATTGTCCTTGATCATTTTATTTAGTTGTAAATATTAAAAGTACTTTTGAGAATTAGGTTTCTTTGTGTTTGCATTACAACCTTCAGACCAACAAGATACAAGGGGATGTGGTCAGTGGCGGTCCTAGCCTATTTGGCGCCCTGGGCGAACACTCCCTCTGCCCCCCACACACACACACATACATACACACATATGAAGAGAGAGAGAGCGTATGCAAACGGCTACTAAACAGACATCATAATTCGTCATACAATGAGAACAGGACAAATCAACAATTGACACTGACTAATTACTATTATATTAATATTATATTATTGTATATATTGTTTGGAGTTTAGTCTGTTACTGTAACTATTTTTACCATTTCTTCTTGGAGGAGCTGTAACCCACATAATTAAGAAAGTATTCTTAATGTTTTAGGATATATGACCTGCCATTATCCAATGACACATCTGCTTACCTGGATCTTTTGCTCGTTTCTCCTTGTAGGAGCCAGAATTAAATGTATTGAATTTTAATGATCACTGGGTTTTCATTTGTTTGGTTGCTATGGTGATGTGTAACGGGAGTCACGTGGGTGGTAGCGGTGACATTAAGAGGCTGTTGTTAGTCTGTCTTTCACTGGTTTGATTTTGACAGAGATGAGGGCTGGGTAGCCGTAGTTTTAGTTGACCGCAGCACAACGAGTTTCCCCTTGTTGCATTAGAGCCTGTGATGTTTTAAGAGTTTGAATCGCGAGCCGATACATTGCTCTGTAAACTTTTCAAGCACTTTAATAAACAAGCAAGCAATTCCACCTCTCGCATTATTGCGTAAAGTTGACAGCGTGTCAGGCAAATAGGCAGGCTCAGTCCCCGGCCTCTAGCGACTGTGGAAGTCGCTACACTCCTCTTCTTTTCTCTTTTTTTAAACTTTAAAAACGGGTTGTGTGTGAGACTTTAAATCAACAAAATATAAAATATACATTTTAAATTGTTATTGATCCCTTTACCCCAAGTCTTAAAGTGTATATTTATTTTTTTACTCTTAAATATTTATTGTTCATTTACTTGCACTGCTGTAACTGGAGCCTCGTCGTCTCGTCTCTCTATATACTGGACTGTATGTAGCGGAGATGACAATAAAGTTTACTTTGACTTCAGCAACGAGCAGGCGCACCGAGGGCTCTCGCGCTCACTTTTCGTGTATTGATTGATTGATTGATTGATTATGCTTTATTCATCCCGAGGGAAATATAGAAAAACATCGGTGCAAATTATAAGTCTGTATCATAATGTCTGGTGTTTTCGTGTTGTTGGTTTGTTTTTATTTTGTTTTATTTTGCGAGTTGGTTATTAGATACTGTCATGGTCCTGGGTCGGTGACCCAGCGCTTTAAGTTTATTATTATCCTTTTCCTAGTTTATTCTGAGTTTGTATTTGTTCTTAGGGTTTGAGTTGTTTCTTTCATCCCTACCTGTGTCTCTCCTCTGTGTTCTGTTCGTGTCCCCAGTTGGTTGTGTAAAACAGTCTGTGAGTTTCCTGTTTTACTTTGTAGGTTTGTGTCTCGTTATGTCCATTAGTTCCAGCTGTGTCCCCTCCTGTCTGCCATTTCCTACTTACCTGGTGTGTGTATTTATACTGCGTGTCTGCCTGTGCTCCTCGTCGCGTCGTCTGTGTTCCTCTGTGTATCTGCCGTGTATTTAGTGTTATTCCGTGGTTCTCCGTATCTCTCTGCTCCTCGTTCCATGTCCTCCCTTTGTATTAGTTTTTCCAGTTTAGGTTTATGTTCAGTTCTGCCCACACCTTTATTATTGTGCACTGTAAATAAAACCCACTTGCACCTCCGCCACTGTCTGCTTTTGGATCCTCCTTCCTCACCTCCACACGACTGCCACCCCAGCCGTGACAGTACGACGCGACCACAAGATGGATCCAGCGGACTTGCCCGGGGAGAGCGACCTCACACGCGCCCTACGCCTGGTGGACTGGGTAACCCACACCTCCAACACACGAGCGAAGGTTGTGGGGATAAATGCCATTGAGGCTATCCTGGCCGGAAATCCCTATCTCCACCAGGTCCGGGGATTTACAGACTTGATCGCTGAGCTGCATAAAGCCCGGGAGGCGGTGCAAGCTCGGGAAGTAACGGAGTCTGCCCAGCAACAGCGGACTACGACCGTCACGAAGCAGCCGTCTCAGCTTCACCCACCGGAGGTTTCACGGCCCGACCCCCCAGAGGTTTTTCCCTGCCAGTCAGAGCCGTTAGCGGTGGAGAGGCAACGTTCGCGCCGCCAGCGCTTCACCCCACAGCCGGATTCAGGGACTCCTGTGCGACCAGCTGTGGTGAGTTTAAAGAACGCTGGTGCTTCTGAGACTGTGTTTTCTGGGGCTGTTCACGGTGAGAGTAGAGACAGTACACGGCGCTTACCTACCTTCGTGGTAACTGACCTCTCACAAGTTGGCATTTTCAAAACATCCATAACAGTAACTGACTGTTTCATCCATTCCACCATCAACTCCAGTCTCACTTCAACCAGTACATCAGCCTTTAGCCAGTTCATTAGCCCAGCCTGCATCTTTTCCATTAGCCCAGTCACCTGCTCCCTCCATACTGGAGGCTGTGTCTGTGCCACCCATTTTGAATCCCGTTCCTAGCACCCATTTTAAGCGGAGAGACAAACCCATCAAAACAACTATAGTTTCTCAGAAACTGGCTAATGTAGAGACTGTTACTCGCCCCAGGGCCTCCCCAGAGGCTGAGTTTCTGCCTTCAGCCGACTCTGGACCCCTAAAGGCCAAGACGCCAGCTAAGAACTGTACCATGCCAGTGCTGCCCAGCCAAAGCCAGTGCCCTGCGCAGTTTCAGTTACCGGTGTCCCTGCCAGAGGTCCTCACACCTGCTGGTTCTGTTCTGTCACAGTCAGAGGCCCGTGTGCCTGCTGGTCCGGTTCTGTCCCTGCCAGAGGCCCGTGTGCCTGCTGGTCCTGTCCTGTCCCTGCCAGAGGCCCGTGCGCCTGCTGGTTCTGATCCGTTCCTGCCAGAGGCCCGTGCGCCTGCTGGTTCTGATCCGTTCCTGCCAGAGGCCCGTGCGCCCGCTGGTTCTGCCCTGTGTTATCCAGAGGCCCACGTGCCTGCTGGTTCAGCCCTGCGTGTGCCAGGAGCCCCCGTGCCCACTGGTTTTTGGACTGTTTTTGCTGGGGGCCCGAGGAGCCCGTCCAGCCATCTGCCTCGTCTGCTGGGGGGCCCGAGGAGCCCGTCCAGCCATCTGCCTCGTCTGCTGGGGGGCCCGAGGAGCCCGTCCAGCCATCTGCCTCGTCTGCTGGGGGGCCCGAGGAGCCCATCCAGCCTTCAGCTACAGCAGCGTCGCCTGCAGCAGCCTCCTCATCAGCTGCATCAGCGATTCCCGCAGCAGCAGCTGTTTCATCCTCGCCTGCAGCAGCAGCAGCAGCAGCTGTTTCATCCTCGCCTGCAGCAGCAGCAGCAGCAGCAGCTGTTTCATCCTCGCCTGCAGCAGCAGCGGCTGTTTCATCCTCGCCTGCAGCAGCAGCGGCTGTTTCATCCTCGCCTGCAGCAGCAACAGCAGCGGCTGTTTCATCCTCGCCTGCAGCAGCAACAGCAGCAGCTTCAACATCCTCATCATCGCCTGCAGCAGCAACAGTAGCAGCTTCAACATCCTCATCATCGCCTGCAGCAGCAACAGCAGCAGCTTCAACATCCTCATCATCGCCTGCAGCAGCAACAGCAGCAGCTTCAACATCCTCATCATCGCCTGCAGCAGCAACAGCAGCAGCTTCAACATCCTCATCATCGCCTGCCGCAGCAGCAGCTTCAACATCCTCATCATCGCCTGCAGCAGCAGCAGCTTCAACATCCTCATCATCGCCTGCAGCAGCAGCAGCCTCGGCTTCACCTGGCCCAGCCTCTGCCTCAGCTTCACCCACGCCGTCGCCTGGCCCGGCCTCCGCCTCAGCTGCAGCCTCGTCTGGTCCGGCCTCCTCATCAGCTTCAGGGTCGCCTGGTCCAGCCTCCTCATCAGCTTCAGGGTCGCCTGCAGCAGCTTCATCATCAGCGTCGCCTGCAGCAGCAGCCTCATCGTCTTCGCCCGCTGCAGCAGCAGCCTCATCGTCCTCGCCCGGTTCAGCTCCGGCTTCATCCTCGTCTGGTCCAGATTCAGCTTCAGCTCCGCCTGGTCCAACTTCAGTGTCGTCTGGTCCAGATTCAGCTTCAGCATTTTCTAGGCCGCTGGCTGGTTATCATCGCCATCGAGGACGCCCTCCTGAACCGGACTTTTGTCGCCGCCACTGCCTTCCGCGTGGCCGGCCTCCGGACTTCTGTCGCCGCCACTGGCTTCCGCGTGGCCGGCTTCCGCGTGGCCGGCCTCCGGACTTCTGTCGCCGCCACTGCCTTCCGCGTGGCCGGCCTCCAGATTTCTGTCGCCGCCACTGCCTTCTTCGAGGCCATCCCCTGAACTGTTTCATCCTGGCCTTCAGTGCTATCGGCCCTCGGGCCGGCCACCTGAACTATGTTTTGGACTCTGCTCCCCTATGAATGTTTGGGATCTTTTGTTTGGGATTCTGGGGTCTCCGTTTTGGTCCTGGTCCAGACCCTCCGTCCTGGGCCTCCCACCGCCCACCCGGGCTTGGTGGTTCATTTGTGTTTTGGGGCTGTCGGGAGCCAGCCCTTGAGGGGGGGGTACTGTCATGGTCCTGGGTCAGTGACCCAGCGCTTTAAGTTTATTATTATCCTTTTCCTAGTTTATTCTGAGTTTGTATTTGTTCTTAGGGTTTGAGTTGTTTCTTTCATCCCTACCTGTGTCTCTCCTCTGTGTTCTGTTCGTGTCCCCAGTTGGTTGTGTAAAACAGTCTGTGAGTTTCCTGTTTTACTTTGTAGGTTTGTGTCTCGTTATGTCCATTAGTTCCAGCTGTGTCCCCTCCTGTCTGCCATTTCCTACTTACCTGGTGTGTGTATTTATACTGCGTGTCTGCCTGTGCTCCTCGTCGCGTCGTCTGTGTTCCTCTGTGTATCTGCCATGTATTTAGTGTTATTCCGTGGTTCTCTATCTCTATCTCTCTGCTCCTCGTTCCATGTCCTCCCTTTGTATTAGTTTTTCCAGTTTAGGTTTATGTTCAGTTCTGCCCACACCTTTATTATTGTGCACTGTAAATAAAACCCACTTGCACCTCCGCCACTGTCTGCTTTTGGATCCTCCTTCCTCACCTCCACACGACTGCCACCCCAGCCATGACAGATGCTGCTCCAGCCAGCCAGTGAATCCCCCGACGCCCCGCCCTCTCCTCCCTGTGCAGCAAGCAGCAGGCGTACCCCACAAACGGAGGGCGCCCTTACTCCCAGCAAATGGGCGATAGAAAACCGATCGGTGCCTATGCCATCCGCAATATGCGCTGGCATGATGTCGGGGCAGCATGAGTACGAGCAATTTTTTATTTTTTTTTGCCGATGCCCGTGATGCCGCCCCCACCACGATGCCGCCCGTGTCGCCCATATCTAAAACTGCTACTGGATGTGGTGGTTAACACTGTGGCCTCACAGCAAGAAGCTCATGGGTTCAAATCTGGTGTGCCTTTCTGTGTCAAGTTTGCATGCTTTCCCCTTTTGTGTGGGTTCAAACTGGGTACTCTGGCTTCCTCCCACTTTCCAAATGCATGTATTCTGTATTGGTCCTGTGAGACACTGCCTCTTGCCAGCAGAGGCAGATGGGATAGGTTCCAGTGACCCTGAATTGGACAAGAGAAAGGATAAATGAGTAAATATTATTGACAGCGAAACTGTATAATTAGTTTGTCAGTAAAATTACAAAATTGGTTTGGGAGTTTAAGTGCCACTAAAGTGACTGACAACTTTCTTTTCTCTGTCTGCAGTTCTGTTGTATTGACATACATCCTGCCTGGTCTGAGTTCACACATTTTTATTTGAAGCTGATCACCAACAGGAAACCAGTTGTGCCTGTATGCACAGAGTGTGCAAAGAGGCCTGTTTGCATCTAGCCTGTGCTCGTTTGCATCTTGGTAAAGTAGAGGAGTTTATCTGAAAGCTGCCGGCTGAGCTGACAGAAAGTGAACAGAGAGGAAAGAACTTAAAGAAGTCCAGACACTTTTCTTTCCAAGCTCCTTAGACTACGATGACCTGGATGACTGAGAACCTTCACAGACAAACAGAGAGGAAACACGAAAGCTACATTTGGACTGTGGGTGGTGCTATTAGGAGTTTCTTGTGTTTAGCTCTGTTTAATTATTTAAAATATGCAACAGCTCTGTTATCAAGTACAGTCACTGAGTAGATTTTGATAACATCCTTTGCATTAAGTTCTGCAGCTTAAAGCTTCACCTATGCTTGTAAAACTTTACACAAAAAATAATTTATTGTAAATCTTGGTACATTTTGATGTACCACTGACTGTAACTATAATTGTGGCTGATGTAGCTGCTGTATGATGATGCTAATTAATATTTATAGTTTGACAGCTACTGAATGTGTCAATAGACTCTGTGAGCAGCAAAGTTGGGTGATTTTGACACCATCTATTAATATCACATTGCAATTTTCATTACACTGTTCTGACCCCTCGCTTGCCTGTGAAGTCTAGGGGGCACGAGGGTGTAACACACGAGGGCAACAGCACAAGCCATACATAAGCCCATAAACCATCAGTCAAAGATTTATTTTACAATTTTACAAACAACTATTTACAGTTAACTTAAGTAGGAGGAGAAAAGGAAGCAAATTCCTCTTCAGGGTCTCCAAGGCCAAAACAACAAACAAAAAATCCTCCTGGAAAGAAACGAACACACTAAACTCTAAACTGAAACAAAAAAACACAAACAAAGAAAAACAAAACAGAAGAAAAGGTTTGCATTAATAAAAATAGTGAAGGAACCATCACTATCTCCTGGCACAGATATCAGTGAAACTGAGACAGGAAAAGTGTATTCAGAAGATTTCTCTTTTAGATGGGAATTTTGGGGGATATCTTCCTTAAAGTCAGTGGAACAGTTTCAGCATGTTACTATAACACAGGTGTGTCTGCTTCCACTGTTCAGGTGTGTGGAGAGGCTGGTGTAATTTATGCTGCTTTTAAGCTAACTCTGACCTGCAAATTTTGCTGAAAGGGAACAACTGTGTGTGGGTACCAACACTAGCACTTGTCACCAGGTTGAAAAAAAAAAAAACTGAACAGTTTTCCTATCATATAGCGTTTTCATGTTACTTTGAGAAAAGGAGAGGCTCAGAACTGTGTGACAAAATCAAGGACAAACACTTTTAGCAGCCCTCCAAACAGCAGCTCAGCAAGGCTAAAACCGAGAGATATCTGCTTTGCCTTGCGAGCAGCAAGCGAGACCTTTATCCCAGTGTCTCTCACTGAGACTGTCTCTCAGTCTCAAGGCAGTATTTGTGCATCATGGCCTTTAAAGTTTGATGCTACATGTTTGTTTGAGGCTAGAGATTTTATAATCAAAATATCTAAAGATTGAAGACCCACACAATCAACAGTTACACACTCTAAAGACTCACCAACTGCAGAATGATAGGAACAGGTTGCACAAAGTGGTTACACTGACCAGCAATTTGGCAAATGCTACAGGTTATACAGGATTTAGCTACGTCAGTTTTAAGACCCAGCCAGAAAAAAATGTTCTCAGCACTCAGTAGCCAATGATGGAGGATGCGGTCATGTATTTGTAACTTCTAAATGACCAGACTGTGAATGTTCGTGGGCTAGCTGCAACACACCTTGGCTGCACCCCTTGGGAACTACCATCTGCCATACCACACCCTAGTCCTCATCTTGATCTTCCTGTTTTAACTTAGGCCCATTTATGCATAAACAAGTCATCTTTCAAGAAGGAGACGTGGGCCTTTTTTCTGTTACTTCTATAAAACATTTAGCAAGTGTAGCATCAGCTTTCTTGGCTTTCCTCGGGGATCCATGGGACATAAGTAGCAGAAGACTTACAGATGTAGCATTAAGTGTGTTCTGATCACAGGCTGTGGACTCTGAAGGGCTGACTCGGGTTTACTTATCCTCTGTCAGGTAAAGAGAGAAGCCCTTAACTTCTCTCTGACAGTGTTAGTGAGCTCACTGTGTGATTATCATTGTAGATTTGACACCAATTGTTGTTTTATAATCTTAAATTATAACTGTTTGAAGAACGTTTAAATAAATTAGTGCATTGTTACTAACTGTGGTCTACCAACTGATGCACAGCACTTCAGAAATATCTAGGCACCAATTAAATACATTTGCTTTCATTGTTTTTTCACCCTGTGTTCTCTGCTGATTCTTGCCACTCTTTCTGAATCTGTCATCATATTTCTTTCAGTCACAAGTGACTATGATACCGTGAGAACAGGAACATTAGAGTGAAAAGGCATGCTTAGAAAAGTGTGAATAGCACAGTGTGGCTGTACATATTTTATCAGCTTGTACAGTATGTGTACTTCCTTTGCATTGCTGTGAACATTATGACAAGCATCTTCAGTAACAAAACATTGTGAAACCTGAGTCTTTAACTTGATAGAGTGACATTGTGATGAGACCTGACACTGACTGTAATACATTTCAGTGCATCTGACCACTGTGAAGCCATCATATACAAACAGGTCAGTACAAGAAGTCAACGCAAGAGAGCTGACAAAATGTTAACCCTTTAAAAACTGAACCATGAGATAACTGCTAAAAAATTCTAATTGTTTCAAAATTAAGAGTTTATTGAACAATCTTAAATTGTTTAAAAGTGTATTGTACAATTTATTTAGGGTTTTCACACGGAGAAGAAATCACACTGATTGTCATGGTCCTGGGTCATGCGACCCAGTGTTTTGAGTTTTAGTTTATTTGGATGTTTATTGTTTGTTTAGGTTCATTAAGTTATTCCAGCTCATTTGTAATTATATTACCCTTGTGTTTAGTCTCTCTTGCCCTTCATGTGTGTTATGTCGGTGTGTCTTATGTTGTCAAGTTCTTGTAGTTATTTCTGCCATCTTCCCCTGTACTCAGTCTCCCTGGTTCTGTGTCTACGTTTCATGTCTATGCAGTTATGTTAAGTTCATGCCATGTTTCATTTCCATGTCTATGTCTGTGTGTTTCCTGTTTTATTTTGGAAGAGTCTGGTGTTCTTTGTTCATTGTAGTTAGTGTTACTCTCCCCTGTATTGTCATTATGTTCCATTCTAGTCAGCTGTGTTCTCATGTGTCTCCACTTCCCCTGATCGCCTCATAGGTATTTAGTCCTCAGTCTTGCTGTGTTCAGTGTCGCGTCGTCTGTGTTCCTACCCTCCGTGTTTCCATGCCCAGCCTTTTGTATCCTCAGCCATAGCCTTACCGTAGTTTGTTCCCAGTTTAGATTTCTGTTTAGTTACTGCTCTCGTGCTGCCCTCATTCTTGTCTGTTTCTTTTGAGACCAGTCATCAGCCATAATAAAGGCTCGCTTTCAGTTCCAGTTTGCTCTGGTCTACTCTTGTGTGTTCGCACCTGGGTCCACCACACACACCACCGCACGGTCTGTCTCCTCAGATCGTGACACTGATGATGTAGAAGTTTAGAAAAAACTTAGAAAAAACCTGTATGTATCAAATATGATATCCTAGGCATTAAGGGGTTTTCAGATTGATGACAGAATAATATCAATATTATTATTCTCACTATGTTAACCAGTGTAAAAATGGCCAAATATAATTTATCATGGACAGAGGGCATGGACAAACAAACAAAGAAAAAATAATCCCACATAACTAATTGTTGTCAGTGTTCATGGAAACAAAGGTGTAACTGGGCAAGTTTGAAGCAGTATTATTATTCTGTTCCAGGAGAGAGTGCCATTGTATGAAAGAACAGTTGTCATTGTGTTATTCCTTCAATGTTTAGGTTCTAAAATGAAATCATAAGAACTGAAATCCAACTTCATTGCAGTTGTTACAGTTTATGGGTGACATACTTTGGTGGATTATACTTCTTGTTAAGATTTGTACAGTTATACCTCACATGTTAAATACCTGAAATGACACCTTTTTAAGTTTTAAAGATAAACCTGAACCATTATTTAATTTCAAGAATACATTTTACAACTCTCTATACTTTATTCTGTAATCTTAGATTTTAAACATGGAGTTAACTGCTAAACTGCACAGTGTGTGTAAACAGACAATGTGCTGGGTGACCTGTTTGGCACGGGTTAGACATGTTTTTTTGTTGTTGTTTTTTTGTTCATTACGGTGTTTATAGGTGAATAGATTATTTTTTTTACCGGCCGATTTATATTTTAGGCATTCTCAAAACATCACTGTGTAATAAATAATAAATGCTTCTCCTCCCTTCCTCGCAATCCATCACACATGAATCTTTTTTCTTGAAAGCTAAAAGAGGAAGGAAAACCAATACCACTTCCTTTTTCCCCCTCAATGCATGAATATGAGTACGACTACAGTACCGGACGCCAACATTTTCACTTGCTCACCTCTGAGGCTGATTACTAACACGTTGGAGTCCGTTCACAGCACCACACCCACCTTTGTTTTTGAGGGAAAAGCTGCTGACTGGAACAACACAGGCCGAACACTGTGCAGACATGGAAGCTGTAGTTGCACTGTTGCTGGTGTTGCTTAGAGTCTCTCATGGTGAGTTACTAAACTTATTTTGTCATATTTTCCCTGATTAATAATTAATTTTATAATCAATAACATGTTTCCAGCCATTGTTAAAAAAAGAGAGTGGGAAGGGGAAAGGCTACATTTAGCCAAAGATATGTTGAACACAATATGACTTATCGATGCAAAGACACACGGACGCTGCGTCTTTGATCTCCTCTAAACGTTGCTGCTTGTTTCTGCTTGGCGTAAACCTGTTATAAAACTGAGAGTGGACTTCTAATGTTTTTGAAAATGAAAAGATTTTGGTTGCGTGATAATCCTTCGACATTTTTCCAGTTTCTGACAAGCTGCTCACCACATCATTGTCCACCAGTTCCTCCTTGAAATCATGTCTGACAATTTTAAATCAAATAAGATTAAAAGTGGGATACACCGGCTGAAATGAACTGATGATATATTTGCTAATTTTATACACATTATGTTGGTACACATTTTTACACTGCACCGCTTAACACAGGCCTGTTTTTTAAATCACCAAGTCTTAAGCAGTGCTGTGCAATACTGCACATTTTGTGCACATTTTCTGCACATAATTTCCTCAGGGATTAATAAAGTATGCTGATTCTGATTCTGATGTATGATACAATATCAAGGTCACAGGTCCAGTATTGCTGATACCAATACCAATATTGATGCAATTAACTTATAAACTACATAACTTATCTTATAGGTAAATAGATAGGTAAATCTATGCAAACACGTCTGTGCAGTGTTTTGTTTTTGTTTTTTTTGTTTTTTACCAGAGCATGAAGAAACTTCCCTTTCTTTGCATATGCTATGTACTACTATATACATATTTATATGGTATCATTCTACTTGCCACAAAAGTCAGTGCAATGGGGAAACAGCGCCACCCCTCTTGGTGTGGCCTGTTAGATGAGGCTGGCTACAGTAATCACTGCCAGTCTGCTGAAGCCATACGAGAGTGTGCTGTGCGGAGTTGTGTGTGGCGAGCTTGTGACCATAGGTAAGGGTAGGGACGTAGATCGACCGGTAAATAGAGATCTTTACCAGTTTACACTCAGCTCTCCAGTACAGTGACCACATCACTGCGATCTCCCACTCCCTTCTCCCGTGACTCATGAACAAGACTCCGAGATACTTGAACTCCTCCACTTGGGACAGGAACTCGTCCCTGACCCGGAGTGGGCCCTCCACCCTTTTCTGGCTGAGAACCATGGCCTCAGATTTAGACGTGCTAATTCTCATTCCCACCGCTTCACACTGGGCTGCGAACTGTTCCAGTGCGAGCTGCAGGCCATCACCTGATGAAGCCAACAGAACCACAATATCTACGAAAAGCAGAGATGAGTTTCTGAGGCCACTCAAGTGAAAGCCTTCCGCCACTTGGCTATGCCTAGAAATTCTGAATCGGTGACAAAGGGCAGCCCTGGCGGAGTCCATCACCCACGACAGCTCAGCCCCTCTCTTTACCCCAGTGTCCAAATCATATGGCCGCAGGTCTGGTGATACGATTACAAAATCGATCATTGACCTGCGGCCTAGGGTGTCCCGGTGTCACATGCACTTATGAACACTCTTATGTTCAAACATTGTGTTCGTTATGGACAAACTGTGGTTTGCACAGAAATCCAACAACAAAACACCGTTCAGGTTCAGATCCGGGAGGCCATTCTTCCCAATCAAACCCCTCCAGATGTCACTGTCGCAGCCCACTTGAGCGCTGAAGTTTCCCAGTAGAACAACAGAGTCCCTAGGTGAAGCACCCTCAAGCATCCCGTCCAGGGACTCCAAGAGGGCTGGGTACTCTGAACCGCTACTCGGCGCATAAGCGCAGATAACAGTCAGGACTCGCTACCCGACCCGAAGGGGCAGGGAACAAACCTTCTCGTCCACGCGGAGAAACCCCGACCTACAGGCAGCAAGCCGAGGGGATACTAGGATACCCACCCCTATTTTTCTTTCCCTCTTCTTCTGTTAACTTTCTTCCCAACTTCTCTCTCTTTCTTCTTTCTTGTCCCCTGGTCTGGTCCGATCTGATTGTAATAACCCAAAATTTAAAAAATCCTAATGAAATTCTAATAAGATATAATTCTCAAGTGGACCAGTATAGCAAAAGTTGTAATGATCCACTTGGGAAAAAAATCTGTTGGGGATTGCTGTTTGACCTAAAAAGACAAAAAGAAAAGCACAGCCTGCTTTCAGCAATAAAAATGAAGTAAGACTATGATGGTATAACAAAAAGACAACACATTTCATCAACAGAACCCTAAAGCAGCAAAATGAATTCAATTAATAACTGTATAATTTGAATTTGTGATTTTGTAGGTGTAGTTTGTAAATATTCATCAGCACAAGAAAAATAGTGCTGCTAGCTGAACCTTAACTGTGAGTCACAGACCTGTGCAATGTTTATCTGCGACAGACAGTGGGCACAAACCATCATCTCTGGTTTGGGTAGACATTTGCAAATGTTGCCACATCTTCACTGGTTGGAAATAAACATTCAAATTTTCCTTTTTAATTTTCAGGTTTCAAAACTCAGTGTGATGGCAGACAGGATGGAGCTCAGTGTTATGGACCTTTGGGAGGAACTGTGGACATCCAGCTGATAGACAGCACTTCAGAAATGCCTAGATACCAACTTTCAAAGAATACATTAAAAATACTAGATGTGAGAAAAAATAAGGTTATTTCTAATACCATAGGAGATAGATATACCCTTTTTCTCAGCAATGGAACATTTAGGGTCAATAACCTGAGCAGCACAGACAGTGGTAAATATACCCTTCAAACATTTAATTTAGATGGAACATCATCAGGCGAGCAGACTTTGCAGTTGTTTATTCAAGGTAAATGTTGGGAAATTAAGCCATTAATAGTAAAGTAATGTTTTGGTAACATTGTTCACAAAATTTCAGATACATGTGTTTTGTGCATTCCCTGTTTCTCATTAGAGACTATAAAGAATGACCAAGATACCAATAAAAAAAAAAAAACGCATCTGCGTGTGTTTCTCTCAGCTCCTGTGTCCTCTATCCTGCTGCTCTCTGAGTGTCTGTCCCAGGGCGAGAGGAGAGTGTCCTGCTCCTCTGAGAGAGCGAACAGTCCTCAGTACAGCTGGACTCTGGATGGACGCACACTGACAGATGCTGAGCTCCTTTCTGGAAATCATGAGAGTAACATCATCACTCTGAAACAGCACGTCTCAGGAAATCTGGTCTGCTCAGTCAGGAACAATGTCAGTAATGTCTTCAAAGAGGAGAGAATATCTACCTGTGGTGAGTGAGAACAATATAAATAATCTGATATATATATATAAAATTATATAATTATAATTACTACTATATAATTACTAATTAATATGCTAACTTTGCACATCTTTATGTGTTTTTTTGCTCATAGGTTATATTTATATTAACTGTACTTCTGTCAATGGGACACAGATATTAAGGTGGGTGTATAAAGCTAATAACACCCTGTGTACGCAACCAAAACAGACTTCTGTGGGTAAGAAAAAAGAAACTGCCATCAGTGATGAGCCATGGTATATTAGTAAGTAAAAAGTAATTCTATTACTGTAGATTACTGTAATTGTAAACTGTAATTTTCACCTTCACTTATTTTGTCTTCATAAAAAAATACATATTTTCTGACTCAACCTACTGGGTGTTTTGTGTCTTATATTTTTAAAACAGGAAATTTGCCACTGATAGGTGGTGTTCTCTCAGTTCTGGTAATTTTCTTGGTTGTTGGTGTAGCAGTCATATGTGCTTGGAGGAAAAAACAAAACAGCAAACCTACAAAAAAGGGTACACTTGATTTCATCACTTATTTTGCAAAATGTATTTAAGCGTTTTAAATACATTTTGATTTCTTGTCAAGAGTTTATTGATAACTTTGTCATATATCAGTTAAATATGCAGATACTGCTATCCTGCTACATTTAAGACATAAACTGGGAAAACAGCTCTGTCCAAAGGAAACAAAAACCACAAACTATAAACTCTAAAGCTTGCTAAAGACCCCATTTTAAAAGTCATATTTTGTGTGAATCATTTTACATTATCTCCTGTCTTTGTATTCCTTTCATCATTCACTTATTTTAATACTATACATGAACTATCGCTTCTTGTTACTCTGCAGAGGAAGAAGATGACCAGGAGGTCTTTGGTGATGTCAGGTTTGTCAAAAGGCCGGCAAACCAAGCTGAGAAAAAAGCGGAGGTGGAGTACGGCCAAGTCAAGTCTGCAAAGCGACCTCGGAAGCCTGAACCAACAGAAACTGATTGTGTGTATGCTAACGTCCATAAAGTCAAGTAATGAAGTGCTCAGTGGTTTTGGATAGACAGCTCCACTGAAAGTAGCTGGAGTGAGGAGCTGATGTTAAGAAACCTAAAGGTCCTTCATTTAATTTATTGGATTATTTTACTGTCACTGCACTTCTTTATTATATCAGGTGATCAACGCATCTACTGTTATGTGACCTCTGGATTTAATTAGAAAACACTGAGTGTTTTCTGCATCTGTACTCTGTGGAAGCCATAACAGAACGAAGGTTATGATTGCTATTTTTTAGTGTTTCTCTTTTAACTTGAACTTGACTAGTTCTTGGTAAAGGTTTGACCAATGTGTAAATGGAGACATGATAAGGAGAAGGCACTTTAACATTTATGAAAATATGACTGTAAATAAAGATTCTTTTGTACCACACATTTTATGTGAAAAAAACTGTAGCTTTTTATATATATTTGCTTTTGCACAGATACACTATAACAATGTACTTGTAGAATATATATGGGATATGCCCCCGAGAGTGAGTACATAGTAGAGGTGGAGAGGAAAGCAGAGGGAAAAGGCTGTAGTGACAGATGTAGCTATACCAAGTGATAGAAACACCAGGAAGAAGGAGCAAGATGGAGAAATACTAAGGGCTGAGAGGGGAGCTAGAGAAGATGTGGAGGGTTAGGCCAACAGTGGTCCCAGTGGAAATCAAAACACTTGGGGCTGTGACTCCGAAAATGGGCAAGCGGCTCAGAGATTCCAGGAACAACATCCGAGATCCAGAGGTGTGGGACTCTTAAGCTCTCACACCTCTGGTAGAAGACCCAAGCTGGAATGACAGAGACCGCCAACAGGTTGAGTGTGGAATTTATATATATACAGTGGTATAAAAAGGTGTTTGCCTCCTTCCTGATTTCCTTTTTTTTCTGTACATTTATCAAACTTAAATGGTTCAGATCATCAAATAAATTTAAATATTAGACAAAGATAACACAAGTAAACACAAAATGGGAGGAGAAAAATCTATTAAGATCTATTAAGATGGTGGTTTACAGCAGTTGACACATGGCAGTGGGTATTAGGGTGTGGAGTCCGCTTGCCTGATATGCATCCACTTGAACAAAAGGGTTCAGTGATATATTCACCACTAGCTGTCCTTCTCAGGTTATTGATCCTAATTATTGCATTAGTGGGACCAGAAACCTGTTTTTATTTGTTTTACCCTATTCTTTCTTCCAGTGAGTATTTTTGATTGATCCTATAACAGCTAGAATCTATCTAAATAAAGTGCTATTATCACTTAAATTGCCACAGATCACCCCAAAGCTTTATAGTCCATCCTGCCTGCCTTGACAAAAGGTTTCCTCACCTGCAAATAGAAAAAGAGCAAACATCACTATTTTGAGTTTTCAGTCCCAACCAGAAGGACTCTGACCACAATTTGTAAAAGTTAACCAAAAACAGAAAAAAGACATTTGGTTGCAGCCATCTGTCTTAGTCCATGCTATGCAAAGGTGCTTTATGCAAGTCTGAGCCTGAAACACATTTAGGGTTCAGCTAACAACACTAAAAATCAGCTAAATATTATAACGGGAAAAAGTTCATTAATTACATTTTATTTACCTGTTTAGCTTCATTTGTTTACTTAAAACAATCTGAAGGGAGGGGGGTGAAAAAGTGACAAATGCTGTTGACATGGCCAACATTACCCTGTGACCTACTTCTGTTTCTGTTCACTTAGTGGGAAACTCCCAAACACCCACTTACAAACCAGTACACACACACACACACACACACACACACACACACACACACACACACACACACAGAGAGAGACAAATACTCCCCACCGGAAAGTAAGCATACATTTCAGCCTTATCATCAGAAAGAGGGTGCATGAAGTTTCCCTTCCTGATTCACTGGGTGTTGTAGCTTAAAGATATTTAGTACTGAGTAAAAGTCCTTCTTTAAAAAGGTGCACATATTTTAATGAAAATAATGGTAATGATAAATTTAGGTTTTGCTTCAGAGAGGGAACAGAGTAAAACATGAGTTTTAGACCACTGTCAAAAGTTTCTTCACATTGCTGCAGGTGGTGTAGCACCCCCTGTTGCCAAAGGCAGACATCACAGATTACAGCATCTCACAAATTCACTACAAACTGGGCCTGTGAACCAGGCACATAATTTCCTGGGTTTAGGGGGTTATGACCCCCCCCCCCCCCAATAATAAGACCAAGCCAATATAACCCCCATAATAAAATATAATCCCCATAATAAAAATATGAATAATCTTTTATAAATAGCTTGTTGATTTTCTTTAATCATTTCAGTTATTACCAGCAAAATAGCATGCATGTTTAATGTTTAATGCCCCCCTCCCCATTCACCTACGTAGTAGGTGAGTGTACTTACTCAGTACTTGGTATTACCCGACCAGCTTTCTCTACCAAACCTTCATTATTTGCTGTACGTTTGTTAGCGCAGTCGCTGGTTCTAACTAAAATCTTGGTAACTGAACTGTGGAGACATCAGACATGAAAAGAGGCGGACAGATGACACTATTTAATTGTTGGTCCAAACCAGCCACTTGCAAAAAGAAAACAGTCCTGACCAAAAGGAGTTAAAAGCAGTCGGGTTAAGTTAGGTGATGATTTGTCAACTGGAGTTGGTCACCTGTGAGGAAAAGTCAGAGGCTGCCAGTGATGTCTAGGACCAGTGTCAGTTTCACTGAATTGTAAGTTAAGTAGCTGTTTGCTACAATACAGTCACACGTTTTGGCATCATTTACCCATCTGCCATCCCTCCTGCTTAACTCTGTCATCGACAGCTAGCTGCTGATGGTTAGTTCAGAGCACAGGCAGTCAGGTTTAGAGTGCACACATTTCGAGCACACACGCCTGCACACACAGACATACGGTCAATGAAGGTGCATGTTTGTAGGCTTGTTAGATACAAAAAGATGTAGTCTATGACGGAAACGGTGAGTTGAGGATTAACAAAAACATCTGGTTAGCTTGTCTGCAAAAAATCTGAAATACTGAAAATAAAATAATTGCAGTGCAAGGAAAAGGAAATATTTGCCGGAGTGGGCTAACTGGTGTTTGCAGTGGTGTGTGTGTGTTGGGTGGGGGGCATTGAGCTGTATATAGACGTGAGGGGAGAGAAAGGTAAGTCAAACAATATAGGAATGTTATGTATATGTATATGTCATAGGTGTAGTTAACATTGTAAAACGAATGTAGTCTAAATGTTACTGTATTACTGTAAACTTTTGTGGGAAACACTGAAACAACATTAAAAGAAAAATTATCTTAATATGCTGGGAAGAGGGCAAAAGGTGTTTCAAATGCTTTCCAACTTCTTAGTAAGGGAACATGCATTCTCCAGAACCCTGTGAATATACCACCGCTCTCAAACCATTTACAAATTAACTAAGCTTTTTTATATCAGGTTCAAGAGGTTTGCAGAGCAGGTGATCAAAGAGGGACACAAGGAAGCAGAGATGAGGTGAGAGAGAGAGCAAGCGACACAGGACCCTGACCCTGCCTTTGTCAGTGTAGGCTATCTTCAGGTTTTCAGGACATGCAAAAAGTCAGTTACATGTTCATGCCATGAACATGTAATGGAATTTCTTTCACTTATGTATTAATCACGTTATTGTAATGCCTTGGTGATTTTAACATGTCTGACACTCATACTTAAGACAAATGGTAGGGGGTGTGGTAAAGATGTTGGGGGAAACAGGAACTCCAGAGGACCAGTCTTTTGTCTCTTCGAGGACTCTGGGAGGTAGCAAGGGAGTGTGAACCTTAAGGTGTGAAACAGCTGTGTACTGCCTTTTGTTCCTGTGGAAGGTATTTAACTGAGAGCCATGCTAGGCTCAGTGAGACTCTGCTGACCTGCCCTGTGGTCATGCAGGCTCTCCATCAAGCTTGGTTGTCTGTTCTGTGTGTTTGGATTAAAGAATGTTGGCTACTGCTCACCGCTCATCTGCAGGCTTTATTTAAGTGGAAAACTTCCACAACAGAATGGCGCTGTGAGCAGGGTGGTCCGTGTGGTCGTTGAACAACGGTTCCGTGGACGGGCTGATCACCCCTGAGGAAAAAGGTACCTTTGTCCTACCAGCTGTTGAAGCGAAGGAAATGGAGGAGTCACGGAGCCGTGTGTTTCAGTCACCACCGAGACCATCGATTTTGAGGGGACTCCTGCAGATGGGTGAGTTGTAGCTAACTTTGTATACAGTCATGGAGAGTTTTTTGTCTGGCCGAGCGGTGAAGTGCCTGCTGCTCCGGAGTTCGAGTCTCCGGAGGGAAAATCCTGGGGTTCGAGTCCCCAGGCTTGTGTTCGGTTCCGGTGTTGTGCAAAAGAAAAGCAGTTGTCTGCCAGAGTAATTGCAGAAACACCGGTCCATCACAGGGAACGGTGGTTCGAGTCCACCGTTGATAATCACGTCTGCACAATACAGTGTGTGGAGTGACGGTATTTTAGCACTTTTCTGCCGGTAAGGGAAGAAGGCCATTGCAGAGGACGCTCTGAATGTAAATATGGGATCTAGATCCAGTAGCAGCGGACGTTGCGCCGGGCGGCCAGAGACAAAACTCAATGTTTGACTGTATGGTAAGAACTGAGTAAATGTGTGGTGTGTAAGATTGCAGAGAATGGTTGTGTGGGAAAAGTTGATGTGTGTGGAAAAAACAAAAAAACAAAAAACAGTGAAAAATGGGGTTCAAAATGTTGAAAATGGGGAACAAAACAAGGAAAAGGAAAAAAAAAAAAAGAGAGGAGTGTAGAAATGTGCGTAAAAGTTGTTTCCAACTAGCAGGAGACGGTGGTACTGCAGGCCACCAGCTCCGCTAGGGTGGACACACAAAAAATTTCTTTTTAGCAGACTTGATGAAAATAAGCAAAAAATAGGAAGAGGGTTTGGTGTTTTTCAATGTAGAACAACTACAATCTCTCTGGGTTTTTAAGAAAAGGGAGTTCAGAATCAAGAGAGAGGAGATGTGTTGTTTTAAGCAGTGATAAGAATGATCAAAATGTCTCAGTGTGTCACTTGCAGGTGAAGAACAGACCCGGATCAATTTTCCATGTGCAGCAGTCGGAAGAGATTATAGGTTAACATCATTAGAAACACTCAAGCCAAGTTTTGGTTGAATGGTTTTACAGCTTAACTTCCATGTGTTTGCCACCCTGAGAATACAAGCTCCAAGAATCTCTCCCTGAAGACAAGAAATGCAGTTCCAGAACAACGAGATGGATATCAAGAGCTGACAGCAGTATCCTGAGCAGTGAAGAAAAGTTGCAGCAGCAGCTGTGCAAGACAGCGACAGCAAGGAGAAAAATGGCATCATCATGACTGGATGGATGGATGTGCATTTCCAACGAGCTGCAACTTCACTGTGTGTGAACGGACCTTTGAAAAGACTGTCTGAGTTGGACATTTGCCACTTTTGGAGCAAAATGGCAAGATGAGAAAGTGGAAAACACAGGACGAAGCTGAAAGACAACTGACTCTCACTGGACTGCTGCAAGGGGGAGAGATGAGATGAGACCACAGTGGAAGGAGCAGGGGAGAACATGGAGGAAGGCTGTTTTGTTGTGGGAAATGAAATCTGGGTTTAGGAAACTGGGAAGAAAAAATGACTGCCTTGCGTGGAGAATTGAAAAGTGTCTGGAGCACCGCAAAGAGGAGAGGTACACAAAAATTACACAAACGGAAAAATGCATTAATCCTACTAACACAAACACACATGTAATGAAGCTCATGAAGACCAAATAGCATTTTAAGCATGCATTTCTGTTACCATCATCTTGTCCGGTTCACTTAGTGGGTTAAGAAGTGATACATAGACTAGTGAACTAGTATTATTTTGGGGAAGGATGATTGAATTATTGCAGGGGTGAACAGAATGCTGCAGGGGGGTCAGATGAGTGGAGACTAATAGATTATTGAGTTTCTTGTTTCTGATGTGTGGGGGAGGTCTTATCATAACACACATCTGGGTACACGGGGGAAAACAAAAAAACTCATTATCTAATAGAATATTGTTGTTGTGTGAGGTGTGGCTGGTGGATGAAAGTTTTGGGGATTCACTGATGCATTTTCTTTTGGTACCGCTTTTAACCTACCAGTTAGTTGTGTTTTGATCTATAATTCTAAGAGAGTATGCTTAGACAACTTCTAAAAAGAGGCCTTCATATTTTTTGATTTTTAACAGTGCACTGAGATATTTTTTTTGTTTGTTTGTTTGGCAGTTTTCTCTTTTTCAAGCAGGCCTGCAATATCGGGATCGAAAGCGCTACACAACATGTTGAACAATCGCAAGTGAGCTTCTCCAAAAAATTAAAATGGGCTCGGGAGAAAGCCACTTATTTGGGACAATCAGAAAACAAGTCCCTGTCAAAACGGATTCAGCGAGGTAATCCAGTCTAAATTTTCTTTCTTTTTTGAATTGACGTCATTGCTGGCAGTAGAAACTTATTGCGTCATGAGGTTCTACTGTCAGCAAATAAAAAATGGGGACTGATTGGACTGACAAAAGCTTTTACTGACTTGACACCAGTATGCAAGATTGCACCTCCACCCAGACAGTGACAAAAGGGTGGATGTATGTATGTATGTTTCTTTTACAGGAGCAGAAAGGTGACAGCAACAGGTTGCATGGGCTTTTGGGCCGTGCTGACTTAACCTTTTAATTGCCACTTTCTGTGCCTTTGTGAATTTACCAGCGGTGTGTTATTCATGACCTTGTATTGTTTACAGTGCAGAGGTCACTGTGAGAAAGTGTGCATACAGATGCGCTGCGCTAACATCTATTCTTCCACAGCAGAGGGCTAATCATATGATCTAATCACATGATTTACAGCAGGACACACCACTGGCTAATGTTTTCTTACGACAGGGCCTGGAGTGATGCTACTCCAGAGGAGAAGCCCTGTGAATTTTTAAGAGACAATGCACAACTTCATTGTGCATGTCTAATTGTGCTAAGCTGACATAGGGCAAAAGAGGGTTTTCCGTGAAAGATTTCATTTTTAAATTGCAGAGACCGTGACATGAGGGATATGGAAGGATTGATGCAGATACAGACCACGACCGGGAGAGAACGCTTCACCAGGACCAGTGAGAAGCAGGGACCATCTGCAGGACAGCAGACAAATGACAGTGGGCCGCACCACTGGGCTTCCAAAGGATTGTTGCGAGGAGATTTTGAACAGCAAAATCTTAAATAAAATGAAAGAGATTTCTACGTTGACGTTGAGGAAGACTACAGGAGTGTACGACTTGCTCTGCTCCTAATCTACAGCCGCGTTGGAACAGAAATCAAGGGATGAAGAGAGCGTGCCAAGCTCCAAAGGTGACAGCACAGAGGGAGATCAACGTTGGAATTATGACTCTGTAAATGGCACAGACACCAGGAGCCATGACTGGGACTGGGAATGACCACCTAATGCTGTTTCACTTTGCCATGCAAAGTATTTTGACACTCTGGAGAAGACCTTTCCTCTGTATCATTGTTGCTGCCATTTGCATGTGAGAGCTTAGATTGTGGGGATGATTAAAGATGAACAAAGGGTGGTGGGAGAACAGTGAAGTGAGGATACACAGTGTGAAACTCCTTTAAGTGTAAAATAATGTTGATGTGATGTACAGAATGTCAGGAAAGAAATTCTGGTATTAATGTGATTCTTGATTTAAGAATCAAAGGGTGGGATTGTAATGGAATTTCTTTTACTTATGTACTGATCACATTATTGTAATGCCTTGGTGATTTTAACATGTCTGACACTCATACTTAAGACAAATGGTAGGGGGTGTGGTAAAGATGTTGGGGGAAACAGGAACTCCAGAGGACCAGTCTTTTGTCTCTTTGAGGACTCTGGGAGGTAGCAAGGGAGTGTGAACCTTAAGGTGTGAAACAGCTGTGTACTGCCTTTTGTTCCTGTGGAAGGTATTTAACTGAGAGCCATGCTAGGCTCAGTGAGACTCTGCTGACCTGCCCCGTGGTCATGCAGGCTCTCCATCAAGCTTGGTTGTCTGTTCTGTGTGTTTGGATTAAAGAATGTTGGCTACTGCTCACCGCTCATCTGCAAGCTTTATTTAATGGAAAACTTCCACAACAAACATCTATGCTCAAAATGGGAACATTGTAAGGTATGGATTACTGAAGATTGTAGGCTCCATCAAATAAGGTTTAGCTCTATGAGGTCATGCAGGTACACTTTTTGGTATAGTTTATTGGTGTCAATACAGTGATGTAAATGATTGAATATATACATAAATAAGCAGAGTCAACATGTGGTATTTTTGCCATCTGGCAATAATTTCCTTAGGCATTAATAAAGTATTCTGATTCTGATTGTGAATACAGCAGTGGAGAGCCAACAAGCAAGAATGCTGGTGGTCCTCAGCTGGTGAGCCTCAGCACTCACCATGTATACACACAAAGCATACACCGTGTATATTCACCCAATAACAGACCTTATCATGGTCAAAAAAATAAATAAATGAAAAAACACCACTAATATCACATCATTCACATCCTTTGATGAAGTGATTTAACAAATGCCATTGTCTCCTTCTTTGCAGGTCTTAATTAAAAAAAAGATGTTTGCTGATCTGCTTTGTGTGTATGTATGTGTCAAATGCAATCTAGCATTGTCACCTAAAGGTCAGCAGCATGAAGGCATGTACAAGTACATGCAAACTCCACAAATGTGGGTATGAAGCTAACTATTAGTTCTATACCTGGACTGCAAGATTGTCATCAAAACAATAATCTTTTAGACTGTTGCGTTTTCAGTTTCACGATAGTTCTTTTTATTCCTCAGGCCTCTAGAGACGACACCAGAATTCAGTAATTATGTCACAAAACCTTTATTCATCTTCAGTCACTCATTCACCTTCCAGAAGGGGAGATGTACAGGGCCCGGTGTCCCTCTGCAAATCTCAACCCCTTTGTCTGTTACAACCAGTTTTATAGAAGTGACCCCCCATCATTAAACCCACATGGTGTGTTGTAAACCCAAAACACTGTGTTTGTGTATGTATGTACGAGCACGTGAATGCCTGCGTGTGCACATACCTGTGTGTGTGTGTGTGCACGTGAGTGTGTGTGTGTGTGGGTGTGTGTGCATGTGTCCTAACAGTTAAAGCACTGTGTGTGTGTCTCTGTATATGTGACTTCCTGCCGGTCATAAAAGTCCATCTCCCCTCACCCAAGCTACACCAAACTCCTCTACCAAACATGGTTATCAAGTCACAAGCACTGAGACCCCCACTCTACTTCCATTTGGCAGTTTCCACTGGGCCATTGGCCTCTTGTTGTCTTACTTTTACAGCTAAGCATGGGGAGGGTCTCCTGCAAACCTACTTCTAAGTTGTGACAATTATGAGCCTTTATTACATTCAGGGACAAGGCTAACAAACTTCTTCTCTCTTTCCTGTCTGTTCCATACAGTCCTAAAATCCCCCAACCGTAGCTTCCTATCTCCTTTTATCACAGGCTGACCCCAGTGTCAATAAATTCCTCTCCCTCTACACAATTACACACAGACACACTCAGGCCTATAGCTAAACCAACCTAAAACAGGTAGACATTCACAAATCATTTCCTATTCCTCTGATCTACAGCTGGACCCTCTCATCTAAGAAAACTTAAGCACATTGTATTCTAATCCTTGTTTTCTTGTACTCACAAGTCCCACCAAATAAATATGTCAGTGGCAAGACATTTTTAAACATTGAAAGAATACAGAAACAGTCAGAGTTTTGTTCAGAGAACTACGTGCGCACGGGTGAGTGATCGAGTGATACTCACCCCGAGGCTTTGTAGTCAGCTTTATTTATACATCGTAGCATTCCCTGTTTTATCAGGCTGTAACAGACAATCTGGGCATGTATGGGACACAGTGTATATGTGTGTGTGTGTGTGCAGTTTCTATCTCGAGGAAAACAGAAGCCAGTTTGGGTCCTGTTTCCCAGGGTGTCTGCAAGAGACTTTCACAGGAGTCAGCGAATACTGCAGGGCTCATGTGTATGTGTGTGAGCAGAAGCAAAGACAAAACATAAAGATATGTGAACACTGTGTGCTTTTCAAGCCTTTCTTAACAGGAGCATATGAGTAAATGAGTAAATGGAGCAATATAAGGAGAACTGAATAAATGAAACATTAAAAGGAAGATGTATCAAAAAGGAAAAACATCATAAAATTACAAAATCCCTTAACATTCCCTGCTGTTGTTCATATATATTTATGTACTTCAACTACTAGTCACTTGCAGAAGCATTTTCAACTAGAGTATCATTTTGTGAAAACGTACATGATCAACTTTAGTGGGTTTACACAGTTTAGTGCTTAGAAATCATCTTCTTCAACTTGTACCTTTTCTTGAGCTTGTTCAACTTGAGATAATGCAATGTAAGCTTGCACTCGTACAGTAAACATTTTGCTTATCATACTCCGAATACAAGGCAGTACACATGTGGAAAATAAGCAAAGTAACATAAGGAGCATTCCAACGAATGTTAGTCCTTTAGTGAGCAATGACTTCCATGACCCGCTAAACAGCCACGTGAGCCAGTCCTCGGTGTTGTGTGTGTAATCTTGCTGCTGTACTCGTCTGAGCTCACGTAGCGTGTTCAGTGCATCAGACATGTCGGTGGAATGCACATTATTAGGGACGTAGGTGCAGCAGGTTGTATTGAACAACACACAAAGGCCGCCTTTCTCGGCCAAAATCATGTCTAACGCCACACGGTGTTGCATTGTACTAAGGCGCAAGGCGTCGATTTCTTCATTCTGTGCGTTATTCACTCTACAGGATGCATTCAGGAACAGTCCAAAACGGTAGTTCAGAGTTTCAATTCTAAGGGCGTGCTTTCCGACTCCTACCCCTGGGAAAAGGGCATGGGCGACCTTTTGTCCTGTGGTCCAAAGCTTGAATTCCTTTGGGACGTCAGAGCCCCAAATTGGGTCGTGTGGTTGTATTGTTCGTCTCCGGCGTGTCCGCGCACGGGCTGCTCCTGCTGTTATCACGAAGGTGTGATCACTTAGCATCAGGGGCACACATTGTCCTTCGTAGTTTTCAGGCACGGCTAGGTATGTTTGGGGTTGGTTGGCATATCCTTGACACCACCAGCCGGTCCCCTCGACCCAGTAGAGCTTCTTTGTACGAGTTGGTACTGTCAGGGTGTATTGGCATGTGCCAGATAGGCTGTAGTGAGTTGCTCCTTTGGTGATGTTGACAAACATGACACATAAGGGAAAAGTGTACGTGGTCACCACAGCCAGCACAGTGATGTTTGGGGTGCTGAGTGACATATTCACCCAGTGTTTGTCCTCACAGGCGTACGTGTACCTGTTAGGCTCTGACGTGTTGGTGATATTAGTGCATAGGTCCATCAGATAGGTCGGGTCTTCTTGTCCTACTGTTGCGGTCACGTTGATGTTCTGGACGTTAGGGTCTCCCAGACATATCCACTTCTCCAATTTTCTCATTGTTTGGTTATTACAATGTCCGCGGGCAGCTTTCCCATATATGCACAGTCCTTCATTTAGTGGTGCGGGTGTGCCGTACAGGGTCAAGTGTTTTGCAGTGAGAGGCATGTGTGAACAGATGTAACAGTTTTTGTCTCTTGTGGAGTTGTACACATAACGGTACCAGGCATTGTTCATCCATGGGTGGTTGTGATCTTGCGTCATGTCGTCTGGATGTATTGCGTCATGTGTCAGTCTTGTCTCCAGGTGGTGCTGTCGTTCTTCTTGTGGAATCAGTAACAGCAGTCCCAACAGAATTGTGACACTGGCCATTAGAACGAGTATGGTCTTCATGATGACCGAACACACCTGGTCCTGTGAGTGAGTAGACTAGGGGCGAGAAGAACAAGGGCGGGATTTACCCAAACAGCCCTCTCTCCACCTCCCAGATCACTAACAGGCAGGGGTGCTGGCGTCTCAGTGTTTATGGGCTGTCACTCACTTTTTTACAGTGGCTCTGATGAATCCAGGAAGGTCGTTCAGCAATTTTGCAGGCTGTTGGTGTGGCCAGGAGGACTTGGTAGGGTCCTTCCCACCTCGGGGAGCTCCAGTTTTTCCTCTGGAGCACTTTTATCAGGATCCAATCTCCTGGTTTCAACCTGGAAGAGACTGGAGGAGAATCATCTGGCAGTTGATTGTTCAAAACTATTTCTTTGTTTTCTAACAGTTTTGTCATCCATTCTGCTAGTGTTGTTTCTCTTATGGATTTGTCTGTCGGTTCACTTGTAATGGGTAGAGGAAAGGGTCGCCCGTGTACTATTTCAAAGGGTGTCAGTTTCTGTGAGCCTTGTGTCAGTCTCATCCACATTTTTACTAGACCCACACATTCAGGCCAGGGGCGACCCGTTTCCGCCATGCATTTCCTTAGTCTTTGTTTTATAGTGCCGTTTGTTCTTTCAACCAATCCTGCACTCTGTGGGTGGTATGAACAGTGATGCTTTATACTGAAGCCCAGTGCTTCAGAGACTTTTGATATTACCTCATTTACAAAATGTGTGCCATTGTCAGATCTTATTAGGCTTGGTATTCCATAGGTTGGAATAAAATGATTACACAAACATTTTGCTACTGAGATTGCATCATTTTTCTTTACCGGGTAGATTTCTGGCCACCTTGAGAATACGTCTATGATTACTAGTGCATATTCTACTTGTTGGTGCTTATGTAATTGGATGAAATCTATGTGTATTGTGTGAAACGGATGTGGCGGTGTTGGGAATTGGCCTCTCTTTGGCCTTAAATTTCCCTGTGCATTATGTTTTTGGCATATCATGCATGTTCTAATATATGCTTTAGCTGAGTTTTCAAAGTTTTTCGAGTAGAATTGTTTAGAAAGAATATCTACCATTGATGCTGGCGACACGTGTGTATTCCCATGTGTCACTAATGCTGCTGTTTTATGTAGGGATTTAGGTAGAATAGGTTTCCCATTACATGTCATGATATCATCTTTTAGAATTGCGCCATCTTTTAACCACGAGGATTTTTCATTTTGTGGAGCCGCCTTTTGTTCGTCTTTGAGGACCTCTAGTGGTATCAGAGAGCATGAGGTTAAAGTAAAAACATTTGGTTTTTGTTGTGCAGCCTCCTTTGCTGCGTTGTCTGCAAAGTTATTACCCTTAGTGATGTAAGAGTCATCTGTTTGATGGGCAGCACATTTGCATAGTGCTAGTTTCCTAGGTAATGTGATTACCTGTAGTAGCTTTTTAAGGAGACTGCCATGTTGGACTGGTGCTCCTGTAGAGGTTATCATACCTCTGTTTTGCCATATTTTTGCGAAATGGTGAACTGCAGCAAAGACATATTGACTGTCTGTGTGTATATTGACATCTTTATCTTTATGCAATTCGCAAGCACGAATAACTGCTGTTAATTCTGCACTTTGTGCCGAATTTGCAGATGTGAGAGGCCTTGCCTCTATGACAGTGTCGACTGTGGTTACTGCATAACCCACACAGTTTTTCCCAGTGCTGTCTTTGCTGGCAGAGCCATCAACAAAAATATCTGCAAAGGTTGTTTGTGGTGAACTGTATATATCTGCCCTTGGTTTTGTTTCCTCATCGAGTGTGTGTAAGCAGCTGTGTGTGTCACCATCTGTTTCTACAGGTAGCAGGGTGCTTGGATTTAGCTGACCACATTTCTCTATATTGATGTGTGACTGTGACAACAATATTCCTACATACGACAGCTGTCTGGCATGTGTCAAATATGATAAGTTTGCTTGTAATAGAATTGAGGTCACTGCGTGCGGGACCTTAACTATTAACGGGTGGCCGAGAATGATATCTGCTGACTTCTTTACTGCTTCTGCTGCTGCTGCACAGGCTTGTACACAGGTTCGTAGGCCCGAGGCCACTGAGTCTAATTTACAGGAATAAAATGCAAGTGGACGTTGTTTATCTCCAAAAGCTTGGGTTAGCACAGCTTTCATATATCCAGCGCCTCCATCTACATATAAGTAGAAGGGTTTATCATAGTCTGGTAATGCTAGAACCATGCTCGTTTGTAAAGCCAGTTTTAAATTGGCGAAGGCAGTTTCAGCTTCAGCAGTCCAGGTCAGTTTATCTGTTAGGGCCATATCTTTGCCATAGATAAGGTCTTGCAGGGGTTGAGCCCTGAGGGCGAACTCTGGAATCCAACTTCTGCAATAATTGCAGAGGCCGAGGAAACTCATCATTTGCTGTTTTGTTAGTGGTTTTGGGGCAGTTTGTACTGCAGTTTTCCTACTGTTAAGTAACCTTCGACCCTGTCCTGTTAGTTCATGGCCTAGGTATACGACCTTAGGTTGCCATAGTTGCAGTTTATGTTGAGAGACTTTGTGTCCTTGTTCTGCGAGGTGTCTCAGCACCACTAGAGTGTTTGTCCTGCAGTCGTCCTGCGTGTTTCCGGTTACCAGGATGTCATCTACGTAAAGTAGGAACTGTCCTGGAGCAGGCAGAGTGCAGGAGGACATTGACTGTTTCAGGGCCTCAGCGTATAGGGTGGGGCTGTTTTGGAAACCCTGTGGCAGTCGTGTGTAAGTGTATCTTTGGCCATCAAATGTAAAACCGAACAGCCCACGTGACTCGGGGTGTAGTGGTACTGAGAAAAAGGCTTTGACAGGTCAATCACTGAAAACCACTGTTCTCGTGGTGACACGTGATTCAAAAGTGTGTGTGGATTTGCCACTATTGGTGGTATCTGTTCAGTGATGTCGTTTATTGCTCTTAAATCATGTACCAGCCTATATTTTCCTGTATTTGCTTTTTTCACTGGAAATATTGGCGTGTTACATGTCGTTTTTGTTGTTTTAATCAGAATTCCTGCTTTTACCATGTCTGCTATTACTGGGCGTATGCCGTCTCTAGCTTCTGCAGAGAGTGGGTATTGTGGTTTCATTGGTCTGTGTTTTGAGATGACTTTTACCTTTACTGGGTCTGCATTTTTTATAGGCCTACGTCTGTGGGTCCGTTTGACCATAATGATGATGGAACATTTTTAGTTCTGCGTTCTCGACGGGTGTCAAGATAAATCATTCAGCCTCCTCGATCACATAGCATGTGTCCGGGGAGGTATCCAGGTGGGTGCTGGGCTGTGTGTTTAGCACCCATCCTAGAGTGTATCTCATACAACCGGTTCTGCGGCCCTGGAGCCAGCCTTCGTGTGTTTCTTTAGTTTTCTCGTAATGATCGTTTTGTACTCGTTTAAGGATAGTGCCCAGGTCCCTCCATTGAGTTTCTGGGCTTTTCGCTACAGAAACATGTGAAATAGGCATTCGATTTAACTCTCTGACCTTAGGGGGCTGTATCACTGAACATACTGCGTTTCCACTTTTTGTGACGTAGAGATGTTGCAGTGTTAACTTTTGAGGTCCTAAACGATGGATTTGTGTGTCATACTCCGAGTCAGGGCCTGGTGTTTGTTTAAAACGTATGGTGTTGTGCAGCTCATTAAATGGCATGGTGGATGATGAGCTGGGTAGATAGCGCTCAGCTGCGGTCACAAGCTGCGGCACTGGTGGCAGGTCTAAAGTCCAGTAATAGTGTGGCTCACCGTCTGAATGACATGCTAGTTCATGGGTTTCAGAGAGCATAAGCTCTGCTCTCATGCCATTACTCTCAGGCACCACACCTATTTTTAGTTTCATTAAACCATCTCGCCCTAATAAATTTACAGGGCAGCTGGAATCAACAATGCATTGCAACTTGCAGCATCTGTTGCTATCTGAGTGCAGGAAATCTAGTTTTTGGGTTAGGAACTGTGTTGTAGTATGCCCTGAGGCAGAGGTTACAACGCGAGCGTCTTTTGAGAAATGCGTTCGCGGCGGTTCTTCTTTTAACACAGTCATGCAGGCTCCCGTATCACATAACATGAGGTATGGTTTGCCATTTATGTGAATTGTTACTTCTGGTTTGTGCTCAGAGCCCAACAGCAGCTGATGTATGTTGAAAATTTCTGTACTGTCCCTGCTGTTGTTGCTCTGAGCTTTGGTGTGAGAATCTAGTCACCTTTCTCTACTGTTATCCTCCTCTTCGCTGTCCTGCCTATCTCGTCTGTTTGAGCAGTCATATCTGTCTCTGTCCCTGCCTTCTCCGCGGCAGCGGTCACGCCTATCTCTGCGATCCCTAGGCTTGCTCCTACAATCTCTAGCAAAATGACCTTCTCTGTCGCAATTATAGCACCGTCTGTCCCCTCCCTTATCGCCCGTGTGTTGTCTCCGACCTTTCCCTTTTTGCTGCTGTGGATTTTTTCCTGCATAAGCAACGAGGTCTCCCTCTGTTGTGACTACAAAAACTCCGGTTTGAGCTGCTTTATTTTTCTGCACTTTTACTGCGTGCTCTGCATGCTGTAGAGCATCAGCTAAGCTCCCGGTGTTTTGAGTGACCCAATGTTTATCTACGTGAGCGCGGACCTTTGGGAGGAGACCTTTTAGAAACGCATTTTTTAATTGTTGTTCGAAAGGTGTATTGGGGCTCTCATCATATTCTAGACCTGAGTTTTGTCTAAACACTGGACGCAACCTGTCCAGGAAGTCAGAGGCGGACTCATCCTCTTTTTGTTTTGTATCCCCTATTTTACCATAATCTGGTCTTGGTGCTAGCTCGGTTTTTATTCTATCATATACTGGGTTCAATGCTTGGACTAATTCATCGCCTCTTAAAGGTTCTCCGTCCGGTCTGTTGCCCGTGAAGTTGCCCCGGACCCGGGCCAACTTCAGGCCCAACAGGTCCTGGAGCACTTGCAGCATTTCTCTGCCATTCAGGTGCCAATCAGAGCGTATTATGTCTACCGCATTCCTCCACTGGTGGTGCCCCTCGTTTAAAGGAGGGACATCTTTTAACACATTTTTACGATCCTCAGCTGTCCACGGCTGATATGTATATGTAAATGTCAACTGGTCTCTGGGATCACACCGTCTTCACCCGCAGGGCCAGTGGCTCGGCCGTAATTGGGATTTGGTACCTGGATTAAAGGAAATTGACCCAGTGTGGGTGGGAACAGCGGTGGCGGAAACCCGGAAGTAGGTGGGTTTATATGTGTGGTTGAATTAAGCTGTTGCCTAGCTGCAGCATAGGGTCTTGTGATTTCACAAAGGGTTTTTTGAGATTGGAGGACAAGGTTGAGGCTGCTGCTCACTATCTGGTGGGGCTGAGGCAGGAGGAGGCGGCTGATAAGGAGGGGGGTTTACTATTTCAGTGGGTGGCTTTTCACTCTGTTTGTTTTGCTTCACTTTCTCTTATCCCCACGCCTTTTGCTCTCCTCCTGCCAGGGCATGAAAAATTTTACGTATTCAGACATTCTTAAATCCTTTTCCTTACCACTAGTTTGTTCTATCTCTTTCTGCAGGCATTTGTGTAGTTCCTGTACTGGGGCGGGGTTGCCATTCCCGTCCCAGGTTGTGCAAGTAGGTTTTTCTGGGTCTCTCCATCTATTTGCACTTATTCTACCTGCACCTGGGTGCTTTTTCTCCATCCACAATTCGTCAGGTGTTAATTCAGGTTTTGTGGATTTATTGCCCATTTCTAATTTTGTTTAATTGATGCAATGCTTATATGTTATATTTTATTTCAATAGAACCACTTTATGTATTTATTAATACTGCCTTCTATTTTATTTCAATAGAACCACTTAATTGATTTATGTATTTATTAATACTGCCAACACACACACTGTGAGACGTTCTGGTACTAGAGTCAGAGGAGGTTATTAAGTCAGCCTTCTACCCTGAACTAAATTCAGGGCGGACTTAATTTTACGCGTTGAAGCGCAACCTTTTCTCTTTCTCACCATCCAGTACTCACAGGAAAACAGTAGGAGTAGTGCAGGAGCCTAGAGCTCCTATTCAATGAAGCACTTACTCCTCAACAAACATTCAGCAAACAGTTAGCGCGCTTAGAGAAAATCCTATTTTTATTTGACACTCTCGCTTCTCTGGCTACCAACCTTTATTTTGAATCCGTCTTACACAGGCGAGCGTGGCTACCAACCTTTTGTTTTATGCTGCGGATTATGCTGCGGACTAAGCCGTCTTACGCAGGCGAGCGTGAGATATACTGGCTACCAACCCTTACTTATGTTGCGAAACGGGGCCCCCACAGGGCAGGTTGTTTCGTCTTACACGGGCGAGCATATTACATAGGACACGTCTGTCCTTTCCTTACTTTGAGCAGTGTCAAACTAAAATCGATTATTCAACGCAAAGTGTTTCTGGCTGCTTTATATTCACCTTCAATGTTGCGCTGTGTTCTTTTTCCCGGCGTCACCGAGAACCTGGCGTCGTGGACCTGTATAAGACACTGGCCAGTAGGCGAATGTACGACTCTGGGCTTTTCCTCGCTTCGCTAGAAACGGTGGTTGCAGTGCAGGTAGTCACGACGTCAGGATCTGGTGGCTCCGTCTGTGAATAGTTAGATGATACAATAATATCAATAAACTATCCGGCTCGAAGGACCAATTAAATGTCAGTGGCAAGACATTTTTAAACATTGAAAGAATACAGAAACAGTCAGAGTTTTGTTCAGAGAACTACGTGCGCACGGGTGAGTGATCGAGTGATACTCACCCGAGGCTTTGTAGTCAGCTTTATTTATACATCGTAGCATTCCCTGTTTTATCAGGCTGTAACAGACAATCTGGGCATGTATGGGACACAGTGTATATGTGTGTGTGTGTGTGCAGTTTCTATCTCGAGGAAAACAGAAGCCAGTTTGGGTCCTGTTTCCCAGGGTGTCTGCAAGAGACTTTCACAGGAGTCAGCGAATACTGCAGGGCTCATGTGTATGTGTGTGAGCAGAAGCAAAGACAAAACATAAAGATATGTGAACACTGTGTGCTTTTCAAGCCTTTCTTAACAGGAGCATATGAGTAAATGAGTAAATGGAGCAATATAAGGAGAACTGAATAAATGAAACATTAAAAGGAAGATGTATCAAAAAGGAAAAACATCATAAAATTACAAAATCCCTTAACATTTAGTTTACGACTTTTTCACCTGGTCATTTCTTGCTGAACGGATGGTCTTTCAGGGTTGACCGAGCTGGTACCCTGGCCACCTTGACTCTGTTCTCTGCAAGATGTTGCAAAAAACAAAATCATATAGAGACAATATTGGACAAATGAATAAATATATATGTATATGTATATATATATATACACACATATATATATATGTATATATCAATTTAGTTACATGTAGCATTAAGTCATAAGTCTTGCTAAAGTAAACCTTGTATTCTGATTCATCACAGCAGCAGTTCAGTTGGATGATGTCAGCAACTGCAGTAAGTGTCTTGCTGACTGAATAATTTCATTTTGCATAATCTGAAACAAACACATACAGACAGAAAAAATTTATAAATTAATGTTCGATAAAATCTAAGAATTAATCATTTATTAGATACCAATATGAATATGTCTACCATAAAACTTGTGTGGAGCGAAGTTACATTCAATCAAGATGGTCTCTCAATGTCTTTGATGGAGATGTAATAATTGGCTTGTTTGTCATTGCGCATTTCTTTACCCTCAAAGT